>NC_134184.1:15896255-17096255 GCF_964188355.1 Buteo buteo
GGTTGAATCAATGTTTGTGAAATTCTTATTTCAAGTGAAAAGGTTCAAATAGCCCAACATTGCTGAAATTTAGTTATTTTGATTTTGTTAAGAACCTGTGGTGCTCAGTTGAAGGAAACTAGTTTGGAAGCAAAATGTATAAAAACAGAAGTACACTCTTCCACCATATTCCCTTGTCAAAGGAAAAATGGAAACATTTTATAGGAAATGCATACTGAGAAAAAACAGTATATACCCCTTAGCATTTCTAATTCTCCTTAATCTGTCTCCCATCCTATCATACTCACTTTTTTTTCCTGGTGTTATGGCATTGAAGCCAAAATTCATCAGCATCCGCCCACACCAAGTAATAAATCTCTTGTTGAACCACTCCCATTCATTGTTATATTTTCATGTTCATTCAGAATTTCCCTGGTTCACACATCTCTTCCTATGATATCACTGTGGTTTTATCCCACCTCTACCTAGCCACATCTCTTGCTGTCCATTCTTAAAACTCCCAGGCTTTATAAGAATTTCTTTCTTTCCCTGCCCTCAAAAATATTTAAGCCTCAGGCTCAAAAATCTACCTGAAAGCCACTGTTCCCATGCTCACTATTGTAAGAAGTTTTTTCCTAACATAATGAAACTATCTAGTGGGTGAAAAGGAGTAACCGCATAAAACTATGGACTTCAATGTGAGAGCTGGAGACTTCACCTCTTAGCATATGGAGCTTTTGCTTATATCACTATCTCCCCCAAACAGTATTTCCTTTTATTATTAATACTCAGAAAGAAGGAGCATTTTGTTTATCAATTCTCTCAAGCAAATTTTAATTGGAAGCTCTTAACAGAATTTGGGATGACTTAATATGGGAAACTGTGGAATGCTATGAACAATTACCACTCTAAATCACTGGGGAGTTATGAGCTTGAATTTATTAAATATTATGAGATTCTAAGACATTGCAATAATAGTCTCATATATAATATGTCTAAAAAGATGGACCTGAGGTCAGTTCTGAAATATTACATTCCTTTCCAACACTCATGAGGAGGAAAGAAGGGAAGAATAAGTGTCTTATGCCAACAGTTAGTACTATAAGCTCTATGGGACAAGTCTTAACCAGCAGTTTACAAAACTTTTATTTGATCTTTTCAATTGAAATTGTCTGGATGTAAAAAAAAAAAAAAAATTCTAAATACTTTGGTGGAACTGGTTTTATCTGAAGGGCTAGCTAAATATGGCACCCATGTCAAGCTTCGAAACTGTTTCTAATTAATAACTGGAAGGGAGTAAGTTTAAGGGAAATAGAAGACTAGAAAGACAAAAGGAAAAAGAAAATAATGAAAAAAGAGTATAAATAAAATTTTTTTTATCTGCCCTTCTCTGTTTTATTTCAAATGAGAAACATTCACCTAAAATTTCAATACGTTCATCAACGTAGCCTGTCTGATTTGGACATTCTAGGATTTGTTTTCCCCTTGTTAATGCAACAGCCCTCAGTCTTGGTGTGGCCTCTGGGTGCAACAGTAAAAAAGAATAAAAAATAGGAAAAACAGTTTGGAGAAAGAGAAGGAGATCGGATGGGGGAACAGCAAGAAAAGCAGCTCTTGCTTCAGGGATTAGCTCTATATAATTCTGTCAAGTCCATTGCACAAAACTTTTTTCCGTTCATAATTTTTATATCCAAGCCACACATTTCTTCCCTCTGAGCAGTCAGTCACCAGGTCATACTGAACAGAAGGTTCTTTTCAGTGGCAACTCTTTAATTAATCAACTGCATATTAGCCACCCTCAGAAGCTGTATTACATGCCAAATGGATGTTGTGAAAAATATGTATTGGGGACAACTACTCCACTGGCATCGTAAAGAAAAATAGTAAAATAAATAGCTAATAAGGTGCAGTCTGTTTGAGGAACAGTTGTGTTTTCTTCGTGGGCCAGCTGCCCTGTCAAGCTCACTTTGTTGTATGCTCTCCTCTTCCATTCAGGGTCAGCACGTAAATAAACTCTGAACCCTCTCAACATACAAAAAAGTGCTTCCTTTATTAGAGGTGCCCAAAGATATTTTCTATTAACCTTCAATGTTTGTCAATAGCAGCAGTTTGAGTCTCACAAGACTTATACATTGTATCATTCCCTACTTACCCTGCTGAATGAGAAGCTTCGTTATATTAAAAATGCAGTTCAATAGAAGAAGGGAACCAAAAAGGCTGCCTGATTACACTTGAACTGACATTAACCACTAGTGCTTTCAGGCTGAGGGATTGGCACCACACAGCTAGATGTTGCAACACATTATTTCTCCAAGTCTGGCCTCAAAGTGCAGCCTGGATTACTGTGTCAGGTACCCAGGTGCCTTATGCAGGGCATGGGGACAATTAAGTATACTGTAGGATCTTATCCTCTTCTGACAGGATCCAGAATTACAGCTGCTCTGAGCTGGTGCTGCGCAAGCCCCTGTGCTGGGAGAGAGCGGCACCAAGTTAGCTGTGAGGGGAAATGCTGCAAACAGGGCTCTTTCTGGGGACTAGGGTATTTGGGAATCACCTGTCCCTGCTTGGGATTTGCAACCCAACAGCCTCACCTGGTATCAGGCCCGGATCCACAGTAACCTAGATGTGATTCAGTAGATCCAAAGTTCAGGATGCTCAAGTGTTTTGTAGCAAATGAGTCTGAGATTTCATGATATTGGACACAGATGTGTGAAACCCACCTAGGTCTCATTTTCTGTTCCCTTATACAGTTTCTGTGCCATATGATTCGGTAATCTACATCCCAAACAATTCTAGAGACCTCAATAAACTTTCACAGGTTATACAGTTCATTGCAGAATCTGGCCTTTGGTCATATCTGTGGAAGAAATTAATTTCTGCTATTTTTAATAAATTACAGATGAGTAATAATTTCAGAAGCCTCTCATTAAATAACAGGAATTAAATAACAGGAAAATATAATTTCCAATAAAAAAGATAGAAATGAACTGCAGGACTGTTGGGATGGAACATACCGAACAGGAAATTTTGATTATAGAGTCAGTAACTTCTGGTGGCCTTTGCCAAATACTCAAACAGCCTCCGCAGATATGTCACCACTGCTCACATCCCTTAAGATCAAAGGGGTTTGGTGGCTTATACTGGAGCTTCTGCAACCACATCTGTGTTGTTTTCCCATCCAGGTTTTCATTTGCTGAAAGGCAGTTGTAAGTGGCACTCTGTCTGGAAAATGCAGAGAGAGTGGGAGGGGTGGAAAAAAGGCTTCCAGGAATGGAACAAAACCAAACTGAGGACAACATACCCTTCAACAGAGTCCAGTATGTGCTCCCTTGGAGCCTTAATTCAGTGCAATCCAAGAGAACCCAGCCACAACACATTCTGTCCTCTAACATGCACCCTTCTGTTGTGGAGTGATTTAGAACATGTTCAGCACTGTAGTTAAAGGTAAATGCCAGTAAACAAAGATTAATTTGGACATAAGACAGTGTGACTACTTTTCAGACATTGGCCTCAAGCATGTTAACTGGTGAGTTTGCCAATGGATAGCATTAGATTTCCTGATCTTCCTCCTTGTCTTAAGCATAGGTAATGTAAAACCGGAGTCCACCGACAGCCTGGCAGAAGGCTCGATATGAGAATAATATTTTTGGTTATGCCATGTTGTTGTGGGTTAACCCTGGTAGGCAGTTAAGCACCATACAGCTGCTCACTCATTTCCCCCACCCCCTACCACCAGTGGAACAAGAGAAGAGAAAAGGAAGGGTAAAAATCATGACTCAAGATAAAAATAGTTTAATAAACAGAGGAGAAGTGGAAGAAGAAAGGGAAAACAAAACAAGTGATACAAAGGCAATCACTCACCACCTTCTAAGTAGTAGACTGACACCCAGCCAGTTCCCAAGCAAAAGGTGGGTAACCTACCTAAATCCCCCTCCTCTCCCTTTTTCGTGCTGAGCATGACATTGTATGGCATGGAATATCTCTTTGGTTAGTTTGGGTCATCTGCCCAGTTGTATCCCCTGCCAACTTCTTCTGCACACCCAGTCTATTCACTGGGAGGACACAGTGAGAAATGGAGAAGGCTTTGGCACTTGTGGACACTGTTCAGCAATAGTTAAAAGATCAGTGTGTTATCAGCATTGTTTGGTCAGAAATCCAAAACATGGCACCATACATACTGCTGTGAGGAAAATTAACTCTGTTCCAGCCAAAACCAGTACACATGTAAAGGCTGCTTCAACACTGGGTGTGACAGAGCTCTCCTAAGTGCGCTCTGAATCCCGTATCATGCTTAGAAGTAGCATCAGACATCCACTGAGGAACAGCCTGCCTACAAATCCCAGCTGGTCCTGTGGCAGGTGATATCAGGACCCTTAAAGGAAAGACAACTGCACCTCTGAAAATAAGGACCTGAAGTTATCCTTCTGCTGAGTGTTGTCACCACGGCCTTCATTCAGTGGTGTTTTTTCCTGAAAAATCTAGTGCCTTTTCAGATACCCTAAGGCATCTAAGATATCTGTGAGGATTAACTAAATACAACATGGCATATAGGAGACATGAGCCCATCTGCAGCTTTAGCTGGCACTCAGGCAGCTCATGCAAGCTCAAATACCTGTGTGGGAATCATATTCTCTGAGAGCAAATGGATTGACTGACAGAGGCCCAAATCCTGCCCAAGTAAGTGCACCCTGTGCTACACCCCAAGCAATGGATAGACTCATATTTTCCTCCTGTAAGTAGCTGCCATGTCACTCACAGTCAACCTTGAAGATCCTTCTACAGAGAGTCAATGTGGAGGGGAGGGACTTTTTAGCCTGAGGACCTTTCTGGAGGCTTCTTTTTGCAGCATTGCAGCTGTTACCCATGTGTCTGCTACCAGGCTATGATAAGGACTCTGTGCCTATCTATGTTAAGTCAGATTTTAAGTCAGATTTAACTTTCAGGCAAATGTTTTGTTCCAGGTGGAAATGTGTCATTCCTCCCAGGTGAATTTTCATGCTCAGAAACTCAGATTTTTGCAGGCATGGCTTTCTCTACAGCATAAACCATAACACAGGGACACTTCAATGAATACGTAATAGTCGCTAAGGTGGGATATCTCTGTTTTAGCTGAAGACTCCAACCAGGGAGTGGATAAGTGAATTTTGTCTAAATGTCATATTGTAAACGGCTTGTGGTTAGGAGAAGAAAGCACTTTAGCATAGGAGTACTTAGGAAATTACTTTTATTGATATATTTAGTATCATTACCATGTACCAAGAGATCTTTAGTATCTTTTATTCCTTTTAAAAGCAACTACTGGTCTTTCAGCAAATATATTTTTGATTCAGTATTAGTCATGAAATATGCCAATATATATTCTAAGCCCTATTAACAGATGGTAATAAAAGTGAAAATGTCTTAACAAACCAGTTGCTGACTTCTGTCAGCAAACCTCTTTATGTGTTAGATGATCTCATCTATTCATCATTGAACAATGCGGCAGATTTGCCCCCACAATGGCTGGGAACCCTAGTGTGAGCAGTGCCCCACTGAGGGGGGCCACATTCTGATAATGACTTTTTTGGGAATTATATATAAAGATAGAAACTTTCTATCAAGTATTCCACAGAGGGCTGTTTAGCCAAAAGGATCATAGAACCATAGAATGACAGAATGCTTTGGGTTCGAAAGAACCTTTAAAGATCATCTAGTGCAATCCCTCTGCCAATGGGCAGGGACATCTTCCAGTAGATCAGGTTGCTGAAAGCCCCATCCAACCTGACTTTGAACACTTTCAGGGATGGGGCATCCACGACTTCTCTGGGCAACCTGTTCCAGTGTCTCACCACTCTCACCATAAAAACTTTCCTCCTTATGTCCAATCTAAATCTACCCTCTTTCAGTTTAAAAACATTGCTCCTTGTCTGGTTGCTACAGACCCTGGTAAAAAGTCTTTCTCTGTCTTTCTTGTAAACCCCCTTTAGGTGTTGAAAGGCCACAGTAAGGTGTCCCTGGAACCTTCTCTTCTCCAGGCTGAACAACCTCAACTCTCCCCTTCATAGAAGAAGTGTTCCAGCCCTCAGATCATTTTCATGTCCCTCCTCTGGACCCCCTCTTGCAGGTCCATGTCTTTCTTGTACTGGGGACCCCGAGGCTGGATGCAGTACTCCATGGGGGGTCTCATGAGGGTGCAGTAGAGAGGGAGGATCCCCTCCCTCGACCTGCTGGCCACGCTTCTTTTGATGCAGTCCAGGATACGGTTGGCTTTCTGGGCTGCAAGTGCACTTTGCCAGCTCATGTCCAGTTTTTCATCCACCAGTATTCCCAAGTCCTTCTCTGCAGGGCTGCTCTCAATCCCTTCATCTCCCAGCCTGTACTGATACTGGGGGTTGCCCCGACCCATGTGCAGGACCATGCACTTGGCCTTGTTGAACTTCATGAGATTTGCACGGGCCCACCTCTCTAACATGTCAAGGTCCCTCTGGATGGCATCACTTCCCTCTAGCAAATCAACTGCACCCCTCAGCTTTGTGTCATCTGCAGATTTGCTGAGGGTGCACTCAAGCCCACTATCTATGTCGTTGATGAAGATATTAAATAGTATTGGTGTCAGTATAGACTATTGAGAGACACCACTCATTACTGGTTTCCACTGGTTTACCTGGTAGTACAGGGCCAGTAGACCTTCTGGCTGCGCTAAATACATCATTTCCAGAGTATTTCTCTTCAGTTTTGGGTTGCCCTCGCTCCCTGACAACTGCTACAAACTCTGTGAAATAAGATTACAAAATCCTTGTGGTGCCAAAAGGCCTGCTTCTATTAGTCATATTCTTTTACATTTATATTGCCATAATGCTGGGGCAGAGGTGATTTGACAAGGATGTTATGGACAAAGAACCCCTTCTTTGACAAGTATGGTCATATCTTGTCTTCATGTAACTATTATATACATTTTTCTCTTATTTTGAAGGCTTTTGTTAAAAACATTAAGATTTTTTTTTTTTCAGTGACTATTTCTATCTCATCCGCATAAAATCAAAATATGCTCTGCTGTCATTGGGATCAAATCAGTGTCTGACTTACATCAAGACAGTTAACAATCTTCTGACTCTGCTTTCCATCAAACATAATGGTGAGGTATAAATTATTCAGCTCCATAATAAACCTTTCCAGTGAGTTACAATCATTTTTCCAAATCAGGAAAATATCACTGATGTGCTATAACCATTACAAAAATTGTTTAAATTTCTTTAGGGTATATAACAATTCTTCTTCAAATACCCCCATTTCAATCATAAGTCTTTTCATATCATTGAGAGGATCCTCTTATTACTTTTTGCACTAATCCGGATCATCAAATGTAATTTGTCTTATTTTGGGTAATCCTTATGTGATATATAGCTACAACGGATATTCCTTTATCAGTTAGGTCACTAATGTTTTTTGTCATGGTGGCATATTTGGATAATATTATGCTTTATGCTCTGATGCAGCTACACAAGATGGAGTTAAATAAGTGGGCCAAATTCCACTGAAGTCAACAGAACCTGCTTTCAACCTTAACTGGACAGAGGGCCTGGGGTCTGTTTCTGTGAATGGACTGGATGTATAGCTATTAGAAGTAATCTTCACACAGTAATAAACAGCAGTTATATCAGGCTTGCAGAGTAACCATTCCAAACCCTAATTCACAGGCCAAAGAAAGTATGGTGCTGTGACGCCGGTTCTTTTCCACCCATAGGTTTTTTCAAAACTGAATTTCTGGCTGAGAGGAAGAGATGCAGGAGTGATCAGTTAGCTAAGCTTGAAATTGTGAAAGGTTGTCATGCAGCTGTGCAATACTAGACCAATGACAGAGCTACTCGGCATCTGGTCTTCATGTTTACACTATTGCTCTTTGAAATGTTCAGGTGTCAAGAGCCAGACCTTCAGAAATCTGTCAAGACATTTACATTACATAATGACATGAAAAAAATATTTTTTCTGGACTTCTTTATTTTCTTGACTTCCTTATCTTGCCTTAGGATGGCAAAGCTATGCATTGCCAATTTAAATGTTCTTGAAACCAGTTATTATTATAGATTCAGAGATACAGATTCAAGTATAGTATAACTGAATAGATATACACATTTACGTGTGTATGTGTGCAGTGCAACCACCCTACTAGTTGAACGGAGGGAACTGGCACTATTTATTTCTCTCCATCTGAAGTGTGTGGAACACGTTTCCATTTACTTCTTGGCTGAATCATCAGACATCTCTTCTAATACCCTCTATCTCTAGTTCTCCTTGAAGATCTGGCCTTTCTCCATGCCCATATTTTGACTTCTTTTATGTTGGAGGTTTCTCCTTATTCTGTTTTCCCCCTCTGACATGTCTGACTTCCTTGCTACACCTCTGCATGTATCCCAGCCTCAATATTACATTTTATGTTCTTTGCATGTCATACGCAACCACTTCTCATGCATTCTTTTTTACATCCACATAATTTAGCCCTCCTTGTAGCTTTTAGTTTTTACAATCAAGACATCTTCAAATTCTCCTGTTTCTAACTTGTCTTCAGATAGTGACTGAGTGACCATCCTCTTCTCAGTTTGACTTTATCTCCAATAAGAAACTATGAGAGGAAGTTGGACATTTTGTTGATATCAGCTTGCAACTTCATGTTATTCCCCATCACAGGAGATGGAAGACCTTTCAGATACAGTCAAAACTTCAGAATATCAAAGGAAGAATTCAGAAACCTGGGAAGCTAATTCAGAAGGAAATAGAGGTTGGACTGACATGACTAAAATGATTACTAGCTTCAAGGAGAAACATGAAACTTCATACTGGTCCAGATAAATCTGCAGAAGCATCTAACATCTAACAATTTTTATTATTAAACCTTAAGATTTGGTTTTAGAAGTTAAGCTAAAAAAATAGTAAATGCTTCAAATTTCAGTCGTTACGATAGGATTTTGTCAGCTCTTCTTCTTAAAATGATTGGGACTCATCACATTAATTTTACCCTCCTACTGCAGTAATGGGACTTGGATGTGGATTACATTCAAACAAAATATACTTAGGCCAAATTCATTTGCAACTGGCTTATGCTCCCTAGATATGCAGGAAACAAGACATTTTTCTGATTCTCACTAAGATGACCCACACATTAATTCACATGTATTAAATTGACACCGCTCTCATCCAAATTCACAATGGACTCTTTGTTAGATTAGAAAAAAAGGCTTGAATAAACCCAAGATCTGTCTTCATAAATATTAGAAATATTGTAAAGGGAAATTCTTTATCTTTTATCAGCATTATAGAATAACTGCAGAGCCAGTACATTTTGTATCACAGGGACAAGGATCACAACAGTATGAATGACTTGAATTACCTTGGGTATTTTCCTAGCTATAAAGTGATTTATTCATTATTGCTGGAAGGTAATACTTGTGCTGAAAAATGGGACACAATGCTTAATTGAAATTTTTTTTATGTACATAAAGGCTGCTTACATTTCTTAGAACTGAATGACATAAGAGTGCTGCAATACTGAAGTACACAGAGTGCTGTCACTTACTGTTACTATGGGGGAAAGTATTGAAATAATTTTGCACATAATGAATGATCATGGGGATGTTCAAAAAGGCCGAGGGAAACAGAGATTTCAGTCAACATAATAGATGCATAGCTGTTGTCCCATATAGGGCCAATTACATCCTCACATTACAATTTTCAAAGTAATTTCTAAGACTTCTGATTATGAATCTGTAGAACTTAGGTACAAAAGATGTGTATCTCACTGTTCTTTCTCCCTAGAAACAGTCCCCTTTCTGGAGACAGCAAGTTAAGCCACTTCTGTGAAGGAGATATTCACAGAGATTTTGGTAAGAATCCCAGATGGGTAAGGAAATACAAGAGCATGCATTCTAATTTTGTAAATACTGGATGGGATGCACTCAGCATCACATTTGCCTTCCCATTTACTTCACATTTGCCTGATTTATGTTCCTAGTCTTTTTTGGACAGCTCTTCCCTCTGGAGGCTTCAGAAGCTCCTGTCTAGGAACTCTAGAAAGACAAAGCATTTGGTATTTAAAATTTAGATGTTTAGTGCAGGTATGTTTGATCTCATCCTTTGTTACTGAAGTCATTATGGATACTCTGTGTATCAAGCAGAACTAACAGATCCCCTGTCTTCAGAAACAGGAATACTTTGGATGCCTATTTAACAAGAATACTGCCCACTTAATTACGAGGGCCACAAAAGAAAGAGAAAAAAAAAAGATCTAGTACATTATCAGATGCGTAATTCTGCCAAAAGGAGGGCAGCAGTGTTACACATAATCTTTGCTGTTTTCATAATGAAAATGGCAAAATATACATATATCAACATCTTTCCATATAATATTGTCATTCTGAAGGGGGCAAGAGAATTCTGAATTTTATATCCTTAAGACCTGCTTGCTTTTTCTAAGACAGAACAGAATAACAATAATTCATAAGACTAAACACAAGAGTATGTGATTCCATAGCTACATTTTCTACTCCTAAACAGGCTGTAATTTAGAATAAACACAGAAAAGTATTATAAATGTATTTGTTTATCAAAAGAGATGGAGATTTATATGCAGAGGTAAATGCCATTTAGCACTGCATTGTTAGCAAAGTTCTTTCTAAGTGTTATCTGATTTCTTACTGGTGGAAAAGAATATTTCACCATCTGTACTGTAGCTTTATTAATTTTTTTACTCTTGTAAAAATTAAAATGCACTGAAGTGCAAAACCACAAATTTTGCATTCACCCCAGAAGTTTTTTAGTCTTACTGCTAGAAAGCACTGGAAGAGACATAGATAGCAATAGCAATAAAATAGTAATAATAATAAAGCCTAAGGAGTAATTTTTTTCAAGATATACGATGAGATACTTTTAGCATATTGCATTAAAATATCTAATCAGTAATATCACTGCTTTCATGTATTTCCAATGATGGCTGCATATAGACTGGTGAAGATAAGCATGTATGTATTATAAATCAATACACAGACAGAGTAAACAGGCAAGAAAAACTCTGTAGAATACAGTCCAGATACGTACTACATTTGCAGAATGAATGGTCTTCAAATGTCATGGTGTTCTTGGCAAATGTGAATGGGGAAGGATTGAAATTCACCCATCAGACCATTTTTTTTAAATTCTGATCAATCAGTTGTTGGGCTGAATGTGCTGTGAATGAAAAGTATTTTACTTTCTGATGCGCCTATTTAATGTTTGAATTGTAGAACCCAGAAATAATATATCTTTTCAGCAACTTATTAGCAAATCACTGAGCTATTGCTAGTGTTTTCACCTAGAGAAAAGATTTAGAAGTACAGAAGATTTGCTTTACTTAATTGTCCTCCTGTTAAGGATTACAAAAGTAATCGGAGTATTTAGGAGGTTAGCTTATATATATTAATTTCAAAATGCCTGTGACTGTTGCTAACATGTGAAACTTGGAGAGTGATATACCTGAAGCTACAATTTGACCAATTTAAATTTTATTAGTACCAGTATTTCTACTGGGACTACACTTTCACTTTGAACGTCAAACATGCTTCAAGAATATTGAAGCAGTTTAGTAATGTGTTCAGTCAGAGATAATTTAATCAGATCATAGATGTAATTAAACGGTATTCACCACTCTTTTAATGTTAATGTTATCATCACTAATTATGTCAAATAGTGGATTGAAGTAACCTTTTGACTGTTGCCAGAGACAAAATAAAAAAGACTAATTCTATAACTTCATCCTCAGCAAAACTGGATTCCAGCATCAGTGTGAGCAAAGGAAATGGCAGTGTCCAGGGCACAGTAAGAGCAAGACTATGGCCTGAAGAAAGTAGAAGCAGAAAGATTGTTGCTACAGCCATTGCTACATGCCTAATTTCTAAAGACAAAGGATAGGATTTATTTGTTTAAACATAGACATCCAGTACAGAGAGCTGTCCTGCAGATGTCTGCACAGGGCTGGCAGACACTGGAGACCTGTACCTTCAGAAGCAGCCAATGCAGGCTGCAGCACCTAAAATCACATTACACACCTCTGTTTATAAAAACGTTACCAGAGAAAGGGTTCTAGCTAGCTCTTATATTTGATTTCTACAGTGTAGGTAGATACCTAACATGTCTGTCCGTCATATATGTGAGCTACTGTAGGTATTGAGATGACCAGATTTAGGTGTTTAAGGTTAGGGTGAATAGTTCCCTAAGCCCCTTTGACTAGGTTGAACGGATGCAGGATTAGCCATCTATTGCAATGTTGAGTGGTCTGTAGTATCCAAGACATATCTACATGGGACTGGCATTCATGACACTTAAAAAAGGATGTACAAAAACCCCACACCATTCTGGAGCAGCAGCTGGTGTCTAGATACAGTATTTTACAGCACATATAATAACACTACATACCTATGTTGATAAAGTTGAACGTGTATAGATCTCCTCTGACTACAAGGAAGCTTAGACACCTATATCATGTATCAGCACCTACATTGTAGTGATCTAAATTTAGGTG
This sequence comes from Buteo buteo, assembly GCF_964188355.1. NCBI lineage: Eukaryota > Metazoa > Chordata > Aves > Accipitriformes > Accipitridae > Buteo > Buteo buteo. Next base: position 15,908,761 of record NC_134184.1, read on the forward strand.
AGTTCTAAGATTAGGCAATTCCACCCCGAGAGGTTCATTTGCTGGCTCATATGTATCTTTGGAGATGCACGAGGACAACATGATTAAACTCCAAGGTGCCAGTGGGTTTCCACTGTCATGGCTGTCAACCCTTGGGTAGCATAGGGAATCTCATATAGCAATAGTTGTCTTTGGGTAAGCAAGTGAAAAAACTGATATTTCTGTTATTTTTCCACTCAGAGAAAAAAGTCTGGCTCCACTTACACCACCTGCACCATTTCCATTAATTTCAAAGGTCCTTAAAGACACTTTAAATTAACAGAAGAAGGGCTATCTTTAAAGTGTATAATAAGTGCTGAAAAATGTAGAAAGGATTTTCAGGTGAATACCCAACTTCCACTAACATCAATGGAAGTTACTACAGATTTTGAAAATTTCAGTAGTCCTTATCTGCATCCTTAGTAAGCTACAAAAATTCCCCAAATCTATTACAAAAAGTCCAGATCTAGGAAAAAAGTCAATAGTTCAAACTCCTTCTCAGTTAAACCACAAAGTAAACATATTGTGTTACAAAATGTCAGTAGCTTAGGATAGAACCTGATTCAAAATGTTGTAAATGCTGCAGTTTTTCATGTTTTTTGATCTAGGATACAGGAAAAAATGTTTAGAACAGATTAGATGAATTAACAGATCATCCAAATCCTTAAGAAACAGGCACCCTTCAGAAAAACCTTCCCCTACTTTCCACTCACCCATTCATTCTTACAAAGCTGTGTTTAGTGCTTAACATGTGCAACTGTTAAAACATACCCCTGCCCGGCTGAAGCCCTGTATGCCAAGTTAAAGCTCCAGAGACATTTTTTATCTCTGAATTGTATATGGATCCATAATGGAAGCCCTAGACTCCATACAGCCCTAAATGTAACATCATGAACGTGATGTCCTTATAAGTCAGCAGTATTTCTAAACTTTTACAAAGGGCAAACATCACACTCAAATTACTGGAACCGTTTGTATTTTCTTGCTTGACTATAATGTTAGATGTATACATTATTTATTAATGGAGGATGGATTTTTCTTTTGATTAAATGCTACTGTTACTTTAACAAATAGATATGAGATCCCCAGGCTCTTGGTGTGCAGGGAATTTTGTCCACACATGCCATGCCAATGGATTGTCAGTAATGGAAAGTGACGGAGTGTGGAAGGGAAGGGGCTTTGCTGAAATACCCTTACATTCATGGTAATCTACCAGCTACAGATGCTTATCTCAAAGGACTGCACCTTGCTGTAATTGCTACATTTTGTCTGAAACTATAAAACAATGTTCTCCTCGCTGAAGCTGTTGAGAATAAGGTCCAATGTTTTAATGTTAGAAAAACCCCAACAATATATTTAAATTTAAAATTCAGAAATAGAGAAATTGAGCTTTGAATAAATAATCTAATAGTGTTGTAGTGTATTGTCTTTGATATTCTCCCAATGGATGAACTAACTGTGGGATATCTACTGTTGTAGCCAGATTGCTGTAAGGTAACAGGTATAGGAAAGCAAATAAACAAAAGAAATCCCAAGAGAACCCTGTCCATTCTATTTCATTCAATTTCATAATGATATTACAGTAACTTATTTTTTTACTTCTGAGCTATGCACCTGAGTGATCTCAGTTTTGATGACTTTTCCAGCTGCAGCTTCATTGGGACATGTTGCAATACCTGAAAATTGTTACCATGGCCCAGTCTTGGCATTAGGGGTATGATTCATCTCACTTGATTTCAGTCAGATACCTGAACACTGAGTGTCTAAGTTTTCTCTACAGTTACTGTAGTGAGTAATCTGCTAAATACTTTTCTCTGTATTAATTATCTTCTGGAACTGCCTCTCTTTCTGCTCTATAGCAGTTAGAGCTTGTATGACTACATGTCTAACTTTTAAATGGCTAAATTCTACAGAGATGAATTTCAATTGCAAAGTCTACTGACTGTACAAGAAAGTATCAAGCTCATTTTGTTAAAAAGATGTACTTCAAAGCATAATTCCAAATCACCTTTTTTTTTCATAGATCTACTACTTTCTAATGCTTATTGTATGTATTTAAGGTATATTTAATAATTTAATAGCACAAAACTTCATTCAGCTGCAATATTGAGTCATGATCTTTTGCAAAAGTATGAAATGCTTTGCAGCCAGGTAACTGAGTAACCAACAAACTTGTTTTCTACACAGGAGTTAGCTGGTTCCCAAAAAACTATTATCTTTCTTATATGAGCCTGAAGGGCATCTCTCCTGCAAAATGAAAGCACTCCTATTAGTTGACCTGAACTAAAAAGTTCTATGTCTGATACGTAATATGCAGATTCAGAAGTATGAAAGGCCACAACAAAGAAGATGGATGGCAGCATTCTCAGCACTAGAGCAGGAAGGCTCATTATCATCAAGTTGTCATCAAGAGGATACAAATAACAGAGTATCAGACAATGACATTCATGATTGAAATTCCAAATATTCTGAAGTAGAATAAATGACATCTTTGGTTATGTAAAGGTGATAGCAGTCACTGCCCTCACAGCAAGACTATTTGCATATAAAAAGTTACAGGGAAGCTAGCAGATAAAAGATTCAACAAAGGAGCACACTTGTTATAAGCTGAAAGTCAAAGCTGGCGTATAGTAAAGATACCAGTGATAACAAAAGAAAGTTCATTGTCTAACTGGTCAAATTCTTGATGAGTGGATTTGCTACAGGTAATCTAGGTCTGACAGTGGAGTTGAAAGCAACCAAAACCAAGCAAGAGTTCCAAGTATCAGATGTCAAAAAAAAAATGTTTTTCTTAACCCTTAGAACTGCATCATAATTCAATAAGTAAACCTGTTCCAGTCATGTTATCTCTTTTTACAGTATTAACAGGAGAGAAGAAGACTTAAATTGATCAGACAGGTATAAAACATGTTAAAGTCCTTCCAATAAAATTTAATTAATAAATGCACTCAAGAAAAAATAATGTTCATAGAAGTACAATAAAAAGTTCTGGACACACGTATGTGTGGACTTCATACCTGATCCTCTGTATTGCTTACCTGTTGAGTTGATTTTCTCATCTGTTTTGGGTGTCTCCAGCTTTGTGTCTTCCAAGGAATGCTCAGGCATGGTTCTGGGCATAGCTCACTTCCTTCCAGCCAGCTCCAAAACAGACCCACCACAGGACACAGCTGGTGCCCCTGGGAAAATGTATTTAAGAAAGGGCAAAATGCTGTGCAGCAGTTGTGAGAGAGACAGGAGAGAAGAAAAAAGTGTGAGAATGTCGTGGTTTAACCCCAGCCAGCAACTAAGCACCACGCAGCGATTCCCCGCCCCCCCTTCCCAGTTCCTAAACTAGATGGGATGTCACATGGTATGGAATACACCGTTGGCCAGTTTGGGTCAGGTGCCCTGGCTCTGTCCTGTGCCAACTTCTTGTGCCCTGGCTGGGCATGAGAAGCTGAAAAATCCTTGACTATAGTCTAAACACTACTGAGCAACAACTGAAAACATCAGTGTTATCAACATTCTTCGCATACTGAACTCAAAACATAGCACTGCACCAGCTACTAGGAAGACAGTTAAATCTATCCCAGCTGAAACCAGGACAGTGAAACAACCATGCAAACACCAAGGTCAGGGAAGGAGGAGGGGGAGAAGATGATCCAAGAGCCAGAGCAGAGATTCCCCTGCAGCCCGTGAAGAAGACTATGGTGAAGCAGGTTGCCCTTCTGCAGACCATGGAGGACCACACCAGAGCAGATATCCACACTGGAGTAGGTCCTAAAGGATCTGTGGCCCGTGGAGATGAGCCCATGCTGGAGCAGCATTGCTGATTTAGGAGATTGCCAAAGCCAGCAAATGCTGTTGCCGTCCTGGGGTACAGGTCAACAGTACAGCTGAGCCTACTGAACAGGTAACCTTGTCCCTGCTTTTTAGCTAGCTCTTCTTTCCTCCCTTGCTTCCAGTTGGGAAGTCTGGCCCTCAGACGTGTACTAGCTCCAGTGCTTCTAGTCACCCAGAAGAAAGCCTTTTTTTTTTTTTCTTTCTTTTGGAGGGGATGTGGCGGCTGGGAAGACTAGGCAAATGAACTACCTTCTGACTCAGAGATGGATTAGTTCAACAAGGGGTCCAATAAAGTGCCAGAACTGACACAAGGGAAAATACCTGGCCATGAGTAGTGAAGGAAGGTGTGTGAAAGAGGCATTAACTGGGCTCCGCTGTGTTTTCAAACTGTACTTCAGCTTCTATTTCACTTCTTAACTACAGGTATAAAGGTAGTGAGCTTTATGATTCCCCTAAGGACAGCTAATGGTCTGAGAATGATAGAGTTTGGCTCTGCTTACTTGCGATAAATCTTTAGGAGTTACAGGACTACATGTTTTTTATGCCAACGGCATTTGAAGCCAGCCTTCTTAGTCATTAAATCAGTTGTTTTGTTTGAGGAAATGCATGGTTGAAGCCACCTTGAGGCTAGTTTGGGGGCATTCACATTCCTGGTAATCTGTGAAGAGTCCCTTTTCTCTGTCATAATATTTTGTGCTATATATGCCTAAATTGTGCCTAGTTTTTCACCCTGTATGAGAGCTGTCTGACCTAACTTTAGATGTATGTGTCTACAGCTGACCTAATCATCCTACTTTGTACTTTCAGTCAGAGAAAAAGTAATTTTTAAGGCAATTTCAGGTAATTAATCTAAACCATATTAGGGAGGGCCTCTTCATTGCCCACAGTGGAAGCACAGTGGGAGCACAGTGACAGTTTTAGATGTAGCTTTTATAAACATCTATCTGCTTTTGTTCTGCAAAGGGAGGATAAGCTCTAATGCAAGTGGTGTTGTGCAATCACACACAAGCAAGTAGTGTGGTGCAATCTGTGAAGATCTGTAGAGCGAAACCCTTCTTACACTACACCAGTTCTGTAGGTTTTACACCATATTAGTTCAGTCCGACCCCCTGCACTGTGTAAGGGCCTGCTCCCTGGTGTGTCCTGCTCCCTGGCTGGGGGTGGTAGGATGGGACCTCGTTGTGAGGCCCGGCCCTGCCCTGCCACCTCCCTGTGGAGCTCCTGTGACTCCCAGCCCCAGGGAGCCCCATCTCAGCAACGATTGTCCAGCAGTGATTGCTCTGCATCGATTGAACCACATTTTCTAGTTTAGTTTCATCAAAGCTGAATCCAGTTTGAGCACTGAGACTATTTGGTGATGAGAACCAAAGCATGGTTAAGATGAGCTGACCTGGAAAGCCATTTCAAAGGCAGTCTCTTGGTCCAAAGCAAAAGCCCAATGGAGATACTGCATGTGCTTTCAAATTTGTTTAGATAACAGGCAATTCATTAATCTTGAAATATGTAACATTAAATGCGATTTGGGGACTCTGCCCTGGTTTACTTTGCTAACATATACCCGTTGTTTTAGCCCATGGTGTGAAGGACCATAAGTGTGAGAAGGCAGAAAATGAGATATGGATCGAGATATCAACAAACAAGGTAATTTCACTAAGGTTTGCACTAGTACCAAATCACTTCTTTTTTGTAGGGTATGTTTTTTTCTTGGGTACTGCCACTGTGACCGCAGGTATCCTCTATTTGGTCCTGATGTTCTTGTCAGATATGTATACATGTATGAGAACTGGAAGTCTAAGTCATTCCAGGGCTATCCCAACTATTACTAAAACATACTGGACTGCAGCAAGGCCTCAGGGAAGGTGTTAAAATATATATAGTGACTCTATACAACTAGACTACTTTTTAAGCAGCCTCTGATCTCTACAACTGTTCCAAAGTATTTGGAAACACATTGACAGCACAGTTATTGGCCAGTATTATTAATAACCTGTTTCCCTTAAGCAATTGATTTGTTTGACTTCTGAGTGGCTGCTTATGGTAAGTTTCATTGTATGCACTAAGTTTCTAACTATAGACATTCTCTGTGTGAAGAAATTTGTATCAGTGACATATGGTACAAAGCAATTCACAAACAAGAAGCAAATCCAAGCTCAAAATACAAATTGGACATTTGTCCAAAGAAATAAATAACAGGCCAATGTGCCATAAATTCAATGGCAAGGGTCATGTCATTCCATATGAAATTTGAGGATATTTGAACAGCAGTAGAAGCGGGGATTTTCATATGGCACCAAGGCAATTTCTCTCTATGTATTCTTATTAAAGCCTTCATTATTTACTCAAGCACTTACTTTTGGGTATCAGATCTTGTTCACTGTCTTTAAAAGACATCAGATACTTGATTTTTTTATTATCCTGAACTTGATTCTGGTATTCTTTGGAAGGATGAGCCATGGAGTTTCCCTGTGTTCTTGGTAAGCCTTCAAGTATACTTTTACGCACCAATCACATGGCATTGATACATCAATCTGGATTGCAGCACCAGGTGTTCCAGATCAGAGAGGATGGAATTCAGTTGTCTACCCAAAGTTATCTTGTGCCATCTGAAAAGCCTCATGATGTGGTGCCTGCCTTCCATGACCACTCGAAGAGATGTCTGTCTCCTTCAGGTCCTCTGTCCTTTTTGTCAGCATCATACAAGGTATCTTGCTATGACTAAAATGTCTGCAGAACTAGAGAAACTGGATCTCATGAGCAGTATGTTTTCAAGGACTACACCCCGTGCCCAGACACTAGGAAACAATTCTGTCATCAGAATTGGTTCCCAATGGAGAAAATGTTTCAGACCACCATATTCTGTCTCTTACTACAGTGTTTTCAAGGAAAACTCATAAGAAAACCAGCAGCACAGAAGTACCTATAAGGATAAAACCCGATTTCACACGAGTAGAAGGGATCAAGGTCAACCCACCACAGCCACAATTCTATTGTGATACACTATGGACACCGTTAGGCTGTCACCCCCACAGGTGACTGTGATGAATTGACCTTGGCTGGCTGCCAGATGCCCACCCAGTCGCTGTCACACTCCCCCTTCTCAACAGGACAAGGGGAGAAAATAAGATGGAAAAACTCATGGACTGAGACAGGGAGGTCACTTACTAATTACCATCACAGGCAAAACAGACTTGGGGAAGTCCTCTCCTCCCAGAGGCCACCCTGCAGCCCCACTGACAGTGCCTGGGCACCTACACACAGTACAGTGACAATAACCTTATTGTCAATTTCTTTGTCAATTAAAGAGTTTATATTCTAAGCTGAGTTACATCTGTGCTATCAGCAAACTCATGATCTTTCTGACACTGAATATTCCTTTTTAAATGAGGATTGCATTGGAAGAACTGAAGCTAAGCTCAGGGATTTTTAGGGAGTATTTACCTAAGAGAGTGGTCTTGTTTTCTTTTATCACATTGTATGTTATCTACAGCTGAAAGTGCGTAAATAGATGAGGCATAAATTATATAGGCTTCTTCATGTATTCATCATGCAGTATATGCTCATAACAGGTCTAAATTATATATGAAAAATTGTAAAATGTGCTCTGAATAGGCTCTTGCATGTATATGATTTGAAAGGGCAGGCTAGCGTACAAACACATACCCCCTCCAGCTGAGTACGTGCAAAGCTGGCAACACAGAAGCAGGCTGCCAGTAAACCAGCTAAACAAAACCTCATCCCGTAACACAGCATTTGTACTATGCCACTGATACACTGCAAAAGCTTGCTCCTCGCTGCAAGTACCCAGCAAGCTGTACAGACTTCCACCAGACACTGTGAGCAAACTCCAACAGTTTACTGGCTGGATATTTTATTCTATTCAAATTACTGCTTTTCCCCATACAAACTGAAATGAACAGTAATATCTCTTCCTGTCTCCTCCATAGCTGCTGTTCAAGAGCTAATGAGTATATTCAGACCATCATTACAATCTAAGCTGGTACCACAAAGACAATTCCTTGCTATTGCAGTAATAGGAACAAAGTGATCAGCTTTTAACAGATAATATTGCTTTGACAAGTGTGAAAATGACCGGATGTTTCTTAGAAGTACTTAAAGTTTTACAGGACCTGTGTTTAGCTGCTTGAAAATGGAGAGTTTGACTGCAAAATGGATTGAAAATAATGGAGGTTAGGTTGCCCATGGGAAGGTCATTTTCAAAGGAACATACTGTAAGGCTGTGGAACATAAAGTACCTGTTAACATGCATAAAATATATTTGTTCACTCTGCAGCTACTAGTTTCAGTATCTGAACAATAACTAATACCTCAGTTGAGAGCAGGTAACATTTGCTTGTGTAAGTTACAAAAAAATACCTGTTATTCTATGAGATAAATAGCAGCTGCAAGACATGCATTGTTAAAAAACTTCAGATCCTGATAGGAGCTGATTTGCTAGAAGCTATTTTTTTGAAAGTTAGGGAATTTGGAATCAAAATAAACAGGTTACATAGTATTGGTTTTTTGCATGGCATGTTGCATAATATAATGCATATGAGACCTTGAAGCATGAAACAGAGTACCAAATAACAAGGAAATACCAGTATGGAGCTAGAAGTTTGAAAGTTTGGAAAGTATTGATGATGTAGAGTGCTGCATAGACCCCATTACTTCCAGCACTTTTCTGGAAGGCTAAATTAGTTTTGGTTATTTACTAACGGAGTTTCTAGAGCAGCCTTAAGGCCAGTTGTGTTGGCACAAGAGAAATGAGCTGATACATGCCAGCACAGGATTTGGAAAGTGCTGCCAGGGTCATGGGGCAGGGTCACTTCCTTCATTACACAAAAAGGCAAAGTACTGTGAAACTATGGCCCAAGTCAGACCTTCAGCTCTGAGATAAAGAGACAGCCTTGCAGTGAGTGAACCTGTGCATGGTGTAAGTTATGGCAAGTCTGTTCCTGACAGAGCTCTAGAAAGTGCTCCACTGGGGTCATTAAAACTGCGGTAATTTCCCTGAAAAGTTGTCCCAAGGATTCATAATCATCTCAGCTTGTTCTTGCTTCACCATTTTGTCTTTTTCTCATTATTTTCCTTCTTATTTTCAGATACACTGGTGTATTATGGAGCTAATGAGCAATCTGGGTGATATCACAGAAATCTAAGCAGAAGACAGTAAGGGAAAGGAATTCCACACGATCCTGCAGAAGGAGAAAAACAAGAGTTTTAAGGCAGGTTAAAAGCTGGCAAACATTAAAAAAGAAGATTTATTTTTGCTGTGTTTTGTGTCAGGAATAAATACATTCTGATATACTCAAAGATGATTTAGATATTCAACATCAACTGGCTGGGGTTCGTGCTACCCAGGGCGTACTCCTGCTGAAAAAATCCCTGGAAGTGATTTTTAAATGTATATGGCACATCAGATTGCATGGAGGTGAACCGCTTATCTTGTGACCTCACATCACTTCCCGTGCAGTGCAGTTCACAAAAGTCTAATAGCAAAAAATACACTTCTGTTCACAGCGCAGGGGGAAGCAGGTCAAAAAGGTGAGGGGGAAAGGGTGTAAGTAACTCAAATTGCTCTATGGATTTAGACACTGATTGTCCGAAGCTGTAACCTGGCTGCTTGGTGATTGCTTTTCAGTGATTTTATACCAGTGTGTGAACTCCCTGGGGAGAACACTGATATGACAGTGTCAGATTTGCTGCCTTTTATCAAGATCCTCTTCAATTTCAGAAAGTGGGTTGGGGAGCACAGACAAGATCAACCACTAAATGTAGCACAACCTGAATTTCTCACTGCGCCTCTGTGTACTTGGGGGTAGGGGGTTCCCTGTTGCCAAACATGCAGTTGAGTGCTGTTAAAGGCAGCTAATATTCCTGTCTTTTGAAAACAACACTTGTAAGTGCATCGTGGCTTAGACGAAATTGAACTTACCTTGTAGCTTTAGACCATTGGTTTAAGTCCAAGCTGACATTTTCAGATCATTGAGTGCCTGGTGGACAGACGTCCACCACACAAAAACACTGTACATAATCTTGTAAACTTGGCAGTCAGTGAATTAGAGGGGCTTAAAACTGATTCTGATGCAGAATAAATTACCCAGAATGGTAGAGAAGGGTGTGTGATGGGTCAGAAGAGGAAGAGGGACAGAAAGTTGAAAACTCTTATTTGGTCACCAGCCATTACTTTTGCCCTAAATCAACTTTCTTTTTCAAGCTTCTTAGTCATGCTTTCAAAACACAAGAAAATTAAGAGAAACACCTGCTATTTCACTGTTTTTAAGGAAGGTCCATTTGTAAGACTTTTGGACCAAAAACCAGGAACTGTGTTTAGAGACTGTAGTAGGATCATCAATGAGAAATTCTTTACGCATTTCTTAAATTAGAAGGAGCCTTTTGCTACAGAAACTCACACAATTTTTTGTTTACACAGTGAAGTAAAAGAAAGCAGCACAGGGCAAAATAAATCCTTTGCTATGAAAAATAAAACATGTCCACATTTATTCCTCCTTATGAAGTGAAGACATACAGAATGAGTGGTAGGACTGCCATGCAGACATCCATTTACAGATATGGACTCACCTAAACATGGTATCATTTTGCTTCTGAAAATTAGAGCACATTCAGCATTGAAGAAACGCCCCCCAACACAGCAGAATAAAGTATCTATGCTCCCAAGCTTAGTTCTTACATGTAAACCTTGAGCTATTGCCAGTCATCTGTCTTGTGTTAACAAGTAGAACAAATATAAGTGCAGTGAGAGCTAAGGATTTAAAATGCAGTGAAGTAGTTTTCCAGTATAGCTTAAATTCAAATGCTTTTATTCTGATTTTTCAAGTAGCAGCTTTTCAGATCAGAGTTCTTACACTTAAGTCTATAATCTTATTATCATCCCCTACTTTGGTGGAGCTACTTGTGTGAGTAAGAATATTCAGTCTTCAGAGGGGTTTGTGGAAATGGGTCCTTAGAGTGTTTTAGAACTTGGTTCTGTCCATTTATCTGAAAAAAGGACAAGATTCAGAAAGAAGCAGTAGAGTCCTCCATAGGGAGACTAGTTATGCATGGGACTAGTTGTCATCTATATCCTTCAAAGTCAGTGCAGTAGGAAACATAGAGGAAAGATTTATAGGAAGAGGATATACCATTTATTAAGACATAAAATAACTGTCAGAAGTTAAAAAAAACCCAGACAATCTATTCTGTACTTGCTCAGGCATAAAAATGTACAGCTGACACTTACGCTTGAAGAGTGGTTTGGTAGAAGTAGTTAGATTAGCCAGAAAACCTCAGAATTTTGAAACCAGGAGTAAGGCAATTTCTAAACAAGAAAATATTTAAACTAGTGGCCAAAAAAACCTTCACAGTAACCAAGAGAGGGAAAATTTCTAGTTTTAAATTTCTATCAGAGACAATCTGGGATATGTAGTCTATAACAACCTGAAACTGAGGCAATCTTGATTTACAGGATAGAAAGAGAGTAGTAGGTAGGAGGGCTAACAAATGCAGTTATCTATACTTTTGAAATCCATTTTTTCATTAATTGTCTTCTTCACAGTATGTTCAAATAGTGTTAGACCTTCCTTGATCTCAAGAATGCCTTTCAGTCTCTTGATAACAAGGGAATCAATTAAGAAGAATGGAAAAGGAAGGGTCCCCAAGGGGTTTTTTCATTCCCTTCTCAGGTCACACTCAGATTTATGCAAGGGAAGAAGTGATCTGAAAGAAGGAGGAGCAAATTCTCTCACTTTTTTTTCCACAAAATCCTTTAGATGGTGAATTTATAACCAGTAACTCAAATGACAGAGGACAGGTTTCTACCAACATCCTGGAAACCTCACACTTTAAATAAAATGAACAGTTGCTTGTACTCACCAAAGGATTATCTCATTTACATTTTCAAAAGGGATTACAGTGCCTTTAAAGGACAAGCATCTTTTGGGCTAATTAATTTTCTCAGACTAACTTGCAATGTATGGTGAGCACTTGATTAAATATTAATACAGGGTACGAGGTCACACTTTTTGCAATATTCTAAATCTGTTAGTGTATTGTCAGTGGGTTCAAAATGTAAGTATATGCGCGAATGTTTTTTTGTGCGTGTGTATATTTATGCGTTGTGGGAGAAGAGAGAAAACGAGGAGGACTAATAGACATTTGCAATATCTGGCTCCTGCTGGGGAATACAGTGAAGTTTGTGATAAGTGAACAGAACGCCACACATTTAATCTCCATTGGTAGTGTGATACGGTTTTAGAATTCAGGAATTTCTGAACATTATGCATAGATATATGCATAGATATAGGACATTTAGTGTAAGCTTTTCACATAAACATTCAAAAAACATCAGGCTGAAGAGTGTGGTACCTTAGATCAAGGAAAAGCCCCACACTACCCCCTAGTGATCAAAGTTTGGTGACCTCCAAATAACAGAAAACACAATAAGTGGACTTTAGATCACAAGAACAAAAAAATGCCCAGGAGCAATGCAAGTCACTGCTGGTGTTCTTTACTTAGGATCCTTTTTATGATAGAAGAATAAAGCAATGGCTGTCGAAAGGCTGCAACTTCCAATTCCTTGGTCTGAAGCCTCAGTCTTAGTAACCAAACAAATATAAAAATGTATATATTCAGAAGGAGAAAAAAACAAAACCTCAGGGGAGATATGTCAAGTGTTAGGATTTGTAAAAATAAAATAAAACATAAGGGTTTTTTGCAACTTTATAGTTGCCAAAAGATGTTTTTTTCAGTTTTGTGAGCTATTTGCATTGTTCAGATGTACTGATTTATCGGATATCATACATACACCTATTTCTTAGCTTTACATAATCTTAAAATTATACAAACCAAAAGCCAGGCCTACATGTGTATACATGGTAAAACTGAAAGTAAGTAACCACTGATTGATGCATCTGAGACCAGAATCTGAATCTTAAAGGAAAAAGGAATCACCACCAACAATTCCAGTACAACTTTGTAAAGATTTTCGCCATGTTTCACTAAAGTAATTAAGAAAGTATAAGCAGGGGCAGGGCATATTCTAAATGAATTCAATGGAGCAATTCACTTAATTTGTTTAAAGTTGAAAAGTAACTAAATCAGGGCTTTTTTACCTAAATAAGATGTACGAAGATAAAAATGAAAAGGGTTCTGTTTTTGTTTTGTCCTGTCATTTTTTCTTTAAGTGATAAAGCAGTCAGTTCTTGGATTCTCTAACCAGTGAGAAATCACAAACTTATTCGCAGAGGTTCTCTGAGACTGGTTCTGCTTTTGCTGACATAGATTTTACGCCCTATCCACAGGTGCGTAATCTGCATAGGGTGCTCTCTCTTACACATTACCTAAAATCAAAGCCGTACAAAATGAAGATCCTTCAACGTATTTTGCAGAAGAGATATTATATATCCTCACCAGATTTCGATGTGGTTAATTGCAGTTGATCCATCATATTCTAAATTTTACATTAAATTTATTAGCACAGGATCTCAGAACCTCTCAAGTCAACTCATGAAGTCTGATCTATACGCTAAATTCCTCTCTCCTTGCCATAGGACACCCCATAAGGTCATCTTTTTTATTCTTTGTTTCCCTTTAGCCAGTTCTGCTGAGTGCACATCCTCTTTTCTTTTGTTGCAGTTGTGGGAAAGCTTCATCCTTGTAGCTGACAACTTCATAATATGTAGGAAAGGGAGATATCGAAAGAGCTGGCAGCTCTTAGATTAGAATCATCAGGGCCATGGGACACTCTAAATCTGATATTCCATTTCATGATAGGCCACCAGTGTAAGACAGGCCATGCAGGAAGTAGTCAACATTATGATGGAAAATATCCAGAGGAAAATAATGCTAATAGGAGGGGAAAATGTGAAACAAAATCAGGTGTTCAGGATTTCTTAGAGCAGATGCACTTCTCATTGAGACAGAGCAATATTATGTTAACGGGAGAGCAATAGCTGAGGCAAGCAGTAAAATCAAGATAATAAGAAAGACCGGAGGGATGAGAAGGAAAATCCACAGCATCCAAAGGGAGAAAAGGCTATACAAAAATAAAATGCAGTGTTGTACCACACACTGAAATCACCTTGGTGCAGTCTCAGACGCACAAAAAAACCCAAAATCATGGTAGGTGTAAATATGGTTAAAAAAAAAAAAAAAAAAGCCAAATATAAATATAAATCCAAGAAAAAATCAAAGATGTTTGAAGAAAAGCAACATTATAGCTCCCACAGTCTAAAGGCCTTTCCAGAAGTGCATACTAACAAACATTATAAACTACCTTTAAAATTTGATTTTTTTATGAATTCATATGAAATGAACATAAGAAAATTCATGCTGTTCCTGTACCTGTATTGCAAAGGTGAATTTTTGGTCCCATTTCTAGCACTATTATTAAGAAAAAGAGAGTAAAGGACTGATCCTTGTCCCCAAGGCCAAGTGGCACAGACTGGATCACATCCAAACTGCTTAGGGCTACCTCTCTTTAGAGAAGATGTGTTGGAGAAAATTAGCTGAAGCAGTCCTAAAAAGAGCTGGGGAATAAGTTGAAAATTAAGCATAAAGGCAGTGTAGACATGTCTAGAAGCTCTGCAATAAGATACAAAAGATGGCAATAATTTTACCCAAAGCAAAGCAATTTAAAATGGGTAGGATTTTTTTTTAAAAGCACATACTGCAGACAAAATTAGTACAGACAATATAAGATGGAGATTGTAGGACTGTGTGTATTTAAGTTTTGTGATAACCACAAATAGTTGATAGGCTACTACTTCTGAGGCTGGTCTACTCAGTCATTAAATTCCTTTTCAATCCCTCCTGAAACTCTGACACAGCATCACAAAGTCTAAAGAATTCATACTTGTCATGCTTACAGGTACAACTCTAAGAATAAACAAGTAGTATATACATTTTAATTATTAATCCCTTTCCTTCTCACCTCCCTTGAGATTGATTTGTATCTGTTCCCATCTCCTTATATCTATATTTATTTTGTTTCTTACACACATGTTTAAATTTAATCTGATTGTGTCCTTAGGCCTGTTGTTGATAATTAAACCCACATATTTTATTCCCTACAGCATGCATTGCAAACTCTGTCTCTAAAAATGAGTCTGAAGCTTCCCCTTGATCTCAGTAAAATTATAGTTCAATTTCCCTTCTGATTCATTTTGTATTGGGCATGGTTTTAGATTTTTCAGCTGGGGTAAATATGCATTCCTATCTTTAAGTCTAAAGTAGTTTTTCTGATTGATGTCAAGTGAGTATTTGACCTGTAGTTCAAACCTGTTAGCAAAGATGGAAACAGTAATCAAAAGCCAGTTGTGTCTGGAGCTGCAATTTTTTTTCTTTTTTTTCTGTTAGTCCTAAACTTTTTAGTCATATACCTGCAATGAATCTTACTGGAGCAACCAGAGGTTCATGTTTTTCAGAAAAAGAGCAGGGTGGAAGGAGGGAAGTGACCAGCAAATTTAGGTATTTAGTCAAATACATTATACCAGAGAAAAATTTTCACTACCATTATGATTTCATACACTGTCCTAAGCCTTACAAATTCCAGGCTCAGGGGTCTTTCTGATGACAATACATGGACAGATCAATAGCAGATAGTAAACCTCATTTACGCATTTAAATTGGCACGTTGAAGACACAGGAACTGTTCAAATGAACAATGCTTCCAAAACACCTAGGAATTGATGGCATTGTGCTTTTATGTTTAAAACCAATTATCATTTCAGTCTTCTTCAGGTAAGGCCATATGATCCATCATGAAAGAGAAGACTGTCTGTTTAAACCATAGCCTTTGGACCTGAACGTATTTCTACATGGTACATGAATGCCCAGGGAAGGATCTTTCTGGACAAACACAGAAGTTATTTGAAGTAAGTACACCACTGAACATGTCAGAAAATGCTTATGTGCCCAGAAACATATTTTTCTGATTTGACCAGCTGTATCAAATGAAAGATAAAACCTCTTTCTATGTACCTTTCTTTTCTTGTATCATCAGGTCTTCACAGCTAAACTACAAAGGTAGTGTGTATAAAAGTGTATGGGTGAGTGAACAACATTCCAGGTTTACAATACAGAAAGTTAAACAACTTCATTCAATACCATCACTAAAGGGAAACATCTTCATTCATTCATTTTTCTTTCTCCTCCCCATGTCATGTGGCTCCACTTTTTGATATGCTGTGCAAACATGTATATCACACCCATTGAGTCTGAGCTCTTAGCTTGCCATTTTTTGATCCTGTAAATAGAATCTGACAGATTCTTTATGTTGCCCTCTTTTGCCTTTTCCTTCAGCTCCTTAGTCGATAGAATCTGAAAAAAAGTTCATGAGAAACTCTGAGAAAAGTATTTCTTATGTGCCACTGCAGAAGACACTGTAATGACTGGACAGTGGCTTCAAGCGGAATGTCAGCAGAGTTTAACCATACATGTTGATGGCAGACACCTGTATATTTTAAAATGAGTGACTGCTATATAAGCTGAGCACATACCGTGACATTTGTATATGCTGCTTTTAACAATACCACCTGTACGTACTTCTTGTAAGAGCTCATTCCTATGGAGATGTGTAAGAGTGTTAACACTCTCAGCGAACCTTGGTGTACCATCTAGAAAGTTCAGTATTGTGCAGGTAGCAGACTGATAGCTTTGCTTCCTTCAAAAAAACCTATAAAGATGAGAAGAACAGTGACGCTGTTGAACATCACCAGGGAGGTGATTTGCACAGCATGCCGTGATCAGTGTGAAGGGGCTCATCTGATGCCACATCACCTGTGGTTCCCACCATCAGAAAGGACTAAGATTGCTATCACCTTTTCTGCTACTTTTATTAAACCAGTTAATCAGCTTTGAGTATCCATGCCTTTCTTATGGCACAGATCCTGAAGGATTCCAAAATAACCAGCATCTCCTTGGTGCAAATCGGTATTGAAGAAGAACTAAAGGCAAGTAAGCTTAATACTGCAGAAGGTGCTATTCAGAAACATGTAGGCCTTTTTCCCTAGTAATCTCCCTCGAGAATGAGTGCCCCTGAAGCTTCCACATTATTGTCATTATTTGCTTCCTTTTGTGATTTTTTTTCATTTAACTGTTCCAAATACTGTTGTACACTGGACACCCCTGGGCTGATGATATTATTGGCCAAGTTGTCACTAGTGAGAGACAATGCTCCCACAGAGTCATGGCCCTAGTACTGAATACCAGAAATTCTGGACTTTCTTTGTATTCAGTCCACGGCTGTTATAATTCAGCACAATACCACTGGAGCAAAAGATGTCACACTGATTTTCACAGATGTGCAAAATATGTAGGCTCTTTGTTTTTTAAATGAAAAAGGACTGAAATTGCACAAGCCTAAAACATAGCTAAAACCAAGTGACTAAGGCCTTACTGCTTTATAATCATTCTATGAGCAGCAAATTCTACAGTCCCTTCCTCATGTATTAAGTTTGGATTTCTATAGCTGTAGTGGAATTCTGACCATAAAATTCCTGCAAATATTTTAGAGGTTGGGATACATGAAAAGCCAGGAGTTCAAATTCAGGAGTGACTGGTGACTAAACAGCCATTAGCCTTTTTATCTAGAAAATTTATGCAGCTACTTAGCATATTTCCTTGTCCACAGTTTTGAAGTGCCTGTATCACAGAATTCTTTTGAAAACCTCTCAGCCATTACAATTCCACACTTGATTTTATGATCATCTTGAATATCATGGATGCCCAAGTTTATGCCACCTCAGCAACAAACAGCATGGCTCATCTTGAAGGCAAAATGTGAATGTGAACATAGAGCTCCCCTGTTTGTCCCAGCTGGAGGGAAACAACAGAGCCTTCCATTAAAGACGTATTAATAGAAGGGTTTTGGAAGGTAAGCCAGGGGTTAACTTCCTTCCCAGCACTAAGCTGTGACACACAAAAAGTAACTTAAAGAATCAGAACAATGCTAGATAATGCATTGGCACAGATGATGCCTTAAGGTTACTAGTATTGCATATCCTGATTTTATAAGGAATTGGAGAGGGAAAAAATAAGATTCTGAAATAAGTTTCTGCCTGCCGCCTTCTCTCTGCTTCCTGTGATTGCTGTACTGCAGGGAAGGTGGTGTTTGTCAGAGGAACGATGGTGAATGTAGCTGATGGTGGCTCAGGAAGGCTGCAGTCCTCACACTCAGGGGAGTGCTAGCTAGCACGATGATTAGGATTTAGGGCAGATCTGGTCCTGGAAAGAAACCCTAAGGACAGCCAAGTTTTGAGGAGAAGTTTTAATACCATTGTTGCTGCTATTGTTTCCAAGTTCCCAATGAAGACAAATCCCAGGAAAGTAGAAATTAGAGAACTGCTCAGGTCCTGAAGTGGAGAGGTTATGGACTCAAGCATTGTGTTACCATCTGCACAGGGGCATATTATCAATATGTGGTTGTCTCAAGAGACACACTTCTGAATTTTAGTTACCATGTATATGTCAGAGCTGGGGAGAGAGCAAAAGTCAGGTTTAGATAACTCAGAAATAGGGTTTTAGGTCATGTCTTTGCCTGTGTTGCTTAAACTTAATTTCAGTGAACAAAATCTTCAGTTATACTTATGCCTTATTTACCAAAGCACTGCTGAATTGAATTTGGTGAGTATGAGCTGTGTATCAGCATAGATTCGTAATGGTTCTCAGAAGGTTGACCTCTTTGTCAAAAATGCTCTGAATGTTCTCTGCAATTCTCTTTTGTTTTCCTCCTTGTGAAGTGTTCAGAATTAAGATTTCATTTGAGATACACTGCGAGTTTAAACATTATACTAAAAAGCATTTATTGTAAACCAATATTTAAAGCCAAATTTTGCTCTGATTTCTGCCACATGATGCTACACTGTCTTCATTGCAATTGTGTGAATTAAAAACCATCAGCATCAGCTCTTATTTACCTTCAAAAAAGAAAAACACTTAGCATAAACTGCATGTGAACAATTTATGAACACAGTGTATCCAGAGGTATCCCCTTAGTCTAGTGTTTCAGTATTTGCAAATAGTTTGCAATAAATATTGTACTTGTGTTCTATTTGAGAGACTAAGACAATAGATAATAGATGTCTCTAATGGTTCATTGCTTTTACTCTCAAAATTCACAGAAGGACACAGTGTGCTCCCTTGTCTTGATATTTCAGTTTTTGTAAGGTAATGAAAAATATGGGGTGTATGGTGCTAAGTGCAAGTGTGTGATCTGTTGTAAGATTTATTAACTAAAACCAGAGCTATTTCTTGTTTCCGACCACAGCTGTGTATACAGAGACACTGACAAAATATGCAGAAAGAACAGAGAACAGGGCAAGCTAATCACCAACTTGGGTTCTAAGAATATTTTGCTCTGGAATGTAGGTGATTGTGATTCAGCATAAAAGGCAGCTGTAAGCCATTCAATACTGTCTTTCATTGGAAAGGAAAAGAAATGATCATCCAGCCTTCTAAACCACACACCTTCGTTCTAAGTTCGGTGAGATTCATTTCGGCTTTCTCTTTCAGTCTTTGTTAAAAAAGAAAAAAAGAAATTTAATGATACTATTCTCATTATACAGCTATCAGTTACATAAAATATCTTTGTTTAGAGGCCTAATAAAATTGGTCATATAAAGAGGAAATGAGGTTTTTAATGTAAAACGAAGCTGACAGTGCTCTTCTATTACTATGGTCTTATTAGGGAAAAATTCTCTGACATCTGTTTATCCCCTGCAGCCAACCTTGTATTCAGAATACAGTAATTGATTCACAGCATCCACTGGGGATCTAACTGGCTCACTTTTCCACACCGCACTACACAGGTATCTCTGCAGCTAATTCTGAATGTACATCTACATCGTTATCTCCTGGTGAACTGTGACCTGAAACACTTTGGAGGCCCAGATGAAAGTGCTTCCTCACCCCTCCAGTGCTGGGGGTGCAGGCGTTTCTGCAGCGCGGCAATTCACCCAGGACACCCAATCACAACCAGCCCCTTTGAAGCCCCGCTCAGCTGGGAGACCATGAATGATTCATGGCTTCTCTACACACACGAAAGGGGGAAGAGCAAAGCTAGTGTGTATTATTCAGGACTGCATCCTCAATAAGCCTCCGTGTTCAGCAAATTGCTACAACATTTTCTGCTTAGTCCTCACCTGTACACAACATCTCTCTTTGTGCACAACCTTCTCATTTTAACAAAGATAGGCTGATTATCTAGGAGGCCATGTTGATTAACATCAATACAAATAAAGAAGTCCAGTGTCAATGCATAAAGCCAGCGTTCAAAGGATTGTAAGGAAATTAAGGAAGACCAGACGATCATAATTTCACAATGGTTGAACTATGAATTTTTTGTTTATCCACTTCCATTTCCACTACAGTAACTGTCATCACACAGGCCAATTTGGAACGCAGTCACTTTTGGGTTTCAGGCTCCATACGTATCTTGTCTGTTTGATGAAAGACTATTAACTCCAATTCAATGCTGTAGCAACCAAATGTCACAGCAGCTGATATTTACAACTAATATCTGCAAATGACCTCTGAATTTGCATGCATCCAGGTAGTAGAGCTGGACACCAGTCCTGGAAGCATGTCTCCAGGAAACATCTTACAGAGAAGTTGCCACTTCAGTTGTATTATAGTCCCACTCACAGAAAGATTTCCAGTACAAAAGATAATGGCTCAAATAACAAACTCTTTTCTTTTGAAGACCTCAATATACACCTGTGCTGGTGGGACCACAAGACTGCAAACTTCTACCAGCCTTTCCACACCATTCACATAGACTGCCTGGACCCTTCCAAGGTCAGAAGTTGAAAGCCCTGCTACTTAAAGGTGAAATTCAGGAAGTGACAAAGGCAAAAGATAAGTCAGTTCTCATTGTCTTCTTTTCTTCATTGCTGGCATACAGAGGAGTTAACTAAAAGTCACTCATGAGAGAATGACACAAAGTGCTAAGAAAGAAGAGAATTAAATAAACTTTTTATAACTGCAATTTTAACTTTTCAAATTCTCAAGATGCTTGTCTTCAGAGATCACACACAACGGCTCATCATCATTTTCTTTTATTTTCAAGGACAATGATTATTAGATTAGTGAATTAGGTGAATACAAATTTACAAAAAAAACCCTCCATGGGTGATGCTTATCACTGATTCAATGGGATCTCCTGACTTCAGAAGACATTACTGTAAGGCTTATGATGCACCTACTATTCATAATCTCTTGTCATATACTTCAGTATTTTCTCATATTTGGTCTCTTGCTGTACGTTAACATTTTTGGGGGACAAAGACTATATTGTCATGGGTAATGTGTAACCCATTTACTCTCAGGGGACTAACTCATGCAGTAAGATGAGAACATTGTCAAATGGCACGACTATTTCACCAAGCCTTTCCGTGGTTATATCTATTCAAAAGGTGGATTTCTGATATGCAAGTGTTACCTTACTGTGTATTTAAATAACCAGCCCTGTAGTTATATTGATGTGAAAATAAGATAACACCCACAGGGAGCGCAGGTAAAAAGGGAGAGTACTTGGAATTCTTTGACTGACATTGTGGAAATACTTTATTAATATTAGTACAAATATCAATGCTAGTAAACCATCCTTACAATAAAATCAGAGAAAGATACTGCCATATACAGCAACAAAGAAACAATATGATGTCACTGCCCCTGCTGCTCAACACTTCCAGTCCTGTGTATAGAAATATGGTTTCAAAAGGTGGACTGGGACTTTCTGCATATTCAGTATAGTAACCTTGCAATCTCTTTCCATGAAAAGTATCTGCTTTACTAGAGTTAAGACCTGATTTAAGGAGGTGCTTAAAACAGGATCCACCACACGTAACACACACTGATAGGACTGAACTTCCTACAGAAAAGGTAGTCAGTTACTTTTCTTTCAAAACATGAGAGAAGGAGGAAGAAGAGCCATTTATAGCTCCTCAGGGACAGCAAGTTTCAGGGAAACACTGTCTCCCCCATGAGATCAGTATCACTGGGTTACGGAGGCTGGCTCCTTGCTTGTGCTCCTCCTGGCCATGTGAACATTGTACCTTATTTTACTGTGGTCCAGCTTCAGTAGGAGCCAAGAGCTCTTGGAAGACAGGAGGTGTGGATGGAAAGCAAACTTAATTCATGTCTTCCACAGCTTGAAGAATTAGCCACAGAAACGAAGCACACCACCTCTGCACTTTGAAATGAGGGAATCTCCTTAATCCTCTCCTAGATGAGTAGGAATGACATTTGAGAGATTTTGCAGAGAGACAAGAAGCACTTGCTTTGCTGTCCTGATAGTTCACAAACTTGGGAAATGGGCAGGCTGCCAGAGAAACCCTATTCCTTAGCACTTTTTCTTGGATAATGGCCTCTGATTCAACATGTGGGATTTTAGCATTATTTTTCTAAGGTGCTTAACTCTGCTTGGCTAGAATACAGAGAGGTTAAGCTTTTAATTATGGGTTGTGTGTATTCCACACACAGGCCCAATATTCACAATTTGCAATCATGCAGGTCAATTAAATTTTTTTCAGTAATTTTGTACAAAAAGATATAGCCTCCTTGCTCACGTGTAAGTAGCTCCAACTAACATCATTAAGTTCATCTGTTCAAAAACAATTGAACTGAGATAAGAATCACACTTGAGAAATAAACAACAAAATAAAAGAAAGAATTTTCTACACTAATCCTTTGGAGTTTTAAAAACAAACCAGTTACTCGAAACGGTAAGAGTGGCTAAAGGACAATGACTGAACAGAGGAATTTGCTAAACCAAACCAAGGAATAGTCAAGGCAGACTATAATTCAGTAGGGCTTTATAAACATATAAACATACAAGCAAACATACATATGGAGAGATTATATGTGGAACAGGCTCTTTATATCCAAAGCTAAAAGTGCCAGTGAAAAGGTAGTGGCAAGCGTCTAGGATTCATTGGCTGGATGTCCTAAGTGCTGGGAGATACAGCTTTGTTCCTTGCTTTCTGTTTGCTCCCTGTGAATTCCTTCCTGGCTGCACAATGCCTCTGATCCAACAGAGAAAGGCAAACCTCTGGGCCCTGCTGGGTTAATCTATATTTGGTGATTAGGGCACCCTAATCCCAAAATGTTCATGGAAAAATATTCCTTCAAACCCCTTTATATTAAGGGCTGTCTAGGAGAGATCTGTAGTTATATCAGTTTTCCAATCCCAACATTGTTATATAAAAGTCACCTCCGTGTTCAAACTTCGCTCTTCTATTACACATACACAGTGTTAGATTCAAGACAAGTTCTCACATCCTACTAATGGTCTTAAAGCCCATGGTGAGGTATTGTTCCTATGCATTGTTTAGAAAAACTGTGCCTAATTTAGGTATTTGAATTGTATCTAAGGGCTAGACAACTGAAGATTAGGCAATGCAGCACTCAGCTCTGAAGTGCCACATCCCATTTTTAGATATAGTTTTAAGAATTAAAGGCTTGTATGTCTGCTGAACACAGTAAGCCTGACATCCAAGCACTAGCTAGGGACTAACACTGAGCTGGAATTTACATGCATTAAGATTGATCAAATGTTAGCCACTGAAATAGATATTCTAATGTAAATTACAACTCATTAGTTGAGCATTTTATTGTAAAAACTGTTTCTAAGCTTTTTCAATTTAATACACAGTTAAATTCAGTGTATCCAGTTAGCTAAACATTAATTTTAAGAATATCTTCAATTTAGATTTCTACCATCCCTAGGCCCTAAATTAGTAATGAATTTTAGTCTATAATTTTACTTTATGCTGGGTCTGTAACTTCAATGGCATGAAATGCTAAACCTGAAGTTTAAAGACCTGAATTAGATACAGCTTTATCGATCAGTTTAATAACACCCCTAAGAAAAGATTTTACCTAAAATCACAATTAAACTGATTTCTGAACAATATAATTACTTCATTAATCAAGCATTTCAGAAGTTCATACAGACTAGAATTTTGACTGAGAAGAAACTGGCTTTACTGATTTGTAAAACTATGCCTCTCCTAAGCAATGCTATATTTTTATTGTACTTTGTGGCTAGCTGGATGTCCCTCCCAGTCACCTTTTGCCTTATATAAAACTGTAAAATTTTTCTACTGAGTCCCAACTTTTTTTTCCTGGTTCTCAGTAAGATGCAGAATATACAAAAGAATGCTGGTCTACAATATGTCCCCAGACATTAAACCAGTAGAAATAGTAGTAAGAGTAATACCGAAGACAATAAAGATTATTGAAAATATTCAATTATTTGTCAGATTATATAACTCAGAAAATTAGTTTCAGGATCAAATTAAGGACACGGACATAATCCACCTCTTATTTACATCAGGCTTCCTCAGTTCTACCTTTCTTCACCTCTGGCTTTCAACTGAGAGAGTAAATGAAATATCATGTCTCACTAACATAGCATAGACAGATGAGAGAGAAAAGCTAAAGATAAACTTTCCCCTTATTGTATTTTAATTTTTACTGTCTTACATTTGAGTGTTTAACAAAAAAGTGTCAATATTCCCTTATATCTAAGATCGGAAAATTAGCAAGTATCATTACGCATGTGTTCACAGTTATTTAAATAAGCAGTACAGTACTTATTTAAAATGTTAATATATATGCTGAGATTCTTCTTCTGTGAATGTAATGTCTACAGTATAGAGAACTATAGTGAGCTAGTGACCCGAGGCTCCCTTTTATAGCACTGCAAAGAAACGGGCATTGCTAGTGTGCAATTCATCTGGATTATTTCAGATGTCTCCTTCTGGTGAGATGTTCCTACCCCAGGTCACAGTGTCAGAAAGGTGATGATTTAGCTCCAATAGATACCTCTGTACAGTTCCAAGTCTGTGATAATGTACATACATTTTCAGTTGTCATACTGAGATGAAAAATGTTTTAAGAATGGCTCTAAAAGAAGGAAGGGTGCAAAGACAGACAGGAAGGGTTGCAAGTAAAAGGAGCCAGAAGGAAAGAAAGTGCATACACAAGAAAAGAATTCTAAACACACAGGAAGATGGAAGGAGGGTGGAAAGTTACTGCATCAAAGTGAGGAGTAGGAACCATATTAGAAAGAATTGACATGAGATAGGCAATCGGATTTAAGGAGTTCAGAGTCATCAAGATGAAAACAAAAAACTTCAATTTGATGGGAAAGCTAATGATGATCTAGTGAAAGAACTAGAATAGCAAAAGCTCACCAGAACACAAGCAAACGGGGATTGTAGATTGCTGCATTTGAGCGTCACAAATGTAGAAACTCCACAGAGCAGGAACCTGCAGGCATAGGAGGAAAACAATGCAAAGCAGGCAGTCTTATGGGATATCACATGTGTGCATCCCTTCAGAAGGTACTGTGGCTTGAGATTCAAATCTTCACTTAACTACAATTAGTTTTAGGGGATGAAAGGGAGAGATCTTCACTAGAAGCATGAGAAAAAGTTGTTCAAATATTTTTTGCTGCCTTTCTCTTTCGACCTTACTGTTCACTTTTTTCTTTAAAAATCTTCAGGCCATTTGGCATGCATGGTAGTCTCCTGCCTCTAAGTAATTGAACAGCTTAACCAAACCACTGATCACTGAAATATTCTTGTCTAAGCAAGCACAGTAGGGGATTCTGAATCAATATACCAGGCTTTGTGACGGTAACTTGTCCTTTCAGGCTGAAAAATGGGGAAAGGACTAATGAAAAGGAACTTAGAACATTACAGGAAAGGATAACCCTTGTCTGACACAGAAAGAGAAATTCCTTGCGTGTAAAGAGGACAGAGAAAAGTGAAAGATACTTTAAAAGAAGCAGCTTGTTATAGACTCTTCTTGTTTCCCAAAATTACTGAAAACAGCTGCATAATTTTTAGAGTACTTAGCACATCAATCACCAAACTCTTGCAAAAAAACGCTTATGAGTGCCAGCAATTGGACAGGCCATCACAATATTTCTGTGGGTCTTTCAGTCATACATTTACTCCTCATGCTGTCCAATGTGCATGAATAATGAGTGTAGCTTCAGCTTTACATAGTTCTGGTGTGGCTTCCTAAAACCATAATACTGTCTCGACATTGCAAACAGAACAATTTTAAATTCACTATTCCTGTTGTATCTTTGAGGACATCTCTTATAGCGAGTAGCACCAAAAATCATTAGTTGCGTTAATTCTCCAAGGAGTATCACTTTTCTTTTGATTGTGTTAGTATTTAGGTGATGGAATACTTTGTAAATGACTGATGCAAGTCATTTACATACATGAAGAATAATTCACAAATATACAAGTAAAAGGGATATTCACAGGATGCTAAATGCTGGAGTGTAAAGAATGAAAAGAAACAAACTTGTTAGTTTCATGGCACATTTTATTTCGTAAAATTTTATTAATGTTTATAATTTCCTAACAAGAACACCTATCCTCTAAACAATTAAATTGATAAACTTGTTAAAGTGCATATCTATCTCATTCTGACAGAACAAAATTCTGTTAAAATGAGAGCAATAAAATTTAAATTATTAAAAATTGGGATAGCAAAGACATAAAACCCTTCAGTAAATATCTAATGGACAAAATGGCAATAGAAAATAGATATCAGTGCTCACAATTAAATAAAATGCAAAGTCAGCAGCCTGGTCAGGATGTCAAAGGAAGTTTAGTTTTCGGTATGTAAGTTACAATCATTCCAGGAAGCAGTCAAAAGTAAAAAAAAAAAAAAAAAATTAAAATAAAAATTCTACAGCCTGCTCTTTAAGGCCAGAAAGCTATTCCAGCAACAGAACTAACATGAGAATTACAATTCATGATTTTCTTAATTTTTCTTTCCATAAAAGCAATACCAAAATTGCAAGCTACAGCAAAGACATATCTTAGACAATGCACCAAACAATGCATTGGACATGTAGCGTATTGGACAATGCACATGCATGTATTATAGTTTACATTATTTCAATGCCATACAAATACAGAAAGGCCACACTAATTGTAAAAAAAGTCAAGTCAGGTGTTGGCAAAACGCAAACACCTCCTTCTCTTTAAACAAGCCTTACCTTTTCACCTACTTTTTCTCTAAACCTTTTCTAGGTGCACTTTCACATTTCAGTGGAATAAGGAATGATTTCACACAGAACTAGGTAAAAGTTCATCTTTGGGAAAGTATGTGAAGAAAACTTCAGAACTTTTTGAAGTGTGTGAATTAGTGCTCCTAACTCTGAACCAAGGTGCTAAAGCCAAAGAAGGAGAAAAAACATAATATTGATTTTTCTTCAGAGAAAAAAGAGTAGCTGCTTTTCTACTGATCCCTATCTGCTGAGCTCTCCCTTTCTGGGGCTATGCCTGTGCCTGAAAAATCTAGACTATAAGCTATATCAGGTCAAGCTATTAGGAACAGTTAGATCACACAATGTTCAGGGACCTGTTTTGTGTATCCTTGCTAACAGTCTATTCTCTCATAAAGGACTTTCCTTGTTATTATTCTCAGTACCTAGCCTTGCAAAAACATCACAGTGAAGATGATCTTACTGGATCTCTCTTAGTCCATACACACTAATTTTTGTTTAGCTGTGCCTATGAACTGCAATGAAAAGATCCCTGCCCAGCTGCAAATTGACCCCAGAGCTAAGCACAGGAAAACTGTCTTAGTGCATTGCTACCTCATTGAGAGAAAGGAGGTTTGGCCATGGGGTTGCAGCGATATGAGTGTCCTGCTTTTGTGGCTCAGCTTAGCCCCTCACACTGGTGCTTTTTTTCTAAATGTACCAGCCTGATGAGAATTAGCTGGAGTTTCGATAGAGACATCACTGGAAAACTCTTAGGAGCATGAGCTGATTATTCAGGTTCCCCTTATGAATTAGTGGTAGTTACAGTGACAGGTGTCAGATCACACTTATGGCTGCAGGAGAAGGTCAGTGAGGGACCTTCTGGAGCAGAAATTGAAAAATTGTAGCATTTATAAATATTAAATCTAAGATATCTGTCCCCTATCAATTAAAACCAAACAGACAGTGAGGCATAATGTTGTATTTGCAACCTTGGTTACTACAGGAATATTTTGATAACCCAAATTCAAAATCAACGGTTGACTTCGTGACCAATGAAGCAAGAGTAAATTGTCCAAAAGGAAGTAACTTTGTCCTGAATGCTAAGAACTTCAGAAATTGCATCACCAAAAATCTCTTAAATAAGTGAAAATCATTTAGATAAAGACCATATTTAACTTTTTTCCTTCCTCTGAAAGTATCTCTTTAAGAGATCTACACTTAATTTTATTAATTTGGAGATGAACATAAACAGGCAGATGCATAACACTGACATCCTTATAAAATATTTAACAAAGGTATCTGTTGTGGTTTTCTTTAATTTTTTTTCACACCATAAGCTTCCATCTACTACTTGACACAGAAAAACAAGCAGGATCTGAGCCAAATGGGAAGAGCATATTGGATCTCCAGAAATCACATCACTAGAGAGCAAAATCGTTTTCTGACTTTCAGACTTGTGAGATAAGAGTACTGTTAACTTCTCACCAGATAAACGGGACAATTTTTACACATTCTTGTGTCCTTTTTTCACTACTTAAATCCTACCTGTGAAATCAAGCAGGGCTCAGCTGAAAATGCATTAGTGTTAAGAATAGGCTAGATTCCACTCTCAAAAAGCAATTTAGAACAAGTAGGGATAATTTTAAGGGATATTTTATCAAGTAGTCTTGACGGAGAAAAGGTAAGTGGGCTGAGTTGAATTTCCTTTTCTAACATGCGTGAATGTTTTAAATACTGGCTGCATACGTATTTGGAATGAGTAAAGGCCTGCGAGTCTGAATAATGTAAGGGGCAAATGAAGATGGCAAAGGGGGCTAACCAGGTTAATCAATTAATCTTCTCTAGCAACATGTTCATTTGAAAGGAAAGACTACATCATTTCAAGAGAACTTTAGACATCAGTAATTTGAACTTATTAGACTTTTCATGTGGGAGAATTTACTATATTCAAGAATTACCCTGATGCATCAAGCCAGTATTTTAAAAAGAAATATAAAATATATTCTTTACAAGCATACATAACTCTGCACATGTATGTATGTGCAAATACAAATTTTATTAACACACATATAGGTTGATGGAAGATCAGCTATCCATTTTCTTCACGAGTTCTTAATACTGTACATTAAATGCTTGTGATTCAAAGCCACAAAAAAAATGCAATCTATGCCAAAAACCCCTGCAAAACCCAGTAGCTCAGATATGCATTCAAGTCATCGTGTCTCACATTTTACCTGCATTAGGTTTAAAGGTTGCCAGGCAAAATTTCATATCCTATAGAAATGAGTAATTTTTTAAAAATCTCTTGAATTGATACATCCCTGATGTGGTACTTAAATCTAGCATGTCCCACTATCAAAAGTTGTGATCCAGTTAAACAAACATCCTCATGGTCTGAAAAGCCAAAGGCAATCCTGCAGTAATGGTTCTTCAGTAAAAAAGCTATAATGCCTCCTAATCAATGGACCAGCGCCTAGGCAAAAAACAAAACTGGAGTATTCATTTTAACAGAATGGAAGATCTTTTTTCCCTAACATCAGCAATGAATGTTCACAGTGCTAGACACTTTCCTAGGAGTCATGCTTCTACCACATACAGATTAAATTATGTGCCTTGATAGATGACATTTCAATAGAAGCAGTAAGTGCAGGCATCTTAGAGCAGAAGCTGCTCTTTTCTCCTCTTCATATAACATCCAATATTATCATGTGTTACATTACCATAAACATCTGCCTTTGGAGTCTGTTGCATGTGTTATTTAATTATTTTGTCATTTACTAGAATTATACTGTGCACAGAGGGTTTTCATCCCAACTACCTTATATTAATTTGAAGTCACTAGTCTTAAGTATTATTGCAGGGAGGATTTCAGACAATAGACCATATTGAAGCAAGCAGTTCTAATAGGCTATCAAATTTTCCAAAGAAATAATGTGTTGGCTTTCTGTACATACCTGTAAGAAACTTCTCCAAAAATTTACTAGTGCCAATGCAAGAATATTTCTGAATATGCATGCTGTAATAAGAGTAAATATGCCTATTACTTTAGCACTGTATTTCATGCAAAACTGTTATACAACTCTTTGAGCAAATGCTAACAAATGAAATCCCTCACTGCTTCAAATAAAATGTACACCATGTTTATTCTTTTATTTGATTTGTGCAAGAAAACAGGGAAGGCCTGGATGTCTTTTACACAACTTGCAGGAAGATATTACAGTAAAATGCATATTATCTGCTTCAGTCATCAAGGCACAATGCTCCTTCCCACTCCCCTTACAGAGTTCATGCAGCCCTGCATGGGCTCAGTTCCCATCAAACTTATCACTACCCTGAGATGAAAAAAAATCTTGCTCCCAATCAGTTTGTGCTGTTGATAACTACCAAGAAGTCCACACTGCAAAATAATATGACTGGGTCAGTGTGTGTCTGAGTCTCATTAAAACTAAGGAGTCATTTTCATGTATAGTGAACAATTAACTTTATGCAAAATTCCTACTGTATGTACTTGCTTTGGGGCACTGTTTGTTATGCAAGACAAAATAAAAATTGGGGTCTTGATCTGTCAAAGTGCTCAGAAACTCAACTACTGTTGAATTCAATGCATGTTCGGTACCTTCCATTCTTGTTTAATTCAATGTCAATTTAAGGTACTCAGCTTATCCACAAGGTTCTCGGAGACCTGGGGTTTGGGCTCTGTTGTTCTCCTACTCTGCAATGTCACTTCTTGTACATCTCACATAGACAAAGCTCTCCTTTAAAAAAGCAAAGCCTGCCAATGCCAGCCATGTTGGATCAGGCACTTTTAGAGTTTTTTTCCCCCCACTGTTGTCATGAATTTTGAAATATTAAGAGCATCAGACTGTTTTAATTTGTTCACAGTCTTTATGCCAAGCCGTAGGAACTTGCTGCCTTACAGTGATTCCTACCACATTTTGTAGTGCCTTATAACAAGATTACTGAAACATATGAATCTTTTTCTTAAACATGGTTAATAAAATATTAAATTGTGTATTAAAATTTTCAGAATGACATTCTCATGTCTTGAATTTATTTATAGGGGAAATAAAAGAAAACTTTCTGAACATGCAGTGATTTAACTCTGCTATATATTAATATAGAATATGTTGAATGGAAGGCAAACATATTTATGTTTATACAGTTCATATTTCCATTATCTATATATCTTTACATAATTTAGAAACATGAATCACAGTAATTTTCCAGGCAATAAAAATAACAGTTGTGAACCTCTTTTATGTTTATTGTATCTGCTTGCAATGTTACCTTGATTTTTCATACTGAAATACCTTCTGATGAAGCTTTTTTATATGATTTTTGTTTTTTCGTGTTTTATTCCTCTTCCTTTGCTTTTACATAAATGTACAGCCTGAAAGCATAATTCTAAAATCTCACTCTCAGCTTTGGTCAAGTTAATATACTGCCATTAAATCTGACCTGTTACAAAGAATTTCCTAATTTTCTCTTTACTAAAATATTGAGTAACTACCAACACAGTGCATCTCCATGTGTCCACTAGGTAATAGCCATTAGAAAAACATGTTTAACCCTGCTGCTAGGGAGATGGATCATCAAATATGGGGGGGAAAAAAGGCAAGGGAGAATAGTTTTTAAAACAACAGAGAGTTAAACAGGAACATGATGTACAAGTGTTTGAATTCTAATTCTAGTCTGTAAGTAGCATTTTTACAATCAAATGGATAGATTGCCATATCAGTCACTTGCTTTCAAAAAGGTGCTACTTTACTGACTGAGAGAATGCCAGCTTAATTTTATTGGTTTTGTTTTTCACCATTATGAAGTGTCTCTTCCTTTAGTACTTTTAAGTATCAGAAAATTGGGCTGGGAGTTACAGTGAATTTGTATGAATCACTCTTTTTGTACATTCTTTTGCCCTTACTTGTCAGCCAAATATAAATGAAAAATATGTATCTACTGTCTGGTTTTCCTCTGTGCACTGGTTATTCTATAGTTTATTTTAAATATCATTCTAAAGGACTAATTCCAAGATTCTTTTTTAATACACTTACATTGCAGGTTGTTGGATAGAAATATAATTACTAGTAAAAAAAGCAAAGATAATCATACAAATGACATTTTGATCTGAATGAGGAAAGCAGAACCAAGCCAGCTGATTTTCTTTCAGGTTACATTTGTAGGTGTTATCAAAGAACTTCCAAAATAACTGTGGTTATTCTAATCTGCTTCTTTGTTTTCATTTTATATTGTACCTCATTTTTTTTCTCTTTCTTAGGAAAAAATACGTTTTGATACTGCCATCTCTGAGATATTTTTCTTTCTTCCTTGCTCTCTCTTTTTAAATGTGAGAGAACATGTTGTATGTCCATTTCTCGTGGTTTATTTTTCCTTAGAGAATTCCCAAGACTATGCACTGACAGATCTTGGTATCCAAGGGGGAGTCTACTCACAGGATTAAAGGCGAGAACCTCAATTAGACTATCTCTGATTTCTTCAGATGTTTTTTCTAATCTTTTAATATGGGATTAAAGTCAGCTAGAACCTAGCTTGCTTTTTTCTTAGCTGAGATCTTCTTTGTTGCAGTGCAAGCTAGATATATTTTTTGTTTCTCTATTAAAAAAAAAAAAGGAAAAGGAAAAAAAAAGCTTATATCTTTTTCCTAAATTTGGAGTCGTTCTAGTCCAGATGAGGATAACGAACTTTTGTCAGCTCTCATGTGATACTGCGTACAAAATAGCTTGATAAGCAATGTGAAGCATACACATGCTTCTCAATGATCTGCAGGAAAACTCCCTCAGAGACTGATTAGCCCATGCTTGTCACAAGTAGGGGAGATAATTATGGGGGCTTAACAGTCTATATGGTGGATCTTTTGAGAGGAGAAGGGTAGATCTAAGACTGTCTCGTGGATCAACCATAATTTTTAATATTACAGATAACGTGTGTGGTTTTTTCAGCATATCCCTGGAGCCTGGGTAGTGACTCTTCCCATAGAGTGACATCATATTACTTTTTGAGAAGATAAAAATTGTTCAAATTAGATTATCCCTAATTAGTATAATCTTATGAACCATTCTGAAAAGTTTATTGCACCCATGCTGGCAGTCTCTGATTCCATATTGAGAGCTTCTTATTACAATGTGTGCTCTAATCCTTAACTATGTAAATTAATATATGGTACATAAAAGTAATGTTGTTGTATTTCTTCATTTAAAAAACTCCACATTGTACTCTTATTCCAAAGCTAACAGCTATTATTATGGATCTCTGTATATCAGATAACAAAATATTTCAACTTTTTTTTTTAAAGTGAAGAATGTGTCATTCCAGCAGTAATTTACATTTATTAGACTATTGTGTTTATTAAGCAGTGCTGGCAACATTGGGGGAGGGGAGGTTTAACTAATGCCAAGGAAAAAAATTGTTCTTTACACTTATTTATGAACACAGGCATCTTGTGAACACTTAGTCCTGTGTATACGTATCAAGTTACTAAGCAGAAGAGTGTGTAACATAACCACATTAATGCTGTCTTGTTTGCTGTCATTGACTACAGTGGTGTTTGTGGATGCCCAATCCTCCAAAAATAAAGATACACTTTTCCCTTTAGACGGGTGTGCATATCCTGCCAAAGTGGCTTTTCTTGTTACAAGAGCATAGAGGTTTGAGAGTTTTGAACTACCCCCTCACAAAACCTTTTTGCCATTTGACACTGGCTGCACAACCCAGTAATTCTGCATGCTTTCCAGTACAGGTTTCATCAAGGTGATATCCCACACCATTTTACAACCCAGTATTTCCTTTTTATCCTCTTCCTGGGTTTTCCTCACCTTTGCCCACCACATTTTTGTGTATGACTTAGTAGGCTTGCCAGCCCACTTGCTCAGGCTGCAGTGCTGCAGCTGCTGCACTATTACGTGGCCAGAGTAAAGCAGCTGCTTGTGCCTTCGCAGTGTGCTAAATCAGGACTCGCAGCATGTGCATCTTTCACTGGAGGCACTATCCTCTTGGAGCAGGTTAGCCTGCATTGCACAGCAGGCATGAGCTTTGCTCTGCACCCCTCCAATTGAGAGAAGTGCTCAACAGTGTGCAGCCCCTCTGTAAAAATTACACAGCAAATTAGATTAATAAGAGTAATTTTCTTTTTCCACTTCGCTTTCTGAAGGGTATTCAGTGCCTATGGTTATTGACAACAAAGCTGAAGTCTCATAAGGTACATGAGCTTCTACAAACAGCCCCTCAGCAACATTATGGGGAGATCCCAGGTGGCAGTAAATTGAAGTAACTGTTATATTTAGTGAAGATTTCACTGACTTAAACCATCCAGAGGTTTGTCCCTCTATCTTGCATGTGCTTTTCTGTTTCTAGTTAAGATGACATCACTCCTAAATTTGCAAATTTTAATTTGACCTCTTCTTTGCAGACAGGGCTAAAATGATACTTCAACTTCCTCCCTCAGCAGAGGACTTAAAGGTTAAAGCCTCATTTATTTGCATGGTGGTATTGCTCTTGCTGTGTCTGTCCCTGAAGTTTCTTTACCATGGAACAGCAACAGGAGTGTAAAGAGTGTTTTAAAAAGAGCAGAAAGATTCTCACTTATGATTATTTCTGGGTCTAATCTTGTAACAGAGTAAGGCCAGGATAATGCACTCAGTAGTGACCCGTGGATCAGTCAGATTTACTGAGACACATTTCATTGATTTCTGGCTATGAGTTGCAATTGATCCTGCTACTCTTAGCTGTCCTCACAGAGCAAGCCAGCGCCACTAATCCTCTTAAGCAGCAGTCAGGAGATGCAGATAAAAGCTGGTGATTCACCTTGGCTCAAATAACGGTGCTTTTAAAAAGGAAATAAGAGGGTTCATGCCTTGGATATAAAAATGTATAATCTGCATGCTGACTGCATGTTATGTCAGAGTGGAGCTATTTCAAGGCTATTAATTAAGACAATAAAAGACTGAGAGCTCAGAAAGAAAATGCTACTAACAAAAGCAATAATTCTTCTATCTTTACATATGAAAATGGCTATAAAACCAAATATAAATAACTTTGTATAGAATTATTGTACTTAGATGAACCTGGGAGCACAAGAGGCAGCTGTTCTTGCAGATCTAACATCTTTATTTCAAGACAAAAGAAAGTGGTTTGCAGAGAACCACAGAATATCCAAGTGCAACATTTTGGCATCAGTCACAGTATAAGAAGCAGGGTACTGTGTTAGGAGGAAATACTAGTCAGACAAGAAAGTTATCACAATGAAAACACCACACAATAGCACGAAGACAACCTAGACAAATGTGGGGTAAAACAGATAAAACCTACAAATTTTCTCTAATAGTATTCACAGCTTTTTCATTGTGTTTCCTATGAGGAAACGTAAGCAATATTGTGCTTTACTGAGAAGTTGAAAGAAAGTGAAAGCCAGATGAAGTTCTCCTGTGAGTGTGTTCACATGAGGGCTTTATTGGAAGTGATCACCAGACTATCAGCAATTCTCTTTCACCTCCTGAAAAAAGTTTTGGGCATCTCATAAAAAAGTAAAAACAACACCATGAAAATTTGATGCTCAAAACACACACCACGAAAGGCAAATAGAGATGAGTTACAAGCACAGTTAAAGCAGGGTTATTTGTCCAATCCATATGATGAAATATGTTTGTGTAGTCAAACAACATCAAAGAGCAACTAAGCTCCATGTGTGGGATAACTGATTATTAAACCAGACTTATCAAATAAATTATTTGCTGGGAATAGTTCACCCCATTCTAGTCAAGAAGTCATACTGTGATTATTTTACATGTCTTCACAGCTCTAATCAAAAGTGCATTCTCTTTTTTCTGCAGTCCTCTGAGGGAATGCAGATCTCTTTTCCTCCTTGGCTCCCTTCAGTTCCCTTCTCAATGGCAGCAGAAGACAGCCCCGCCACCTTCCCACCATGCAGGGCCCTTTGGACAGGCGTGACTCCAAAGCCTTGGGTGTTTCAGGAAGGAAAAGCCATGTTATGTGCATCACAGTCAGTCTGCACTCCGGCATCATGTGCCAGGATGGACCCATGGGCCCACATTTCTTCAAATGAACTTGAAGAACTTAGAGAGGCAGTGGATTTTATCAGCATAGGCTCCCTGACGGTCACTGCAAACAAAAAGGCACCTCCAAATGGCACTTCGCATCTTAAGTCAGACCCAGACTGCAGATGGCAGTTCCCAACTCCAACTCCTCACTAATCTTCCTCAATCAGATGGTGTGATTTTTCCCAGAGGTTCTCTGTGTTAATGGCCAAAATATCTCCTTATCCCATTAAGAGACAAAGGTACAATTTTCTGCCTGTGCAGTGGTAATTTTGGCAATAAAAAGGTTTTGCTCAGCCTAGTAACTTGAAAAACAGATCTAGAAGGAAAGAGTAGAAGTCTTTTAGTTACAATTTCTGAAAAAGTAGAGCTTAATATTTAGAACTGCCCACAAATAGCATGTCCTTTAGTTCCTGGTTTTACAATTCCATACTCAGATTTTCATCAGCCCTCAGCGTTCATGGATCCAAATGAACCTCTAAGGAAACTGCCAGCACTCACCACCTCCATGAACTGTAAAGTCTCTCAAGTTGATTATGATTTTTTTAAATAAAAAAAAAAAGGTCTTAACAATTGAACCTTTCTATTTCTTCCAGGCTTCTTGCCTCATTACGGTCAGTGCCTGCAAGACAGCATGAAGAAGGAAGGAATAACTGAAAAATTAGTGGAGAAATAGTCAAACCTCTTTGTTGCTACACATTGAATTCTAGGTTTGTAATTTCACTGTAAACATGATAACTCCACTGAGCTCCCTGAATTAACATTTGTGTGAGACTGCCTTCTGACCCCTACTCCTTGGAAGACGTTTCTGCAAGTCCTTGTTGGCTCATAAATCAGAATTTTCATTTGCAACTGCTGTCTTTCAGAGTTTTTGTTGTAGGCACCACAAATGGAATTGATACACATTGCTATGTGAATGAGATGTCAGTCTTTTGTTATTGTAATATATTTCAAAAATGCAATTTTTTTACTTGCACCTCTGTGGTTTGAACTTTTAATGCTGAAATTCTATAGCTGCAATGTACTATTTGAGCAATCATATTAGCCTAAAAATGTACACTTGGACTTAGATTTTGGCAGATAAGAAAAAATGTTTGATTGGTGCTATTTTTTCCTCCTGAAAAAGCAAAAAGATTGTGGCAAATTTGCACAAAATAATATAAAATCACACAAAAATGTGACTGTAGTGGAAATTTGTGACAAATTTACAACAGAAAAAAAACAGTTTAGGTACTACCCTCAAATCTCTTCAGCTATGCCTGTGTTGTTAAGGAAAAGACGTGTAGCTGGGCCAAATGACATGAACAAATTTCCATCTCCTCTGCTTCCCCTTTTGAGGACAGTCCCCTTTTGAGCAGATTTGGCTTTGAGATAGGCCTAAAGGGAAGAAGCTAACAAGGAAGGTTTGTGAACAATCAACGATGTGGTGCTCAGATTTGCTCTGTGGACCTACCCTAGTACCACATCCTAAATAACCTAAATTTTAGTATCCTCACTCCCTGAGGACGTGGCTCGAAGTCACTCTGGCCTCTATCCAGAACATCTACTGGCTTTTCTGCCCATGGAAATGAAAGTACAGGAAAGGCTCCCGTGTGCCTGGGGTTTGAACCAGAAAATGGGAGATTTCTGGCACGTATATATGGTATTCAGAGGTGTTCCTGGGTGCACCAATGTAGACATAGCACAATCAGTCTGATTTCCTTTGCTGAGATAGTCATAAATGCTTATTTGTCTTTTTTAAAAATTGAGAATTTAACACCTTAGTAGGATATAATTTACACATTGCCTGAGTTTAAAATACTCCTGTTTAGTCACGAATAAAATGCCTCATAAAGTTCAAACACAATAAGGTAGCAGTGGGATGCAACTGAAATCTACCCTTTGACAGACAGCTCCTGCAGTTAAAATGATCAAACTAAATGTAACTTAAATAAAGACGCTCCCATCCCAGATTTTGGAAGCACCAACGTGATCTTTTAACACATGGTGTTATATTGACTCCTGCAAGTTAAACAGAAGTAAAGCTACAAAGAGTTTATTAACATCAGGCCAAAGAAACATCGTTTTCAGTAAGGTTTTTTTCCCCACAGGTGGGAAAGCATTTCATAAGCTTAGAAAGGATAATTAAGAGCTTTACCAAGAGAAAACACCACGTTAATTCTCGGATTCTTCCATGGACAGCACTGGAGGTGAACAGCAAATGAGCTCAATAGGCTGTTAAATAGGACTGGCTGACAAACAAGAATTTGCCATGCTTCACCATTTGTTTTCCCTTCTGATAAAATGAAAAATAGACCTTTAGAGTATTGTGGGGGAAAAAATGAGTGAGAAGGATGCTCTCTACAAAGCAGCCAGCATTGCACTTGTAAGAATTGCAGAAAAGGTGCAGAAATAGCCTCAGAACTTCATTTTGCCTTTTCTAGAGCAGTGGTGTCCAAATTCTAAGGAAATCTTTTGCCCACTGACATACGGCATCAGGCTTGCTCATTAGGTATAGAAGGATAAATAAGTCCAACAGAAAACCTTGAGATATTTCCTCTGAAACTGAGTGATTTCAGTAACTGGCATTTTCTGATACGCAAAACTTTTTATGAAAATAACTTAAACAACATGGTTCTGCTATTAAATTAAAGTCAGTTTGGATCATTAAAGATGTTAAACTGGTCCATCCTGAGCTCATAGATCACTGCTGGCTTTTTAGGATCTGATGATGTCACTGGAAAATCCCTCTGACCAGTTGGTTTTATCATTCAACTTCCTTTGAGCCAATAAAACATTACAGGTGAAATTCATTTCAGTTTTTATTGATATGTAAAAATTAGATATTGAACTCTCAGTTACTCTGATTTTAGGTACCTGTTGTTTGTTGCAGACCACAAAAGAAGCATCTGATTTTTATTTTTTTTTTTAGATAGTTTTAACATGGCTTTTGAACATTAGTAGCAGCTGCTACTAATATGCATCCCTACTTAGAACTGTCAGGTCTTTGCAGTAATATGCTGCTACTGTAATTTCTAGGCACAAGGAAGAAATTGTGGATGTCTTTTTTTTAGGTAATATTGCTTTGCTTTTTTTTTTTAATAATTACATTAATCTTATTGCATAAGTGTGATTTACGTCTCTTTTGCCAGTATTTTATTTTTAAATATTGATAAGAAAAAATATTTTTTAAGCATCACTTTTTAGAGAAAAACTCTGCAGTAATTACCGTGGGTTAGATGGCATTAAGCAGAATCCTGTGCAAAAATACTTTGAAAATCTGCAAAAATCTTTTTGATAGCATTCTGTTGAATTCCATAGCAGAGCTATTAAATTACATCTACCATCTAGCATCAGAACAAAAAGACAAACAAAGCATTTCAAAAAGCTCCTATTTTGTTAAATTTTATAGCATTGTTTCATAATGGAGAAAGCAATAATTCTTTATTGTCACAGAAATGGATAAACTTTTATTATTTCTGTTGATCTTAAAAATGTCCATTTTAGTCCATGTTCTGGCACTTTGAGATCAGCTATTTACAACAGCTGGTTACACAGCTAGCACATATGGATGTATGGGCATAATATCCACACATTTTGAAAACCTTCTTTTGTGTTGTTCCCCTTTTGACAAACCAAAATTCAGTATGATGTCCTTATTCCAGAAGAGAAGACAAATGGATGATGGGATCAGTTTTCTTTGATAGATTTCTCTAAGCATATAAAAAGTCCTGTTTTGCAGAGCACAGAAGAAATCAACCAGAGACTGTTTCATTGCTTGCCACTAAATCTCTTTCAGCCAGCACTAACTTACCTCCCACTTCGTGATTGTCTCCCACGTTCCTAGCCAAGGGCAGAGTGGGCTTTCTTCAAACTTCACATTTGCCTTTGGGCTGCAACATGAACTCAGCTGTCTCTTATAGCAAACTACTTGAAATAAAACAGTCTGTTTCAACAAGTTTCATCTTGCAGTGTTATTATTGTCATTTGTAAAGGTAGCTTGTATTATGAAATTGCCTGTGAGCTATCACAGAATGCCTTGTATAAATATAACCTGTGCAAAAGAGCTCACATTCAAAGTGTAAAATGAGAGACAACAGGTGGAAGAAGCCATCAGCTGGAAGGGAGCACAAGGGAACAATGAAACAATTACGAACAGTTGACAAAGCAGCAGTCAGAGAACACCAGCTGCTTAACTATTGTGGGAGGTCTAATTACAATTCTTCTTAGGAGAGCAAATTACTCTTGGAGTGCTCTGCCCAGAACCCTCCCTCAGGAAGAAGTACATGATTTTGGGAAGAAGGAAAATGCAGCAAGGAGTGCAATGTCCCTGTCCTCTCTCAACAAGGCAAAGCAAACCAAGTTGAGGTGTGCTATGCACTCCTCCTTACATACTCTGAGTAATACAGCATGTGTTGCAATAGAGGTCCTTGAGCTGTTAACATATAGATCTCTAACATGATAAAATGTGTTATTTCAGTATAGATATCAGGCTATTAAGATAGATCATGTCAAAAATCTTGGTGGTAATGGCTCCGTGCTATGCATTGACATGATCCACCTTAATGGTTTCTTTCCTTCACAGCTGCTATGATGTAGTATGTCAAAGCATAATATTGAGCCTTTCATTTGAAGTGCTACATCATATCAAACCTTCTTTTGCAGTTATTCAAATGCATAATGTCAGTGCATAGTATGGAGCTCATAAGTGGATCTTTGACAACACGTATCATGTCAATGCATGATAATGACTGTTAGACACCAAGCAGTGCTTAGCAAGTATGAAAGTTACTGTGTGTAAGCACAGTAAATTAAATTTAAAAGGTGTGCCTTTTGTTTTGTATTTAATATAGCGGGAATGAATTCAAACCGAATGTGGACTAACTTGGAAGCATCTTGCATACTAATGGAACATCTTTCTCCTCTTTATGAACCTGTAACCTTTCTGATTAGAAGCGTATCATTTCAAGAAAGGTTAAAAGGAATGCGAGCAGCTTATTCCTATGTGCACTGTGCAGGAAAGATAATGAAACCTTTCAATGGGTCATTGTTAAACTATTTTTTTTTTCCTCAAAAGTTGCTGGGTTTTTTTTAAATGAAAACTGCAGTGTGTCAGGTTTAACACTATTTCCATCAAGGGAGTCTTCCAAACTGCATAAAGAGAAATTGCATGAAAAATTTGGTTCAAATCACTTTTGCCCTTTGTGGAACTGAGAAGACTTGTTTAGACTACTGTCTTAATCCCACATCCACTGTGAGTACTGAAACCATGAACCTCTCTTTCATCTTGTGCTTTCTCAGTATATATTTGCACTCATGCATGTAGCTGCACATATAAAGAAGTATTCTAATAGCAGAGGCAGAGTCCATTCTGTGGTACTGGAATGAGGACATTTCCAGGATTTCAGGATTTGCAACAACAAATAGCAAATTGTTCATATGAAGCACAACAGTTTTGCCTGGAAAAATGAACAAGCAGCAGTAGGACACAGAGTCTCCTGAGAAATGGAAACAGCAATTTGTTGCATGCTTTCATGTAGGGCTCAGAATGACCGTGAGTTACAGTCATCCTAGAACAAAGTGAGAAGAATTCACTCCCTGGACCTTCTTTTCTCTTAACAGCCTAAACAAAAATGTAACAGTGAAACAGAGAAGGGAAAAGAAATAGCACTACCTGTAAACACTTAGGCAACTGAACTTTTATTTTTGCAAGATGATTGTGCTACCTAACCTTGCCATTTTGATTTATAAGAATAGATAGTTTTTGATATAGTCAGTGTCTAAGGAATGTGGTAATATTTGTACACCCTAGATTTTCCTTAATTACCTTAATTTCCTTAATATAGCTTGCTAATTGGACTGGAGACTTAAAGGCACTGGCTTCTGTGGTAAAATTAATCCATACAATATTAGGTCTTTCAGTCTCTTGATTCTTTTACCTTTATACCTGATAGGGTATCCTACAGTATATGAAATGGCACTAGGCACCTATTTGTGTGGTGCTGGCAACTGAACCCAGTCATAGGGATCCAAATTTTGACCATAAGAAGCTTTAAACACCCTTTTTACTTGCCATTGACATTGGATTCAATTACCTAAACAATCATCACCTATAATCTCTGTATCAAGTCTCAGGGACTGGAAATAGGTACATCTACCAGCTGTCTTCTCGTAAACTGACTGAACTCCTGTTTAAACATTGCCCATACATAATGAATCAAGGAGAAGTCAGTATACATGGAAATTATAAAACATATCATAATAATACAAGGTGGTAAATTTAGGTTCATGAATCATTACACAAGGCTGAAAACCCAAAATAGTTAGCATTTCCTTTTTCCCAGTAATACAGTAGTTTATCAACACAAGTAGTTAGTCATGATTAAGAATAAAAAATCAGCAATAAAAATTCACTTCTATGTACATGAGATTGTCTCTAAAACTGGAATAATATCAGTCAAGAAGATAATATAGTCAGTTAATCCATATCTCTAAGTTGAGAACCATTTGGTTAGAAGCTCACAATTTTGACTAAATATGTTTTTACACCGATTTATTTTGACAGCAAAATAACTGGAACTTTTAAACCTTCATCTAAAATGCCCAAACATAAGTGAATCTTCTTCAGAGTTTGGGGTTTTTTTCAGCCTTGAGAAGCTATTTCTTCATTTTTTAAAAGCAGTCAGGTGTATATAAAATACTCCTACACAGACACATGAAACATTCATTCCCTTTTA
The DNA here is from genome assembly GCF_964188355.1 of Buteo buteo. Taxonomy (NCBI): domain Eukaryota; kingdom Metazoa; phylum Chordata; class Aves; order Accipitriformes; family Accipitridae; genus Buteo; species Buteo buteo. Next base: position 15,951,408 of record NC_134184.1, read on the forward strand.
CATATTTTGCATCATTGGAATAAAAGAACACAGGACCACCTAGATGTCCAAAAACTCAAGGTGTTTTTTTCTGACAAAGCCTGCCTAGCTGAAATTGAAACAGTGTGTCTAGAAGAAAAGTTCTCATACAAAGTGCAGAGAAAAGCAGAAGGGACAAATAAATGGAAGAGCCCCGTACCTGCTGCAGGCCATGGTGCCACCCTACGTGAGCTGAGTGGCACAGGGCCAGCAGTGTCACACTTCAGCTACCAGACAGGAGGAGTTAATAAACCCATGAGAGTGTGTGGGAGGGAGGAGAATGGAAATATCCCATTTGACACCAGTTTCATGCATTGCCAGTTAATGAGTGTCTGTGTTTTAGCTTTGAAAGACAGCAATACCAGTCACCAACGTTATTTTTAACCTATATTGTACATTATTAATTTCAAATGTACCTAATAGATTGTATCAAGCTTTCCATCAAGGCTGTATTTAAGATATGAATTAAAAGGACCCTAATCCTATTCAAAGCAGTCTATCTGTTGCTAACAAACTCTCACCAGAGGCTGTGCAGCAACCTGTACCCCTGAGCAGATGTGCTCAGCCTCCAAGGCTGCCTTTGTCCAGCCCCAGAGAGCCCTGCACTCTGCACAGAAATGGGAGGAATTCTCTTTTTTTGACTAGTTTTGCCCAGCAAGTGAAGCACTTGCTACAAACTGACAAGATAGATACTTTGTATAGCGATTTCTTATATGTACATGTCTAAATGTACTTTTTTATCAATGTCCCAAATTCCTGGGCCTTTGGGAAAGATCTCATCTTTTTCTTACTGGGTTTTGGCTTTCATATGTTACATCAGGAAGCCAATTTACTTGCAACAAGTGGAAGAATGTCTCCAGTGTTTAAGGCACTACAAAAAACCCCTACATTTTGAAACAAACTTCACTGTAGTATTATATTCCAGGGCTTTAATAAAAAAGTTATAAAAATCAATTTTTCAGTGTCACTTTTGAAATGTCTAAAAGCCAATACAAAAAGTGTGAGTACACAGACACTGCAAGTTTATTTTAAGAAGGTATAAACATCCCAACGTGACAAATTTGTACAACAGAACCTCTTTAGGGAATCAATTCAGTGAAAGGTGGCCTAAGTTCAGGGTAACATGCCACAAGAAACACAATAGCTCAGTAAAATATCATAGCTGAGTATTCTTTAATTTTCATTTATAATAGAGTAAATGTCTTAGCAGACATTTTTGTAGAAAAAGGTACATCAGGAAACTCTTGTGCCCACATTGCATCTTATGTTGCAATCCCTGCAGTTAATACACAGTACATATTTTGTTACTCATTGCCTTAAGAGAAGAACCAGAGATTCAGGGAGACACTTGATGAAGAGGTGACATACTTCAACACATAGGAAGGACAGATGTTGTGGTGAATAAAGTGAATGATCATATACCTTAAGATTAGTTTTCACGGAGTACTAAAGCAAGTAGAATGCAATCAAGTGACAGGGGCAGCTAATAGAGAAGTGGATTCTGCAAGATACTGAAGACAAGAAAAGACAGTATGTAATCAATATAATAAACATGATATTCCTCTGTTGGAGCTGAGGAAGAATTCTCAAAAAAATGCTTTCTCCCATTCTATAAATAAATAAGTAAATGTAGGCTGTATTTTACATACAGCTTTATGTTTGATGATAGTATTTCTTGTTCAATTGAACTATCACATTTGATTTTTTTTAAAGCAGCAATTACAAAAATTCCTGTATATTTGCCTTTCATTTTATATTTTTATAATTTCCACTGCTGCTCTTCTATACATGGAAAAACAGCATGGCTACAGTACTGACTCATAATCAAAGCCATTAATGCTTTTGTTAGCCTGCAGTACAAGCACAAGCTTTTCTTGAGAGTACAGGAGAGCAAGTAACAAACACATCAGTGAGAAATTGTGACAGATAACCCATTTCTGGTTTGGAGGTTTATCTTCAAAATATAAAACATGAGAACATGTTAATTATTTTCCTTCACAGATATGTAGCCATTACTGATCTTTAGGGCTAAATAGATTCTTAAATATTTTAAGCTTCCATCTATGCTGAGTCTTCAGCCATGGCATAGTTTTACAAGTAGATTTGGAGACCACAGTCAAGTTACTTCATTTCCAACTGCAGCCACTTTGCTCAGGAAAACAAAAAATCAAAATGACATTGTACTAATCTTTAAATATTCAGTTACCAGTTCAGTTCCACACACCTATTTAAGCCAGAACCTAGGTACAAAAGCTAGCATCTAAATATTAGCATTGTGGTTTTCCCTCAGAAATAAAAGTCGGGAAATTTTTCAAAGAACAAGGTAAGATCTGGGGTTATGCAATATGTGTGCATGGTGGATGACATTCCATGTTTAAATGATTGTCTAAATAATATTGAATCAAAATTACTAGGAGCTGATTACATAAAATAAAAGTAAAGTGAAGAGAAATCTTGTGTGACAGTTTCTTTGAAAACTATTATCAGTTGGACAAATCTATCATAGGTTTACTTCAAGGATTTACTTTAAAATTCAAAAAGTTCTATGTCAAAGTCTAGATGAGTCTTGTTTAATTATAATTTCTCAGAGCATATCACCTTTCATGATAGATCAGATGAAGTGGATATTAATTTCTAGTTTCCTTTGGATTCTGTTTTTGACATATGTATTTGATTTGCAGATCCATTAACTAAATGTCTCTGGACTAATCTTTGCCTTATTTGGCATGCTAAATGCACAGCCAAGTGTAAGATAAAATGCCTGAAGGCATTGCTGTTTGGAAAAGGAAAATAATGCTGAAAAAAAGTAGACTGTTGAAAAATATGGCAACATGTTTCTCAAAGAAAATGCTAATACATTTTCAGGGAAATTTCTTATGCAGGTAATCTCAATTTAAAGGCAATCTGAGTAGTCATATGAACTTTCTTATATGCATTTATAGACTTTCTTATATATATACATTTATTCAAAGATTTGAAGTGATGCCATCATATTTCCCCAACTTGCTCTTATACTTTATGGGTGCTCTTGTTAGCATACAGGAAGAAGCAGAGAGCTAGCATTTTATGAGTGTGTAGTTAAACATACTTCGCCATATTTTCAAAAGAGAAAAAGGGTATAAACAACCAGGAGGAAATACACTGGGAATGATGATACTTTGCTGTTTATAACAGGTGTACCTGTTCTGCATAGTGCTAAGGCAGGTGCCTCCATAAGCAATGCTGTCTGCACCAAGATCCTTTGTGGCACAGCACTGCATTCATCTGGTATGCTTTGGAAAAGGGATAGGAGAGATTAAAAAGTTTGAATGTATTCTCATCCTAGAAATTGTTTGGGAAATGCATGACAGTGAAATTCAAAAGTAAAGTATTTGCTATTTAGAAATAATTTAGGGACCCAGCAATAAAACACATATGTATTTGGAATGGCTTAGCAACATCTGAAGAACGAGAGACACCTTTAGAAGGAGGGAAACTGCCTCCATCCTCTGTTCAGTAAGGTGGCAGACAGCAGGAGAACCCACAAGCTTCTCAAGCACTGACCTTTTCCAGGGAGCAAAGAATCTAAGTGAAATCAATTGGTAACTAACTTATACCTCATTCAAATTCCATCTTATTGTATGTAACTGATTTCAAATAATATCACCATTATATATATCTATCATTATGGGAACATACATTACTCTAACCAATGTTTTCTTTAGACATAAAGATTTCAGACTGCATTCACCTGGCCTCATTTTAGATACTTAATAGTTTGGAGTCCAGTGTATGCTGGTTTATTAGGGTCCTTGACCTGCCTGTACAGAGAGGCAGGTACCTGACAAGGGCAATTCAACTCACCTGCAAAATTATGTCAGTCTTCTTGTTTTAAATCAGCCAGGGTAGGATTCAGCTCCAGATTCAGATATCCACATTTAAATTTCTCCATCTCCTCACTTAAGTATGAATTCAGTGTCTAAGCTCCCATGTTAGTCACTGGAGTGCTGTGGTGGGATAGAGATGCTTAACTGTAGGTCCCTTGTGACATCTGGGATGATCTGGGGAGTCCAACACACTGGTGGCTCCTGCTGGGATATTTTAGGCCATCTCACTGACATTTCTAAGCAACTGAGCTGAACAATTAGTGACATGTTGGCTGAAAGACCCTAAAGGCTCATGTGACAGTACTGACTAGATCTCAGCTGACTATGGTGGGAGCTAGGCATTTAGCTCACATGTTGGCACCTACATAAAGACATCTAAATTTGGGTGTCTGAATCAGAAGCTGAATCCTACTCCTAAATTTATGAAAGATAACTCCAGACCTTGAAAAATGACCTAACTTTAAATTAGAATACTTCCAGAACCTTATGCCTGGTGGTACTTGACTATTGGGGTAGCATTTTAGCACCATCATTTTCGCTTCTATGGACCACCCACTTGGCCTCAAGCTGCTTCTGGTGCAAGCCTCCTGTAATACCTGTATGATATCAATCAACCTGTGTGGCTGTGTTGGACACCCTAGTGCATTTGAACTGGCACTAGGTGCCTATGTTTATGCACGCTGGCTGTAATAGAAACTTACATGCTTAGCTCAGAGTAGATACATAGACACTGGTCTTCAACTGGAAAGGTATCTAACACCCCACTTTATATCTACCTATAGAAATCCCAGTAGACTCCATTCACATCTTTCCAGGTAATCTCTTATTACTGGATCCTACACATGCCAAGTAGACAATAATCTGTCAATGCTGAGTTGACTAGACCTACTCACTTTATTAAATTTATGCACAACCTTAAATATTTTTTTGTGCTGTTGTTCTGTCAGAGCACCATACCTAAGAAACTACTGGGTTTAGAAGCAGAAGTCTCAGATTCAGTCCAAGTGATTAATATTTATTTCTATATCTAGTTCACTGGATTAATGTGTTCTCATCTCAATATATGGATATGGAACTGAATAAATCTTTCACAGACATCCTATAACACTGAATGGAAATGCTGTAGAGGTCAATGAGTAAATATGAAACTAAATTAATTTAGTTTAGCAATTCTAAGGTGCATCATATTTTTCACTGTCCTGCAAATAATATTGTTTGTGAAAAATCAGAACATTTTCTCCTTCATAAATATAAAACATAGCCATGCTAACCAGCAGATTTAGGAGTAGATTTCTAATTGTGTAATATGGTGGCATGGTCTTATTACCTCACTGTATTATGACACCTAACTTCACCAAAGTGTATTTCAATCCCTTCAGTGCCTTAGGGTATAGGACATATATTCTACAAAGAGGTATTTGCATGATTCCACGGGTGTGTATCAAAGTTCTGACAGTGCACTGAAAATAATTAAAATGCATTTGAAAGGTCTGGCCCTGGGCACTAGCTCCCTTTTTATAACATGCATCTTGCTGCAAAACGCAAAATCACTGGTTTCCCAGGCCACCCTACTGGAAGGATAGTGAGCAGAAGTGTTACAGCCTCCACCAAGTAATACTCTTAATTGGATTTTTGAGGTGTGGTAACTAGGTATTTTTTTTAATAAGCTACCATATTTTTTACAAAATCAATGACTTGTATGATAAATATTCAACCATAATCATCCCTTAATCTATGTTTGAGACAAATATTTTACCCTTCAGCTGACCTAGTATAGTTCATGAAATGTTAAAGCTTTTTCTTATATATAAATATAAAATTATTCTTATATTTGGCGTGGCTGGGGAGAGATTCTATGGCAATATTTTGGTCCAGTAAACATGCACAGTAAGTGGGTTTTTTTTCCCCTGCCATTTTGATTAATAAGAATAATTTTCATTTAATAAAGTATCTGCTGTATTACAGTCTTTGTAATTTTTTGACTGCTCTTCTGTAAGAATAGTAGACTTTATTTTCAGCTCTAATTACCAGTACTACCCTATTCTCATTCCTTCTTGCACATCTGTCACTGAATTTATATGCTATTGTTGTCTTTTTCCTCTCTCAGCATCCACTTTTTTGTACACCCAAAAGAAACAATTGATATTGTATTATGGTTGTTTTTCCTGGAGAGAAACGTGTCTGCAAATGAGTCTATTGACTGCTTCACTTTCAGGCAAGTTATCTTATAAAAAATTATGCATGAGAACTGGTGCATTCATTATGGCTGACCTGCTGGGATATCAGCAATGTGGTAATGCAGGTTTTTTGCTTATTTTAAGCTCTGTATAAAGCTTGTAACATATTTTGTTTATATTATTGATAATAACCAGGATTCATCTGGCATTGTTCCAAGGGAAGCACACTGACATAAGTTTATTTTATTTCTCAGAACATATGCCATGGGTTTTTTTATACTCTTTCTTCAATACAATTTCAGGAGATCATTGCATCACACATACAGAATTTACAAGTTTGAAAAGATTATGGTAAGAGAAAATTTGCAATGCCTTCTCATTCAATTACTGCTTATTGTTATTATATTCTGTTTGTCTATGTGAAGCCTTGGTACCATAGTGAGATAGAGAAGGCCATTTTATATATGAACTAATTTCTGAAATGCAGAAACATTTAAAAACAAATAAGAAGAGTTTTGGTACTGTGTAAGGGGGAAGCATTTTGTGTGTAAGATAATTTTGTTTGGGCATTAAACAGAGTACAGACTGTGTGGGTTCATGCTTTACAGAGCCTATCAGTGACTGAGGCACCTGCCTCCCAGTAGCACTTATCTTGAAGGTGATGTATTCTCATCTCCCCCTTCATAGCTCTGAAAATGAACCCCTCAGTTCAACGGGATCAGATGGTAATAAATTCACATAATTATATACTTGTTAAGGAGGTTAAGGTTATTTTGTTTGGATAACGTGACTATAATTTATTTTGTCTGTAAGGTTTGAGGTTAAACAATATTAATGGTTAGTTAATGGCCTAATGAGTCAGCTACAAGCCATTTAGGCATGCAATGAACCTTTGCTTTTCAGTGACTCCTCTAATGAAAGATCTATATGAGCGCCTGCCTACTGTCACAATAGAGATAACAGGAGAGTCACCTAATCGATTGTGATGGTAAATCAATTGATCTGTAACCCTGTTTTCATACAGTGAAAAAGATATGGAGGAAACATTTTACTGTTCCCTTATTTCCAGCTGAATATCTATAAATAAAAGAGACAGTTCCCTATTTGAAAATATTCCCTTTATTACTGTGATTCAAAAGGAAGGAGAATCTGACTGATGTCCTATTTTATAGATGTGTCAGTTACTTTTGTCATTTCCAGGAGATTTAAAGTTCTTAGAAATTAAATATATGATGCAGAACATCAGAGAGGCTTGCTCTTTACTGTCATGTGTAAGGTTAAGGATTAAGATAAAGCTGATGTGTGCTCTACTTGTTCCTACCTCTGAACAGCACCCAAAAATGCAGCTGGATGATTTAGAAGGAAATTTGGAAATGCTGTTTATAAAGAAAAAGTCTTTGAAGCTTCTTTTAAATAGAAACTGTATTAAAGAATGTTTTTAGACAGCAGTCTACGATATTGATGCTGCTTTTATATCCTGATTTCACGCTGTCCTGTGGGTTTCATTACATATTTTTCCTTTTCCATATTGTCCTTAGAACACACAGATTTTTTTATACTTATTATAATCACAAACCACCAGAAACACCAACTGTCATGAAGGCCCTGTTACACCTATGTCTTGATTCTTTCTAACCACCTAATAGGATTTCATGGCTTTTTTTAAACTAACTTCTTACTTTGCTTGCGTCATTCTTCTAACCCGAGATACCTCAGAAAAGACCAATTTACAGAAATGTTGATTACCCTGCCCCTTACCCCTTCATAAAAATCAGAGAACTTTATTTAAGACACCCCAGGAGAGGCACAAACCAGAGATACACTTAAGCAATGTTTTTAAATTTGAACCTATCATCTGCTAGGGAATTCAGTTCAAGGATTTCTGATACTGTGGCTGACATGACATAGTGTATTTCTATTGCTGCTGCATACAACCTTGCAGCATGGGAGTTGCTGCCACTCTTTTTACTTCAGCGTCACAGTGAAAGGGTGAGCATGATCCCATACTGAAAACATCCAATAAGAAGGAAAACAAATTTAGATTCCCTTTCCTAGAAGCCAGGAAACCTTGCTTTGTTAAATAGCTGACATTTGATGGGGAGCCGTTAATGTGCACCATAGATGGACAAATGATAAATGTTTGCTGAATATAGAGAACAGAGCAAAATGATGGTGTGAGTTTGTAACCTGAGGCAATGTCTGTACTACAGAAGGTGCCTGCAGCTGGCCAGCTGACATGGAGCTGCCTCGGTGCATACACATAAACCCCCTTTGCCATGTAAAACAGTGTGGTTGTGCTCAGCTTTTCTGCTAGGAATGGTCCCTGATCCACACTGTCAAGGTAGGAACTGTTTGGGGAAAATGCTACCTGGCCCAGGAGAAAGCTATTCTGGGACCATTCCAATGACACAGCAGTACAGATGATCAACTTCCAGGCCCAGGAGTGCACCTTGACACTGTTTAATTTGCATGGGGCAGGCAGAGCCTGAATACCTAAAATCAGACACCAGATGAACATGTATTTGTTTGCCACACACCACTTTTATAAATGCACTTAATAGTCAGATTTTCAGTTTTCAGGGGATTGCACATAATCCAAAACCAATCCTCTTTCCAGATGTCTGGGTATGCCAAACCAGATTCTCCTCATCTGCAAATGAATATCCTGTCTGACCATATGACAATTCACTGACAACGCAGTAATAGACTGATCCTGCAGAACACAGTAAATATCAGCAGCTTATAGATCTGATACCTCTTCCAAAGCCCTGTGATGTCATTCCCCTGTCTCCTCTATTTTATATCATGACATGCTGATATTCAGCAATTCCTCTGATAATCATAGCACTGTATCATCACTTAAGTGACTAGAAGATTTAGATATCCAAAATCAAATTCAAATTTGTAGCTGTTACTGAGATGGACCAGTATGGATTATTTTGATTATTTGTTTGCCTGCCAGTTAAAGTGACTACAGCCTGGAGACAACATGAGCATCAGCTTGGTATCAGAAAGCCAAGTACTTCAACACACAGAACTATCACCCAAGGTTATTGCTTCAGTATTTCTGCTGATGCAGTCATTGCTATAGATCACACAAACAGATGTACGATCCCATTTCAAATATTTGTCCCTCTATACTGTGGTGATATGGAGACTGTTAGGAAAGAATAAGCATCAAAATTTTTCTTAGATGAAAGCACTGGAAAGTAGCTTAAACTATTCTGATACCTTTTTTTTTTTTCTTTTCTTAAAAGCTCTTCTACGGTTCTGCTGAGGCTAAAAAAAAATTTATGTCAGACTATTTGGTGTAACATCCAGCACAGCATACCTCAAGATTTATAGTTCCCTTTCCTTGGCTTTTAAAATGTGCTTTATCTGTTTTCCATATGGTCTTATCTCCCACATAGGATAAATTTGAATAGTATGATAAATTATATCCACTGATGTATCATGGAAAATGTTTCTTCATGGATGAAAAGGGCACTTTTTAATCAGGGAAAACACAGGCACAAGTAATCTTTTTTGAAAGGCATCATCTTCTTCCTACTGATAATAAAGAACTTGGAGAGGACTTGTGCCTGTACTTTAGGTGCAAGTCCAGGAGAGAGGGTTACACATTTAGTCTCCACTATTAGCCTAGGTCAGGCCCTTAGGGTCAAACCTGAACTCAAGGCTCAGTTGCCTAAGCACAGACATGTCATATCACTAAATCCCATACATCTCCCCTAGAACATCTCAAATAGCCCTAGAGGCACATGTGTAGGTAGGGGATTCAAGCCCTTAAGTTCTACATCTGAACTAGTCATCTGAGGTTCTCTTATAGTCAAGAGAAAGATAAAAACACTTGTATGGAGGGCATGGTTTTAATCACATGGCTAAAATAAACCATTTCTAATGATCCCCAAAAGACCTAATTCTCTCCATTGATTACAAAGGCAATACAGGCTTGGTAGCTCAAATATAAACATCTTCAGTGTTAAATGAGGACTCCTACCCAAAATGCTTGTGACGTTTATCTGTGCTCTGGCTCAGATCATCTCTGTACTAAAAGGCCAGTGAAGTCAAAGTTGGAGTCTTGCCAGTGAATTCATTGAAATGTTACTAAGACCTTGACTATATTAACCACTAAGACAGGAGCAACTTCCTGGGGCACAGCAGAATTTAGAATACCAAAGAAAATTTTCTGTGACAAAAACATTACATAACTTTTGACCTGAGTTACTCCAGATGATCTTTACTTTCTGTTATGTATTTGTGCCTTATTTGTTCAGATTAATATATTTACTTGAAGAAAGCTCAAAACCCAGAAACTTCATGGAGACAGAAGGACTTGAAAAAACAAAGGGATCATTGTGAGTCACTAGGCTCTGATCTTTTTCAAGAGTCTGCTCAATTCAGATAGATCTATATAGAAGTGTCAATGCCAAAGAAGCCACATCAGTTTGGGAAAATGATCATAATTGTGTGTACACCAAAATGACCTCAAATTTTGGAAAAAAATATAGTCTGTGTTTTTAGTCCCTCTAATTTCTATCAAATCAAAATAAAAGTAGCAGAAAAGAAAGAATAAGCATACAATATAAAATCACTATTATTATTAGTTTTCATGGAAAACACTGTCCAAGAACAAAGATCCCTGAAGAGATTTGGGTGTATAAATACTACTGCAGAGCATTCACCTCATCTAATTTCCTACATGCTTCAGTGGGAAGTTGGTGCTGAAGAACCTTTGATTCTTGGTTGCAGTGATACTCTTTGTAATAGTCCACATTTGAGCTAACACATTAAACGATGTGGACCTCACAGTGGCCTTTATATTACATGGGAGACTGCAGTTACAGGCACAGTCCACAGAAAACAATATGCTAATATCTCCTTCCTTTTCTACAGATGTACATAATTTAGGGGACAGTGAGTATTTTGATGCCTAATCCAATAGGCCATCAGCTTCCAAATATAAATCTTTCTGTCTTCTGAATGCCATAAGTGGATATCAGAAAATCTTAAATTCATGTTTTTTGCTCTTCAGACATTTCAGCTAGACCAGCCTGTGCATTAAAAAGCTGTGGGCTTGGCTATCAGAAATATCAGTTGATATATTTACCTTTTCTTAAGTCATCAGGTCAAGCATTTTATGAATATTGTCTACTGTCACATCAAATGTTCACTGCTTCTCCAGAAAAGCCATCTTTGGAACTGATACAGCAATCACCAGTGAAAAGTGAATCATCCAAACACCTGACTAGAAATTTCTTTTTCTGTCCTCTCAGCTCTTACATGGATGGTAGGTACAAAAAAATGACATCCTATTTCTTGGTACACTCAAAGTTCAGTTATAGTCACTTATACACAGTTATATCTGTATGAATAAAGAAAGATCTTGTTTAATGGTAATACATTGTGGAAAGAGAACATGATCACTTTATCCCCCAGAGAGTTACACAAAATAATCTTAATCCATAAATATGAGCAGGTTCTCCTTATATTTAATGATTCTATGAATTAAGTCTTTTTGAATTTAAAATTTTCTAGCCAATTAATTTATTCTTCTTACTCATTTTATATCGGAAAAGATTAGACTTTACCAATTCACCAACATTCTTTATGTAAGTGTAGTTAAAAAAATTGATCCAATTATTCCCACTCATAGATCTCTACCTGTCACGACCCGTGCTGGACAGACCAGGGAAGGGTCGTGGCGAGTTCGGAATTCCCTGGGGCTGAATTCAGGTGAAACGACACCGAACGACCGGTTGAACGTTTCGTTCACGGCAGGAGCAGCCTGAAGGCGGGCGGCGTTAACAGCAGGTGGCGGGGTTTCTCACAGCGGGAATTGGCGCCAAACCCCCTCAGGAGCCCGTGTAACCCGCGGTCACCCTCCCTCCCTCCACAAACACACACTCCAGGCCTTGCTTATCCGGGGATCAGCTCAGGGCGGAGAATGAGGCGAGCCCTCCCGGCGGTCAGGAGGGTCAGAGCAGACCCCCTCGCTTCCCAGACTCCCGCTCGGAGAGGAGCCTGCCGGCGGCTGGAGCCGCTCCCAGTCCCAGACCTGGTCGGCGGTTGGTGTCGAAAGGGGTGAGGTGTGGGGGTTACGGGAAAAGAGAAAGCTCTCACCGGCCCTGGCTCCAGCGCTGCTCCCCTCATCCAAGGGGTCCCACTCCACAGGGCACGGGCACGCGGGGCTTCAGTTTGCGCCCTTTTATCCCCTCCTGGCCCCTCCTTCGGGCGGGCACTCGAGCTCATTAGGCTAACGAGGTGTGACGGGCGGTTTGTGCTTCCAGAACCTTCGGGAAAGGGGTCTCGGGGGCCATGTGGGGGCGACGTCCCCTTGGGCGCAGACCTGAGGGCGATTGGTTGGATCTCTGGCCGTGGCCGGTGAGCTGCCCCGCTCGGCCCGTCAGAAGAGCGTGTGCGAGCAGGGAGCTGCGCACCCTCCGGCACGGCATGGCCTCCCGCCCCGGGCTGGTGTCGGGACGGATCGGGGCCGGTCAGCTGCGTTTCACCTGACAGGGTTCCTTGCTAGGCAGGGTTCCTGGGTTTAGGCACAACTTGCCCCGCTGTGATGTTCGAGACATGAACTCTTTCTGTCTCTCACACTCCCTCACCTTTTTCTCCACCCGGTGCTCTGCTTCATCCTTTTGTTTTTGAGGAAAGGGCAGGGACATGTAAGAAGAAATAGTAGCTCATCTGTTAGTGATGAAGAAGCAGTACATAAAGATAACCTGTGCTCTCCCAGAAGATCACACTGCAGTCAGATGGCACTCTCTGATTTGTAGTCTCATTTTGTACTTAACCTCAAGGAGTTAGGGCTTCATCTCACACAGAAAAGTTCTTCATGTTTATTAAGTCTTACTCAAGTTGTTCTAGACCTTTTTTTCAGACTTTCACTATGATCTACCAGCATAGACTTCCTTTTGTAGGGCAAAACTGCGTTACCTCTTTGAAAACAGATGTTGATTGGAAACATCACTATCGAAGACATTACAGAAGCAAAAACCACCACTTCAGTCTCACTAGTTAAATCAGCATGGCTTTTGTAGTGTGGTGGGTTGACGCCAAGTGCCCATTAAGCCGCTCTATCACTCCCCCTCCTCAATAGCAGAGGGGGAGCAGGAAAAAAATGACAAGAAGCCTCTGGGTCAAGATAAGGACAGGGACATCACTCAGCAATTACCATCATGGGCACAACAGACTCAACTCAGGGAGATTAATTTATTGCCAATCAAACAGAGCAGCATTAAGAGAAATGAGAACAAATCTAAAAACACCTTCCCCCCTACCCTCCCTTCTTCCCAGACTCAACTCCTCTCCTGACTCCTCTACCTCCTCCCCATGAGCAGTGCATGGGGATGGGGAATGGGGGGTGTGGTAAGTTTGTTATGTGTTCTCTCTGTCACTCCTTCCTCCTCACGCTCTTCCTCTGCTCCAGCGTGGAGTACCACCCACGGGACACAGCCCTCCATGAACTTCTCCAACGTGGGTCCTTCCAACAAGCTGCAGTTCTTCATGAACTGCTCCAGCGTGAGTCCTTTCCATGGGTTGCAGTCCTTCAGGAACAGACTGTTCCAGTGTGGGTCCCCCACAGGGTCACAGGTCCTGCCAGAAAACCTGCTCCTGTGTGGGCTCCTCTCCACAGGTTTGCAGGTCCTGCCAGGAGCTTGCTCTGGCGTGGGCTTTCCACAGGCTGCAGTTTCTTTCAGGGCACATCCACGTGCTCCCGTATGAGGTCCTCCCCAGGCTGCAGGTGGATATCTGCTCCACCATGGACCTGCATGGGCTGCAGGGGGACAATCTGCCTCACCATGGTCTTCACCATGGGCTGCAGGGGAATCTCTGCTCCGGCACCTGGAACACCTCCTCCCCACCCCCTTTCTTCACTGACCTTGGCATCTGCAGAGTTGTTTCTCTCACATGTTCTCACTCCTCTTTTCCGGCTGGTGCTGTGCAGCAGTTTTTCCCCTTCTTAAATATGCTATCACAAAGGCGCTGTTATGGATTTACACATGCTGGCCACCATAACAGGGTCCAACCCTAGGAACCCCTGCTGATTAATGTAAAGTCTGCGTGAAGTTTTCCAATTCCTCTTTTATTAGTTCTCAGGTTACAGCTCGAGTTGGGTGCCTCCACAGAGGGACCCTTTCCCCAGATTGCATTCCTCAATTATACCAGTACCACCCATCACCCGATCCCCAAGTCTAATCACTTAATTCTGGTCAGTGGTCTCTTGATTTCTTACTGGTTTTCACTGTTGCTGGGCTGGCCTTCTTAAGCTACCTCATTCTCTTGGAATTGTTTCCTTGGTCCTTACCTTCTTCATTCCACTTGCATCTGACGGCTTCAGCTAGTTCTGTGTTAGGAGCATTAGTTTTATCAAAAAATTTACTCTCAGTCAGCTCCTGTGGCCTAAGGCTTCAACTATTTTAGCTACTGGTGCTAAGCTACTAATGCTAAACGAGACTATTCAGAGAGAAGAATACAGTTAATCAAATTTCTCCCCCTTTGTTCTTTTTAGGCATTCCTGCCCATCTATAGTTGGTCTTGTAGGAGGACTCTTCAATACCCTTGTATAGATTTCCTAAGCATATTACAGTTTTGAGGATAACTCTCACAGAATGGGGTTGCCCATGCATGGTTGAGCCCATTTTGGTGATGGTTTGCCTGCTGTTTTTGAGCAAATGTATAAAAGAAAGAGAACAGAAACACCTATACAAAGAAGGGTTAATACCAGAACTAGGGTAATCCACTCTACTCCTGTTTTAGGAAGGTATAGAAGATAATCTTAATCCAATAATAAAACACTGAGTCTCATCGCTAACTTCTTCACTGGGTGGTTGGTGCCACCTGCATGCACAGCACCAGTGTATGTATCTGGCTGCGCCTTTTCAGTTTATATTTCTCCATACCTAACCTCGATGATGGTTTTCCCAATGACCTTTGTGACAGTTGTTAATACACCACCCAGGATGACATGGGCCACAAGTATTGCAGGATAAACAAAGCCAACCGTGCTGATGCCATCTCAAACCTTCCCCTCTTGGAACTGAGCCTCTGTAAGGATGGTGAATACACCAAATAGGACACTGACCTTGATTTATGGTCTCTGATGGTCCACTTGGCCAAGCAGCAGGTGACTCCCTGGTCCAGGCTGCTCTAGAAAGAAAAAAAATTTACATGGTTCTGGGATTCTTTCAGCCTTGGTAAGCTCAAACAGTCCCCGTTTCAATCTTCAAGGCAGGATTGACGGAGTCTCGCAGGGTCGACGGTGGTTGACCTAACTGATGTTCTTTGGGCAGTCATTTAACATGAAAGTGGTGAATCCAGTTATCCTTTTCTGCGACCATTACAGCAAAGTAAGATATATAACACAGTATATGTTATATATAAGATATATAATTGTTTTAGGGTGGTTTCGAGGATCCCAAGAAGGCGAACACACACACACTCTGACTATAAGGGAAAAAGCAAGCATTTATTAACTACAGACATGTGTTATGCTAAGGTTATCTTGTAAAGCAAATTAACATACCGACCCAAGGACCGTGAGGAAGATGGACCATCCGTACATTCTTGTGCCATCTTGCGCCGCGAGCTCAGCCCAGCAGTCGGTAGGTGCCAGCTTTATGTGGGCATCCCCATGGAGGCAACAGTGGCCTTGCCGTACACCAGCCCCATGCTCTTTGGAAAATCCTGGTATTTATACATTTGCAGAGGAACGGGTTTTGGCACATGTGGCCAGTGGTACCAAAACACGCCTCGGTTGCAACATAGGGAGCCTATAACGCATGCACTTGCTGGCCAGGCACGCTGCACGAGCCATAGCCATACTGTCTATTGGTTCATGGGCTTTGTACACACAGCATATTGTCATAATCCAGCAGTGACGTGCCGACCATGCTCACAGCTGTACTGTGCAACAGCCTGCTGCACGTTCTCCCCCAGTATTGCTCAGCTTTCTTATCTCCGTGGTCAGCATTCCAAGCAACGGGCAAAACCCCATCCATTTTCTGTGCTGACTGCGTTTTTCTCGGCTATCTACTTCTCCCCCAGTGTTCATCCACAGACCAAAATTCCACCTTTAAACCTTCCATATACAATAATATATATATAACACAGTAAGATATATAGTAAGATATATAACAGAGTATATTAACACAGTTAATAGCACAGTATATGGAACCTCCCATTTAGGGTCCAACTTTGTTTTACGAGAGTGGACTTTTATCATTATTGCATCTCCAGACCAGATATCAGCTACTTGCATTCCAGTTGGTACTGGTTGAAACCATCTGGCTTGTGCCCTATTTTCTTGCAGGTGCTTTTGTACCCCAATACAAATTTGATAACTCATCCATCTCCATCTAAGAGGCTGATCCTAGCAGGGACAAAGGTCCCAGGTACAGCTAAGTGCCTGCCAAACACTATTTCTGCTAGTGACAACCCTAGAGGTTGGCGAAGGGTATTTCTAATATGCCATAGCACTATTCCTAAAACTTCAGGTCATTTCAAACCTACCTGACTACAAATTCAAGCAATTTTATTTTTAAGACTCTTATTCATTCTTCCCACCTGCCCGAGGACTGTGGATGATATGGATGTCCTGGTTTCAGCTGGGATAGAGTTAACTGTCTTCCTAGTAGCTGGTACAGTGCTATGTTTTGAGTTCAGTATGTGAAGAATGTTGATAACACTGATGTTTTCAGTTGTTGCTCAGTAGTGTTTAGACTATAGTCAAGGATTTTTCAGCTTCTCATGCCCAGCCAGGGCACCTGACCCAAACTGGCCAACAGTGTATTCCATACCATGTGACGTCCCATCTAGTTTAGGAACTGGGAAGGTGGGGGCAGGGATTCACCGCTCGGGGACTGGCTGGGTGTCGGTCGGCGGGTGGTGAGCAATTGCCTCGCGCATCATTTGTACATTCCAATCCTTTTATTACTACTGTTGTCATTTTATTAGTGTTAACATTATCATTATTAGTTTCTTCTTTTCTGTTCTATTAAACCGTTCTTATCTCAACCCACGAGTTTTACTTCTTTTCCTGATTTTCTCCCCCATCCCACTGGATGGGGGGGGAGTGAGTGAGCGGCTGCGTGGTGCTTAGTTGCTGGCTGGGGTTAAACTACGACAATGGAACATGTAGCTGTCACTGTATTCCTAAACTTTTATAAATATGGTTTAGTATTCCTGCTGAAAAATGAGAATCCCTATCGGATTTTACAGTTTCAGGTATTCTGTATCTGGGAAGAATTTCCCACAAGAGTGCTTTGACCACTCCCACAGTATCAGCTTTCCTGGTGGGAAAAGCTTCTACCCATCCTGAGAGTTGAACGTGATTACCAGCAGGTGCTTAGGTCTGCTCAGGAAGGCATGTCAGCAAAATCAATTTGCAGTCTTTGGAATGGGTGATATGGCCATGGTCATCCTCCAACCTCCTGTTTGGGTTTTTCATCAGAAAAATTCCAACATGTGGGACAAGAACTCATAATCCTTTTTACTGCCATATGTATTCCGGAAGCTGCTCTCATTTTCTCAATCTGGTTTACAACTGCTGTCATCCCTCCATGTGTTTTATCATGAAACCACCTAGCCAAAGTCATTAAATATTTTCTTGGTAAAATAGGTTTTCCCCCAATAGTCCAAATTCCAGTTCATCTGTCACAGCCTCCCAACTTTCTCATTGAGTCTGTTCTTCCTGAGTAACCTCTGCATGTATTTAGGCTGGATTATTGATATCTGGCCAAACATCAGCAGAGTGAGTTGCTATGGTGGTACACTCATGTATAGTTGGCAGGCAGCAGCTTTAGCTGCCTTATCTGCCAATTCATTATTTCTTCCAATTTAGCTGGATCCTTTGGTATGAGCCAGACAGTGTAGTACAGCAATTTCCCTTGGAAGCTTAATAGCTTCCAACAGCATTCAGATCTCAGTTGTATTAGAAATATTGTTTCCCATTGAGGTAAGGAACCCTCGTTCTTCCCATAGCATACCTGCTGCATGATACAGTCCAAAAGCATATTTAGCACCAGTATAGTTACCCGCTGATTACATCCCCACCAGGCTGCTCTTGCTAATGCAGTTAATTCAGCCCCCTGGGCACTCACTGAGGGTTGTAGAAGTTTTGCTTCAAGTACCTCAAAGTTTCTCATCACTGCATAGCCCGTGTGTCATTTTCCATTCACATAGTACGAAGATCCATCCGTGAAAAGGATTAGATCTGAGCGCAGATCTTCCCATAGGTGGCTGGAGCAAAACATTACTTTAGCACAATCATGATGC
Source organism: Buteo buteo (assembly GCF_964188355.1). Lineage (NCBI taxonomy): Eukaryota > Metazoa > Chordata > Aves > Accipitriformes > Accipitridae > Buteo > Buteo buteo. The sequence goes on from NC_134184.1 coordinate 15,969,751, forward strand.
GGCTCACCATTGGAGGGAGCAAGCGGTAAAGTTGCTGGATTCAAAACATTCCATCCATTTAAAGTAGTATTATCCGCATTTAAAATCATTCATTCATAACGATGTGCTCATTGTCGGGACAACGCTTGTGTAGCATGTCACTTGAGAATCAGTTCTACATCAGGTGGGCTATACACAGTTGTTGGATGATGCAGGACTAACGGTCTGCTTCTTGCCACAACAGTCACTGCTGCTGTCACCACTGTCACGCTGGAATTGCTCCCTGCCCTGCAGGAGGCAGGCAAAGGATGACCGGTGGTGAGGACACAGCTTTTGAGCACGGGCTCCTCTGGCTGCTCCTTTGTTCGCATGCACAAATAGTTCAAAAGGCCTGGAGTAATCCGGCAATCCCAATGCTGAAGCAGAAGCTAAAGCTCCTTTCATAGCTTGGAAAGCCTTTTCTTTCTCTGGACCCCAACGTATAAGTTCCACTTCCTCTGCCTTGGTAGCTTCTGTCAATGGCTTACTTAACTCCCCTAGTCCCGGTATTCAAGGTCTGTAGTATCCTACTGCGCCTAAAAATCCTCACAATTGTTTTCTTTGTTACCAGTTGAGGTATTTCTACAATAGCCTGGACCTGTTCTGGGTCTACTAATCTTTGTCCTTCTTCTAATATGAATCCTAAATATTTTACTTCCTGCTGACACAGCTGAAGCTTGCAAAGAGGTGCACAGTGACCTTTTTCCGCTAAAGCAATACATAGACAAATAGTATCTTTCAAGCAATCTTCATATGTCTTACTGGCAAGTAATAAATCATCTGCATATTGTACAAGTATAGAACCTCCAGGTAATATATTTCAAATTTTCTCCTTGCCACCGTGGTGTGTGATCCTTAAAATAGTTGCAGATGTCAGAGGTGGTTTGGTCCACACACTTGCTGCCAATTCATTATTAAAATTCTGGAGAGACATTTCCCCATATGTCAACAAAGCCTGTCGCAATCTTCTCCAGAAGTTTCTGGGGTTTTTCCCTGTCCTCTGTCTACACTTTTGTACTTAATTCAATTTAGTCTTATCTCCTTGCAAGCTCTAATCACATTTATCAGATTTCTAACACACACCCACCCCACTGCCCACCCCCATTCGACAATTATCACTATCTGCTAAACAAGACTATTCAGAAAGAAGAATACAGTTAATCGATTTTTTTTTCTATAACAGGCACCACCACCATCACTGGTGGGCTTGGCCTTGGCCAGAGTTGGGTCCATCTTGGAGCCGGCTGGCATTGGCTCTATCAGACATAGGGGAAGCTTCTGCTGTCTTCTCATAGGAGCCACCCTTGCAGTCCCCCTGCCACCAAAACCATGCCATGTAAACCCAATACAGTAAGATCCTAAATCATAAATTTGTTATAATGTCTTTTTTCTGAGTGAAACATAAAGTAAATCTCTTCAGATTCTAGATACAGGTGAAAAAAATCATCTAATATCTTCACTTTCCAAAACAAAAAATTTCCTAAATTTTGTATTCAGAAATGCTGTCCTGCTGCCAAATTTGCTTAGGCAGTTAAGAAAACACTAAATAGTGCTGTATATTAATGCCTGAAGTTAGGCATAAACATCCACATTCAAAATACCTGGCTGACTTAAAAAATGCTGTAAGACTACAACTCAAAGCAGCTTAAATACTCTGAAAATCAATCTATATCTTTGATATCTAAATATTAAGACAGCCCTGAAAATACTGACATAGTAAGGATTATAAAGCAGGATATACTGTTTTCCTAAGCTGTACTTTATTTAGTTACTCAGTTGTTCAGAAATAAGTTTTCTAGCAAAAGTTCTAGGTGCACTGAGAGATTTTAAACACAGATACCAAAACAAGGGTGTTCTCTCAACAAACACAAACTCAGTATTTAGTCACACAAGGCACTACTGCAAATGTAAAAGCTTTCTGAACTGCAGTCACGTGCTTTTCACCAGCCTCACTGAAGTACTAATACTGAAATCTAGACAATACTGCTTATATGATGCTGAAATTGTTCTAAAGTCGTCAGAAATTAAGTTGATGTTAAAAGGGATGACCATACAGAAAACCCTCACTGATACTGTTTTTGCTTTAGCTGAACTGATGCTAACGTAGTAAAAATGTTTCTTCCTGCAGTTTCAAGAGCAATCAAATTCATCCAAACAGACAAATCATGAGCACTACACAAGAAGGGAATATGCACTAGTGGTCCAGATGAGTCCCAAATCAAACGGGGAATCATACTCCCGAGGAAAAGCCCAAAGTATTGCTGCAAGAGGGAGAAACCTTTCCCCATCCATTGGAAAGCCACTTCCCAGGGCTGGGGAGTGCAGGGGGGCAGATGTGAGAGGTTTTGCACCATTCAGGTTAGATGTTTGAACCTTGGTAACTGTTCCTGTCATTTGTCAGAAATCATATACCAGAGTGTGAATCTCTTCTGCTGGAGCTTTTTTTGTTCTTAATAAGAAATTAACTCTTAATTGTATATGAGAAGAATGACTGAAGAGCAGATTCTGCTCAGCTAAGTGGAAGCAACTTTTGGGGGAGTCTGGAGTATGGGTTCATCCCACCTAGCTCATCACAAAGAATCTAGCTTAGAAGCACATTCTCTGTAAAGAAAAGTCATTTCCACCATTAACAATAAAGGAACAAAAGTATAAAAGTTTTGTGCCTAAACCAAAGTGGGACTAACATGGCCTGAAGGTAAATGTAAAGTCATTTTTGGCTTCCTTTTTCTCTAGTGGAGGGAAATCTGCACCTCCAGAGTCTGATTCAACCTGTCTGAGGCCTGAATTGTTCTCCGGAAGTGTTTATCTAAAAGCACAGGGAGAATTGGGTGACTTGAACTTAATTTAAAGACTTCATTTAAGCTTCTATAGTTTGTGAAGTGATTCTGGGTCTGACTTACTTGTCTGCTGACTTAAGGTCCTCACACAGCAAATTGAAATTTCTGCTCTGAATCACACAAGGCAGGAACATGAACTTGATCAGGAGATCTTGGTTCAGGAGAATTCCTGAAATGGTCTTGAGTATTCTAGAATTTTTATAAGGTTTCAGTGATTAAAAAAAAGCCTATCCTGAACCACAGTGTTATAGAATAATTTAGGTTGGAAGAGACATCTGGAGGTCTCTTATCCAACCTGTTACTCAAATCAGGCCCAGCTATAGCAGTCTGCTCAGCACCATGCCTGGTCAGGTTTTGAATATCTCCAAAGATAGAGACTCCACAACCTCTCTGGGCAACCTACTCCTTTGTTTGACCACCCAAAGGATGAATTTTTTTCCTGGTACTTAACTGCAATATTCTGTGTTCCAACTTGTGTCCATTGTGTCTTGTCCTATCAGCACACACCTTTGAGAAGACTCTAGATCTATCTTCTCTATACTGTAGCTCTGCAGCCTGGTAGATAAAATGTCACCATTGATAGTACCAGGCCACAGGTTTTGTACTGGATTTGCAAGGTCTCAGGACTAAGGTTTACTAGGTTTATTTTTGTCTTAACTTGGTTTGCCTGGCTTGGAGCTTTAATTTTATTTGATTTAGTTGCAACATCAGTTTTACTTCCAACCATATGGCTATGCCTAATTTGTCTTACTTTTGCTTATCTTTCTATGGTACAACAATAGTTTTTGTATAGATAGTAATTGCAAGCAGTCATTCTTTATAGAATGAAACATCTGCGATGCCAGTGAGGATAGAAAGCAAAGTGTGCTTGCAGCCCAGAAAGCCAAGCAGGTTAAGGGAGGTGATTCTCCCTCTCTGCTCTACTCCTCTGAGACCAAACCTGGAATACTGCATCCAACTCCGAGGGTCCCGGTACAAGAAAAACATGAATCTGTTAGAGTGGGTCCAGAGAAGGGCCACAAAAATGATCAGAGGGCTGGAAAACCTCTCCTATGAAGAAATGCTGACAGAGATGGGGTTGTTCAGTATGGAGAAGAGAAGGCTCTGGGGAGACCTTGTTGTGGCCTTTCAATACTTAAAAGGGACTTACAAAAAAAATGGAGAGAGACATTTTACCAGGGCCTATAATGACAGCACAAGAAGCAGTACAAAACAAAACAGCAGAGTGCTGCTCACGCTTTCTCTTTCTCCCCCCTTCCTTCCTTCCTTCCTTCCTTCTGTCCCTCCTTTCCTTGCCTTCCACAAAACACCACACAACAGCTTGGGTTTTGGTTTTTTAGCTTCTCCTGACTTAGCTTCACAAGTTTGGAGCCAAAGAAACAACAGGTCTGTCTCAAGCAGGCAGAAGGACGGTTTTCTTCCCTCTGCCAACTCTCTAAAGCATCCCAGGAAAAGTGGGAAGTGGGCAGGACATGTCTGCAACCCCCTGGTCTGCACTATTCTGGCCTGCACTATTCTGGCCTGCTCTGCTTCCCCCCAATGTTTTAGGGGCTGGGGTCTAAAAGAGAGTGCCAACCACCATCTTTTACCCAGACATTATGCAAAGAACAAAGTTGGTGTGAAAAAGTTGGAGTTAAGGGAAAAAGGCAAAGGTGGAGTTCCCTGGAAACACCATCTCCGGACTCTGTCACCAGAGCGCATCCATCCCCTTTCTCCCTGTCCCCTAAGAAGAGAGAGCCGTTCCACTTGGGCCACTGCTTTGGCTGGAGAAAAGATGCTCTTCTCCCCCTCACCGCAGTGGCACCAGGAGACCTGCAGAGAGAGTGTGGGACTGACTGCGATGGCACCGGGACAGGCACGAAGCATCCCGGGACACATCCGTACCTACTCATGACCAAAAGTGCCTTGGCAAGCTGCTGGAAAGCAGCGTGGCAGAAATGGCCCTGGGAGTCCTGGTGGACACCAAGTTGGCGAGGAGCCAGCAAGGTGCCCTGTCCCAAAGCCGGTGGCCAGCGGTACCCTGGGCTGCACTGGGCAAAGCCTTGCTGGCAGCTGGCAAGAGGTGACCCTTCCCCTCTGGTCAGTGCTGGTGAGGTCATGCCTGCAGTGCTGTGCCCAGGCCTGGGCTCCCCAGTACCAGAGAGACGAGGCCATCGTGGGGAGAGCCCCCAGTGCCCCTCCTGGTGCCACCGTTGAGGTCACAACGCCATGCCGTGTTGACCCGGCGCTGCCCCTGGCAGCAACAACAGAACCTGCAGGGACGGCGCTGTGCCAGGACAGAGCAGCACTGGGGAGAGCCAAGCTCCCCCCGAGCAGCGCTTCCCAGCAGTCTTGCCCCCCTTGGCAGCCTCGCTCGGGCCGGCCGGGCACTCTCCTGAGCCCCACCGTGGTGTCCGATGCGAGGCTTCTCCTGACCTCGGCAGGATGGGCCAAGCAAAGCTGCCGCGGGTCCAGGTAGGCTCCCCCCGTGGCTCGGGGAGGCGCCGGCACAGCCGGGCCCCGCAGCAGCCACCTTCCTCACGCCCAGCACCGTCTGCTCTGCAGGGACGACCCTGACCCCGCGCAGCAGTGCGCGCCCGTCCCTGCATCACCAGAGCCGCTGCTCCGCCAGCGCGTGCGGGTGACCCAGGGCCGTGGGACGAGGAAGAGGGACCTCCTCCTCTTCAGTGACGCCTTGGTCATCGCCAAGCCCAAGTAAGAGCGGTAGGCCCCGGCTGCCTTTTTCTCCCTGGCCCTGGCCCTGGCCCCGGGGCAGGGGCGCCCACGGAGCAGCCCCAGGCCCCCGGCACCCTGGTGCTGGAGGTGCCCACGGCCGTGCCCATGTCAGGGGGACACCGGAGGGGAGCCACCGGGCTCGGCCACCTCCAGCTCGCTCCCTGCCGCTCCGCTCTGCAGACGTGGCAGCGCCCTGCGCCCGCAGCTCTGCCTGGCCCTGGGCCAGCTGCAGGTGCTGACCAGCAGGAAGGGGGCGGCCGGCGATGCCGCTGGCGAGGAGGAAGGTGAGCCCGCCAAGTCCCTCGTCCTCATCTGGCCCTGCGGCTCCTGCGTCGTCACTTTCCGGTGAATCTCGGTGCCGGGTCCCCAGCAGGGCTGGGCAGCGCCTCTGTCCTGCCCCACGGGGCTCCGTCCCACCTCCGTGGCCGTCCCCACAGGGCAGGGCCATGCTGGTGCCCACCTCTGCCCGCAGGCTGGGGAGCAGCGGGCGCTCAGGCTCTTTCTCCTCTTTCTGCAGCTCCTGGGCGCTGAAGGAGCTCTGGGTCAGCGCGCTCCTTGGGTAAGCCCTGCCTGGTGGCGCAGCCCAGGGGGGCTGTGCTTGCATCGCGGGGGGATGCTCCAGGTGTAGCCGTACGAGGCGGACACACCGCTCCCCTGCCCCCAGGGCTGTGGGCCGCTCTTGAGCGGGCAGAGCTGGCGGAGCTGCTTCGCCCAGCCGTGTCCAGCCAACACCTGCCCAGCCCCGTCCTCACCGCTGCCGCTGCTCCCTGCTCTGCTGCCGGGCGCTGCCCGGCTGCAGCGGGGCACCTCGGGAGCGCTCCCCGGGCTGGCGGGAGAGAGAAAAGGCGGCTTGGGTCTCATGCGGCTCTTTCTCTGCCCCTTCCCCATGCACAGGCCGCCAGAAGGAGTGGAGGGAGCCCGGGTGACCCAGCTGCCCTCCATCAAGCTCCTGCTGGAGGAGCTGAGCGGCCGCAATGCTGTGAGTGTCCCTCCTGGCTCCGCTCTGCCCCTGGATGCTGCTCTGGCCCAGCATCAGGTGCCCCGCTTCTCACCTTCTGCTCTTCTCCCCTTGCCCAGGCGACGATGTTACACGCCAGCAACCTGGAGAGGCTGGTCAAGCACCAGGCAGAGGTGAGGATCGCTCGGGGTGCAATCGCAGCCCTCCCCACCTCTCACACACGGCCAGGGGCCGATGCAGCTCGCCGGGGGCCCTTTCTGTAGCGGGGCTGCTTGGCAAGCGCAGCGCGTGTCTTGCAGGCTGGTGTGGAGCAGCGGCCGCTGCCCATCCCCTCTGGAAGAGAACGTGGACATGGCCCCACATGGCTGGTGAGTTCGGAGAAGACGGGGGCAGAACGGCCCTCCTCTCCTCCTCCTGCAGGCGGGCACTCGTGCTGCACTGGGGCTGCTGCTGCCCTTCCTGCAGGGCGCATCTGTCCCCAGCACTCTGCGGCAGGGGAGAGCTGAGCCCCCGGGACCCCTCGTTCCCAAAGGACACCTCTCCACCAGGGTTTTCTGCTCGGTTTTCCTTGGCAGCAGGCGGGACCCGCAGGAGGAGGATGGGCCTGCCCTGGCCCTTTGCGCGGCGAGGGACCTCAGCCGCTGCAGAGGTGCCCGGGCCGTCGGGCTCTGGAGGCGGGGGGGCTCTCTTTGGCCGGCCCCTGGCAGCTCTCTGCAGCCAGGACGGCACACTGCCCCAGCCCATCCAGGTAAGCAAGCCTGGGCAGGGGGTCCCCACCCCGCTGGCTCCTCTGGAGAGGTGGTGCCCCCAGCAGAGGGACCCCAGGTGGGGCTCGGGGACAAAGCCATCTCCTCCCCACGTCGCCCACCTCCAGCCACCCCTCCGCCCCACCCCGCCCCAGTGAGAGCTGTGGAGCCATCCACACTTGCTCCTGCCCCTGAGGAAGGTCCGCCTGCCCCAGGGCCTGTCTCCAGCCAAGCAGCTCTCCTCCTCTGTCCCCTGCAGGACCTGCTGGCTCTGCTGCACGAGCACGGGCCATCCACGGAGGGGATCTTCCGGCTGGCGGCCAGCGAGCGGGCCTCCTGGGAGCTCAGGGAGGCCCTCGGCAGCGGAGCGGAGGTCCGCCTTGAAAGCCAGCCTGTGCACCTGCTGGCCGTCGTCCTGAAGGTGAACCCTGCTGACCTGGAGCCCGGCAGCTCCCGGCTCTGTCGGTGCCGTCGGCCGGAGTGCCGGGGATGCTGCCTGTGCTCCCGGCGGCGGTGGTCCAAGACTCACCCGGAGCCCTTGGCGTTGCAGGACTTCCTCCGCAAGATCCCCTCCAAGCTCCTCGAGGCAGAGCTCTACGAGGAGTGGATGAGCGCCCTGCAGAAGTCCAGCAGGCAGGAGAAGCTGGCAGGACTGAAGGAGTACGTGTGGCGAGCAGCCTGCCTGCTCCATGGGGAATGGCAGAGGGCGGGACTTGTCTGCAAACGAAGATGCCCTTGACAAAGCTGTCTTTTCTGCTGCCAGCCACCTCTTGGGGGTTGCTCCATGAAGGGACTCTTGCCAGAAGGGCAGGGAGGGAGGGAGGGAGGGAGGTGGCCGTATCTCGGCAAAGGCAGTCCCTCTGCTGGAGACCAGGCATGCCCAGGGAGCCTTCCCTCGGGTGGCCTTGGGTGAGATCAGCCTGGGAGGCCTGTCTTGACAACGTTGAGCTGACTAACGTTGCGTTCCTGTTCCGTTCCCTCAGGGTGGCCGGCAAGTTGCCCGAGGCCAACCTCCTCCTGCTCAAGCGCTTGCTGGCCCTGCTGCAAAACATCAGCAGGAATGTGGCCACCAGCAGGATGACTGCGGGCAACCTGGCCATCTGCGTGGGGCCAAACCTCCTCAGCCCACCCAAGGAGCACATGCTCCCCCTGGACGCCCTGGTGCAGGTGACGGGCAAGGTACGCTGTGTTTACCAGCCGGCTACAGCCTTCCAGACCCACCCCAGCTTTGCTGTTCAGAGGTACCAGGCTGCCTCCTCTCTTCAGCAAATGCTCGTGGGGGAGCTGCTGGGAAGAGCAGCCCCACAGCTGCAGCTTTCTGCACAGAAGCGAGGGTCAGGAGTGGGAAAGGCTGTTTGACCCGTCTTCGGCCACCCAGGTGGAAAGCAATGGTTTGCTGTGTGCAGGTGACGTGGCTGGTGGAGTTCCTCATTGAGCACCACGGGGAACTCGAGGAGGAGGAGGAGGAGGAGGAGGCAGCTGGGCTAGATGGTGCTTCGGCCGAGGAGTCGCCAGCACCGGGGGCAGAAGCAGGAACAGCAGAGGTATGTCAGGTCCAGAAACAGCGTGACAACAAAAGCCTCCCCCTCAGGAGGTGGGACTGCTGCCGCCAGGACAAGCAAGGTCATCCACGGGCCTGCAGCTCTGCAAAAGCGCAGAGCGAGGCTGACACAGGTTGGCCATCCCGCTTTGTGCAATGATCCCACCAGAAGTGGCTCAGCTGAGCTGAGCAAACCCATCCCCAGGATCTGCCTTTCAGAGCTAAGGTAGCAATCGGGCAGGTAGGTCCTTGCCACCTGTTAGCTTCCATGTTTCCATTGCAGGTGCCTTCAGTTGTTCCAGAAAGCAAACCCCTGAAGAGCTCATCTGGGGAGAGAAGGTAAAATGAACTAGCTTTGGTTAAGAGGAGAATTGATTCATGTTTATCATGGCTTTACCTGTCTAACAATACTATTGAATGGAAAGGTTGCCAGGCTCTTCGCAGGAAAAGGAAGAACACTCCAACAGAAAGAGAAAACTAAGCTGCGAAGAGGAGAGTGATGGCCAGCCAGCAAACAAAAGGCAGAAACTGGAAACTGAGATCTTGGGAATGGGCAACTGCAAAAACCTGGGCAGGGCAAGAAGAACAAGGAGCCCAGGTGTGTAACAGACCGATGCTGCTGTCCATCTTTTGACTTTTAACGCTGCTCTGAGTATTGGAAATAGTGCCGAGGTGCACAGAGATGGCCCTGGAGAGGAAGCATGCACCTGCCCTTGGGAGAACATGTATGTTGGGAGAAACGTGCCACTCCAGCATTGGCAGTTTTCGTTTTGTGCAGGTTGAACCTCTGTTTCTGCAAGGCTGAGCAGACACCCCGGCAAAGTCACAAGACTCACAATTCTGAGTTCTTTGACCTGCTACCTACAGAAAGAGGCAATGTCCCACCTTTCTGTTCACATCAGCCGGCAACCCTAGTGCTGACTGGTATCGTCTGAATCCCAAAGACACAGCCAGCAGTTGTTCCAAGTAGCTATAGACACTGAGATATTGGCACTTCTTAAAAAGCTCCCATTTTGCCTGAGATAACTGAGGCAAGGAAAAAAAAAACAACCCACAGTTAAAAAAAAAGCATTCTTTGACTGCAAACCTGCCATTTTAGCGTGGGACACTGAGGGATGGTGCTGCTCGGGTTTTGGAAAGGACCACGTCATAGCTCCTCAGGGGCTGCCTGCTTGAGCCCTACTGCCTGGCAAAGGGGCACTGCACATCTCTGTCAACTCGCCGTGCCCTGAGGGTATCACACATGTTGAGAAGGGACCAAAGCAATACCACGGTCGCTGCCAGTAACAGTTGTCCCTCCCATGCCAGGAATGACCCCTTTTTTACGGCATGCTTCCCAAAGGACGGGGGACAAAGTCCCACCTGTTCCTGCCTTCAGGGTTTCAGCGGCGCTTTCTGACTCTGTCCTTGTAGGTGCCCATCTACGTTTCCTGCTCGGATTCCCCAGATGAGCTCTGTTACCTGGCCTTCGAGGGGCACGATGCAGCCCCAGCACCACCTCAGCGGAGGCGAGGAGAGAGTCACCGTGCCCTTCTGCTCTGGCTGGCAGATTTCACTTGCGCATCACCAAGCCAGAGCGGCCTCGCACTGCCCGCAGACCCATCCCACCCCTCGCAGGAGGCCTTGCTGGCTCACTCCTCGGCTCTGTGAGCAAATGCCCACCAGCTGGCACATCTCCCCAGGTGGGGAGCTGGCATGTGAACTTCAGGTTATACCGAGCATCTTACACAGGGCGGTGCACATCATCCAAGAGGGACCCGAGGGACATGCTGGACAGCATGTTCCATACTAGAAAACCCTCCAGGTTAAGTCAAAACATGTTAGGCTATAGCATGGCTAAAAACATACCTATCAAGGATAGGGAAGAGGTGTGGATGTCATCTACCTGGACTTCTCTAATGCCTTTGATATAGTCCCCCACAACATTCTTACCTCTACATTGGAGAGATATGGTTTTAATGGACCAACTGTTAGATGGATAAGATGTTAGTTGGCTGGCTGTGTCCAGTTACAGGTAATGGTTCAATGTCCAAGTGGAAACCTTTAATGAGTGGTGTCCCTCTAGAGTCCAATTGGCACCAACACTATTTAATATCTTCATCAACGACATAGATAGTGGGCTTGAGTGCACCCTCAGCAGATCTACAGATGATGCAAAGCTGAGGGGTGTAGTTGATTTGCTAGAGGGAAGTGATGCCATCCAGAGGGACCTTGACATGTTAGAGAGAGGTGGGCCCGTGCAAACCGCATGAAGTTCAACAAGGCCAAGTGCACGGTCCTGCACATGGGTTGGGGCAACCCCCAGTATCAGTACAGGCTGGGAGATGAAGGGATTGAGAGCAGCCCTGCAGAGAAGGACTTGGGAATACTGGTGGATGAAAAACTGGACATGAGCTGGCAAAGTGCACTTGCAGCCCAGAAAGCCAACCGTATCCTGGACTGCATCAAAAGAAGCGTGGCCAGCGGGTTGAGGGAGGGGATCCTCCCTCTCTACTGCACCCTCATGAGACCCCCCATGGAGTACTGCATCCAGCCTCGGGGTCCCCAGTACAAGAAAGACATGGACCTGCAAGAGGGCGTCCAGAGGAAGGACATGAAAATGATCCGAGGGCTGGAACACTTCTTCTATGAAGGAGAGAGTTGAGGTTGTTCAGCCTGGAGAAGAGAAGGCTCCAGGGACACCTTACTGTGGCCTTTCAACACCTAAAGGGGGTTTACAAGAAAGACAGAGAAAGACTTTTTACCAGGGCCTGTAGCGACCGGACAAGGGACAATGGTTTTAAACTGAAAGATGGTAAGTTTAAATTGGACATAAGGAAGAAATTATTTATGATGATGGTGGTGAAACTCTGGAACAGGTTGCCCAGAGAAGTTGTGGATGCCCCATCCCTGAAAGTGTTCAAAGTCAGGCTGGATGGGGCTTTGAGCCACCTGATCTAGTGAAAGCTGTCCCTGCCCACAGCAGGGGCATTGGATTAGATGACCTTTAAATTTCCCTTCCAACCCAAATGATTTTATGATTCTGTGATTCTATGATGTGATGTAGAGAAGTATGGGTGAGAGGTAATTAAAAAAAGGCACAGGCTTGGCAGTGGAGACACAATGCCTATAAGCAGTTCACTACAGCTGACATTAAAAATGCAGACCTGGAGCTGCAGAAAACTAGTTTTAAGGGTAACAAAGATAACAAAGCATATATAGAAGGCACTATACATAGTAAATTCAGATGTAATGTGGAGATGTAAACTAATAAAAAAAGAGCAAGTTGTAGAAGTTTCCTGGCAAAGATAAAATGAGAGCTGGTGGATATTCAAGTGAGCAGGAAGAAAGCATCAGAATTAACATCACACTCCTCTCAGCATAGCACTTCAGATGCTGATCATTCCCCATAGCTACCCCAAAATCCAGATGGAAACTGTCAATGTTAGGACCCTGAGAGCAGTGGTAGGGCAAGCAAAACATCAAGGAAAGTGGTAGATACTAGGAAATTTATGCATAAAGATGTTTACCATAGTTTTATATTACTGATACATAAACTTTTTTTCTATAAAGTAGTAGTATTTTCTTCTCCTCTAGCCATTAAATCTGGAGTAATAATAAAACTTTTATTAGACTGCTAAGATGTCTATTATCTAGTAACAAATCCTTGGCTTCACATATAAGGTGGGTCTCCTTTTTGCCCACAGCAGAGTTTTGAAGCATAACATTCTCTTCCATTAGTCAGTTGTAAATGACAGTAGGATTGACCCTAAGGTCTTGCCTTCTGCAGGATGAACAGATCCTCTCTCAGCCTCTCCTTTTATTTCATAGGCTCCAGTCCCTGACCAGCTTGGTGGCCTCCACAGAACTTGCTCCAGTATGTCAGTGTCTTTCTTGTGCTGGGGAGCCCAAGAATGGATAAAATACTTCAAATGTGGACACTCACATGTGCTGAATAAAAGGGAATCATCACTTGTTAATACAGCCCGGGATGTGGCTGGCCTCTTTCACTGCAAGGGCACATGTCTGATTCATGTCCAGTTTGTTGTCCAGCAGAACCTCACCTTTTCTTAGCCAGCCAGTGCCAGCCTGTACTGCTACATGTGGTGCAGGTCTTTGCATTCACCCTTACTGAACTATATGAGGTTCCTGTCAACCCATTTCTCCAGCCCACTGAGGTACCTCTGAACAGCAGCTCTGCCCATCAGGGTATCAACCACTCCCCCAACCAATTTCATATCATCTGAGAAATGGCTGAGAGTACTCTCCATCCCATCATCAGATAGTTAATAAAGGTGTTAAACAGTATTTGCACCAGCATTAATCCCTAAGGGATACCAATAGCAATTACCTGTGAGTTGGGGTTTGTATCACTGATCACAGCCAGTGTCAACATCTAAAAAATGAGTGTGAGTCAGAATTATTGTGTAGCCAGACCTTACAAATCCACATTATTCTTGCTGTCCTAATGAGATGTAAGATTCCAAAGCATGCTCAAAAGGAAATTTATTTTTGCATAAAGTGAAAGCCTTAACACCAGTCTATTAAGTGTGTCCTTCCTTAATACAGACATTTTATATACATGTCCCCAGCCCAGTTCTATTTGGATTTGGTGTTTTTTAATTATTATGCCTTAAACATCAACAGGGCTATTAAATACTGAGATATTAGCCTTCTCTTCACTATTCATTTGCTTGGGGAAAAATAAAGGCCATGTTAAGTAGGTAGTCAAGAAAAAAAAATAGCACATATTTTGGCAGAGCTTTTTAAGAACAAAGTGCAGAGAAGAAAAAGATAATGAAAATTCATTGAAAAACAGGAGTCCATATCAGACCATAAATATCAAAACAGTTCCAGCATGAGCAACAGTCAATGAATCAGCAAGGGTTCTGCACAGGGAAGGAGCAAATAGTTATAGGTTTGCTGTTAAAGTCCCTCATTTGAGCCTCTTGTTGATCCATGGCACAGCAGATTGCATGTAACAGCAAAGATTGGCTCAAATTCCTAAGAGTTGTATTACAAACTGTGCAATGCAAGTGGTAGCTGATGGTATTAGCATAAGTTGGCCAGAAATTTACTGTTTGGTTATAATCAATCATGAAAACAAGCAGCATACTAATATAAAGAAGAATCATATCCAGTAATGAACAAGAGATCCCTTCAGAGACATTCTTAAACAAAGTGATTCAGCTATTAAACTGAATACCAAGGCACAATATTCACAATCCTATAGATACATATGTTGTCAGTGTATCTTCCAGGTAGTTTAGATATCACAGTTATCACTGCTGCAGCTTGCTGGCACCCAGCATCCCCCAGGGAACAATTAGTACACTTGTGGCATTAATAAATGCTAGCGTTGGAAAAATGAAGTGTAAGACAGGGTATTTGCTACCTCGGATGATATCCTATTTGGTCACCCTTTCTAATAATGTTTTTGATAAAGCACTTGTGCAGAAGAATGGACTTTGGCCACACTGTTTTGGGGACAAATTTGTCTGTATTTCCCAGAGACATAAATATGAGTGAGTGCCACAGAACTGCTATACCTCTTCGTGTCAGACAAAAGAAACACCATATAGCAATCTTCTTTACATGCTCTGACAGTGTTGAACCTAATTGCTTGCTTTGCAAAAATACAATTCAGTAAGGTTTTGGGAACCTTTTACTGTTCACGGTGAATGGATTTTAACAGTACAAACAAATTCTGGATGCATTTATATGTACAGAACTGCAGAATAAATCCACTGAAATCAATCAAGTTTCTTGAAAATTGTACCAGAAATAAAGCTCTTAAGCAGAGAAATACGATGCAGCTGTGAATTTAAAAAAAAAAAAAAAAAAAAAAAAAAAGACCTTTCATTACATTCACTAGCAATAAAATTATAATGCCTAGCTGCATGGTTGGTTAGTGCCAGTGTCTCTAGGCTGAGACATTCCATAAAACTCAGGAATTTTAGGGAGCCAAAAATTAGCTAAAGGTTTTTTTCTTAGAGTCAGTGCTTATCTAGATGCATTTCTTGTTGAAGGTCAATAAAACTCGCTCACTGTCTCTACTTCTTCAATGTTATGGGTTGTTTTAATTTGAATAATCAGATTTTATCTATAAAAATTATTCCAAAATATCTTAAAGCATAAAGAATGACGAAAACCTTTTGAATATTAAGATAAACTAAAGGATGGATATATCATTCACAGGAAAGTGAATGCTTAAAAAACTATTTGTTCTTTACACAGCCTTACATTTACCAACTTTGAAATTTTATTTCAATATCAATAATGCCTCTTAAAAAGACACTTATCAGGAAACATTGCAGAAACTATCTAAAAGGTATTTTGAATTTGAAATTATCACTATTCATACCAACACTAATTCTAAAAGTTCAGTTTTGTTCATCAGCCCAGAGAAAGATATATCCATGTGGGTCCAATCAACATGGCTTACTTTTTTAATTTCACATATCAGCTACCTGAAGCAATGAACTAAACTAAGTAGTCCTATGCTGTCCTTGGGCTGCAAAATGTTGAGAGCAGAAAGCATTACACTAATCATTTCAACAAGAAACGAATTACTGACACTTGTAACTTTCTATGGAGCTGAATAGAAGCAGAAATTAGTAAGAGTACTGAGAATACTGTAGTCAAGACCATATCAAAAAAATTGGATGAAGCCCTCCAGATCACCTACTCTGGGGGCCTCAAAAATACTGAAATTACTGTTAACTCATTTCAGGTTCGTGTATAAGAATATCACACATCAAGTGGATCAGGCTTAGTGGATGAGGGAAAGGCTGTGGATGTTGTCTACCTTGACTTCAGCAAGGCCTCTGACACTTTCTCATGGCATACTCCTTGAGAAGCTGGCGGCTCATGGCTTGGACAAGTGTACTCTTCACTGGGTAAAAAACTGGCTGGATGGCCGAGCCCAGAGGGTTGTGGTGAATGGGGTGAAATCCGGCTGGCGGCGGGTCACAAGTGGTGTTCCCCAGGGCTCGGTGTTGGGCCCTGTTCTGTTTAACATCTTTATCGATGATTTGGATGAGGGGATCAAGTGCACCCTCAGCAAGTTTGCAGATGACACCAAGTTGGGAGGGGGGGGGTCTATCTGCTTGAGGGTAGGAAGGCTCTACAGAGGGATCTGGACAGGCTGGATCGATGGGCTGAGGCCAATTTTATGAAGTTCAACAAGGCCAAGTGCCGGGTCCTGTACTTCGGTCACGGCAACCCCATGCAGCACTACAGGCTTGGGGAAGAGTGGCTGGAAAGCTGCCCAGTGGAAAAGGACCTGGCGGTGTTGGTCAACAGCCGGCGGAATATGAGCCAGCAGTGTGCCCAGGTGGCCAAGAAGGCCAACGGCATCCTGGCCTGTATCAGAAATAGTGTGGCCAGCAGAAACAGGGAGGTGGTTGTTCCCCTGTACTCGGCACTGGTGAGGCCGCACCTCGAGTGCTGTGTTCAGTTTTGGGCCCCTCACTACAGGAAAGACATTGAGGTGCTGGAGCGTGTCCAGAGAAGGGCAACCAAGCTGGTGAGGGGCCTGGAGCACAAGTCTTATGAGGAGCGGCTGAGGGAGCTGGGGCTGTTTAGTCTGGAGAAGAGGAGGCTGAGGGGAGACCTTATCACTCTCTACAACTACCTGAAGGGGGGTTGTAGTGAGGTGGGTGCTGGTCTCTTCTGTCAGGTGGCTGGAGATAGGATGAGAGAAAATGGCCTCAATTTGAGACAAGGGAGATTTAGGTTAGATATTAGGAAAAAATTTTTTACTGAGAGGGTTGTCAAACATTGGAATGGGCTGCCCAGGGAAGTGGTTGAGTCACCATCCCTCGAGATATTCAAAAAGCAAGTGGACAGGGTACTTCAGGACATGGTTTAGTGGGCATGGTTGGTGGTTGGACTCGATGATCTTGAAGGTCTTTTCCAACCTAAATGATTCTATGATTCTATTCTAAGAAGGAAATGCAAATGCGGAGACAGGTTTTAACCATTGATAAAAGCTTCTACTGGAGATGTTTGCTCACTGTATTTTTAGAGGCTCACTGGACATCCACTGTTCCCTTTGAAGCAGCCCATTATCATACATACAGAGTGCCAGTCAAACATACTTCTGGTGCTCCTTTGAAACTGATTGTAACACATTTATACATCATAGCTTGTCTGTTACATCAGACTAGTAGATATGTTTCCAAGACAAGTAAAGTATCTCACAATGGATGCATATTGTTGGCAGCTGTTGACTGACCAGAAAACTAGCAGGGAATATAATTAAGTGAAGAACTAGGATTCCACATACTGAAAAAGTCGTGGTGATTTAGAGTATGTCTTTAGAAATTCTTTGCATGCTGACTCACTATGTATAGCAAGTAATAACAGAAGGAATACTGTCAAAGTAAGCTTTAAAAGTCAATTTGTATCTTCTTTATAGCAAAGCACTTCTTTGTGGTTATAAAAACAAAACACAAAAACACAGAAACAGGATAAATAGGTCCATTCCTGAGTTGTTCAAAACTACGGGGAATGAGAGCTGTGAAGAAAGAGTTTAAAGTAGTAACAGAATTTTCTAGGGAGGCTGTTCCACTCTCATACTTGTTAAATTTATAGTGCTACTGTCATTCACACCAAAGTAAATATCAAGAAAGAGAGCAGTCCTTCAAATATACTGAAGTTAATTAAATAAGTGGTTTTCTAGCTATTTATCTGATTGCTTATTTCAGCTTAAAATCTAGGCCTAGCAGATTTGGTGAAATCATTTATTCAGTGAAGTGAAAATGAGATCACTGTATAGTCAAATAAAACGCAAATTGTACAAATCCATTTGTACAACTTGATACAACCATTTGTATCATGCTTATTTGTTACAATTTAATACCTTTTTTACATTTCATTACTAAGAATTTTTCAGTTGATCGATGTGATTTCCCCACCAGGCTTTCTTAACATAAATACTCATTAGCATCCTCATTAGTATACTCTACAAGTGTAAGTGTTTTGGTCACCTTTAAAAGATACGCCGTTGGTGGATTGTGCTCCTCATAATCTACTTCTGTGTAGCAAAACAGATACAGATTCCATCCAGTTCTTATCCAAAGAGGTGGCAAAATACTGCAATCCTGATTGCAAGACCTTAGACTCTCAGCATGGGATTCACCTGACCAAGTGTTGAGAGTGGCAATTTGTATCTCAGCTAAGTCCCCCCAGGCTCCTTTTATAGTCACTGGAGAGAAATTGTCGCTTCTAGAGCAGATGCATCCTAAAGCAGACATCTAAAATAGATGGGATGAATTGCCTCTAGAAGTGACTATTGCTTTCCACTGACTATAAAGGGATCCCAGGTGACAAGTTCAGAAGTAGATACTTAATGTTAGGAGGTATGAATCCCAATATCCTCATAAAGAAGAAATAAATTGAAGTCAATTGTGAAATACAGACCAGTTTATTATTAGAATTTGTATGCACTTGTAGGTGAAGAAAAAAAAAAGAAAAGAAAGATAAAAAATATCGGACTTGACATTTTGAAAGAAGGGGTTAGTGTGCCAGTTTGAATCCTGGGAGAAAGAGCTGAAATCCTTTAAGCTGCTTTTGGAGCTAATCACGTATATGGATGTAACATATTTAAACATCTGTATGAACACCAGTTAGAGGCATACCTGTCAATATTATTTCTGTGCACAAAATTGATAATTCTAGCTGTAGATGATCTAAATTCTGTTTAAGTTCCTTTCTCTAGTTTTCCTTATTGTGAACTAGACAATATGAAATACTGTCTTTAGGCACTAAGGAAGAATGTATGATATCTTAACCTGGAGCTAGAGGTGTGTATAGTTTGGGAACAGCAATTAGACTACAGGGAATTTTAATGGGAAGAGGAATATTAGGAAAGCTAATGCCGAAATAATTCACAGGAGTCAGCAGGTTGATTAAAAACCCAACATTTTTCTTATTCTTACAAAAGGGAAAGAGATAATGAAATTATGTGATTTCGGGGGTTGTTAGATTTGGTAGTATTCTGCTTCTTTATCTGAAGATATTGCAGTTACATGGGAGAAGAATGGCTAAAATTTTAGAAATCACCTCCCACAGAATTTAACTGCCAGTAATGAGCTGCTAATGATAAGTAATTAAATGAAGTTGCCTGATGCCCAAAAAAACTAAATGCACTTAAAAACTGGCTGAGCAGATTCACTTCAGAACAGATACCTCTCAAAGCGATGGTATTTAGGGAAACATACAAGTGGATTGTACCTGTGCTACTGCCAAAAATGTATAGGCAGACAGCATCGTGATGGTCAATATTTACACAGGTACAGGTCTTCAAAGGCACAAGCCTAGAAAAGATCTAACAATGCTGATTGATTGACGCTTTGATCCCCAGTCCCCGAAGTGCTGCTTCTGGAAATGATACACAAATACTGCGGTCTCTGTTAGCTCAAAGTGCCTGCAGGTAGGCCAGGTACGGTATTTCCGGAATATATACAAGCACCAGCTGCTACCTGGTATCTGTTCTTTAAACCATCTGGTTTGGGGCATCCACCACACAGCACTAAAATCAGGTTACTGCCTGATCGCTTCTGCCATCTAACGGCTGGAGCCGTTACCACCACTTACCAGTGTAACCACCGCTCCTAAACGCTGGGTTTTAACTGAATCAGACTTTCTGCTCTCTGGCAGAGATTTCCATTCCGTACCAGGTTCTGAAGCAGGGGTTGTTGTGTTCCCAGAAGAGATATAACCATCCTGCAAAAGTACAATTTCTCCTGTGGCTTCTTTACGCCAGAAAGTGAAGCAGGTAGGTTCCCTGCCGTGCTGTGTGACTGCGGCTCGGAGGAGAGACACTGCTATGCGTTAAGACCACCTGGTAAGTAAAAATCCAAAAAAACTTCAAAGACCCTCCAATGCCGAAATCTCAGGAGGAGACTTCCTCTGGACCTAGCACGGCTTTGAAGGCAGACACCCGCCCCCCCCCCCCCCCAATCCTGGCCCCTTCCTTATTGGAAAGCTGAAGTGATACCTCCCACTGTGCCTCAGGCTGATTAAAAAAATACACAGGGAAAAAAATAAAGTGATTATTTGTACTCACACAGGAGCTACATGTAATGCATTTGATTATCCCAATTTTTATATATTTTTTTCATATGTATATTTTTA
Source organism: Buteo buteo (assembly GCF_964188355.1). NCBI lineage: Eukaryota > Metazoa > Chordata > Aves > Accipitriformes > Accipitridae > Buteo > Buteo buteo. The sequence goes on from NC_134184.1 coordinate 15,989,686, forward strand.
TACATACATTTGTCTCACACCAAAATGTACTTTCATTTTAATTGCATCAAGCATCTTTGTTAATGGGCTGCTTGCAGTCAGAACGTGATGTGCTGATGGATTAGCAGTAATAAAATATAGTCACACTGCTGCAAATACCATCCTCCCCTTCCCACACCCTCTCTTTTCACAATTGCGTGCTTATGGGGAAGCACTGATGTGCTTAAATATGCTGGGAATCGTGGAAATCAGTTCATGTATGAGTTTTCCTAAGAATGAAACAAGTAAACTTTTTTTTTTTAAATTAGGATATAAAACTCAATCCTCAGTGAAGTTTTACTTCTGCTGGGTAGATTTACCACGGAAAAGAGAGCTTTCTATGTTTGTGTAGTTGGTTATAGTTGGTTTCATTGAATCTTTAAGATCAAAGAAAAAAGAAAAATCAATGTGAGAGATTTTCTACTAAAATAAGCATTAGAATAAGGCATTATTTGCCATATTATTTTTTAAAATTATGTTTCCCAACAGGCATTATTCCTTCAATGAAAGCTAAGAATTGTATAAACATTGTGAGGGAGCAAACTAGTGGGTAATGGAGTAATGGTTTTTCACCTTTACTCATGTTTACTGACCTCTACCAGAGTAATATACCAGTGGTTAGAGAAGCAGCTGAATCTGGCCAAGGTACTATAGCATTTCATGTACCCTAACTTACTAGCCCAATATGGTTTCTCAAATCAGAGGCCACCTAAAAGACCTGGAAGACCTGGAAACCTCCCACAAGAGGAATACAAAGCACGTAAAAAGAAAGAATCTCTAGTGTAGCCACTAGAATGGCAATTTGAGGGTGTCCAAAGAGCAAATGCACTGTCTGAGCTCACTGGACTTAGTGTCCACACCTGGAGGTACAGTCAAACAGGATAAGCAGAAACTGAGCAGCTATTTTTAAAATGTTGGTGACATCAGAAATGGTGAACATAGAAATCTGAAGAGGGTTGGTAAAACAGTCTAGCTCGTGTAGCTCCCGAGACATGTATGCTACTGGTGAATCAAGGCTTTTTGCTGAAAAATTACCTTCCTCTGTCTTGTGTTCCTCCGTGCAAAATAGAGTCCTAACATACAGAGTTTCTTGACTTAGAAGTAAAAACCTAGCTACCAACAGGTGAGCTAAAGAAATACTGAGAAAAAGGACAGGTCTTTAGTGAGAAACAAAACAACAAAACATCCTGATTTACTTCTCAAATCAGACCACCTACCAGATATAATATTAGTTTGTTGACAGAGTTAGTCTTTCAGGATTTTCATTAATTCTACAATGCAGGATATTCAACGTGTTCATTTGCTCTATCTAACCAACACACTTTTTACATACGTACTAAGCTGATGCCAAGCATTATTATCATATGTGATAAGGTCAAATTTTAAAAAGTTAATTAAATTGAACTAGTTCAGCCATTGAACAACCCTGATGTGGTAAAATCTCTCACATTTCTTTATCCCAGGTGAAAAGTTGTCCAATTTCCTTATAAGGAAAAAAAAAGAAGAAATAAAATCTGTGCTTCACCAAAAAATGACAAAGCTCTCTGAGCTGCCCCTTACAGATTATTAGCTAGCAGAGGCACATCACGGATCTTCTCCAGAGCCCAGTCACAGCCCTGCAACTGACATTGTGACCCAAAGTTCAGGAGTCCACAACCCACAACTGTACTTACCATATGTTCACCTGCTGCTTGCTGCAATAAACCACCTCCTTTGCTCCTGGGTCTTGTAGGAAAAAGCTGAGGACACCGGGTATCAATGGACATTCCTAATCACAGATGACTGAAGGATTCAGTGCACTGCTTCATCAATGCATTGCTTCATCAGTGCTTATGAAATAAACCAAACAATATTCAAGAAAAGTCCAGGAAGAAAAGATAATGATACAAGATTTGAGTAGGCCAACCTTGTATTGCACTTTTCTATCCCTTCAGCTTTGCAGACAGAGCTCATTTGTGGTGCACTTAGCAGCAGATCTAGCTATAATCTAGTTTAAAAAGAACACCACTTAATGAAGGGATTTTTTCCTGAGAATAGGTGGAATCACAATCTGCATGCGTTCTAGTAATTTATGATGTGGTATTATACCTTATTTCAATAGTGACCCATTTAGTCTAGTAGGCTAACAGTGATTTGCATCAACCTTTCCACCATCATTAGCCCACTGCCTAATTTTGCAGTCCTACCCACAGCTGACATTTTACTTTCTTATCCAGGCTGGTAATCATTTCATGTTATGTAAGGGATATTCATGGAAGGTTTAAATTCAATGTCGTCCCAGGGAATAACTGAAAACAGAAGAATATGTTATGCATATATGTTAATCCATGAAAATGTAATTTTCCAAAATGGTCTTTAGGTAGAACTGAAGTTTGCCTTTTTTTTTTTTTTTTTTTTTTCTTAAGCTGGAATTCCAGGTGTTGGGGTTTTTTTTCAAAATAAAAATGCAGTCATTTTTTCATTTAGAAACATTGAGGGGTTTTTATTCTATTGCTTCTCATTTTGATAAGGTCAGAAAACCTATCAGCTGAAATACTAAATAGGCCATATGAAAATATACTACTACAATGCATGATAAAATATAAAAGCCAGAATAAAGTAAATTATGAAACTGAAATAATTTCTCTTTATTCAAATGAAATATCTAACCAATAGCAAAGTAAAAGATTTTTACACTATTAAAACAAAGTGAGAGGGGAAAAAATTAATTTATCCTCTACCCTTTAGAAATGTCATCAAGAGCGTTCTTTTCTTCAGTATTTCAACTGTAGAAAAAAGATATTTCCAAAAGAAAATTTATGTGTGGTTGGTTGGGGTTTTTTTACAATTCCCCTCTGAAGAACACACCCTTTGACCAATCTTGTTTGTTATCAGTATCCATTATTTGGGAAGCATTCGTATGTAAGGATTCCGCATGTAAGATAAGGATCCTGTTGCATTGAGAACGCACACACTGAAATGGCCCCTAAGAATTCATTGCTTATATATTTTCCAGGTAGAAGGCAAAAGAAAGGATGCAGAAGTCCAGCGCAATAATGATGAAGATCATATGGCACTTCATTGGTGGGAGTCAGAAGGAAGCGTCAATATACTGTACAGGAGACATGATTTTTCCTCCATGTATCACCCTTAGCTTGAGTGCAAACTGATTCTCTTACTCAGGAGCCTTTTTTGATACTCCAGAGAAAAGTGCTGGTTTTTTTGCTCTTGCATGCTTCGGTATGATAGATAAACTCTAAGTTTTCACACTGGTCTCATTGATTTTATAAGCACTGTAGAGGTAGGGCCTGATGCTTGAACAGTCTAGGGCTCTTGACAGGCTTTACAATGTCCTACCCAGCTAAAGTCTACTTTCTCAGTTAGCCCCCTGCATTTCTGTTTCTTCCCTTCACTTTATTCTCTTTGATGTTCTCTTAGTCTTTGTTGACCTCTCAAATACTCCCCTGAGGGCTGGTGACATCCTGTGATTCATCTTAGGACCTTATCATTACTTTCTGATGGCTCTCCACCCTTCTTAAGTGTCCCCTAACTGCTACCACCTCCAGCCTGTACACTTTAAAACTCTCTCCTGCTCATGTCCTTTCCCTCTTCACAGAGTTGTCTCCTTGCTTACCTTTTACCTTCCCTCTGTCTGTATATACACACATAGGAGATGGCTATAGAGGTGGAGACCCTGAGGGGATTCTTGGTAAATTGGCTAGTATTCAGGAGTCAAGGTTTTGGCAGGCAGAAGCCCATGAAAAAAGACAGGCAGGACAGCCAACTGGAGAATGTAATTTATTTAAAAAACAAACAAACAAAGAAACAAACAAACAAGTTACATATATTTCTACAAAAACTAGATGAAGAGACCTTTGGCAAAGGCTGTTTGTGTCTTCTTCCACGACTCCATAAATACCTTCCAAAGATCAACAACCATCAGGCCACACTGGGCAATTGGCTTTTCTCCTGCAGGATTTTAATTAATGTATAAAATAGAAACAGAGCTCAAACCCAGAATAAACAAAAAAGCAATAAGTTGAAAACAAGAGCTTCCACATATGAAGAGGTTGAAAAGAGTTACACAAAACATAACTGACAACCAGGAAAGAAGAGACAAAACACAGAAAGGTAATTTGCACCTAATAAAACATGATCACAAGGAATCCCACTTCCACAAGGAAAAGTGAATATCTTATGCTTAAGCCCCATCCTATGACATGACAGATCTCCAGCAGTACATGCTGTGTAGAAATAAAGCAATATTTCTCTTGAAACGTGTTTCCCTTTGTCTTGCTACAGATGTGCATTCAGGGTAGGGTTTTTGTGAGAAACATTAATTGTAGTTTACCTAATATTGCCATCTAGTGGTATAAAGGTGAACTCTGAAACAATCCTTTGTGAAAGGACGATACCATGCCATGATTTATACACTAATGTAAAAAAAAGTTAACCAAAACATAGCGTTAACAACAGCACAGAAGAAAACGAAGCTCAGTTTGCAGGACAATGCATGCCCCAAATACGCGGTTAATTGGGAGTGCAAGAACACAAGTCAGCAGAACACTGAAGTATTGGAAAAAGTCACAGACAGGGCATGACAGCACTATGAAAGTAATACCTTATAGCTAATTTAAAACAAGGAAAATAATAAACAGCCTACCAGTTACAATGTGGTCTGTGACATAACATGAATCACCACCTCCACTAAGTGTGCCGCAGAACACACAGAGCCCTTCACAGTGAGGAAGCTCCATCAGAAACATCTGTCCCTTAGCACAATAACCTGATAAATGGCTTAAGCAGGGAAAGCTTAAAAGCAACATAAATGTTCCTCAGATCTAGCTTAGGTGTCCCACAGTTAGTCTGACTTCATTGTCCTCCATTCCCTTTTCAGTCATCAAGGGAAAATAAATACTGCCACAGGTGATTTATCCTACCCTAAATCGGCAGCTGAGGTAAGTCTGAGGATGCCTATTTATCTTCAGTGACTATGAAGGGAGCCTAAGGACATCAGCTTATATTAACACCAACCTAAGCTGATCTCACTGCAGGCAGCCATAGGCCAACTCAGAAAAAGCTCAAGGGCAAAATTTACTAACATAGATTTCTAAAGTTAGTTGCCTAAATACACGGCCTGAATTCACAAGCACTGAACTTATTACTTTGTTCTTGATGGTTAAAGCCTCTCCTTGGATTTTCTCATTTTTCAAATATCAAATGCAGTTTGTAAGGCAAGGGTGACACCAAAACATGAAGGAAACCAAAAGACAGTAAATTATTTACCTGTTAGGTAGTCACAGGGCATAAGATATTAAATTATTTACCTATTAGGTAGTTACAGGGCATATGGAGCATGCTATGGGGCTCCTTATTTAAATGACATCTGGTAGATGTGAAAGTAAACTCTGACTTTCACATGCCTGACATACACAAGTTTGGTCATCAGCAAGGAAGGCAAAAAATCTGGTGACCTTGAATGCAGACACCCCAGCTAAAATGGCCCGAACCACTGATAGCAGGTCCTTATTTATCTTCATTGACTACAGAAAGAATCCACAGTGAGTATACGAGATGTGGACATCTGGGCATGTTTCCTTCAGTGCCACCTGGACATCCTTGAGTATTCTCATTTGCCTCCAGCTTCCACTCCAGAAACACCAGGATCTTCCAAAAATCCTCTTGGGACCCACAGGGTCCTGACAGTCCAACAGAAATGTCTCAAATACTCTAGTGTATCCAGAAGGGCACTGTGGAACTAAGTTTGGGCAACTGGCCCAACCTAGCCCATGTGATGCATTTATGTTTAAAATTTACAGCTGGCATCCAGTTTGGGCTTTTCATACCTAAAGCTAGATGTCTATGCAGTCATTTACACGTGGGTTGATTTCTAACTCCAAATGTAGCAATGGGTGATCAGGGACCTAATTCAGTTGCAAACAACATTTACTGTCAACTTAGATGCCTGCTGGATCTAAGACAACCACATGGAGCTAGCAGATGTGACTCAGGTGCAATTGGAGACCTGCTATCTTCTGAATAAGAAGCTGAAAGCCAGGTGAGACTCCCCAGAGCAGCTCAGATAGTACTAGACTGCAAGGAGAGCTACTGAGTTCAGGTTAAAATAATTTAATCTCTATTTTAGTTTCAGACAGAAGCAGAGGATCAGAGGATAATTCAGGTGGAAAGGGACCTCAGGAGGTCCCTAGTCCAATCTCCTGATTAAAGCAGGGGCAACTATGAGGTTGCTCAGGGCTTTATCAAGTCAGATTTTGAAAACTTCCAAGAATGGAGAGAGTACAACCTCCCCGGGCAACCCACTCTACTGCCTGACTGTCCTCATGGGGAAAAAGTTTCCCATTACACTCAGTCTGAAACTCTCCTTTATCAGCTTATGCCCATTGCTGCTTGTCCTCCCACTGAGCACCACTATAAAGAGCCTGGCTCTGGCTCTTACTGACATCCCCATAGGCACTGGGGGGTGCTGTTAGGTCCCCCTGCACCCACCCCTTCCCCAGCCTGAACAAGCCCTGGTTCCTCAGCTTCTCACAGAACAAATGCTCCAGCTCCAACCATCCTGGTGAACCTCTCCTAACTTGCCCCAGTTTATAGATGTCTTTCCTGTACTAGGGTGGTCCAAAACTGGCTGCACTATTATTGCTGCAGTCTAGTGAGTGTTGAGTGAAGTCGGGGATAATCCCTTCCCTGGACCTGCTGTCTGTGCTTCTGCTGATTCGTCCCTGGACTCTGCTGGCTCTCTGCTGCCAGGGCACACTGCTGACTCATATTCAGCTTGCTTCCCCCAGAGCTCCGAGGGCCTTTTCTGCAAAGCTGCTCCCTAAACCATCAGTCCCCAGTTTGTATTGCTGCCAGGGGGTCTTGTACCACCAGCCTTCATTTGGCTGCCCAAGGGTAGACATCTTGAGACCCCTGAGATCTCCAAGTGAATCTGAGAAATACGACACGCTCTACAGTAAATCTGTACTCTTCTGGAGTGGCACGTGGAAGGGATACAAGAAGGCATGTCAGATGGCTCTAGACATTTGTGTTTGGGCCAGAAGCGTCTGAGGTCTGGAGCTGAATCCTCCCCCTGCCCAACTTTCAAGCACCTCATTTTGTCCCATCCTAAGCATTTATCAGTGATAGTCAGACAAGTACATTATGAAGAATGGGCTATGTTAAGCATGCAAAGGAATAGACAACACATTCATGCCAGGAGGGTTATGAAAGACAAATTTAAGTGATGAGCTATACAGAAGCATTAAAAGATGCGACGTTTAGCCACCAGAAAAACTCAGTGATAAGGTAATACACAGAGGAAACTTAGACCAAAAAAAGAAGTGTGATTAGTGGTTATATTGGAAGATAGGAAGAATGAAGAGTCTGAGGTTACCTCAGTAAGGAAAAGAGTCTGATGTGGCTTAAATAAGGGGAATGGGGAGAAGCTGTAATATTTAGACACTTTCAAAATCTGTTGCTTAGCTTTAGCTTATGAGTCCCTATGTATTATATAATTTAAAATATCAGCTAATAAGGCTTATTGTAAATTGATTATTAGCCAGTATTTTGTATTTCAAGTCTGCTTTCAATCAAAAGCTGCCAGATTTGCTTTCAAACCACAATAGGATCCTGAAAGATTTTTATCAGCCCTGGAAGGAAGTCTGTGGGTAGAAAAGGTGCTTGGCATGCCACAAACTGCTTGGAATCTGGCAGAAGGAGGACTATAAAATCCCTTATATATCTACTTCAAAAGATCACAACAGAAGATAAATGTTTGTAATAGGTCGTGTCAAAGGTCCCTCTAGACCAGTATCCTGTCTCCAACAACAGGAAAAAGAGTGGATATATGGCAAAGAGTTAAGGAGGGAGCAGTAATAAGCAATACATCTCCCAGAGTACTCAGCCACCTTCCAGAATTCTGCAGCTTTGGACCTTCTTGAATCGCAGGTATTTGATAGTCCCTTCTGGATTTCTCTTCCACAAAAAACAGGATGAAGAGGCGTCAGCCTGATGTTACAGCGGAACTTGTGATACAGAACTCCAACCACAAACCCAAATCCACCTACTTGTAAAATTACAACGCAGTAAAAGAATGAGAACCTGATATAACTGGACAAGCACAACTTTTCGCTGTTCTTTTGTACCTCTATATGACTTCCTAGTCTATAGCAGTATGATGGCTTCACACAGAATCAGCGCCTCGATTTTTGTGCCTTCTAAGATTCTTTGGGAAATTCTTTTTACTCAAAAATTTTGTGAGAATGTTGGTTAGCTTTTATTGTATAGGTTTTAGCAACTTTCTGCATCTTGAGAAAGATTTTGTATGAAATAGTTTCTCTTGACTTAGAACTATATGCAAACCACAGGTGGTATCACTTGAACCATCTCTCACTTCTATCTTTGTACTCAAGGAGAAATATTTTTTCCAGAGAAAGAAAACTTTCAAAAATAGTCAGAATAAACATTAAGGAAAATTCTGTGTTAATGGTTGCACATGATGGCAAAAGCACAACCTAGGGTGAGGAGTAGAGGAAGGTGGTGGGATTCCAGGATTTGGATATGTGCTTTGAGGTTATGGATTAGAAAAAGGCACTGAGCTAAGAATTAGGGGTAGAGTTGATGGTTTTGGTAGCACTGAGGGACTGTACTTGGACTTAGGGTGAGGGCCTAGCAAAGGTGATTTCTCGATCTCTGTTCCAGACACATCACCATCTCTTCAGTACTCCTTGCCTCCACAAAATCCCACCTCTTTGTTGGCTGAGCTCCCTCCTGCCCAGCCTCCAGCTGGTGGACAATCGCCTGCTGAAACAGAGGCTCTCAGTCAACAACCAAGTGCTTGCCCTCTAACCTGCATCTTCCTTTCCCATCCCACAACCTTCCTGCTCCCAAGCTCCACAAGGGGCTTTGGTAAGGCAGAGGGTTAGTGGTTGGATTTGGGGTATTTTTTTTTCACAGGTGGCTGCAGGGTTGATCTGTGCGGGAAGAGGTCATGGGCTGCCCTGTGCTGGACACAGCCCATGCCAGCTACACAGCAGACAAAATACATGCCCTGTGTGACAGAATCAGAAGAGTTTCTGGAGTCTCTGCAAAAAAATATTAGGTGCTAAACACTGAGACAGAGATGAGGAAAGAGGCAATGATGCTAGAGCAGAAGACACAAGAGGCAGTGTCTGAGGAAAAGGACAGTAGAGCAGGAGAAAAGCCAAAGAATTGCAGCCTGAGTAGGTGCTGGAGACAAAGAGCAGCCTGAGCAAGGGCTGGAGCCAAATATCAGACTGGACAGGGACAGAGAGGAGACTCAGGATGAGGTATAAGTCTAAAGGGACTGCAGCCAGTGGAGGAAACCACGTTGGAGCAGTTGAGTAAGAAACGAGCAGCAAAAGAATAGGAACTGCTACGCATCAATCCCAATCTCCTGCACCATCTGTTGTCTCACCAAAGGGTCTGAGCATAATGGACAGCAAACAGATTAGAGGCATGAAAGGGGAGAGCAGAGATGCCCAGAGGGAAGTTGAGGTGTTTTCCCTGTTCGTTTTTGTGCTTATTTTTTTTAATACCAGGATCAGTAGTTAAAAGTTTTGTTAATTGGCAATAAATTAGAGTGATTGAAATTCTCTGACACAAACCTGTTTTTCTTGCCCATCACAATCATCTCCGCAGGCTTTCACTCCACAGCCTCACAAGCCCTGCCCTTCTTCAGCCTCCTGGGGCCCTAACACATAGGACCTAACGTTGGGAAGGGGCTCTAGCACTTGAGGCTTAGAGTGAGGGGGTGAAGGCCTTGGGTTACGGTGGTTAAGGCTTCTGGCATCTCATTAGGATTTCTGCTCAGGGGTTTGCATTAAGGCCAGGGCTGGGTATTGAGCTCACCTTTGGTGTTTGGGATTTAGCCTTTGGGATTAAGGAAAGGCTTCAGGTGAGGGTTCTGGGTCTGCTTAAGGTTCCGGGTAAGGGGATAGACTATGGGCTAGGTTTTTGCATTGTAGTATGTGTTAGAAAAATTACCTTTCTCAGACAGTCTTATTTTGGCTATCTTATACAGAATAATTGTTTGATTTTCCATTTGTCCTGCACTTCTAATGAAAGTTATATCAAACCATGTTTTGGTTTGATCTTCATTTCACTTAGTATATTTACTAGATTTGTTTCCTTGTTTCTGTTGATGCTCTATCTATACTTTTCCTTGGAGCTGGTGAATTATTGAAAACATCTACTATATCATAACTGAAAACAGGAGTCAGGACATACTGTCTGTGAAGCTAATTAAATCTGATGCAGCAAACAGAACTGGGGATCATGCACACAAATTGCACTTCTTGCTTGTTACCAGCAAAGGGAGCTGTTAAGCTCTCCAAACTGCTACATCCCAATGACTAAAGGGAAACGGGAACTCGAAGCTTGAGTATTAGCACTACAACGAATATGTCCAATTAAATTCTTTATTGCCTGGGCTTCCTCTGTTGTTTATACATAAAATATCGCTTTTTTTGTCTTTTTTTTCCCCCATAACCGTTTATTCCACAATTTTTTGCATGCATCATTGATAAAGGCTACACCTCCTTTCACAAGAAGTCACAGCCTCCTTGTGAAAATTATCTAACTTTCAATCACATAGCAGCAATAACTCCATAAAAGGAAGCTCAAGAACCTCTTGGCGATATCACATTTTGACCAGGTGTCTGTCATCATCCTTTTGTGATATATTTGCGTTGTGACTGATTGATAATCTGATCTTTTGCTCTGCCGTAATAACAACTTATTTGGGCTGCCTTTTATCTCCCTGAGGTAGTGATGAAATCATTCTGCTTTCAAAAGATAACTACAAAGCCCACACTGTAACACACTAGTTGCATGAAGGTTAGAGTTGACAGATGATGAAATGTTCTTTTTGGTCTTTCATCAACTCACTGTACACTTAAACACAGTAAAGAGCACAAAGTTCCCTTTTAACCTCTCAAAGAAAATCCAGAAGACAGGAAAACAGAAGTGGGTGGCTATAAAAAGTAAAGGTGTTATTTTCCTCTCTTCACTCACCACTTAAATTTGAGCCGTCTGTCTTACCATTGCCAAGATTAAGGAAAAGTAAACTTTGCTGTGTAATGCTATCTGCTGACAGGTATTAGTAACATTCCAGATGATCTGGTATTTACTCAGCATATGCTTTAAGTGTAACCAAGCATTATAAAAACACACTGAAAATCTTTGTTCATTCTGTAAAATAGCTATGATAAAGGGACTACATTTGTATGACAAAAACAAAAATGTGAAAAGAAGTTTGGAATGATAAACCAGAATAGCTCCTGTTATCAAACAGCAATGGAGCTGATGAGGTAAAAGCTGGATGCTAGGGGCTAGAAAGCAAAACAATGATTACTGGCCCAGAGCTCTTTCATGAAAACATGTCAAAAAGCCCTGGGACACATAGAACTAGAATAGTTCAGGCATGTGGGTTTGTTGAGTGGGTACTGTTTTTCCAGCTGAAGCTATAAAATACAATTGGAGCCAATTTAACTTTCCATTATAAATTAGAAGAAAGAAAAAAGTTATCCACTCTCTCCATTAACAGCTCAGCTCCTGACTTTGCCCTTCTGTCCTTATTTTGAGCTCACTCCAGCCCTTGCTGGACTCAGAGATAATTCAATTTGCTAAACTTGCAGAAAACTTCATTTCCCCTTCTCATCACACTCTCTCACTCTCTCAAAAAAGCGACCTGGTTTGTGCCAGGAATTTAGTTCAACCTACTTGAGGCAGGACTGCATGAGTGCCAGAGATGCCTCGAGAGGCAGGACCATTCAATTGAAACTAGGGTGAGGAAAGATTGGTGGTACTGCACCACAGAGCTTCACTCTCAGCTCCTGGCATAAGTGTGAAACAGATCCAGGAACCTGCTTCCAGAAAAATCCACATTGGGTTTTTCTTCTTTCTGGTAGCATCTGCTGTTAAAAGAATGATTAGATACCATAACAGAAATTTTTTGAGTCATCATGACTGAAAGAATGTATGCCACTACTAGGCTGAATCTAGTTGACTAAGTCAGAATTTATCACATTCTTTTCCTTCAGTTCCTTACTAGACTTTCCTCTCTTCTTTCAGCTGCAGCAACCTGGGCTTCTGAGTTTTATATGGTTTGAATGGCTTTATATCATTTATACGTGGACTCGATGATCTTAAGGGTCTTTTCCAACATAAATGATTCTATCTATGATTCTATGACTCTATGAATGTTGCTTTTAAGTGTGCCCTTCTCACAGTCTCTTAATTAATTGTTTCCTATTTTCTTACATGTTTATACTCTTACACAACCTCCCTCACATCTCAATATGCCTGTACCAATAGAAATGTGGAGACAGCATACATGAATTTAGAAAGCCCATGACTAACCTACTTGTGTCTTGTTTCAGTCATAACTGCAGCAAAGAGAGAAGGCACGGTCTTCTTTCTGCATGGCAATACCTCAGTTAGTCACGGCTACGCTCCTGAAAAAAACGTGTCCTTACTCATGCCACAAATGCTTCAAGAGCACTTTTTTTTCCTTTCCCAAGTTGCTAGATATATACACCTCTTCTATTTCTCATAATTATTCATCAAGAGAAAAGGCACAGTGTGACTCTAGGGCACCATAATCTGAAAAAAACCCAGGAACCTGGACACCATGTAACCAGAACAGCAGTGGTTGGCGGTACAATTTTCCAAAACCAAACATCCTTTCAATCACAAAATGATCTAGGGGTTAGTGGCCTCTGTTGATATGAAATTCTTTAAGAGGAAGAAACAGCTCTTTTGAAGAGATAGAAGTCTTTGAGAAAGGTCCCCCACCCTAAGCAAGCAGATATGGGTTTTATTAGCTTTCCAGAAAATCTCTGCATTTATAAATTAGCCAAGTAAGAATTATATTCATGAATGTGATGATTTCTGGACTCCAGTACAGCAATAATAACAAAGCACAAAGCAGTGCACAAAACAGCTTTGATTATCAATTCTGAACTACATACATATCATTGAAATCAAGTGAATATATTTCATCTTCAGTAGAGGTGCACTTCAAAAGCATCTGATAAGACTTTTGCCTCACTTAAATCAACTGAATCAACTGAAGAAAGTTGTCTTCAGTAGAAACAGGATTTTATGCATAGAGCTGAAGGGAAATTTTTAGATTCTGTCTTTCCTTCCCTCACAAGGGAAAAATTAAAGCAGCAAAGGTAATACACTACAATGAAAAATCACAGGTTGTTACTTAATTATGGCCAAGAATGTGATACCTGTATTCTTACTATCCAATTTAAGTAAACAGACATATTCGGAGAATGGAGTACTATGGATCATGAATAAAATTATGCAAAACTCACTCTGTGATTTGCTAGGCTGTGAAAAAAATCTGTCCAGTGAATTCATGAGGGAATTTGAAGCATTAAAAAGAATAATGAAAAATAGTGATGGGAACATGAGTGTGAAAGATATTTCTAGATCATCAAGTCTTTTCCTCTCCTACCATGGGAAGCAAGATATTTATTTTCTATAAATGTAGCACCTTCCATCTTCAGACTACTTGGGTTTCCTATTCCTTTTTTTCTTTTTTTTTTTTTTGACATATAATCTCTTCCCTGCTTGGAGGAAAATCTTCTAATTTCTAGTCCTAATTTACTCACTGACAGTTTATATTCATTTATTGAACTTAGGTGCCAGGCATGTAAATATCTCTTTCCCCCCCCCTCCCCCCCCATTTACTATCAGAAATATTATCTCCTCTCAGCTCTCATTTCATTAAGCAAAAAGAACCATGTCTTGCTAGTCTCCCTCTGCCTGACAAGTTCTCCATCTTCCATCCTGAACCTACCCACTACATTTGCACTTCTGGCTTGATTTCATTTTTCTTGAATATGGGTGACCCAAATGATACACAGTAGTTCAGTCACTGACAAGAATTTTAAGCAGTGTTACCTCCTCTGTGTCCCCCCCTTAGGCACTGCAGTGCTTAGTAGAGCTGGCAGGGTAAACCAGATTCCCCAAGGCTGGCAGGGTGGTTCAGAAGACTTACTCTAGGCATATAAGCTCTATAAACTATTAAGCAAGAGGAATTATTTTGAAAGCCTAAGTTAAATGCATGTGACTCTCACCATCAGCAGTGTGGTAGCTTGGTCCATCAGAGATGAGAGCAGAGACTTCCCACTTACTAAGAGCCCACAGAGTCTCTGAGTGCTCTGGTTTCTTTTTAGATACTATAAATTTTTCACTTTTTACTAAAGTTTTCCGTGAGAGGAACAGGCATGGATTTTCCTTGAGTACTGTGTCCAGTTTAGGGCTCCCTAGTACAAGAGAGACATGGAAATACTGGAGAGTCCAACAAAGGGCCCCCGAGGTCATGGACTGGAGCATGTCTCCTGTGAGGACAGGCAGAGACAGCTGGGACTGTTCAGCCTGGAGAAGAGAAGGCTTGGGGGGAATCTTACCAGTGTATATAAATATGTGAAGGGAGGGTGCAAACAGGGGGGAGACAGGCTCTTTTCAGTGGTGCCCAGTGACAGGACCAGAGGCAATGGGCACAAACTGAAACACAGGAGAGTCTGGCTGAACATCAGGAATTATTTTTTTACTGTGAGGGTGAATGAGCATTGGCATAGGTTGCCCACAGAGGCTGTGGAGTCCCCAGTCCTTGGAGATACTCAAAAGCCATCTGGACATGGTCCTGGACAGCCAGCTCTAGGTGGCCCTGCTTGAGCAGGGGGTTGAACCAGATGACACCCAGAGGTCCCTTCCAACCTCAACCACTATTTGATTCTGTGCCCAAGGGAGGCCAAAACACCTGTTTGCACAGTAGCCCAGGTGCTGGAACTCAGCCCAAAAATGAGGGTTCTGGGTCAGCACAGGAGTCCCACTCCATATCCTATTTGCAAGACTACTGTTACCACCAAGCTACAGTGTTTTGTCTTTTTGTGTGAACCACTTCTCTGAGAGCATTTCTAGAATTAGCAAGTCTGTGGAGGTACTATTTTTCCTAAAATATCACATATTTGATCATTGACATGATTGTTTTCTGTACAGGCATGTGTCTTTTCTTCTTTCCAGAACTTTAGATGTAGGTAACAGTTTTCTGTTCCTGTTCTTATAAAGGAATTGAAATGTTTTCAGTTTATGATCTGATTCTGTTGCTGTTTTCTCTAGAACGCAATTCTGATTGATTGCTTATTCTGTTGAAAAGCACCTTCCCCCCTCATTTTGTTTAGAAATGCATTACCTTTTACATGAACTCTGGTGACTATGGCAGTCTTCATGTTTTGAAATGAGCAGTCCTTTGTGGGTGCTACAAGACTCAGAGAACAGAACTGGACCAGTATTACTCGCCAGAGCTACATCAGTTTACACCAGCTGAGTCCTCCAACCTCGGACAATTTAATGCTATACTTTCATACTAAATAAGTGAAGCGTAGGCATTTTAATTAAATAAAAGCAACAGCTTTAGGCACCAACCAGCCATAGATCTGAATTTTCCCCAATTTTGTCTTAGATGTCTGTCAAAAAAAACCTCCAAGGATTATGCTTCAATCTGATGTTAAGGGTCAGTTTCCTCATAATTTTTTATATCAATCAGCCTAGATTTGGTGGCAGCAGGATGTGAGAAATTATTTTTATATTTGTTGGGCATTGGGACTTAAAGTAATACCATTAGTTATTATATTTCTCCTCCACCCGGATACATGTCTTCCCTTTCTGAAAGGCAACTGCTTGCTCACTAGTTTGTAGAGAAGGAGCTGAGCGATGAAGCCAGATTTCTAAAACTGAGATCAAAAACTCTGGTGGGGGAAATAATCATTTAACACACAACAACCATAACAAAAGGAACAACTGAACACAAAAGATCCAGGTTGCTCTGAAACTCAGCCAGGCCTGTTCTGTCTTTTCAACTCCCACATTTACAGCAATTGGAATGCTTGTTCCCAAATTTAATATTGAGTTAAATATCACTGTCACCACACATTGCATATTTGCAGGTTGTTTATAATGGCTTTTACAATTGGTGATGCATTTCAGTGCACTTCAGGGGAAGTACAGAGACTATGCTTATCCTTTAGAAATACTGTTACAGTTAGATTTTCCAGGATTCAAGCAAGCTGGAGTTTTAGTCTTTGATGTACTTTAAACCTCCCACCCCACTTCCTCTAAAGGCATATTAGAGAAGACAGAGAACACTTACTTTTTCAGCCATTTCCTTCAGAAATCCAGTAGATTAGCCATATAGGGGAAGTTGTGCGTATAGCTATTTTTTCTGTGAAAACGCTGCATGGATAATAAGTGTAGTTTTGATTCACTGTTTTAGTGATAACAAAGGAACCTGGTTACAGTAACTCCCTGCTTGCTGCTGTGTTGGACCATGTTGACTTCCTAACAGGGCATGTTCCCATCCTGCAGAAATCAAGGAACAAGAGCAACATGGTCAGATGAATCTCTCCCTAATCTCTCTAATTTTGTGGATTAGACCTCCTCCAACTACAGTGTAAACCTAGACTATTAGTTTACATCTAAACCCTGCAGCATTCATATTTATAGTGTGGCAAGATTAATATCACCTGCAGACCTCCAATGGATTACTTTAGCTTTGTCAATACATTGTCATTGCAAAGAGCTGCATTAAAATAAAGCCTAAATAGAAAGTAGAGAAGTAGATGTCAGATCTTTAACATTACAGCTACCCAGACTACAGGAGAACCAAAACTATTTCAAGGGGAAGGATTATAGGGAGAAAACTTTAAATGGAAGTCAAAACGATACACAACTCAGTTACAACCTAAATTAAGTTACTGCCTGAACTTGTGTCTCAAGACACCTGAAAAGTGGATTGTTTATAAGATTCAAGTGATATTGTTCCAAGGAGGAAAATTAAGTCTACTACCAACAATAAAAAATACAATA
The DNA here is from genome assembly GCF_964188355.1 of Buteo buteo. NCBI lineage: Eukaryota > Metazoa > Chordata > Aves > Accipitriformes > Accipitridae > Buteo > Buteo buteo. The sequence continues at coordinate 16,006,588 of NC_134184.1, forward strand.
ATTCCAATAAGAAAAAAATGTGGTTTTAAATAACTACCTCAGATTCTTTTCAAACATTTAAAGTGTTTACTTCTGTAATCAGAAAACACAGTGACAATGTACTTTGCTCAGAAAATCGGTAGACAAATGGTCTGACCACACTAAAAATGTGTGGATCAAGTTTACAGTGGTATTGGGAACACTCATATTTTTTTAAATTATATTGCAATAGAGCCACTCAAAAATGTGGAAAAATTGTACCATTCTGGTGATATTTTTCCCCATTTCTGATTAGAGAAATCCAACGAAGTATAATTGCTTTTTTCTTATATCGTGTCAGTTTATATTTGATTTACCAGCCTGAGAAGGTTTTGGCTGTGCTTTGCAGTCCAGGAAACTCCAACAAAAGATTATAGAAAATGGGCCAATATCATCGCATAGGATATAAATTATGGAACGCTTTGTAAAATCCACTTGAGATACAATAGATGACTCAGGTTTAGGGTAAGTGGTAGCAGAGATAAGGATAGTAATGGATGGTACAGCATTGTTCAGAATAATCACTTGAGCAGTTACGCAAAGAGTCTTCCCAAAATACATAGCACATGGGCCAGCGTGCTTCATGCTCTTATCAGCTCAAACTCAGACCTAACTCCCAGATTGTATATTTGTATTAACTCTCAAGAACATGATCACTATTCATATAACCTGTAAATTACAGCAACTTCAGTACAAAGTATCCCGGCTCTGATGCAGGCTTTGGGTAGGACCCTGGGCATACTGCCCAAAACCCTGCTCTGAAGATCCTGTCTAGCAAAATGAGGATTGTCATCTCTCTGTGTCAAGAAGCTGCACTGCGGATAAACGTGCTGCTCTCTGAAGAAAGCGTATACTCTTTGGTGCTCAGAGTACGATCAAGAAAGTTCATTCAGTCATCTCCAATTTACACTTCATCCAGTGTAAAAACAAGGGACCAGGACTGTGGAGGATTAGTCAGAGAAGGGAGTTAGGGGCTCCCTGCACAGCTTATGGGGTTAGCTAACAACACCTCTATGTCCAGTCGGGAGCTTGCTTTTAAAAAAATCTGAGCAAGTGGCTAATCTCTTGGGCTGAGCTGCATGAAACACTGTTGGGTTTCCCACATATCTCTGACAGCCAAAAATTCTTCTAGGAGCATAGGCACCTGCGTGAACAGGATATATACTTTGAAAACACACCTGTTGGTTGCAGTAGCACCCACATTTGAACAATAGCACTCATCCAGAGGACGGTTTTAGGAAGACTATGGTCTGTAATGGCTTAGACTAAAAGTCAGTCTATCCCAAATGGCGGTGGCCAACATAAGTTCCTCCCCGGATACTTTCTCAGTGAGCAGCAATTTCTGACTCATGTTTTTTAAGCCAGAGGTGTTGTCCTTGATGTATTTTTCTTTTAGCCTTTCAGGCAGTCACTTTTGCAACCTTTCCAAACTTTTAGCATCTACTGTATCCTCAGAACAGGATTGTGAAGAAGACCATGTGATGAACCAGCTCCTATTTTTCTGTTTTAAATCAGCCGCTTGCTGGTTTTATTCAATGCTATCTATTCTGTAGACATAGTATAACGGACATAGATGGTGTTAGGGCTAGGGAAGAAAGTGCTCATGTTGAAAGTGAAGGAGGCAAGAGAGGGCCAGTTTTGATCTGTGTTAAGCTCAAAAGTTTTTGAGGGCAATAACAAGATAGCTAAGATTACAGCAGCCTTGCTGTGACACAGGCAAGTAATTATGGCTGCCACAGAAAAATGAGCATAGAATAATAAATCAGTAATCTCTCATTTAAAATTACCCACCCTCCTTTTTTTCCCCTCATTTTAAGATCCTTCATTTGTAAAGAAGATAAAGAAAAATACCAGGAGACAATCACTGTTTTGTATTTGCAATATTTCAAAATATTGAAAGAAACACCAACATCTAGAAGATTTCACAGTACAAGTAGTTTCTAGTAAAGTAATCTCTGTGTAGACACTCAAAATGAAAGATAAACCAACTCCAGACAATTTACAGCTCAATTAAGATGCTGGAAGTACATACAATGTTGAATACATTTTTTCTATATGTGTTAATTTTAACACTTCCTTCATTTTCCTTAAGCATCCTCCTATACAGAAAGCTGATAACACAGCCAGTTGCTGCTGAGCTGATTTTTTTCTTAGATTATTTGGGACAATAGCAGCATGGGATAAGCTGCACAGTTTTACTCAGCTGCTTCTCACATATATAATTATCCAGATTTCAAATATAGCCATTTTAGTATCATAGCTATGAAAAAATGTGAATACATCTCTTCTGGGAAAAAAAAAAAAAACCCAAACCAACAACAAACAAAAACCCACTTAATAAAAAGGCCTCTCTGTCACATCCTTAGAAAGTTGCAATTCTCAGCATTACAAAAAGGCTGATAAAAAGAGGATCCAGTACTCATTAATTTAAAATTAACAACACAATCTCTGTGCTTATTCTTCACAAGCTTCTCAGGAATTCCCAGCAATGTATGGTACATGGAATGTATGCTATTTCCACACAATGCAAACAACAATAAGTTTCTGGTTATGTTTCTGGTTTGGGCTACTCAGTAATTAGATGATAGGTACAAGCAACTGTAGCTAAATTTAACCTAAGAAAAGATACATAGATAAAATATCTCTTTTGGGTTCTTTCAGTATGGCTGTATATAAAAATGAAATGAACTTTATTTTTCAAGAAAAAGAGATTAACCAGAAAGTAGATAAAATTATACTGTGGCCATTCTTACTCAGAAGTTGATAGCGATTGCAGTAGCTATAGAAGTTTAACTCAATATGATAAATAAAGCAGGATGAAGGAAATATATGAAGTTACTTGCTTTATATTTTTTTATATACTAAAATAAAGTTTTTTACTTTGTGAGGGAATGCAAGATTAACCCAAATTCTGAAATGTGATACATTCTTTAAGTTTTGAAAACGATTTGCTAAGGATACAGAATATGTATATACATATTATATACATTTAGCTTTGTGCTGCTTGCAAATACTGTATTAAGGCTGCATGAATACTACATTAAAATTGAAAGCTGCATGCCCAAGTTTCCTATTAACATAGTATTCCTGCGCATATTATTTTTAAACATGGAGATGCTATCGCCAGGCTGAGTATAGAACTGATTCCCACACATGGTCATCCTGACCCATCTGACATCTCAAAGGGCCCTCAGCTGCCACTACAGAAATGTACGTGATCCCATAACCTTCACATCATATCTGCCAGCCCTGTGGTGATATCCCTAGCACCTTAGGAGACTTCAGATGGCACTTGATGATTGTGTCTTGGCAAGCAAACCAAGCTGTAAGTGTTAGAGGTCTACACCTCAGACTAAACTTCCCTCAGCTATAGCCCATGGACAAAATCCTTTAGGCAGCTGAACTGACTTTGTATAGCACAAGAAAAAGCTTCAGAATTTATTTTACTCTTCATAAGACTCCAAAGACCAGCTCAAACTCAGAATATAACTTTCTTGAACCAAAGTTAGGGCAGACACTCAAATCTCCCCCATCACCCTAGTACCGCAATCTCACTCTTCTAATGTGAGTATGAGGCTTAATGCTCTGCTTAATGCTTTGATAAAGAGTGCTCCTTTTGCAACTTGCAACCTTACACAGCAAGCAAAAGAGAAAAATTAAAAAACTACAAAAAGTTCTACTCACTTTTCCCTTCTAATTCATGGTGGCACACACAGGAACTCTTAGGGTAAATGAAATCAGGACTGTTGTTTGAGTTCCAGAGGAACAATTAACAGAATTAAGCAGTCACTAAGAGACAGCTGCAATGATTTGACTGCCAGAAGGTGTAGCCAGAGTACATTTGGTTGAGATGGACAGTAAAGAACAACTCTCTATAACAAATTTTATTGATAAGTTGGAACATGATGGGGATTGTTAATCTTTTAATAGTCTCATGGAGCAGCGTAAATCTCATTACACATTTATCTTCTTGTGATATTATGGCAACTACAAAAATAGATTATATTTTGTTAAACCACAGACTAAACAACACCTAACCAGCATCATAGCTCCAAATTTGTTGATTCACTTGGTGAGTGAGACAGCATACACCTAAATAGCGCAAGGACTTCTCACAACAATAATTCTCCCATTTAACAACAAAAAAACAGACAAGCTCTGTTAGAAAAGAAAGTCAAAAGGTGTTGAAATAAGTACTATGAAGAGAAAGAAGAGAAAGAGAAGTCTTGCTGTGGGCTGCCCAATTAATTTTGGTCAGTAAACTGTGCGAAAACTCTGTTCTTCTGTCCAATTTAGCATTGTTCAGCTGTCAGATTAGATCAATTCTAATTAGAATTTTCTACTTGTCCCAAAGTTGTTTGTGATCAGTCATGCTAAAAATATTCCAGGAAGTCAAAGTTTTATTCCGGCAAAAATCAGAAGTGAAAAGTTGCTCTGCTTTATTGCTAGACTTGAAGATGCATTCTTACAAAACAAAATCTTATCAACCATTTGTTATCCTTGTTCTACTTAATACCTCTTGGCCTAAAAGGTTATGGTAACTTCTTGATTAGCATCTTGTCTTTAAGAATGGTCCCAAAAGCATTCTTCAGACTTGTTATAATCTAACTATTTAACTTGCATACTCTTTTAAATCTGACATGGTCATAAGTCCCACAATGCATTTAGCATACTTTTTTGCACTGCTTAAAGACTGTTTTGTTTATGTTTACATGATGTACGATTAACAACATCATTAGTGTCCTTGTCAATATCTTATCAAAGTGATCAGCCTCAGAAGACCCCAGCATTCCAAAGATCCCATTAGAACATCTCCTTCACCCAGAATAAGAACACCATTTATAAAAAATTATTGTCTCATGAATAAAACACCTTCCACTCTGTCAAAGGCAATTTATTTCTAATTTCCCATTTCTATTATAGCAATTAACAAACCTTCAAACTAGTCAAGCTTCTAAAATACAATTATTTTCTAATTAGGCCACTAGAATCACTGTCGAGTAGTCATGGCACAACATTCAACATATTACATTTCCCCAATTCCTTCACAGAAATGCATTCAGTATCCATGCACAAATAATACTTCTAACTTATATATTCCTTAGAAATACTCTACCATAGTTGTCACCTCCTCTGAATTCATGGTTCTGCACAGCTCAAAAATTTTCTAGGTCTACTCATCCTCAGTTCTTAAAATAACAGAACAGTGGGCTCCGATATGACTATGCTAATTCAATCTCTTGGCGGGTCGATGTATTAGAAATGTGATACAGCATTAGCCCAAGGCAGGCAAAAACTCTCTGAAGAGGAAATAAGAAATTGAGTGGAGTCAATCAGGAAGATGATCAAGAAGCAAGCACAGAATCATAGAATCATTTAGGTTGGAAAAGACCCTTAAGATCTTCATATCCAATCATAAATGTAACACTGCCAAGTCCACCACTAAACCATGTCCCTAAGCACCACATCTACACATCTTTTAAATATCTCCAGGGATGGTGACTCAACCACTTCCCTGGGCAGCCTGTTCCAATGTTTGACAAATCAGAAGGCCACAGGAGAAGAATAAGAAAAAATAATAATGGTTGTTTTTAGAATATTTGGAGCTAAGCAGGTACTTGGGCACCAAGGTCCACTTCTGTTTGGGCTCACTTGTGAGTAAAGGACAAGGTGAATTGCAAATCCAGATATCCATGAAAATCAGCTCAGACCAACAAGGAAAGATAAAGGCGGACTGAGCAGAGGAACTTAGTCTTAATCTCAGAAGAGAACGTATTTCTAATTCACAAAAGCTATTCTCTGTGCAGAAGAACAATGATAGTTTCCAATGGGGGGGGGGGCAGGGAGGAAATTAATGTCTCATACAGAGGTTGCCTCAAGCCAGGTGCTGAACAGATATCACTTTTTTAAATAGCATAAAATCTTGAGCTATATATGACAAGATGGATTTACTGATCTTTCTTCACAAGTTCTAGGCATCAACAAATTTCTATGATTATATGGCTCACAACTTCCCTGAACCATAATTACCTAGATAAATCTGATTTACAAGCTGTGGAAATGGTATTATCATTCACATCTATTACAATCACTCCTAATTTTCTTCCATCATCTGAATCATACTAGGGTATAATTGTTAGTGGATTTGATATATTAAGCACAAGGCACATTTCACCAAGAGTTATGAATTAAAAGGAAACAATAATTACACCTAAAATTCAGACTGAAATCTTCAATTGATTTCACATGTTTTTCATTATAATTGAATACATTTTAATAGTGCAGGAGTAACATTTATGACATTAACCATTCCCAGGTCCAGCTGAAAGGATGAACAGGCCAAGAGAGTTGTTTCCAAAGCTTTTAAGGGTATGGCCAACCCGAGAACAAACAAACAAAGAATGCCTGCCTTATCCAAAGCCTCAAATTCTTAAATCATTGAGTTACAAGTTTAAAAGACTGCTTTATTTTGTATTGCTGTTTGTATTTTGTATTGCTGCCAACAAGCAAAATAGATTAAAGTCTATTGTAGTAATTTTATTTCTACAAAATAATGTGAACAGGTGAACTCCAAGAAAATAAATCTAATAAAACTAATCTCTAAGAAAACTAGTCTAAAGAAAATCATTGTTTTTAGGGCATCAAACAGGTCTTATTTTTTACTTATCAAAATATAGTTACACTACTGCTTAGGCTATGAAGAAACCTTATCTTTACAAATTAATAACAAGTCACATTACCAAATACAAGGAACATGTATGATATTAATGCTTCACAGAAGAGATCTGGTTCAGATCTACTGATATATATTGGTACGGCTATATTTACTTTTTAGACATGACTTATTTCCAGTATTCTGCTATGGCTTGTTGTACTCCATAATATATTCAACAATTAAAGATATTTTCAGATGTAGAGTTCTGGAAAGAAGGATTAAAATGAAAGAGTATAGTTAGCAGCTTGGTTTCATAAAATCAACAAAAAACTTTGATCTTTTCATGTCTCTTGCTTCTTTTCCCACTGAGATGATTTTTAAAGTCATAGGAAACAGAAAAATTAAGAATAATTCCAGGTAGCCACTGATTAAAATACTGCCACTTTCAATGGAATAAATTTGCACATGATCAAGACTTTTTTGCTTGTTTGTTTGTTTTAATCAAGATGGCCTGATATGGGATTTCGAAATGAAACAAAAAAAAAGTTCTCATCATTTTTCTTCTTTCTGCAGTGATGGAGATAGGTTCATCACAGGTTCACAGGTTCACAGTAGAATTCAGGTTGGAAGGGACCTCAGGAAGTCTCTATTCCAACTTCTTGCTCAAAGCAGTGACAGACCAGGTTGCTCAGGGCTGTGTCCTGTCATGTGTTGAAAACCTCCAGGGACAGAGACAGCACAACCTCCCCGGGCAGCCTGTTCCACCGCCCAACTGTCCTCATGGGGGAAAAACTTTCTCATAACGCCCAGCCTGTGCCTCCCATGTTTCACGTTATCTCCACTGCCTCTCATCCTCCCACCATGCCCCAGGTGAAGGGCCTGGCTCCATCACCTGCTGACTTCTCCACAGGTACCAGGGCTACCATCAGGTCCCCTCCAGCCATCTCTTCTCCAGGCTGAACAAGCCCTGGTCCCTCAGCCTCTTTTCACAAGGCAAGCACTCCAGCCCCCAACATCTGGCCCTCCACAGAACTCACTTCAGTTTATTAATGTCTTTCCTCTACTGCAGGGCACCAAACTGGATACAGGACTAGAGACGTGGTCTTACGAGAGCTGAGTAGAGGGGAATAATCACTTACTTCTTGAAAGTGCTATCCAAAATCTCAACGTGGCTACAGAAAGTTCAATTTTGCTTCAGATTCACTAAGTAGCCCTTTCTGATGTGTTTCTTATAAAACCATAGTATTTTTCTCAAAACCCAAGAAAGAGAAATAATTTAGTGAAAACCATTATTTCAAAAGGCTGGTTTTTATAACTTTACCTCTAGTTTTCAGATGTGACAGTGCAGGTTATTGGCCTTCCCCACAAATTTCTTCTGTTTGGCTTTCAGCCCTGACTGTATACACTGATAAAAGAATGTTAGATTCCCACAGCCAGCTGTGTATTTCTTATCCTCTGTTATTTCCTCTGATGAGCCTTATAAACCAAGCTACAGCAGCACTACACTTGTTTCACGGAAGGTATGTCTACTATTTCCCAACAACAACAAAAAATCCTGATCATAGTTAGCTACACGATTTTATTATTTCATACCAAAAAAAACCCACCAAAAAACAAACAACAAAAAAACCCCTGTAAACACATTAAAATAAAAATTATAAAAGAAGACCAAAAAACCCACAAAACAAGCTTACAAGGCAGAATATGACTTCTCTACTAGGGTATTAAGTGTGGGGTTTTTTTTAGTGATAAGGAAAAGCTTTTTCTTTGGATGATAGATTTTATCCCTGTACTTATCTCCTCAAATGATTGCTAAATATCTAGAAGGAAATGCTGCTAGGGTACAAACATTACTTATCAACTTAATTCATTCACCATCTTTAAATATATGTGTACCAACAACTAGAATTATGTATGTCAGTTGGCTCTATTCATAGACCTGATGTCTGCAGACTGATAAAATCCTGAGTGATGCTGATGAGGAATTTAAGCAAGTACCTCATGAGAATTGTTTGATTATTTTTCTCATACCTTTCCAGGAGAGATTTTTTTTTATCTCCATGTGAAAATCTTTCTGTAACTTTGTGGCATATTTTTCATTCCTTTGCAATACTCATTAATTCAGATTAAAAAATTTCTGATTGAAGAATTACCTCATGATCATCTCCTACAAAACACAGATTTTTTCACCTTTACAAACAACTGCAGCCAAAATATATGTCTAGCCATCTAGTTACCTTATTTAGAAATTTGCAATTATGTTCATAATCTATAACCCCAATAAGGGACAGAAGTCCATCAAGTGCTTCTTCAAAGGCTTGGTTTTTTTTTAATGTGGCTAGTTCCAGTCTAGCTTTACTGTTAAATGTGGATCATTTTGAACCAAGTATAACTGTAGGAAGAGATCAGAACCAAGATTTAAAGTGCAATGACATCCCTTCCTAAACTCTAGGAATTATAGCTTCCTAATTAGCGTTAGGGCTAGGGTTTCCTAAACTCTAGGAAACAAATAGAATTAGCATAGGTTAACTAGATGAATGTAAACAGCCAGTGCTATATACCATCACAGATGCAGTAAACAAGCATACTACAATTTTAGTTAGCATGTTATGAACTTTCATTTAGAACTGAGGTCTTAAAATCACCACAAATTCAAAAACACCACCCCCCCCAAACAAAAACCCAAACAACCCAGAACACAAAAAGAGAGTGGAGGATCTCTCACAAGTAAGAGAGATTTGCCATGGGGAAAAAGGGGTGAGGAGGGCATGCTACAAGTTTGACGTTAAGTATGGACTCTGGCAAGCAACGGCTAAGTTTTAAAGCTGAAGGGTCTTTTAAGAGGCAGCAACCCCCTTTGACCACATCTGAAATTCTACGTTTTAGAAAAATAGATCATAATACACACAGCCAGATTCCCTAAATATGTTGGGTTTATAGGAAAAACACACTCTTAGGTGTCCACTAGATAGGTTACTAAAATAGAATTAGACCAGCACAACTAAAATCTCTCCATTTATCTGCTGCTCTGCTCCTTGTGACTCTGCCATCTCATTATGGCTCCCCATTCTCATCCTCAGAATTCTGCTCAAGTTTTACTATACCTCTTGATTATGAACTATTATGTATGCAAAATCCCATGAAAGACTATGTAAATAAAGCAAGTTATGACAATCTGTTCCACCAGCTTTTTGCATGAGATGAAGTTGTGCTAGAAAAAAAAAGAAGCAACCCTTATTACATTTTAAGTGAAAGCCCTTTAAATAATAATCGGCATTTTAATTGGAGCTGCTTATGTTCTGTTTGTGTCATGTAATGCAGGAATTAAACTTCATTTGTCCTAAAGATATTATATCTTCTAGAATTTCAACAATAGCTTATGCAGAAAGATAACATAGCAAAGAGAATCTTTCACTGAAATGAAGCATGTCCCAGTAGTTGTTGAACTGTCCAGTATTTCTAAAAGCACACTGCATTTCAAACAAGGATCTGACATATCTGAAATTCCACCCTTGTTGATGACCAATGATTTAAATTAACACATATTGCCAAACGTTCATTTTCCAAAAACCAGAGACTGCTGAAAATGGAATCAAATTCCAATGGAACTTGCCCGTCTGATAAAAATTAACCCCTTAAACTGAAATACTTCAGCGGTCGGATGGAAATACACTAGTTAGTTAGACGGTGTGGGAACCAGAAAACAATTACAACTTGATTTCAGAAATAGTAGGTTATTCTATTAACATGTGCACGCTCATAAACTTAAGCTTTAATTGACTGTCATACTTTATATGGTTGTTATAGAGTAACTACTGACATGGCATTTTTTTAGATTTCTCAGCTAGTTTTGTGTTGTGGTTGAAATTTTGTTTAGAAGGAACTATACAAGCTTTTCTTTTGATTCTAGTTAGATTCTGATTTTCATGCCCCAAATTCTGCTTTGGCAGTGGTTACAAATCCAGAGCAAACCTTAGCCAAGATTATCAAGTTGTGCTTCCTTAGGAGTCAGAACCAAATTCTTAAAGGATTTAGCCTAAAACATGAGCTACATTTGAAATCTGGCCTGACTTTTTCCAACAAGTGAGAGACCAGCCATAAAAGCTGTTCCACAGCTTGTTATAAAAGGTGCCCTTCAGTCTACACGGTTAATAAAAGTCTGTCACAACACCAATCCTTGCTAAAGTCTCATTCTTTCTGTGCAGATGTTTGAAAGGCAGAATTCCAGTCAGAGGGATGTCATTAATTCTGGTGGAGTACACCTGTGCTGCACGTTTTGCAGAGGAAGAGGACATGGGTGCTTTACAATTCACATATATTTAAGAAGTGTGAAACATTCTGTTTTGAAATAAAGTTAGATTAGATTCCTGCTTTTGAATATAAATAGGAACTCAGTGGACTAATGGTTATTTAAATAATTTGATTCTCTCTGAGGAACCTTATTATGCTAATAAAATGTCCTCTCTTTGCATCATCAGCATAACAAAGCAAGATCTTCGTAAATTTGCACATCACTTCCACACTCACAAATTCATCTTCCGTTTCCTCCAGCCTTGTTTCCTTAAACCCCACACGAACACCACATAATCTGCCTGTCACTACCTTGTCTGTCCCTTTTGTAGGTGACTGAATAGCCTATTCCTCCAAGGTACGTCTATTAAACTTATTCTCTTCGGTTTGGGAGGATTGTTTTCCCCTGCTTTCACACCGAGGGACTCATTGGCTCCAAGCTTTCCATGCCATTAACTACTATTTACTCCTCTTTTCTTGCTGTCACTTGAAGTCCGCAGAAGTGATTCCTTAAACTAACGATACCTCAGCATCTTCTTATCAATGAACCCAAACAATTCAAAGTGGTCTGCTGAGGCTGCTTTACATAACAGTATCCATGCATCTTCGCTAGTTTAGGAAGCTAAGCACGTAGCATTAAGTGCTTTTATTATCCAAATCCATCAGGTAAACAGTGATCCTAGGATCAGACTCCAAGACAACTCTTTCTTTACTTTGCATAGCATCTTCTGTGAAACAGATGCTTTACTAGCAGACCAGAAGGAAAGGAATATTAAAAGCTTGTTTTCACTGCAGACCGAGAAACCCCACTGAAGAGTTATTTTAAAAAGCATTTTTGTGAGAATGGAATTTTTTAATAAGATCGTGTTGATTTACCTTACATTTTTGAAAAGGAAAATGCCTTTAAAATTGCTAAAACATTCCACTTCGATGAGGTAAAAGTGTTTTAATGTCATGACTTCAAATCGTTTGATTAACTACATCATTCCACCAGAAATACAATATCAGTGACTTTGGAATCTGATTCGCGGAAGAGTGGGGACTTCCTTCCTTCCTTCCTTCCTTCCTTCCTTCCTTCCTTCCTTCCTTCCTTCCTTCCTTCCTTCCTTCCTTCCTTCCTTCCTTCCACATTTCTTCCAAAATTGAAATTCTTTTTTACCATCATGTCTACAGTTAACTCTCAGTTCCTTTTCAACCCAGCTCCCAGGCACAACCAAAATCCCCTCGCTCCAAAGTAACACTACGCTAAACCGGTGCTAACTGGTCCCTTAGAGACTGAAGTTCCTCAAAGGGGAGACTCCAAACCAGAGGACTGCTGACATTGCCCACCACTTTCTCCCTATGTCCCCTTGTTTTCTCAGGACACCGAAGTGCCCCCCAGCTCGCAGGGACAGGGCTACACCCATACTTGGCTGCAGCAGCAGCAGAAGCCGTAACAGGTACCCTGGAAGTTCTAGCAATGTATTTGGGTGACTGCATTACTAGCATAGTCCAAGCATCTAAAATATTGCTTTCCACTCAGGCTGCTCACTGCTAGGGTAAATGTATCCATACACATTCTGCAGCTGAGTATTTTCTTACATATGTACCAAGGAAGAAAAAGTAATGAAAACAGCAAAAGCAACAGAATTAACACTAGACAACGGGGGAAGGAAGCTGATGGATCTATGTAAGTTAGGAAGGAATTAGTCAAACTGCATTAAACACCGATATACTTCTTCTGTGCCACCCTCTAACATATGCATTACTTTAAAAAGTAGCATAAAACATCTGCTTATCACCTCATTCAAAACTGAAACCACTAAAAAAGAATGCTCCCAAAGCACAAGATCCACAGATCGGCTTGGTTGTTTTTTCAGAGACACGTTCATTCAAAAAAGGAATTCCAAGATTGAAGTCAGAGACAATCTCAGGAAATTATTTTATTTAAACACTAGGTTGCCACTAACTCACAAGAAACAAGGAATACTAATCTATCTTCAGACCTCTATGGATAGAACTGACATTTAATGTTTTGCCAAAACAGCAAAATATAAACCTAAAACAGATTCTATTAGTTACAATAGAAAATGGGATGAACATCGAACATCTCTTTTTTTTAATTGTTTGATCATTTTCCATAAGGAAAAAATATTCTTCATCTTTTGAATATGCACATAAAGGAAGCTTCCTGCTGTTTTACAATTGAAGAGACACAACACAAAACAGAATTTATGGGAATTTGCAAATCAGGAGAACTTCTAATTGCAATAGCAATTACTAGTAAACTTTGAACTAAAACAGTTCATTAAGTAAGGGCAGAGGAGTTGGATCTTTAGAATGGAAATTAAAAGCTGCTTTAAAATGACATGAGGATGTTGCTTTAATGAGACTCAAGCATGTGTGCCTGAAAGGTTGTTTTAATTCTGTTAAGACTTGCATGACTTACTTTGCTAAGCAAAATGTTTTTCACAGGTTCATTTGAAACTGTCAAATCTCAAGGCCTTTAGACTCCTGAATTGCAGAAACTAGTTCACTAGCCTAAAATATGCAAACTTTGTCAGGAAATAAATAAATAAATAAAAGAACTTGGAAAATAATATAATCTGTAAAATCTGTTACAGAAGAAAAAAATGGAGACTAGGTAAAGAGTGAGAATCTTTATATTCACGTGCTAGAGGAAATCTTAAACATGAAGTGAAATGACTGAACACAGAGCTTCTAGTATAAATTAACTGGCAAGTAATTTTAAACTGTAAACACTACAAAATTATCCTTAAGAAGTGTTTCCACAGAATACTGAGAACTTCAGTGTGGGTTTGGGTTTTTTTTAGTAGTTATATTTGCATGAGGACAGAAAAGTTTATTTTAAAAAACATGAAATATACCTATAATGGGGAACAGTCATAAAACGAGTATTTGGATCACCCTGCAGCACAACAAAATGAAGACCTTCCCAGTCCACAGCCCCATGAGCAATGCCAGATTCAGAAGTTCTGACTTGAGACCCTTTTTCCCACGTGATCATACCTGGACTAAAAAACTGAGGATGGTGGAAAAAAAAAACCCCAAAACCACAGAAGCCCAAACAACTGGTTTATGCAGGTATGCCAGGGTGTTTCGCAGCCCTTCCTCAGCCCAGCCCCTGTGTCCCAGGGCAGGGGGCTGCCAGAGCTCACACGTAGTGGCACTGCTGCTGAACGCCTGACCCAACTGTTGACTCGGAGTGAAACTTTTCTGAAAGCTATACACACGTACCATTCTCTTTTGATTGCGGATATGTCACACGAATAGGTTAAAGAAGGGTCATCTCTTTTTGCTTGTCTTACCAAACGCTATCACCTCTTCCAATCTGCCATTTAAACCCCTTGTGTGAGCTCTCACTAGTCCATTTAAAGCAAAATGCACCAGATTAGCTCACAGGCTTAACAGTAGGACTCAGTATGACTGAAAAGAGATAGGAATTTCTTACAAATTCAAATTAGATGGCAGATCCAAAGGGGTAGAAACCTCCAGAGAGAAATGGAAGTGAGTTGCTGGCACAGTGCTGCAGATGTCTTTAGTCAACATCACTGCAGGACAAAGAATCCTCCTCTGTCTACATTCAAATGTATACATCTGATTACACTGTTAAGGGGGGTACAGTTAGACAAGACAGATAAAACTGACACTGAAGAAGTCTGTCTTTATTTTCTTTTCCATCTCTCCCTCTCTGTTCTTGGATGTATACTCTGTTCTCACCCGTGCCCCATCTCCGTGGTCCGATCCCTAAAAAGCTGATGGCAAAAGGCTTTTTCTTCTTCCTTTTTGGTTGAGCTGGTTTCCTGCTAGTTCACTGAGAGGAATCGGCTCCCTGAGTTATAGCAATGATAATATATTAAACAGTACCAGGAAACACTCCAAGTCACTGGAACTGGATTGTTTACACTGTCTACAGTAAATTGTTATAATGACCCCGGTATGGTTTTGGCCAAGGTTAACTACCTGTCTTCCAACAATTCCTAGGAACAGCTGCAAAATCGTGGTGGACCAGAAACCATTCCCCACAGGCAGGTTGTGTATGGCCACCAAACGCTGGCAGTTTCAAGAGTGTGATGGCCGGGGAGGGTGCTGTTCCTCACCAGCCGGTCTCAGTGCCAGAGTATGGTCCCGGGCAAATACCATTTACTAGAAAACATGTAGCCCAAGGGACAGAGGTGCCTGAGAGTTGGTGCAAGAGGAGGGAAGGAGTGAGCGGATAAGAATGAGAAACAAGTAAAAAAGCTGTTGAAGAGGAAACAAGACTGTTCCTCTTAGGCGCAGTAAGCTGTTACACAGGCTCAGCCTGTCTCATATAACTGCATCCCTGTAGGTTTACAGTTTTGCTTCTTGGCTAATATTAGTACCAGTTGCTGCTGACTGCAACAAATATACTAGTTAGCTGCAGAGCTAGTATGGAGGCAGCTACTGCATGAAGGCATAAAAGCTGTTTTTTCTCTCCTTCCTTCCAAGGCTGTGGCATTGTGTTGTCACAAAGTGACCGTTGGTTTGACATTAGGGACACAACAGCCATGTAAACTGTTGCAGAATGCTATGTAAATGGCCATAAAAAGTGTTTAAAGTTTAAAGCATCTTGGATCCACCAATCTCCCTTAAACAGGGAACAGGCAACTTGGATGTAGTATTCGTCAGGAGGACCAGGTCATATGTTAGCTATTTAAGCATTTTCAGTTGTGGTTTCACAAGTAGTTAGATGCATAATACAGATTAAAAAGAAGAAACTGGGAAAGCAAAGGAATTTGCCACAGTAGCTGTCTGGTTGCTCAGCTTACTTGATATATTAATGGAGTTAATGGCTTAAGTTTATAACTGGAGGAATTTGAAGGTGAATCCTGTAAGAATCCCACGGTCTTTCTTGCATCCACCCCCTCGCTTTTAGAATTAGAGGCAAAAAAACAAGGGAAACTGCTGTCTGTTAATTGGATCGGGGCCAAAAAGAAAAGAAGAACATTGATTTCTAGAAAGGGGCTTTTTTTCCTTGTTGTTGCTTTTCAATTCAATCACCCACTGATACAGTACATGGACTCTTCTCTCTCCTCAAAAAGGTTTCAGCCCAGCTGGTGGTGAAAAGGCTCAAAGTGGAGGAGTCTTAAACAAGTGTGTTATCAGATTTATTACTTTATGCTTATCTTTGGCTGGTAGATGATACAAGAAGAGATCATGTCCTGTTTTTCTGTTATGATATATTTATCTTCATCATCCTTCTCTGGGTGAATCTTGATCTCGCAGGTTATAACCATACTGCCAAATGAATAACTTTCAGAGACCAACTGCTTGCTCTGATGCTAAGTGGCATCAACTGACGCCCATCCTACTGCTTAGGAGCCGACCCAGGTAGAACAGATTTGTCTTGAAAAATTGGCAAGATCTGTCTTGTTTTGTGCTGAGCAAGGTGCAGGCTAGCAGTTGCATAGTGGGGTAAAGTGATTGAATTCACTTCCTGGCCCTCTTTTTTTTTTCATGCAAACATGACAGAACATCTGGAAAGAAAAGACAGGGTCAAGGAAACTTAACAAGATGACAACCTTTTATGGCAGTTTCTCAGCTAATTGCTGAAGGAAACATTTTCCAAAGTTACATTCTCTTGTCCAGGCTCTCAGTACTGCAATTCTGTTTGATGATTAGGATTAGCTCAGGACTTCCTGACAGGGAAATTACTTTACAAGGACCTTGGCTTGAGCATCTGATTCTAGAATGGAAGTTTAAAAAAAAATCCAGCTAACTAAATAACAACCATTTAAATTAGGATGTTTGCATCAGTTATTCAATAAAACAAAAATCAGATATTTCTAAAGGACAATTACTTGAATTACTTCCTTCTAAGTGCTCCATAGTCTATACACTCTGCTGATAATTCTGTAGATAAAATCTTGCCTAAAGCTGCCCTTTACTTGATTCTTTTATACAATAACATGTCTTTAATTGTTCTTTATTTGTTCACATTTCCCTCCTCCTCCCTTCTCACTTGATGCCTGTGGTCATTCAGTGGAAGACAGTTAAAAAATGAAACAAAAGTCAATCATGCATTAACAGGTTATAATCCTATGAAGTTATTTTTGGTCTCATCATGAACTGTGACTTCAAAGCTTTGATGTTTTATATCGCCCCTAAAGTCATGAGGAGGAAGTAGAAGCCAAGAGTTGATCTGCATCAGTGACACGAAGGTGGTCTAAACATGTCATAGCCAGCTGCTCCAAATAAGGGTCTATCTGCTTTGCATCAGTGATGCAGTGAGCAGCAGCTGGGGGATCTCGGTGGATCTGTCCCTAATTATCCATAAGGGGTCTATTTCCTCTTTACACTGTTATACTGTATGAAGTTTAGTAGGCACAATTCCCACCTGTCCTGGGCATCTTTGAAGTGCTGTCAGTATTATTCATTCTCCTCCTCCGCAATCATTATTGTCTTTCTTTTCCCTGTACTTTCACCACTCTTGCTCTTTATCTCCCTTCTCCCACCCCCATCTTTCTCTTTCCTGGGGTAAGTCCCAAGTCTTTCCTCTTCTCCCCATCTGATTGCATATCAGTCCCTACACAGTAGCAAACAAATATCCTTTTTTTTTTTACCCAGTGGGGAAACCTCTGTTTTCTACCACTTCTACTACTTCTGTCTGTGTCTGTTTCAAGGGTATGAAGTATAGTCATCCAAGTCTGCACTATGTCCAGCTACACCAAATCCGTGAAAGTTGGGCCTCAAGCTTCAGTAGAAATTGGATTAGATCTGAAGATATAAGTGCTTTTCCACAGATTTCCATAAAATTCAGTAAGCAGATTATATCACACTGTTGTCTGAGAGGGAACTTATCCAAAGGGAAGGTGATGGGGATGAACAACTCTGGTAAGAAAATTTAAGAGAGAGTTAATAAAGAACAATGAAAAAGACAGAAGAAAAGAAAAACAGACTTAGGTCTTTCTGACCTGACATGAGGAAGTCCAAGCCTAAACTTGACTAGCTCTCATACAGCCACATGAAGCAAAAAATACCCCTTGTGAGCTCTGGGTGGTTATCTCAGATAGCCACAGGACTAACTGGCCTTTTTGGTGTTCTGTCTGTTGGGCTCAGGTGTGCCTCTGGTTTGCTCTTCTACAGCCTTGATACTCTTCCAGTGAGACATGCCAGGAAAAGAGAGTCCACATGAATAGCAGAATCAAGAAGAATCTAGTCCTTCATAACCCTTTTGTATTTTGTTACTTGAATTTGTCTTGTATGAGGTGAGAATCTGCACACCAGTTCCAGAAGCAAATGAGTGGCATCAGCAGCAAGGTGAGATAGTCCTGACTTTTGTCAACTATGCAACTTCCATGTAGCTCTGTGTCCGCAGGTTTTGTGTCCTGTTGCACTCACTTATGTTGTTAAAATTACTTCCACGGATTAATTACACACTCATGTTCATGGTACTTTATTAAAGAATAAATCCTTTGTTTGAATAGGACTTCTGGCCAGGTGATTTACAAGTCCCCACATATTGATTTTCCTTATTTACATTTAAAGCCAACAGATCCTTTTATATAATCACAATCAAGTACTATTGATATGACTTGTCTATAAATAATGTTCAAAGTATCACAAGGGATTCAGATTTTACTAGGAAGAAAAAAGCCAACACTATGCCTGAACCAGTCTCAGTATATGAAGGACTCCCTTTTTTTATAGTAGAATTCTTTTCCCTCTTCTCAGCCCCCGACAACATATAATCTTGGGCTTCACCAAAAACAGAAAGAGAAAAAATGATCAAAGTATCAGTGTTATTGCTTCCTGATGTCAGCTGTTAAAATCCCAGGTTTCTTGTCTCTTTGTAGCATACTGCCAGATCTTTTGCTTGACTTGAGATTACAAGCCTTTACTCAGTGTTATTAGAGGATCAAATTTTGTCTCCAAACTTTGTGCCAAGGGGCAGGCAATAAACTGAGAATACTCTCTCTCCACAGACCTTTAAGACACATTCAGAACTGAAATAAAATTAGACTGCCTTAGGGCTTTATATTACTGCAAGTTAAACTTAATTTGTTTTATGCTTAGCATCCTTAAGTAACTTTTTTATTACAAATCATTGTCATACTAACGTCCAAATGATAGCCGTATTGAAAGCAGTCTTCCTGAAAAGTAGGATGACTTTGCCCAGAGAAAAGGTGATGCATAGGTGAAGCTCTGTCCTGAAGTAACTGTGGAGCATCTGACAAATCCTTTTACTGCAGCCCTAACTTGCTAGCTATCTGGACCATCTTCATGTGTATGTAGATTCCTACTACTTATCCACAGCCATCCTCATCCATTCACTTGAATTTTAGCATTACTGGTCTGGGTGTCTCTGTATATCAGTTCACACAGAGATCGCTTAGGAATCATGCTCCTGCTTATTCTCCATTCAGATGCAGGATTCAGGCACTGAAAGTGGGGATGGTAGTTACCTTGGGGAGAGGAACCCATCAGTCTCACAGTTATCTTGCAGAAGTCAGTATTTGGGTACCATGACCACTTCCAGGGTCATGGCTTCACCAGCGCAACCTCTGTGCTGCCATAGACCAAAGGAGATGTAACTGAACTACAAACATACTGGTATGATGTGATTATAATGAAAGGATGCCTGGTTTGCAGCTATTTTATTGAGAAGGTTCTCTCTTTGCTAGCTATATTGCTAAAAAAACAATCAGAAATTATGGACTTCTTTCTGGATTTATCTACACATGATCTCACCATCCATAAGAATGAGGTACTAACCTTACCACAAAAACTGAGGCCATACTCATAAAATTTACTGATGACACAGATGTGAGAGGCATCACAAATATGTTTAAAAAAATGTTTTAATATGAATAAATTAATGATCTGAGGGACCACTGCAATAGTAATGGAATGAAATATCAAATGGAATGAAAGTTCCTGCATCTAGAGATGAACAAGAACTTCTGCCAATAACCTAGACTTCAGGAGACTATACTTAGCCAGCAATGAAAAGATCAAATAAAGATGCAGCTGAAACATCCTTTCCAGAACAGATAGGATGTTCAAAATTATGGCAAAGCTTAATTGGCAAGATTCTGTAGAACACTGGTAATTCCCCTGTTCAGAAAGGTGAATTCAAACTGAAAGATGAAAAGAAGAGCTGCAAAAATGACCATGGGAAAGGAGAGTTATCTTATAAAGGGAACGTGGACTTGCTTTTTCGCCTTTGCAAAATGGAAACTCATAGGCAATACATTTGCTTTCTATTAATATACAACAGAGGTAAACTTGTGGGGGAGTATAAGAATTTTCTATACTGAAGACCATTGCTGGTATAAGAACAAATGCATAGAACTGGATGTGGATAAACTTCTAAAGGAAATCAGAAGTTTTCTGAACATTAGAGCAATTAGATATTGGGGCAGTATCTCAGGCAGAATTATACCGGCACAATAAAATCATCTTGGTATAAGGTGAAGTTTAATCAATTCAAGAAAGGGATTACACAGCACAAGAGCACACAGCAAGAGAATAATGGAATTTTCCAGTATTGCTGTTCCACTGAACTGGTGAACTCTAAGCCAGAGCCAATTTCTGAGCTCACGTATCATCTTTAGTACATAATCAGAGTATCTCCTTCAATCCCATAAATGAGGTATATAAGCTACAAAGTAGGCAACTAATGTGAGCTTAAGAGTCTGATCCTGAAACCAGAGACTCATTCACTGACATCAACAAGGAATTATGCAGATTTATTTGCAGGATTAGCAAAGAATTAGCCAAAGAGTGTTTACATATTGGTGACTATAATATATTCTGTGTTATTTTATGTATTACTGTGATACTATAACACTTAAAGTGATTTTAAGTGGGAATGGAGAAAGTAGATTCCAAATTCCCTTTCTGACAAGACTGATGGGTCGGATTCCTCTCAACCAGCTCAAAATACCTAATAGTTAGACTGAACTCCCTTACAATTCATTAGAGAGAAACCTCATGAGGACAATTAATCATATCCTAAAATAAACTTCTAAGATAGATCAGATGAATCAATTTAAAGGTGCTTATTTCCCACATCTGCTGAAAAAAGTTCATGGTGACTAGTTCATAGCTGAACATCCAATGCCAATGAAACAAATTCCACACTTCCAGTTTTCCATTAGTTTTTGTTAAGAGCTGAGTGAGGATCTTTCCTTCTGGATGTCTTGCCATGGGCTTTCACGTAACTCGTATCTTTATTTTTCAACAGACAATGCCAAAAGTTGTGGCTGTTGCCACAAAGTTTAGTGATATTTCAAAGGATGAGTCATTTACAAGGATCTGGATAGTACTTGAAATTTAATAAGCTCACAAAATTGCAGATGTTAGTAATCCTGATCATTTACATTATCTTCTGTGTTTACAGAGAATTTTCAAACCCCATGTACCCCCAAGGTTTAGTATAATAAATGTATTTATTAGGATTTTTTCACCTTGGAGACTTCTAAGAATAGCAGCTGCTTGCCAAACTAGAAGGAGAACCATTCTCTTCTGGTACATTTATTTCTAACAGTTATTCCTCCATTCATGTTTACATTTCAAACGACTGATCAGATATTAAGTGCAGGAAATAACTTTCCATGCCTGACTGTATCCTCTCTCCACAACATGAACAGCAGCAGATTCTAACCAGGACTTGGCCACTTTCTCGGGCTTTGTGTCACTCTTAGTTACGCCCCTCATCCAACTAGCAACTCGGGCAAAAACAATGTAAAAGAAAGGAAAGACAGGAAAAGAGCCTAACAGCTCTCAAAGCAAATAGTGTCCAGTTCCTTTCTTGTTTCAGACTTCCAGAAGTGTTTTTCCTACAATCTTTAAACAAGCAGATAATGCCTTCATCTTCACTTCTTAGCTGAAGTCACTCATTGACCTTGTTTGCTTCGTATGTTGACAGTGTTACCACACAGACCAAAGCACTGGTCCTACTACAGGAACCCAGGCTCTGTCCCCTCTGAAGCAATTCAAAGGATTCCTCTGAAAGTCAAATGCTACCAGAAGCAGAGTGTGTGAACAAGCTTATTAAGTATTGCAAATCCTGTACAATAAAACCAGTGTTCTTAAAAATGGCATTGTTTCCCTTTTTGTGACTTCATTTTTTCTGAGGCACCATGTTGACTTATTTGGCTGGGTTTCACTACACTGTGTACGACACACTTCAATGAAAGCTAGGGGTCATATCTGTTTTCCCTGAGGGACCACACAATTCACATGGCCATTAGAACCACTGGGCCAAAGTAAATTCCTATTGAGGGCTTAAATTGGTACCACAAGGATATTTTCACTTACTAGACTGTACCTAACATATAAGGAAAAATAAAATAAACTGGATGGACCTAGCGAAACTGATAGGCTAAGTAATACTTATTCATAAGACATAGTTAAAAGATCTGAAAAATAGCTGATCCTTTGTTTTCAAGGGCAACTGTATAAATTTATGAAAGCAGTGTCCTCAGTCTTTTCTCTCTCTTTCCTGTTTGTCTTCCTTTTTCTCACACACATAAACACAGGCAAGTAGATGTATAGTGCTGTTTTTCAACATGACTCAAGATATATATATTTAACCGTCGTCTCAAATAGATAAGGAAAATGTTGATTTTTCACCTTTCGAACAAAACCTACTTAAAATCCAGACCTTTACAAAACCAAAATCTATTTTCCTCTATACAGACAGAAGCTATCTAACAATGCTTTCAGTTGCATTTCCTCTGCTAGATGGCATTACAAAGTTTAAAAACAGGCTGGCAATAGTTCGTAGGTTCAGAGCTCTTTCCATTACTCTAGTGATGTGTACAGTTTCCTCCCTGTCACTAGAAGCTCAAAGGGATCTCAACACCATATACTGAGGATGACAAAGGATACAAAATCCATTTGTGAAACACTGAAAACCTTGTAGAGGTAACATTATCCACCTTTGTCTCTCCAGCACTGGTGATGAGCTAATATATACATATCAATATCACTGCATTCAGCAGGTATTTGGAAGGTCAGCAGCTGCTAGGCTTTAAACAGTTCTTCCACAATTGTTGGAAGGTTTTCCTTCTTTTTCTTCCTTGATCTTGGACTGTTACAACTAGACTGGAATTAGTACCAATATTTTGACATTGTCCACATTTTCTGAAAACATGTAGAACTCTTTCTTTTCCACCTACATTTCTTATCCAGACTTCTGTCTCAACTATTTTTATATTATTTAGGCCCTTGTATAGTAGTAGGGACATTATTTTGGTCAATTTACACACACTTAGAGAATTCGGAATAATGACTTTGCTTTAGTACTCTACTACAGGGTCAGATTTACCTGGGGACAGCCAGGAAGAAGAATGATAGTAGCTTCTGCTGGTAGCAGTAGGCAGCAGTGAAGCACATGGCAGATGCACTGTCAGGAGCCTGTGACAGAGACGTGACTTTTGTCATTGCTGTTAATGCATTAGCATGGAGACTCCACGCTGGAGTTTAGGGTGCACTGTGGAAATACATTAGCGATAGGCTTGACATCCCCTGAAGAATCCATAGTCCAAATGCCTGATTTTTCAATAACCAGATAATTTAGTTTCTGATAAACTGTGAAATAAATTCCCTCCCACTCTGAGTCATTAGCAACCAAAGCAAGCTTGAGCCCCTCAGTGGACAAATATGATTAGCATGAAAAGCATGTAGGAAGTATGTCGATATCATGAAAACAAGGCACTCACAGCATAGAGCGTTTACTTTCCAAACAATTTGTTTCCATTGAATTATTTTGAAAACAACTTCCAAGCTAATCTGGCTGCAGTACTTTGAAGGTACATCAGTAGTCCAGTTCACCTTTGAGAACTTTCTATGCTCAGCACCATTCTGCCATTCACAACTGTCTATTCCAAAGGATGCCAGTCATGTTACTTACATCACAATCCACACAGATCCAGTGTAGCTTTGAACATTTGCTCCTGAAATGAATCAACTGAAAGTAATGAATGCACTGCACTCTGGCCACAGGAAGAAAGACTGGCATTGTATTAAGAAATCTTAGTCATTTCTTGAACTAACCTTATCTTGGTAAACTTCACACTGAATCTTTGTCAAATCCAACCTTCATAAATATTTGGATAGCTAGGATGCTACTATTAAATTCAGACAAGGTGTTTAGTTACAAGTAGTAATAACATTTTAATACTTACGCTATCAAGCATTTCCAATGCTGCTGAGCTGTTCAAAAAGACATGCAACGAAAGTTGCTTCAAATTGCTTTATAAAGCTAATCTGCTCTTAAGCATCACAGGCAAAGTCTGCATTACACTCACATTTTAAATTGTTTATATTTGATTGTATTCCATTATCTCTAAATAAGGTGAGTTCCTCTAGGGTCATGATCTGTTTCTTGTTATTAGTTGGCATGTTCTACTGTGTATACAAGATAAAGTGTATTTAATATTCTGACTTTTTGTTTAAATTCACAGAGGTTGAAAGATAACTGAAAGTGATTTTTCTTCCACTCCAAGGGCTATCACATCAAATAGTTTGAGAAATTATTAGGAGTCCTTAATGTTTTCTTTATCATATCTCAAGAAATACAGATTTTGGATGCCACAGATGAGATTCCTGCTGATTCAGTGTTTAACATTTAGAGTGCCTGCAGATATAGGCTCTAAGGACAGACATGCAAAAAAGATTTTTTTTTTTCTACTGTAAGGACTCATTATCTCTGCTTTATCATCATTTTATCCTCACTGTAGAAGCAAAAGCCTTTACATAAGGGAATATGTCTGGTGGAGACCAGCCTTTGCACACCTTGTCACTCCAGATGTGCATCCCATCCTCTTCTACTGTGCTGGCCCAAATGATTAAATAAGCATTTGGCAGCTGGATAAGGAAGCTTGTCTGGTTGAAAACTAACCCAGAGCTAGATCAGGGAGCTATCAAACTGTCCACAAAGTTGCACAGTTGCTGACACAGAAGAGTGACAACATGCGGCCAGTGTTAAGGGAAAGGCAGTGCTATTCATCATAGCTGCAGTGGGAACATGTATTAACCTAAACTGATTGTAAAATTACACCCTATAGTCAGCTCTTTGGAGGCAGCAGAGACATTAACAATTCAACATTAAAATACCACAGCTGTAATACAAGAGGGAATTTAAGGCCTTATTAAGCATGTAATTATTATAATGCAGTTAGTGGCTGCTCTAACACCGTTTTTTCTGATGAAATAGTAACAATTACTATCTGTGAGATTGCAGCGGTACCTACAACTGACCAAGCTAGACAGTACTTTGAGCTTATACTACAGTGCCCTAAGTGTATGTTCAAAACCACTCTGAAGGTAGCCCTGAGAAATGGGACTACAGCATTCCCCAGCTTCTAGTCACACAGGAGCTGTGCCCCAAAAGGACTGCAGCCCCTGCATTCCAGGCATCTTGCTGCTCAGCACAATCCACAGCCCTAATGTTTGCCTAGGTTGCCTGTACAACACAAGGTGATTTTCCAGAGAAGCCGGCAATCTAAGCTAACACGTTGGCCAGCAATGAATGCTGGGATGAAAGGCAAAAATTATATTCTACAACTCTTAATTAAGTTAAACAATAACTTGTACTTGGGATTTTCTGTTGTGAATCCCTTCCAAGATCTATGCCTGATATGGCCCTCTCTTACACATTTATTCAGCAGTTCAGAAAGCATTTATGTTGCCTTCTCCAATTCTCTTAAAAGCCTAATATTCACTAGATATGTGAAGAAAAACAAATGAAATTTTCTTTTGTGCTGCCTTCCAGCTCTGATTTCTCATAAGAAAGGTCTGACCACGGTGTCGTCAGAGAGCCAGGATCGAGGCTTTCTCAGTCTCACCTATTGAACATATTCCACTTTGTAAAAACTGCCTCACTGGAGCAGGCACTCTTAAGCAGGTCGTCCCGCTGCCAAGTTGAGTTTCCTCATCACTAGGTTCCAGAGTAATTCTCAGTGTTCGTTGGCCCAATGCATGTTTAACATTGCCATGTAAAGAAAAACAGTTTTGGCAGAAGAGTTAAAGAGACCCTGTTTCTCCCCACCCATTAGCACTCAAAAGCCTGGTGTTTTTATCCACAGATTTCAGAGATGCGGTCTCCAGATCGACTCATGCAGAAGCTGTAAGGAATAGCACCTCTTGCAGCTCAGGTAAATACTCCAATGAGCCAGTTATAGAGTAAAGAAGAGAATGAAGACCCAATACTTTTGCACAAACTGGTTTCTGTACTAAGCAGCATGGAGAATATGAGCAGCTAGCAGATGAGATCTACCCATCAAAGACAGCTGTAGGACACCTACTCTGGGTATGCCCTGGGACACAAGGATGAGCTGTGTGCCCCGATGCCTAGCACTGCCAAGACAAAGCCACTTCAGCAAGCTCAGAATGGCACATCTATGACAGGTGTCTGGAGAGTGAGGTAACTGCTGAGGTGTGGAAATTGAGAATCTTGAACCTGAAATAGCTGTAAGGGCTGAGTCCTCTTGTGGATCTAGGTTTTTTGCATTATAGTGCAATTAGCCTACTAGGTACTAGGGGTTTTTTTGTATTCCAGTTGGAGTGGTTGTCATTTTAGAGGTGCAACTCACCACATTGGTACCCTTCAGCATTTCACTGGTGGTTTTCTTTCTGCTTCCATCTCACATCTGTTCAGAAACATCTTTTAGAGGAACTCTGGAGAAACGGATATCTGTTGAATTTTTAACCTTAGTTCCTTTTTGGCAAATTTCTTCCTAACTTCCTTGGGAAACACAGTATCCTCACGGATGAACTCCCTGCTCACAAAATGCACTTTAATAAATTATGTGGCCTGATGACCTAATGGCTTATTTGGGACACAGAGTAGACTTGAGACCTATAAATGATGGACTTACTTAAAAAAGGCAATTGGGTCAGGATGCATAGAAAACCTATTGCTGGACATTCTTAACACTTAAGAAGTGAGCAGTTACCTTCCAATATACCAGCTATGTTGCTTTTCCTATTGCCACCTCAGGTATCAGTTGTCACCAGTGCAGGGAGAGGTGTGTCTCAAATCCCAGTTCTGCTGTTGCTTATATCCATTTTGCACTGTATAATTTCTCTGGCTTCTATGTTAATGTTAGGATAAATGAGGATGGAATCAATTCCAAAACTCAACTTTTACTGAATCTGCAAAAAATACCATGAAAATTCTATGTTACTTAGTTATAAGGAAATTAATCATTCCCACTACATAACGCCTTATGGACCTTTTTTTTTTTTTTCCCCCAGGAGAAAGTAAGTGGGGGTTGTAAAGACATTAGTCTTTTGTTTAGTGTATCCCTTCACAATTGAGTGGTCATGATTTTTTGGGGCACTTGCTACTCCCTAAATAAAGCTGAAACATGAATTTGTCTACCTTTCTTTACACACAATTTCACACACAAAAATACCCATCCCAAAGAACAGCCCTTATATCAAACCATAATAATCCTTATTTTACAATTGAACTGAAATATAAAGAGATTAAACATGGGAATATCATGCTTCAAGTTTAGGAACATAAATAAAAAGAACCTGTGTAAATCAGAAGTAGTCAGTCCAAGCTGCTCAAGTCAGTGAGCAGAAACAGGCAATTCCAGAGTGCAAGTCAATTAACTTCTTTTTAGGTACATTAGGAGAAATAAACCCAATGCTAAGAGCTAAGGACATAGTTAAAATTAGTTCAGAACCAGAGTTCTTTGGTCTCTATCTAGAAAATTAGATTGCCTCTCATGCTATTCCATGTTGTATTCAAGATACAGGTGGAGATGAATGGAGATAGTCTAAAAGTACACCCAGCCAGAGCAAATTCAAATTATGGGGAAAGGAACCTTTCCCTCCCTTAGCCACTTCGCTTTTCTACTTACACTTGTAGATATAATGAAAGGGCTAAAGATTTTTCTTACTTTTTTCCTATTTTGTCCTTTTCTTTTAATGGAAGTTATAATTACCTACTAGTCCCCACAGCATTTCTGCCTTTTCAGAACCGAGGCCCCTTGTTAAAATTGCCCCTGCTTCCAAGAAAAGCAAACAATCATTTCAAAGCAAGCTGCCAACATATAAATAACAGCTAGTGCAAATGAATCTCATGAATCTTCTGACACAGTGACACATGTTCCAGTGTTCTACATTTTTATGAGACAAAATGTAACTAAAAGCTATAGAAATGGCACAAAGAATTGTTGAAAGAGTTTTCACAAAAGTATTTTGCCTTCAAAAAGGACACAAATCTTTATAAAGAAATAAAAATTGGAATATTGTTTTAATTTACTCCGCTAGTTTTGGCAGCAGAATTGTGAGAACAGCACTTCAGACAGATGTTCAGCGGAGGTTTCCAGCTGCTAGCAGAAATGATGTCAGAGCATTGCATAATTCCCTATGTTTGTAAATGGTTGGAATAAACAGTCACATCTTTAGGTCAGTTATTAGTATCCAAATTCCTTCCAAAGTTTCTGTGTTATGAACTGAACAGCACTGTGTATCTTATAGCTCATCTCAGTGACCTTATAAGCATGTAGGTTTTGGACATCTGTTTTATTTAGAACTGCTTGTCTTAACAGAGTGTATAGTGGGAGACTGTACAGGTAGCAAATTAACCCATTACTTTTATCTATCCACGATCCACCAAAATTATCTTCTTAAGACCTCAGCCTGAAATTCTCACATCAGCCAAAGGCTAAGCTGCAGCATCAAAATTACAGATGTTTCTGCACAAGGTTCATGGTTCAGAAGCTGCTTCATTATTTTCAATTATTGAGCAGAACGGGTGAGACATTTAACTGTGCCATGCTCTCCCATAGCCTCTGTTCTCCTTGAAATTTAAAGCTGGAAAGCCAAATTATAGTCTGTGGACAGCATCCCCTACACCTTATATCTCTTCCGTAACCCTTCAAATTCTTTATTTCTCCACAATCCTAGAGAATACCATTAGATGCAAACACATGTGAGAACTGGACAGTTCATCTGCCCTTAAATGTGTTACAAAACATTCAACATATTTTATAAATTATAAAGGAAATATGTATTATAAAGGAAATGTGTTGACTGGAATGAAGAACCGACAGTACATGCATTTAATGAGATAATTCCTGGTTTTGATATAGTAAAAGTGGCAAAATCTTCTCCATTAAGGTGGCTTAGTCACACTGTTGTGAGTCTAAGAGTAAGGAATCAGAATACAATACCCATCGCCCCAGCCAGAATTTTCATGCTGTGAAAGGAACTCATCTATTTCAGATTATTTGAAAGTCAATGGGAAATTGTTGACTACAGGCAGAGCACTTAAATCTCTTAAGAAGTGCAAAGACATTTTTGTTTACTGACCCTCCCTAATCTTCCCACATGGAAACTTATAGAACAAAAGGGCATTCTAAAGGCAAAGATCAGGAGGCTGCCTTCATTCATGTGCTTTTTCCATTTGTAGCTCAGTCACCAGCCTTCATGTAGATGTTAAACTACATATGAGAAAGGACTATTTCATCATGGGTTTTAAACATATCTGTACGGAACTGTAAATCAGAACAGGTTACTGCAGGAGAAACAGAATGAAATATCATTTTTCCAGGCTGGTAACAAATAGGAAAAACAAAATAAGTGGAAAAAGGGACGAGGTGGGAAAATTCTATCTCATCAGATATTCAGAAATGATAATTTCATCATAAAAAATGTTAATATGTATATCTGTGTTTGTAGACATATTATAGTAATCATTAAGCTTCACTGATATTTTCAGTGCAGAATGCAATAATTTCCAAGAACTGGAAGATAAAAGACAAAGGAAATGTTGTTTCTATTTGCTCACCCCCCTAAATAAAATATATTTTCCTAGCAATTAATGCTCGCTAATCAAAGTCTAGATCAAAACTAAAAAGTTCATGTATTCTATAATACCTTGATTAAACACTTTGACATACTCTTCAAATATTACGTAGGACCCTAAAATGCACAGCAGACTTTCTGGTGTACAGTTCACAACAGTCTCAAGGACTTCTCTGCCTGCCAGGTCTGAGAGCAATTCTAAAAGGGATTGGTTCCTGTTAGATGTTTATCCGTAGCATATCCATGAACTGAATTCATTGCAACAAAAGGGAAATGATAACCTATCATCATTCTTCCAGGCCATGATACTGGGGCAGAGACCTCTCCCGTGACTTCTTGTCCTCAGATCAGCTTACTGAATCAATCATTCTTTGAAGACAATGAGGGAGCTTTCTCTAAGGAAGAAGCCACAAACCCCAAACAAGTTGCTCATGGGTGGATCATGGGAAACAAGTTGTGAGGTTATATTTATCCCTACCTACATTACAACTATAGTTTCTTTTTTGACAAGTTTTAAAAGTCTTACAATACATATTGATAAGTATGGGTCAAATGTTAGATGATAAAGGTAACCTGGAGAAGAGAGAGGAAAGACTTGCTAAAATTGAAGGCTGCTAATATCCTTTCTTGAAAAAGGATTTCAAGCTATTTTGAGAATAGAGTTCTTGATTTTCTACTACTTCAAAAACCAGCAGCACAAGTCTTCAAGGGTAAAATTAATTTTAAATTGAGACTTCACCATGTGTATAAAATCTTCTCCAAATTAATGAAATTGCAAATTAATTTGAAATTAATTTTGAGATTTCACCATGCACATCACATCTCTGAAATAAGGAAATCACCCATTTTTGCTAGAGGTTTTCAAATGTATGGATCTGAATTGTAGCTCTTTTTGAATTTGAATTACAGCACGTGTAAAGGGGCCAACTTCAAAACATTTTTCATCAATGTCAGAAAAATAGACAACTTTCATTATCACAGAAAGTAATGAAAAAGGGCAGCCAAATTTTTCCTCACTTGAGGTAAATGTTGTCTTAATGCGCAGAATGCCCATTTCCACCCCTGTTTATCTATAAAAGAAGTTGCAACATTTTTGTTTGCACCTGCACCTAATTAAATCAGTTCCGTCGACTTCACTGTTGCAGAACCAGATACTTACTGGAGATGACTGAAGAAGAGGACACTGAAGTCAGTTTTCTGAAAAGTAGGCAATTGCAGTTCTGTGTAAAGTTCTCTATAGCTACCCACACAGGGGAGAGCAGTAAACAGGGCAGATCACCTAGCATGAGGTAGAGATACCTGAAAAAATGAGTTAGGGCAGACTTTAGTTGCAAAGGTGAAAGGAAGCCTCAGGGTCATGCCTTCTGTAAGGTCTATAAAAGGGCTCCTACTTATCTTATTATGCCAACTAGAAGATGGTAAAAAGAATGGTCCCCTTACGGAAATCAGGGCCTCTTATGGAAATCCCTTTTTCCTGTTTCTTAATTTACCTATTAAAGCCTATTAAATCCTGTTTTTTCATTATTGTTTTCAGTGTGCTAAAAATAGGGATATAAATGGCTCCATAATTTCTGACATAAATATTTGGTCTGAAATTTCCTGATCTACCTAAGTAACATTAACTAGCATACTCCTATAATAGGTCTCTGCTGCTGAGTGCAAGTATTTATATTAGAGATGAGCTAATACCCTTTCCCACCCCTGTACAAAGAAGTTCACTGACTGCCAAATTTTTCAAACTTCCTTTGAATACATATTCCTGAGCTATGTTATAGTTAAGTTGTTTACTGTGCATGATATATTACCATGAGGACATGCTAATTGCTCCTCTGCCTAAGAAATTATCAGTGTGTTTCAATCACCCTGATACCCTGGCAACAATATTGTTGGGGGAAGAAAGCACAAAAGTTTCAGATAATAGCCCAAGCAATTCATTGGTTAGGTTTTCTGCTTCTTCACAAGCATCCAGTGTGACATTGGACCATCGCTTATGCACATTTTCTCACTGATGTTTGGGCACCTAATTTCCCGTGACTGGAACCGAAAAGCCATATCCAAAGAAAAACTTAGGCACTAGAATTCACAGCTGAATGCATGGTGCTAAGTGCTTGTCCTGCCTAGGAAAAGGTTAGGCTCTTGGCCTGGGTTTAATGATAAGCTTTTTTCTAAATTAACCAGTTGAAAACAGCAAAGTAGATGTGCATCAGAAATCTCCTTCTTCCAGATATAGTATCATGCCTGACTTAGTATAGAGATCACCATGAAGCTGGGCTTTGCAGCCTTGAAACAATTCCTTGTGTTTAGAGTCTGTATTCCTCCTTTTAGGCACAAGGGACTAGGTCACTTTTTTCACTGAAAGAATGGCAGACTTTTATATGAAGCTTTGTTGCCTGAGGTATTCACCAGGAAGAAGGAAACAGAGGTACATTTCCCCTCTCCTGTCTTGGAGAGGAAACAATTCATACCTCCTTCTCTTGCTTGCAAGCGTTATGGTGTACCAGGCTACAGAATAATTTGAATGGAGGCTCCCCTTCTTCCTGTACACTTGGAGTGACTGAGAAACCAAAAATACCAGGTTCTTGGGTCTGTGAGAAGAGTAAGCACATCAGATGTCACTAGAAGTAGGGTTAGTTTCATCTAACTTAAGACATCCATGGTATAGACCTACAGCAGAGCTTGTCACCTTAGGCTTCTTCAAAGACAGCCAGAGAAATACAAAAACTTCTGTTCATAGTTCACCTCTGATTAACAGACCTTTACTAAAGCTGACACAGTTGTGTCAATCTTTTCATTTATGAGTTGATGGTGAAAGACGCAGGTCCATCAGAATAACTGCAAATAACATAAATCAGACAGTTTTATATATTTGAGGTAGAGCAGAATAATTCAGATATTTTTTGAAAACATGAAATATATATATAAGTATATGGTATTGCATATTGACAAGTTCATTTGAATTTCTCACCTTTCTCTGGGTAAAGAAACTTGAAGAAATACTCCTAGAAAAAATGCTTCAAAGTGCTTTTAGTCTAGGGCAGTGTAGACAGCTGTAGAGGGTAATGCAAGTAGAATGATTAAAAATAATGCATAAAACCTACATGCTGTATGTAGCATAATTATAAAACAGTGTTAAACTAACCACATGGAATCTATATTTTTACCCATGGAAAATATGTTGACTAAAAACTAAAAATTTCCAGAGAATTTGATTGGCTGACAGATTATCTTATTATGGTGAAACTTTGTAAAAACAATTATTTTGCTTGAGGGTAAACCTGTAGGAAAGGATTCCCCACAGAAGTGATACAATTCAAAATCCTTTCATTCTCCATTAATCAGGAAAGTTTTTCTTATTAATCGCCCCAAAAGGAAAACAGAGAAAGAACAAACCTGCCCAAGCAGGTTGTGTTGTTTTGGCAGGATCTCCAGGAAACTTTCAAGGGACTTTGCTTTTCTTGTTGATTTTGTGTTTCAGGCATTTAGATAATTGGGCAGCAGTACAAAATTCTAAGGCAGATATTTATTTTAGATCAGTTATTGTTTGTTTTTTTCTCTTTGACATTATATCAACATTTGTTCTCTACTAATTCCGTGTTACTTTTGACACCTCTTTACATAGTATAGACGATTACATGTAAAGGCAAGCAAGCTTCTTTTGTACGCAGGGAAAAAGAATAGCCTCCTTTTGAAAAGTACTTGTGGAAACACATGTAAGATAGCTATTGTCTTGTCTATAATAATAACTTTCCAGAGAAATCTTGATGATGTTGATTTACTCAGTATTATTTATCTGTGATAATAACTCAGTTAGTTCTGGCTTGCATGTCTATAAACAGTACATTTAAAATTGAACACATCTGCTTACAGTTCTTTCTTCATCCTATTGAAGTGACATTTTCACATGTGCTGTCGTTTTCTTTTGATGTGATGTTGGATGTTGGTGTGCTTGCCCAGCCATGTCTTAATTACTTTAAATGACAACTTGTGTTTGGAGTCTTAGCAAAGTCTTGACCTTGGAGTGCAGCTGGGTGTTCTACTAACTGGAGACGTGGGAAATCATGGAACAATATTGCAGAGCTGAAGAAGCGTGGGTGTTCAACATGAAAGCAGGTGTTTCCTTTTGGTGGTCCAATTTTCCACATGAGAAACTGAAGTTCACCCAACAAAAAAACTCCTCACACACCTCTCTCACTTCATGGTGCTGCACAAAATCTAATGCTCAAAAGAAAAACATGAAAAAATAAAAAAAAAAAGGGGGGGGGGCAGGTATTGTCACAAGCCAGCAGAGGCCAGAGAATTAGAAAACAAATTGTGTCTCTCATTAGACTGCCTTCGCATATCCAGGCTTTGAAAGAGGTAGATTAGCACCTTTTCTACAATAGTTCAAGAAAGGAAACAAATCAGGTAGGCATTGAGCTTCAGGTATAAAATTAGAATAAAACAGTCAACAACTACTACAAGCAGCATTTTTGCTGTTAAGGGATGAATAGTCTGAAGGAATGGGCTGTGTGACAGATGGACAAACTACTTTATTTTTTAGCACTCGAACTCATCCTTCATTTTGCTTCATCTGCTTTCTTCCTATGCCAATCTTGCTGAATTTCATTGCTATAATTAGTTTAGTGCTCAGGAAAATTGTCAAGATGAGAGTCTAGTAGATAGACATCTTCCAGACAGCAAACAGTAAAGGAAGAGGGGGCATAATTTCATATCCTCCTCTACTAATGTGTAATCCTGAAAAACAGAAATAAACATGAGATCTTTGTTAAATTTTCTGTGTAACCCTAGACATGATGAATGAATGTGTCATGTAGTAACAATAGTAATACCAGACCTTGCAGAAAATAATCATTACTTAATAGGATTATTTTAAGAAATATTACCCAGTGAGAATATTTTTCAGTAATAATACTGAAAAGTCAATACCAGAATGCTCACCTGGGCAGGATGGTGATTATAATTCAAGGATGTAGGAACACCTTGAATATACATTTTAGAGGGACTTGAACTTTCAATGTAAATTATTACAACTATGAATAATTTAATCAAATAAGTACATGATTTCTATCCTACAACCATACATATGTTCCTAGTAATGTCAAGTACCATTGAATAGATATGCAATCAAACCCAAGAAATAATAAGAGTAAAGAAAGCCTCCCCCATGCTAGCAGCACATGCATCAGGTCTAATCCTATGTATATTCATAGAGTACTAATACGTATCTCAGTTTTAAGCTATCTTTTTATGATTCAACAAAGGAAAGTGCAAAGTCCTGCACCTAAGGAGGAATAATAATGGGAGTAACCCATGCACCAGTACAGGCAGGGGGCTGACTGGCTAGAAACCAGCTCTGCAGAGAAGGATCAGAGGTCCCAATGGACACCAAGCTGAACATGAGCCAGCAGTACGCCCTTGCAGCAAAGAAGGCACACAGTCACCAGCTGGTTGAGGGAACTGATCCTTCCCCTCTGTTCAGCAGTTCCAACAGCACATCTGGAGTGCTGTATCCTGTTTGGCATTCCCCAGTATAAAAAGAAACAAACTGATATATTGGTGAGTCCAGCAGAAGGCCACCAAGAGGGTTAGGAGACTGGAGCACATGACATAGGAGGAGATGCTGAGGGAACTAGGATTGTCCAGTCTTAAGAAGAGAAGAATAAGGACGAATCTTACTGCTGTCTTCAACTACCTGATAGGAGGGCATACAGAACACAGAGCCTGACTCTTCTTAGATGTGCATAGTGATAAGACACAATGGACTCAAGCTGGAGCAGAGAAAATTCTCAAAAAATTATGGAAAACCTTTTTACTATGAGCATGGTCACTATAGCAGGCTCCCCAGAGAGGCTGTGGACTCTCCTTGACTGGACACGGCCCTCAGCAATCTGATCTTGTTGGCCTGCTTTGAGTGGGTGGTTGGACTAGATTGCCTTTCAGAGGTCCTTTCCAACCTGAATTTTTCTGTGATTTTACTCAGTTTTCAAACTCTTTGAAATTTATTCAAGGTTGTTTCTGCTGTCTTTCAAAGGCTCTAAGATGATATTTGAGGATCACTTTCAGACTCATACTTTATTTTGTTTTGTTCTCTTAGGACACATAAAACATTCCTCAAAGTTTGTTTACCTCTTCTAAGAGAGGTTGAAGGAAAGGATTTCAGAGGAAGCAGCTGTCCAAGCGTAGATAATAGAGTAAATTTGCCCATCTTTTCATACAAAGTGCTTTCATCCTCTATACTTAAAGGAAAATAGTATTCTATATCATTGGCTCTAATCACCTGTATTGAGACTACTGAGAGGAAATGATCCAGCTCAAATGTAGAATGTTTCCTTTATTATCTCCTACAACACACCACATTTTGTTTTCCTTGTAGTTCTTGTGAAAGATAGTAAATCAGTCTAACTGAGGAGAACTTTGCAATCACTTACTAAATCTTAGATTTTAACAGGTAAATAAGAAAGATTTTCAGTTTGTAGAAGAATAGATTTCAGCAGATGGAGATTTTCTTCAGATCACACTGCAAAGGTCTAATCATGGAATAATCAAGGGAGCTACCCATGTGACCAATGACTACTGTCAAGAATCTTGGTTTACAGTTAAAGCTTTAAAAGTAGGATCACAAATGTAGGAATACAGTCTGACTTCAGGCATATAGCTAAGGCACTACAAGGAGAAGCAATTTTGCTTTAGGCTACCTCTAAAAGATATTCCAGATACCGATTAAGGTCTTAGATGGTTCAAGAGATGTTCATCTCACTTAATTTTAACCATCTGAAACTGAACTGCCTTAACAAAGGTATTTGTCTAGTCTCCATCTAATATAAAAAGAAAGAGACAGTTCCATCTACAAGATGGTTTATCCCACTTGTTTTAGGATGGGAGTGTTGTCCTGAGGGGCAGCCTAATTCTTTTCAGTGGCTATATCTCAGGCACATGCCTGAGGCTGAAGAAGATTAATTGGGGCTTTTGTTAATGAAGATACAAGAAAAAAATTATTTATATCCCTTCATCATAATCACTTTGTAAAATTTTGAGGTACAGACCACTAGGTAAGTGGTTTTGGGCTAGAGGCTGTTATTGTTTGTGTATAAAAAGAGATTAAAACCAGTTTGAGGTCATACTAAAAAACAATCTAAGTGTACTCTTGTTATTAATTTAATTCTTTCTCTTGTGCAAATTTTTAATGTTAGAGAACTATTTTGTTGTCAGTAATTAGTTTTTGATCCCAAACCCTTTATCTCTTATAATATTTGAAAGAAGGTGCCTTGAAAGTACCAAAAGGATAATTTCACTATTTTTGCAGGAAAATCTCATTGAAAGACTTTTCACAAGGAAAATATATTTTTGCATATTATATTGAGAAAAGTAGGAATACAATTTAAACCCAAATCTTCATCAATACAATGAATACTTGAGATAGTTCTCTAAATATGCAATACTTCAAACAGTGATCATTTTTTCTAACAACTTCTTTTAAAATAAAAAGTATTAAAGCGTGCAATTGTCAATGTGCAAAATTAACTTGGTTCTTTTATTGGCCAAAAACGTGAGAAATCCATTTCCTTTACAATTTTACTAGCTATGTAGTCAGCTCTTGGATTTACCTTATCTATCATTTACATGTTAAGTTAAAAACTGTCCCATGTCTTCTGCTGTGCCAAACAACATCTTCCATATTGAGCTTATTATCACTTCAGAAACTCTTTATAAAACAGTAGGGTTGAAGGGTATATTTAGCCTAACAGTAACTTAGAATAATCTTCTAATACACAGAGCATTTGTGACTGAGCAATTAATGTCTGGTGAAGGATTAAATATGTCCCCATCTCTAAATGCATATGTTCAAATACTATGTTAAGGTGGGGCTGCAATCTTCCATTAAAAGAAATATATAAAACATGATATAGGCCAATTTTTTTATACGTTTTCATGCTGATCATTGAAAACACCCTGACAATTGTTTTTAAAACGTTCTTCACTGTCTCATGCTTACTTCATATGCAGGGAAATGATTGACCTCGCATTGTTTCAGGGATTAGAGGCTCACTGTGTAGCCTGCAACCTGGTCACACAGAAATACCCACGATCTGAGCAAAATTATGAGAGGACTGCTTGGGGGAACATTCCCCAGCCAATGATAAATAGCCTCAACAAAGAGGTTTCTTCTCCTCTTCTGTCTCCATTTGCATGGGGCCTGACCATGAATAACAGCTTTATGAATCTCATAACTATTTTTCAGTAGAAGAGATAAAGCTTCTTTATTGTGTGCAACATTGAATCCTAATGGCACAGGGAGCTGATTAGCATACCTGAAAACATTACAATATGTTGTAAAATACATTTCTAACACTAAAGCACTTCACTGGAATGAGGCACAATCATTTTAATACTGACACGTTTGTTCAAAACTAAACACTGGGCAAAAGCAATGCAGGCTTTTTGTGCGATGGAGTTCTGTGACAGATAATTGCCATAAAGCAGTGGGTAGCAAGGAGATAGATAATTCGACCAAATCATTCAGTAATAGAAAATCTGGCGAAGGACACTGGGTGAAAACCCTACTCCAGGAAAGTTGTTCTGGTACCTTTACAGCTTGATACTGAAAAACAAATTCTAGGTCTCATTTGAAATGCCATAATGGCAACGCAGGAAAGAGACATATAAATTAGGTGTTACAACAAACAAAACTATCCAAGCTGCAGGATCTATTTTTAAGACTTCATTCAAAGCAGCTACACATAAAAAACTCCAGAAAGCTCAGATTTTCTGTGTTAAAGGATAAAGGGCAACACTTCTTCACATTCAGGGATTCTATTTCAAATTAATGCTTAAACCAGGAAGCTAGTTTTTCTGGAAATTTCAGCTTTGAAGCTCTAGTTGCCTCTTTCTTTTAACTTCTTTTACATACCAAATGCAAAAGACAGGCAGAAATACTATTTTTTTTCTAGTTTATAGTACCTATTTTTACAACAATGAAAATGCCCACAGGTTTTTTTTTCCCTTTGTAGTATGTACCAATCACTTCATCATATGTAAAAGGATACTAATGTTTAGCCAAAAAATGAAAATCTACTTCTACCTATTCTTTTTTTCCTTTATTTGTATTTACTTGGCACTGTACCCTCTAGTATCAACTGCTTTCATCAGGTCAAAAGGAAGGAAGGAAAGACTTAGTTTACAAAGCTCTGCTGTTGCTGGCACTAATATTTTAACAGTTAAGAGTAAGTAAAGAAGGAAAATGTGAACTAATGTACATTAAAATGTCCACACAAAACAAAATGTTAAAGCTCAAGACTGTAACTTCATTCTCACCAGAAAATTATATTCTACAAATCATATAAATACCTTGACCTATGAGATAATTATTTTTTTTTAAATCAGTAGTGGTATTCATGAAAATTTCAGCGTGAACAACTATGAATCCTTGAACATACAAATTATCAATATGGTTACTTCATAAACTTATTTAAAATACATTTAGTTTTGATCCCCAGTTTGTTGCTGTTTTGCACGTGAACAAAACAGTGTTTATCGGAAGCTTTGACTCAGCTAACTAAAGACAAAATTCTGAGCCTTTTATTTTGGGTAGTAACACAGACTTTGAGTAGCCATTCTGGTTTCTTTGTGGATATCTTCAGCTAAGAATATGAAAGTTGGAAGGTATCAATGTAAAGTCATGTAATGCACTAGGAAAATCTTAACAACTGATAAAAAAGGAGGTGGAAAAAAAGAGCATTGTACCCAACATGCAGATTACTGAAATGGAGTAAAGGAGATTACTGGAGATGTCCCTGAAATTTGTCAGAGGTAAGTGGGAGTATTGTGCAGAGAAAAGTCTTGTAACTATCCTCAGGCTCAGGTAACAGAGTTTGTGTTTGAGAAGGACTCTGAGAACTCTGTCATAGCATTATTGTTGTCCAGACTTGAGTAAGAGTATCAGTGTCCTTTCCTCCGAGATCCACAGCTTCAAAGCACCTCTGTCAGAATGAATGATCCAGTTATTCAAGAGCTGGACCAAAAAGTTCCTCAGATGTAAGACACAAACATGAGGCATCAACAGGCAAAGCTTGAGAAGGGGTGAGCTGAGCTTCAGTCCTCTACAGCAAATTACTCACATAAAATAAGGAAAGTTTGGAGGAGGTTCCTTGGCATATTTATATCAGTAACTGGGTGATTTTCATCACTCAGTAACTCAGAAAGGAATTGAAAATAAACATACAGATTGTTAGTAGGAAGTTACTAACTCTTGGTTAGACTGAATATTTTAAATGCACGTGGAACTGTCGTGAGAATAGTGGAAGTTTAGTGGCTAGGACAGTAGAATGTGATAGGACAATGTTCTGGAAAAGCTGCAGCAAAGATAAGTTCAACATTTGCCACTGATGACGTTAATATAATTTTTCCATCTCTGATGGATTCTATGGCTCCTTTATTTATGGAGAATGCTAGACTCAAGGTTTTTTGCTAGGAATGACTAGACAATTCACAATTCTTGACTGCATATTATACTGTAGACATTCTTTGCACACAGATGGTTTATTGCTTATTCTTTCTTAGTGCCATAAAGAAGTATGACAGATTAATTGAATCTTTACATGTAAATGATCTTTCAGACCTTATTTCACTTAAATGCATTTGAAGGAAAGCAGGGTCTTTCAGTGGAGGGTTTAGCAACAGAGATGTTTCTTTGATTTCCTTAACTGCACACATAAACTTTTAAATATGCTTAAATGACAATTTATACCAGCTTAAAAAAAAAAGAAAAAAAAAAAAAAGGAATCCCTTGTTTTGTCACATAGGAGAAAGAACTCCAGGAATAGCTATAATATAACTGGATTTTTGTCTTTTCTCTAGAAGAATTACAACCGGAGAGGCAGACCAACAGCTGCAAAGTCTGTCCTGTTCGCAGAGGAGCTTTCAGCAGAATAAATTATGAAGTTGCAGTAAGCTCTGTATGGGGTAATGGTTGATCTTTGACCGTGCTGACAGCCAGAGCTCTTATCATCTTGCTCAGCAACAAGTCAAATTGGGCTTTAATTGCTGTTCAGAGAACAGTGCACGATTAAACATACGCGACACAGAAACTGGTACAGGGCAGAAGGGAACCAGAGATGTCAAAGAGTCATGAGACAA
The DNA here is from genome assembly GCF_964188355.1 of Buteo buteo. Lineage (NCBI taxonomy): Eukaryota > Metazoa > Chordata > Aves > Accipitriformes > Accipitridae > Buteo > Buteo buteo. The sequence goes on from NC_134184.1 coordinate 16,047,482, forward strand.
AACCTTTTTTTGATACTCTGTTCTAAAAACAATGTGAGCTTTATATATAAACTAAAACACTCACAAAGGTTCCCTAACTACCAGGCACTGCCCCGAAAACTTAATGCTTAATAACTGGTTTCTTATCAGCAGTAGCTTGAAATGTATTTGGGTCAAATCTGTACTAAAGAGGCCTGCATCAAACCACCCTGTCAGGAGCCATTTGTTGTCTACACTTCTTTTCATTAATTCGTCTTCTTAGCAGTTGGCCACTGAAAGACTTGCAGATAAGTTCAAATTAGCTAAAGGCACGATGTACTGCACTCAAACGAATTAATTTCTTTTTGCAGATATTCTTATTTAGATGTAAAATGGCCTTGCTTCCCTGTAATTTAATACTCACTTTAGTAACTGTTGAAGTGGGCAAGCCTATCATCTCTTGTACAACATTACCCTAAAACAGTTACCCATTCTGCTCACCTCAGTTCTTTCATACGTGCCTAGAAATTACAGCTCATGTTTAAGCTAATTTTTCTGATATTTTGGTAACAGCTGTTCAGCAAAGTGTGTTTTCTTAACCAGAGGTAAAAACAGGGGCAGAGTTTGTAACTGTGTCTGCATTAATAATACCTGCCAGATACAAATTGTAGGTATACATACCTAAAACATATCTGATATTCAAAAAACAGAGACAAATCCAGGTATACTTGATATCTTAAACTTCTGTAAGGCAAGCTATAAAGGCCAGAAAACTGTAAAACCACAAAAGCCCAATCAATTGCAACCACAGGCCAATGTAAGCACGGGACCAAAGCTGGAATTCCATTTTAAAAGTAGAGACCAAATCATTCTGCCATACTCCTCTTAAATGGAAAAGACAGGGTTTTTTCCAGGGAAAAGCAAAGCATTGTATCACAACCCAAGTTCACCCAGTTCACCTTTGTAGGTGTTAAAGATCTGAATCAGACTGACAGCAAAAGAAACAGAAGCACACAGCCATTCGCCTCCAGCCAGCTTTGCGAAGCCACAGACTCTCTTCTGTGAAGTCCTGCAGCTCTTGTTGTAGCCAGGAAGAGGAATACACCTAACCCTTCCCAAGATCTGCCCAGTTATCAAGGCCTCCAGCCTGGTATTGTCAGGCAAATTCTTTCAAGTCCAAGAAACATACGCATTGCTCACTTTTGTTTTGTTTTGTTTTGTTTTTTTAGCTAATAACATTTTTTTTAAATATCAAATGAGCCTTAATTATATTTCATTCAAGTACAATTTCAAGGGCTCCTTTGGGAAAGAAAAGGTTTTGACATCCAAGTTTTGAGCTTGCAGGACCTTTCTCCTCTCTTCTCCTGCACAGTGGTGGAGAGATTTAGAAATAGGTACTTTTAAGTCTAAGAAAGATGCAGAAAAAGGTGCACTTACCCAAATATAAACCAGGGATTAGGATGTCATCAGTTTAGGTATAAGGCTCTATTCTTACTCACTTTGTTGGAGTGGCTTCAGCTTAGACACCTTATCTCTCAAATGTGTTTCTTAAGCTGCAAGCATTTGATTTCTTCTATTGGTATTTGTCCCCTATGTTTAAGTAAGTTTAAAAAGTCTCGTAACACAAGAACCTAAACTTACAGTTTTGTGGTTAGAAAACTTCTGTTGGAAAACTTACATCAAGTCCTAGCCAAATACCTTGAGCAGAACTTCATAAACACCAGGCTACATGATTACCTCAACTTATCCCAAAAATTCCATCATAAGCAGACATTTTAATCAGTTTCATAAAAAAAGGCTTCTCAAATTTTTTTTAAAATTCTGATAAATTAGCATTTTAAATGTAAAATTTCTTGATCAGTTCTGCTGCTTCTTCCTGTCCCAGTTACAATTTCTTTGTCTGTACTTTCAGATAGATGATAAAGTGCCTGAGGTCTATTCTTCTAACTAATTTTCTTTTACTTTCACAATCAATTTCCTTTTAAGGAAATAAGCATAGGTGACAGTAATTCTTGTTAAACCATATTTAATTAAAATAATGTCAAATGTACTAATTGCTGAACACTAGATGCCGTGACGCAGAAGTCTTCAAAACAAAGGAATATGCATATTTGATAAGAGCTGGGTAAAACTTCTTAGTTATGTTTAAATTAATGTTTTATTAAAAAAAAAAAAAAGAAAAAAGAAGAAGAATTACTTAAAGTGTTTACAGTGCTAATATTACATTTTTTAAGAACAAAACAATTTCATATACCTATCTAGCGTATGATTTGTTGCATGAGAGTGGTAGTCAGGTCCTTTTAAGAGTTTACAAAGTCTTTATCAGATAAATAAATAGATGGATGAAAGAACACGCTGGCAGGTAGTTAGAGGTATTTAATTTTGCTTGGAACTGCAATTAAATGTGAACACTCAAGTGTTGAAGTGTCCAGTTTTTCACACAGCTTCATCGTACACACCTAACATATTAGACAATATAACCAGGCATGCAGAACAGGACTCATCTAAGAAGTCAAAGACTGAATAGATTTGGGGCCCAGCAGCTCTACAGGGTATAAAAAGTACATGCAGTGAAAATGGATAGCTAAAATCTGCTAGGATTTCTTGGAGAAACTTTGGAAAACTTAGCAAATGGAACAAATTCAAAATGTAGGTGTTGAAAACTGAATTTATCATCGGGTGCCTTTCAAAGTCTTATTATGAAAAGAAAGCTCTTTTATATGAAAGACAATAATTACTGTCAAAATGATAAAACCTTGGTCATTCTACAGTGTTTTTTAATCAAGGAGATAAAATAATTTTCCAAGCACTTAGTTAAAATTTATGACATTTCTGGGAAGGAAGTTTTGCTAATCTCATTTTACACTTGGGGTCACAAAGACACAGAATGGAACTGGGTTCTCTGAAGAGTCAGATTCATGTCCAGATTGTAAACACGTCCATGTTGGTATGTTAGGTAGGATTCAAACACCTAAACAAAGGTGTCCTGTGTCTTTTGGGATGGCTCCTGTCTCCCACTATGGGATCAGAAAGGCATGACAAGCCTGTAAATCTTAATACCTGTATTTGTCAGGAATATAAAATGGCACTGCCAGCTTAGCTTGTGCATCTCTGCACTCTGTGCTGCACCCTGCATCTCTGCCTGCCGGAATGCATGTGAGCGAGCTAAGTGACTGCTGTACTCTGTGGACATCTAGGGGTCTGTTCAGTTGTCTAAATGTAAGTGTTTACTGCCACTTGAAGTTCCTCAGGGAATCTAAGACACCTTCGTGTAGCTGAGAGAATTGTCAGAGGACCTACCGGAGCTGCTGACTGGCAACTGAAGGCCAGTAAATTAATCAAAACCTAACCTGCACAGTCAGTGGCAGCTCGAGACCTATTCAGCTCATCCTGAAATGAATGGCATCCTGAAATGAGCTGAATGACTCCCCAGAGAACACTGACTGTATGGTTTAGATCTCTGTTGCCTACAGAACCTATCTTGATCAAGTATAATGTCTACATTTGTTGACTATAACCTAGACTCCATATAAATATGGGCACTTTCACTCAGGCATCTGCAACATGGACCAGAATCTCATCCCTAGGGCTCAGAGCACTTCCTTAAACCTAGAGGTCACTAGTGGCAGTCAAGTTATGGCTGCATATCCAACCATGTTGCTATGTTCCATGGTTCCATATGAACCAGCCAGTTCATGAAGGCAAGTCCTGTGTCAGATTCATCAGCCATGTTAACCATGTCTAGTAGATAAGCACCAAAGTGTTTTGAATAACAGTGGATGCTGAGGTTTACCCAAGTGAACCAAGCTCTCCCTTTCAGAGCTGTCACCAGCAGCCTGGGCTTTTGACTGCTGCCTTTATGTTGCAATACAAGAGCTCATAGCGACTTTCTTCTTTAAGGCAGGCATCTGACAGCTCTGCATACCTTCATCTCTGCACCATGTATGCAAATAATCACTTCCTTAAATCCTGGTTAGACTGGGTCTTTCAACAGCTGAACAGGAGAATGCAGTAATGACATACGAATTTTTAATTGAGCAAATCTGGTCTAGTACCTCATAAAATACATTGCTGAGGCCTAAGTCTCAGAGGGATCATTGGGATTTTAAATGAAGTTAAATATTTCTTTGAAATGCAACAATGCACTGGTTTTAAAGTCCATCAACTTGGCTATGGAAAAATGTCTTATGCACCTGGCAAAAATATGACATTTAAAAACCAGGCTCTGGCAACAGAATATTTGAAGAAGAAAAAATGGTTTTCAGTTGGTTAGCTCTATAACTACACTGACAGTATTGATTAAAATCTATTGAAATTGGATAGGAAGGTAAGATTCTGAAAAAATGCTGATAATGTGAAGCTGACTCTAGGAAGAGCTACCTTTGTGCTTTGGGGCAGCCCCACAAAATTTATGTTCTGCTTTAATACTGTAAAGAAAATGGAGAACATTGTCTTTTACAAATTGTCTCTTAAATGTAACCCTCTACTACAACAGATTTGAAGATAAAAAGTACTACGCAGAGGTTAATAAAAATAACAATTATTAAGGTTATCTTTATCTTGAGAGTAGGACTGTGTGAGAAGGGATCTTGTTAAAATCAGTAGGATCAAGTTCTTGCTTGACTAAGGATTAGTCATGAGCCTGAGAACAGGTAATTTAATGGTTTACTATTTCCTCATTGTTTTTAATGCCAAAAGATAAAGGTGCTAGTCCATTTTATTTATTTGACTTTGCTTCAGGCTTTGAGACTAATAATAAGTAACCGTGATGATAGATACCATCATTCTATTTGACGAAGGATCCCTCATCAAAGGAAGAAATGGTAAATAAAAAAATTAATGCAATTCCTTTGACAAACTCTAATCTACTGTTCTTAATTAAATAAAATTATTTTTAAAAGCTGAATCAAAAAATGTGCATCTGCAAATTAAATCGTAAAACAGGCTTTTCACACAGGCCTGGTCACAGACCAACCAAGATCCAGAGAAGGGTTAAATGAAGCAGTGGGGGTTTTTAACTAAATGCACTATTCATCAAACAAACATAATGGCTGACGATTGTTAAACACTTACTAAGCAAATCGCCAATGTCACATACCAGACCTGTAGTTTGGATGCAAAGAGGAGCCTGCAGCAGACTTTTCAAAAGCATGATCATAGCTTAGATATACTTTGGTTGAAAACTTACTTGATCAAAATGCTTCAGATAGATGAAGCAATGATCAAAATATATCCTTTTTTTACCTGGGCAAAAATAGCATTATTTTACAATTAATGAAAGTTCAAAGTTATAAAATTTGAAATATTGAAAATTCTGTGAAATTAGTCTCACCCCTGAAATAGGTTACTTTCCTCAGGAATTTCTAATGTCAACCCTTCAACGAAAAGTAAATCTCTAAATAAGTACATTCAAAATCTCTAAATTGTGTAAATTACAATAACTGTGACATAAAAGTCATACATTATCTAGATCTCAGTTTAGGCCCTTACCATTTTATATCCTTTTATATTGTTTCAGTGTTGCCAGACTTAGTCCAAGAGAACGAGTGAGATTTCCTTAATTCATGACAACTCCAGAAGCACAAAATATCACAGCAGGAAAAACCAACATTCACGCTGTGCATGCTATAAACTTGTTCTGCCTCCAAAACTAACTCACATTTTGAAAAGTGTGTTTGCTGTAGTACTATATTAGGATAACCTGAAATATCGCAGGAACAGAGTAAGCTATTCGAGTCCCCAGTTCAGTGAAAGGATTATTCTACTTTATCTCTCCATGAAATCATTATACGTTTAATCCAATTTAATGTCATGCAGTGTCTTGGCATTGTTCTAACATGCTGAGAACTGCAAATGTTCAGGCTGGCAAAAGATTTGGGTGCTAATTCATTGCCTGCCAGTTCCCATGTATTCTCTTTAAACCATTGTCTTGGTCCCTGGCTTTAGACGTTTTCTGCAAAATGGATTAACAGAAGAACATAATCTCTTGACATATGCAGGAATTTAGCATGCTCTTCGTATTCTGCTGCTAAATTTGCCATTGCACACCTGAAGACCTCTCAAAAGGAAGAACTGAGGGGGAATTAGGAAGGGAAGGCAGCCTTCCAGCAGTGCGCAGAACTCAGAGCCAGAAAGCTGATAAATTGCATTTGCAATTCTACATTGTAGCTTCTGCCTTGATTCTGACCTTTATTACACAGATGTTGGTCAAGTAAATTAAAGTTCAGGAGGCACTTTTAGCAAAAGTCTTGTACTCCTACTGATGATTAAATAAATCTAGGTAACTCTCTACAGTAAGCAATTTTTGATAACTAGAAGGCATACTATGTGTCAATGTAACACCATTTGCAAAATACTTTGTATCATGTTCAGCAATAATATAATCAATGGTGTAAACCACATGTAATACAGCTAAGGAACAAACTGATCAGAACATTCATGAACCAGGCAAGCAGTGGGCAGGCAAATTCAGTATTATTTAAGAGACCAGATAAAAAAGAAAGGGAGAAGAAAAAAATTATTAACAAAAGTCTTCTGGGTGGATGGGAAGAGTTCCCTTATCTTCCACACTCTTGACTTTTACTTTCTTCCCATGTATTTTGCTTGCAAATTATGTCCTTTTGCAGTCAGCTGGATGAAAAATGAACCCTAAGTTGTCTGCACTTTATCACAGGCACCTGTTTTTTGACCACATTATAAGTGGGTTAAGTCCTCTCTCATACTCAAGATACTAGTTATTTATTTCAGTGGAGCTAGGACCCTGAATGCCTAATATTACACATTCACATCATTTCTGAAATAGACCTAGATTTTCCATTATGTCTAAGTTTTCTTATTTTATATTGAATTTGATACAAGGTTTAGGGTCTTCTGATCACTCACATGAACAACTTTCTGAAAGAAGTAAAGCAGATATATACTTTGTGGAAATAAAGTTTTGTTTCTATTTGAAAAGATTTTTATTTTTTTTCACAGCGACAAGCTATTTTCAGAAACCAGAAGACACATTTGTCAGAAATTTCCTCTCCCTTTTCTGATACATGGCAAATTCATAAATACTTTTTATTGCATTGGTTTTTTACTTATAAATGTATTAATTTATGAAGTCTCACAACTTTTGCATAGCTTTATGCAATGTTCCTGAATATTAAGCATCATTTTTCACATGCTTTAAACTTGTAAAAACATACAGAATTAACAGCAGATTATTTAATTTTGAATCCAACCCACAAGACATTACTTATGAAACTCTACCTAAACCAACGTAAAAACAGTAAGACTGAGAGATGTGCCTTTATCAGGATAGTACAGAAATTCTGTATACGAATGAATAAAACTGCAATTAGCAGCTAAAGAAAATCAAAGTTGCTAGGCTTCAGTCAGGGGAGTAACTGCTCCTCCAAGAGTGGATCCTGTTGAGAGGGGAGCTAGAGAGTATTCCGGCATTCCCTAAGGAGTTTAAGATCCATGGATAAGTTAAACAATCAAGCAAAAAGCTGATCGTGTCACCTGTCAAAGCCTTTATCCGACAAGATGGTAATGTTTTGATAGTAGTTCATTTTTAGAAGAAGCTTAGACTCCCCCAACACTTAAATTGGAAAGAGATGACACAATAAAAGCTCACATTGCCTCACCTGCACGGCCTATTCAGGTAGTGAGGAATAAGAACTGATTAATTCATATAGTCGGACCATATATCTTTGCATTCTAGCCATGAAAAATCTAGTAGCTTTAAGAACTAGATCAAAACACACTAATAAGAGAGGTTTCTGTGGGAGCTATAATCAGAGGCTGAAAATCCAGGACTGAAACCCTGTCATAACTAAGCAAATAAACACATGTTCAGATTTGGTCTCTTGAAGAGAATTTTGATGAAGCATTATGCAGACAGTGGCTATAAAGAATATCAGAATAGCAGTGCTGGAGCCCATACCAATTCTTTCAAATGGTTTAACGTTTGCCTGCTCTTCAGTTTGTTGCAGATTAAATTGCATGTGGAACCAATCTTACTCAGTTTAGGTAATATTTAACTGAAATTGCAGGTGCATAGCTTCAGAGAATGATCCAGGTCACCTAACACAACTGTCCAAATTTCCTGCAATAATCATTGGAGATTTTGAAGTAAATCTGAAGATCAGCAGAAAGTAAAGCTGTCTTTCCAATAGAGGCATTTCTCCCTTTCCATTGAACACAGGTGCCTCCAGATGATGATATTGCCCCCACTTCAATTAAACATCTGCTTCTGTCAAAGAGAGCAGTAATATTCAATGTAGGTGCCTCTTTCTCATTCTCATTCTCCTCAGATAACAGCAGCCCACCAGAGGAAGGTAATTTCTACTTTTCAACAGTCTGCTGAATATGGCTGGAACTCTCCCTGGGGACAGGAGATGGAGGAAGATTGAGCTTGTACATTCCCCTCTTCTAAGCCAGTGCCCACACCACCAAGGAACAAAGAACCATGGATAAGGACATTTTCTCCTCTTCTCTCAGCACTAAGCTACCAAACAACGAGGCATATTTCCTGAAGTGACATAATCCAACTTCAAGAAAGGGTCACCTGCTGTATGTATACCCTATGGCCTGTTAATCGGGACATTCTCCAGCATTTTGGACAAGAGGATTCAATATCCTGCTCAGACTAAATCAAGTCAAAAGTTATCTAATTCTTTTATTACTGTTCAGACTTCTTATCTATTACACATTATTTCTAAAAAACAGTGCTAGCATTTTAGAATGTTTTTAGAGTTCAGGTACCTATATACCTAATCCTAGGTCACAATCCATTTGTTGGCAGGGTTTAAAGGGCATACCTCAAGAAATGTTAAGCAGTCATCATTGACTTCCTTTAAGCATCCTAGAGATATTCCAGATTAGTAGGGAGACACCTAACAAAAGCTGCCATGTAAAGAGTTAACCAGTCTTTGAAAAACTGTTGACTACAGCTGTGATGGGTATCAGGCACCAGTGTACTTCAGCTATATTTAAGCCAACTAGATACATCTACAGTTGTTTTGCATTCAAGTGGCTTTCATAATTTGAGGCTTTTTTTTTTTCCAGTGAAACATCTGGCCCTTGAATATATATTTTTGTCCCTTTTTGGAAATAAACTGTTAAAATGCAAGATAACTTTATCCACAGCAAAAACACATCCAAACTAGTAACAAACAGTACACATCTGTCAAGTCTGTATACTGCTATCCCACACTGTCTTGCTAGCTAGCTAAATCTGGTTATGTAAGTATCCTCTGTGATTCCTGGACCTTCCTGAATGGAAATCTATTAAATTTAAATTTAATAGGTTCTTAAATATTTAAATTTTATGTAAATGTTTAAATCCTGGTGACTCATCAGGATCTGTCCTTTCATCTCAGACTTCTGTCATGGTCTTAATAATTGACTCCACACATGTTTATACAGGTTCTTCTTCCTGTGTTTTGACATCTTTTAACCCAGTGCTAAACCTGTTAGTAATTCAGGAAAACGTATCAATTCTCCTGTCACTTTTTTCTGGGCTGATGCTATCTTGGCATTTCCTTTTCCATAGTCTCTTGCCAGAGCGTTCATTTGGTCTATGGCCTTCACTTGTACTCCTGACTGCTGCACCTTCATTCAAGTGGTGGCAATGCAAGGACAAACAAGAAAAAGTTTTACAATTCAGATTGTTTTTATTAGTGTTGCCTTTGTAGCAGAAAGTGCAGGAAAAACAAAAAAAAAGGAATTTGAAACATATCTATATATCTATCAATAATTCACATTTTTATAATTTCCTTCAGCCACTAAATAATCTATGTTCCTATCAGGTAGCTTGGCAAAAGTACTATCTTGAAACACTGAAAAAATGAAAGACAAAGTAAAACATTGTAGAAGCTTAATTCATCATGTAAAAAAACAAAAAATATCATCAGTCATATTTCTGGACCGGGTTTCATTAGTTTCCTCAGTTGTGAGGGAATGAGAGCTATAATGAGGTAAATCATTCTAGTCATACTAAACAGAGGTTAAAAAAAAAAAAGGAAAAAAGATTCTAAGTTTTGTTAATGAATTCACATACATTATTTTACCGTCCACAGAGTTCTACATATTTTGTGCAATACTTGGCACAAAAGGTCCACAATTCAGAGCACCAGATTCTCTTACTAACAAGAACAGCAATAATAATAAAAATTCTTGTAGAAGTTTTATATTGTGGGAACTCTGACCAAGAAGTGTCAGGACTGAAAACACCACGGGCTATGCCAGCCAAACAATCTGCATGAGATAATTAACCGCAGAGTTCACAGCTTTGGCTAGCCTGGGGGCAATGTCATACAAACTGCTTCCAGGACCAGAACTACCAGCTTTCTTTTGAACTGGGCTGCCAGGGAGATCTACCAACACATTCAGAACCAAAGCAGAAATCCCTGTGTGATCCTCATGTGGTCTAGACCTACCCCAAATGGTCAGCAGCACCAAAATTTCCACCTGGACTTCTTTTAACTCCAAGCGTGTATTGTTTTAAGTTTTTCATGTATTTCATAACAAAGTAGCAGCACTTCTCTTAAGATGTTTGGTTTCTAACACCTTCCTCATAAACTAGACATGTATTTCACAGCAAGATTTCTTCCACTATTTCCTAATGACTGATATTGCCATATCTTCCATAAAGAGACATATCAATTTCAAGATGTGATTTCAAATTAGAGTAGACACATATTTCATAGCTTTCCATTAAAATACCAACATATTTTGTAGAAGACTAAAGCCCAGACTCCTACACAAGTGTGTTTCTCTTTTCTGCTAAGATACCTTTTATATTTAAATTTCATATTTCCTCTCTCCTTTTCCTCCTAAGTCATTCATAGGTTTTCTAGTGATATTCCTACCATTTTTCTGCTCAACTGCAGCTAAATGCTGACCAGTTTCAAAGATAGGTATCTAAATTGAAGCCTATTAGAAGTAATGCACTATGGCAATTACACTTTTCACACTGAGACCTTAAACTGACTTAAGGAACACAAAGGTATCCTAGGCTAAATAACGAATCAGCATTTGGTAAAGACGTACTCTTCTCTTTGTGAGCGCTTCAATGAGTCTCCCAAGCCCCTTCTCCCAACAGCCTTCAGGAATCTCCTTTACTAGATCCTAGATAAAATCTAGATTTTTTTTACTAGATTTACTAAAAACAATATCTGAAATACTTTGTACAAAATGCAGCACTTCATGATCATATCATACTGTATTATCAGAGCATTTTAACGTAATGAAACATAACTAAAATAAAATTATACAACATAACAATAACATACCATACCATAACATAATGTAAAATAACAATGGTTTTGCTTGTAAGTGCTGATATCAGTCTGAAGGTACTATGCTGGTAACTAATCAATATCCTCTATTTCCCAGGTAAAAAGAGAGTTTAACCAGTAGTCTTCAACACAGAATGCAAGCTATAGCTTCACAGAATCACAGAATGGTTGAGGATGGAAAGGACCTCTGGAGGTCATCTGGTCCAACCCCCCTGCTCTGGTTGTATCCTTCTAGATGGCAGCAACCAAGAGTTTTCCTTGCTGAAGAGCATTTGCATGGAGCTGGTTCACCTTCACTTCTTAGGGTTGGGCTGAGATTTGAGAAGTGAATCCATCCCAGCAGAAGATCTGAGACATCTACCTGTTTCATGTTAATTTCCTTCCAGTCAATGCTTGGTGTGTGTAAACTAAACACCTTTAGCTATGTTTGTGTGATAACTACAAATCATAGAATCATAGAATGGTTTGGGTTGGAAGGGACCTTAAAGATCATCTAGTTCCTACACCCCTGCCATGGGCAGGGACACCTTCCACTAGACCAGGTTGCTCAAAGCCCCATCCAACCTGGCCTTGAACACTGCCAGGGATGGGGCATCCACAACCTCTCTGGGCAACCTGTTCCAGTGCCTCACCACCCTCACAGTGAAGAACTTCTTCCTTACATCTAATCTGAATCTACCCTCCTTCAGTTTAAAGCTGTTACCCCTTGTCCTATACACTCCCTGATAAAGAGTCCCTCCCCAACTTTCCTGTAAGCCCCCTTTAAGTACTAGAAGGCCACTATAAGGTTTCCCAGAGCCTTCTGTTCTCCAGGCTAAACAACACTAACTCTCTCAGCCTGTCCTCATAGAGGAGGTGCTCCAGCCCCCTGATCATCTTCGTGGCCCTCCTCTGGACTCACTCCAACAGGACCATGTTCTTCTTATGTTGGGGGCCCCAGAGTTGAACACAGTACTCCAGGTGGGTCTCACAAGAGCAGAGTAGAGGGGCTTTCTGGGCTGCAAGCACACATTGCTGGCTCATATTCAGTTTTTCATCCACTAATACCCCCAAGTCCTTCTCCTCAGGGCTGCTCTCAATCCAATCATCACTCAACCTGTATTGCCCCAACCCATGTGCAGGACCTTGTATGGGCCGCCTGTCAAGGTCACTTTGGATGGCATCCCTTCCCTCCATTGTGTTGACCGCACCACACAGCTTGGTGTCGTCGGCAAACTTGCTGAGGTTGCACTCAATCCCACTGTCCGTGTCACCAACAAAGATGTTAAACAGCACCAGTCCCAATACGGACCCCTGAGGAACACCACTCCTCATTGGTCTCAACTTGGACATCGAGCCTTTGACCACAACTCTGAGTGCAACCATCTAGCCAATTCTGTATCCACTGAGTGGTCCATCATCAAAATCCATGTCTCTCCAATTTGGAGACAAGGATGTCGTGTGGGACAGTGTCAAATGCTTTGCACAAGTCCAGGTAGATGACACCAGTTGCTCTTCCTTTACCCACCAACACTGTAACCCCGTCAGAGAAGGCCACCAAATTTGTCAGGCACGATTTGCCCTTAATGAAGCCATGTTGGCTGCCACCAAACACAACCTTATTTTCCATGTTCCTTAGTATAGTTTCCAGGAGGATCTGCTCCATGATCTTGCTAGGCACAGAGGTGAGCCTGACTGACTTGTAGTTTCCTGGGTCTTCCTTTTTCCCTTTTTAAAAATGGGGATTATGTTTCCCCTTTTCCAGTCAGTGGCAACTTTGCTGGACTGCCACAACTTCTCAAATATGATGCATAGTGGCTTAGCCACTTCATCTGCCAGTTCCTTGAGGACCTATGGATGCATCTCATGAGGTCCCATGGACTTGTGCACCTTCAGATTCCTTAGATGGTCTCAAACCTGACCTATATATATGTATGTATAAACACACATACCGATATAGACAAACATATTTGAAGATTCTATGTGTGTGTTTAGATGAATAACAGCTATATATAGCATTAATGATTGCTTCCTTCAGGTTGACCATCAATGCTTTCCGTGAAAAAGGGCCTAACAAGATCATGAAAATAGAGGACGGTGGGAAATGTTCACTCTGACCAGCTGTGCTATATGCTGCCTTCATACGTTATCATTTTGATCTTATTATACTTGTACCTTTAAAACATTGATAATTTTTCTTTCACATTTAGAAACCCAGCAGAGGATATTGGAAGGATTTCAAGATATCTCTAACCTCTGCTCTGACAAGTCATATATAATAAAATGTTCCCCTTGGAATCTGAAAAATATAAGTATGCTGGTTAGCCAAAACTTTAGCACTGAACCTTACACATCACAAATCAAAATGAGAAACTATCTGAAAGATCAAATGTTAGTGAAGACCAAAAAAAAGTCCACACATCTTTTTTTTTAGCAGGAACAACATGCACCAAAATGATTTTTCTTTAACAGACAATTTAGACAATGAAGCCATTAGTTGGAGGCTCGATATTTATTTGATGAAGGGAAATGTAAAGATAGATAGAAATCTCAAAAGAAGTTAGCCACTTTTTGAAGTTTATGCATTCATAAGTATAAGAAATTATCCCCATATTTTGAAGTGTGGACTAGAATACAGGTAATTTAAAATAACTAAGCAATAGTTCTGGCAGAAACAGGAAAAAATAAATGAAATGTGATTTGTTGTTCTAGTAATCCAAGTGTGAAATCAAAACAGACTAGAAAATTTTCTTTTTAATTTCTTTTGTTCGTGCTTTATGCAGAGTAATAACTCAGTCTGCTCAGACAAATATTTTAAAGGGACCACAGCGGAAAAGAGTGAGAAGTTCACTGGATATTGGGGAAAAAAGCATATTCCCTGCACATATTATTCCTCCTTTGAAACATTACTGATCACAGTTGAGTAAATTCACTGCTTTAGGGAGAGTTGGTGACTCAGAAGGGAAAAGTACCATGTTGCAGCTCTTAAATTACTGATTTTTGATGTCAAGTAAAAACACTGTTTTAATACTTTACTCCTTCAGTAGTGTCTGTGCAGAATGCTAATAGAACTCTTAAATACACTTCAACAAGGAGATTTCATAACAAAGCAGGGGTTGTTGTGTCTCTGCTTTCAGTCTGGGAAGGTGAGGGAATTATCTGGCTTCTCCTTTACATTAATTTGCTTATATTATTTCACAAGCATAGAAGAATCTAGGGACACCTATGCCAACTCTAGGTTCTAAGAGCCATTTATATGAAAAGGTCAAATTGTCCATGTCAGTGTCAATCTCTTAAAAACCTCACAGCTCAATGAAGATAATTTTTATTTTTATTCTTATTTTTAACTCTAGCATTGTCGTGCATCTGGCTTGTGTCTGAACGAGAGAATTCTAAAAAAAAATCACACTGGAGCCAATACCAACTCAGCTGCAGCAGTGACTGATCTAATGGAGACAAGCTCTGGCAGCTTTTGCTGTTCCCACCAGTATGTCCACTAATCCTTCTTCTTATGAAGAAATAAGAAGCACAGTCAGGCTGAGCACCAACCAACCATAGTCATCTGTGTAAGACCAGAATGATCTTCATTATGAGAAATATTATTGCATAGAAATTGAATGTTTACCATTTTTTTAACTACATTGGTAGAATGGTCTTGAATTTTTTCAATTATTAACTACATTTGAACAGGATCCTTCGCAGCTTACTTTAAATAGGTACAAGACAGATGTTAGATATGAAGCAAGCTCCTCTATCATCAGCAGAGAACATCTAAAGGACATTTTTTGTGAATAATCTTGGACAAATCCTCTAAAAATAACTTTTCCACTGACTATAAAAGAAGCCTAGATGCCCATCAGATTAGATGCTTAAACTCAGTATAGCTCAAAGCAGTCAAGGTCAGTCAAATTGCATATATAATAATTCCAATACATAATACACAAAATATAATTATGTGTATATATAGTCTTTGTACATGCCTATATATGCAAACACAGGGGGGAGTATGGGTAGATGAGTGTGTGTATGCATATAACTTCAAATTACAGAATCTGTACATCCTAATTGCTTTACAAACTTAAACTAATGCAGGTATACTGTAGCACACAAAAATACATTCATGGATGCTTCAGTAGAAGCAAGCTTTTTAAAAAAATAAATAAATCATCTCATATAATGAATAATCTAAAGGTTTTAGGCTAGGGTTTGCCAGTGTACGAGAGAATATTACCTTTCTGATCTCTGTTTCAGTTGCATAAAGTTACACCTGTACTTAAGAGTATTTAGTAGTTTAGGCACTTAATCTCGGGACCAGTCATAGCATGAAATAGGAATAATGCCATACAAGAGTAAGAGAAAACATGAGATTTTAATCCAGCAACAATGACATAAAGTCTTATTTATGTCTGGTGCCCAGTGAAATAATTTATATTCATAGAATAATTTTCTTTTTGCCTATGCATGCTCCCTAATTGGTATAATCTGTGTTCTCCAAACTCTTCTTGCTTAACTCAAACCCATAGACTCAGTTTCCTTAGCAATCACTGACCAATTTTCAATATATTTTCTACAGCAATATAAATGAAAGAAACTGCACAAAGAGGATGCAAAAGGAAAGTAAAATGAGGACCCCAAGCTGTTGCCACTGCCATGATGGAACCAAATTTCCAGTTGTGTCATTAAAATGAGGAGCTAACTGCCAAATTCTGGAGCCAGACTTTACACTTGGATACATGTATATAACTCCCACTGGTTTCATTAGGACCTGTTCTTATGTACCAGGGAAGAGGGTTTGGCTTAAGATTTGTAATCATATCACATTAAAAAAACTCGTTCTTCAGGTGCAACCAGAAGTTCAACAAGTTAACGTCATGCAAACCACATTATGTAAATATTTTGACTCATTACTTTTTCTTTTATAAAACATTTCAGAGTGAGCAATGGGTCCTATTAGACTACTTGTCTTATCAGGGACAGTGTTTCTTACAAATGGTCAAGTCAAAACAGAACAAGCAGCAGAACTAAAGAACCATGAGGCAAAATGCAGAAAATAATGCATGCTGAGATGAGTCATTGAAAAGCAGGGCGACGAGACATTAAAGGTTCCAGTAATTAATCTCCTGTTCTGCTCCACCAACTAATACCAGAAAGAAGCTAAGAAGTGCTTAGCAATACTGTTACAAACACTATATACAACACAATCTTGAGTGTTCTTTATCAAGAACACCTTGACAAAATCTCAATGAAGATATACACAGAAGGCATAATCGGTGCTATAGGTTAGAAGAATATTTACTGCTGTTTGTGCAGTTCTCAGCATCATACAATTGATACAAACACCTCTGTGGGTAGGATTTAGTTTCATATTCAAGTACTTAAAATCAGGTGTGTATCACACTGCACCTGTGAACTATGAATCTACTCTCACATTGTAGACATGGTGTTCAGTTCAATTGCCTGAATATTACAGATGTAACATCCAAGGGTAGCTAAGATCCCCCACAAGGCTGACAGATATGGGACAGGACCTACATGGCATCTGGACCCTTCTAAGTAGCAGAAAAAGGACAAGTAGAATAACCTGGACAACTGCATCAAGGCCTTGGCCAATACACAGTCATAATATGCTTCCATGAATATAAGCATCAAGTGCCACCCGAGAGTCCAAGGTGCTAAAATATCTGTACACATCTGATGAATGTGACTCAAGACCAATGGGAGACCTGTGATTTTTCTACAAAAGCAGCTGGAGACCACAAGGGAGACTGTAGAGAGTCTGAAATGGCAGTGAATATAGATGTTTAAGCAACTGCATCATGCCAAATATAGTCTGGAGAGCTACTGGAGTCATCCTAGAGCAGACATCCTGGGGGAGATTCACTTGGCTAAAGATAGGTATGACTTTTGAGACTCCTTCAGGTATCTGTGAAACCTTCACAAGTCAGGCAAGGTATCTGAGCACATATGAGAGACTTGTGCTCTCCTGAAGAGGCAGCTGGATACCTCTCTGTGTCTAAAATTACACTAATCACTTATCAGCAAGCAACAAGCTGTATATCTACGTTAGATGAGCTGGAAAGCTCAACACTGCCTATATGGACTTCACTGGCTAAAGCAGGAGCCTGCATTGCATGTAGATTTTTTATACTGTAGGCACGTATATTTGAGTCACTGAATCTGGAGTTGAAAGTAAACCAATTCATTAACTAATATGAAAGATTCTAGTGCATCTGAGTTGTTGATGGAAGACTGGACAGGAGTATCACCACTACAATGCCATGTAACCTGAAAGTCAAACCTTATACCAGCCAATACTGATGCTGGAGGACATCCTTAGTATTCCTGCAACTCCATCTTACCTCTCAACTGTGATATATAAACCATACATTTTAATGTCTCTGTACAATGACACTTATTTGAAGCCCACTCTGTTTTATATTCACAGGCAGTGGTACTGAAAAGAATAGCTTTAAGTGACATGCAAAAGACACAGAAACAGCCTTGAGCCCTTGTTACACTGAGTACAAGTTGCAAAGTGCAAATATAAAAATTCTTTGGATTTCTTTCACATCATGAATAGTTTTTACCCCTCATTTAGTCCATCTCGTGTTCATTAAACTATGCAGCTTCAAGTAAACAAATGTAAGAACAGGAAACTGAATAGATAAGTTTAATATTCTTAGGTAGGGACTTTACATTTTCTTAATATAATGCAAGAACACAGATTTGGTCTTACATTTCTACCCTGAAAACCAGACAAATGCTTACACAAGAGACAAATAAATGTTTGGTCTATTACAAATAACTAGTCTACACAATTTTTCGCACTGTTGTATACTCACGTAACACAGCCTAAACCTTGGAAGACCGAGCTATCTTACCTCTCTCTTTCTGCCAAATAAAAATAAATGGCTTAATTAACATTTAGGCCTTTAACCAAGAGGATTTGAACATGCAATAATTTTCACCTGAAACACAGCTGGCACTATAAGTCTTTTTATTATTATTATTTCTTCCCTATTACAAGCTAGAGATTGGAAAATTAAATACCATAGAATTAATCACCAGAAGGTCAGATTTTGCACTCGCTTGTGCCAGAATGCATCCAAAAAGGACTAGTGAAACCAATGTATTTACATTAATGATATATTTGTATCACTGAGGTGAATCAAGCTCAGTGTATTTAAAATGAGCAGGGACAGATCTAAGGAACATATATTCCCAAAAGAATTAGCTTCCAAGTGAGGTTGTCAAGACTAGACAACAAGAACTTACATGACAGTCTAAATAAAAGGATCCTGATGAAAATTATTCCAAGGTGATTTCAAGTCCTATGTAAGTTTAAATGAGTGAAGGGCTGTTAAAGGCTCCAGCCAAATCCAGTGCTCAGTCACGCAGAGGACCAGATGTTTTCACGTCAACCTGGAAAAGGTCTTACGTTAATAAGAGTATAATGAATGGGGCTACTTAGGATCTAATCATTTCACTGGCATGGGACCAGAGTATTTAGTCAGCAGCTCTCAGTGTGAAATCAGTGCCTATGCAAAACAATAAATAAAAATAAATTACAGTATTTTACAGAGTTCACCTTCAGAAGACCCTGACAATTGCTATCTTTTGCCATTCTTTCATTCCAAGTGCCCAAATTGCAGCCCACTACAATGACCATTCAGTACAAGGAACTGAGGGTGCATGTTACATGTCCTGGAGTGCACAAGAGTTGGTCAAGTATTCCTGAGCTGGGGATTCCTGGGGAATACGTGGTAACATGTGTGGCACGGAAGGAGCCAAGCATGGCACCTTCACACAACCCAAACTGCACCTAGGTTTTACATAGAGAGACTTACATAGTTCACACTAAACAGAAGCACATAATCAGTCTTGGGGCTGAGATCCAGGGGTGACTTGGGAAGTTACTTTCTTGGCAATGTAAACTTAACTTATGTCATGTTTAAGAGTGTGGTAGCTATTTCTTGGAAAGTGTGGACTGCAAAGCATGAAGGTGTGCTCAGAAGCAGGAATCAAAATGGAAAAATTACAAACATAAAATGAAATACATAATGACAAAAATAAAAATGTAGACAGTTTACTTTGCCTGGTGTTCTGTGGTTTCCCCCCCCAGCGGAAGGATTAAAGGTTCTTGTCTCTAGCAGGTAAAAAGCCCACCAGAAAAAACAGCCTGACTCATCAGATCCCCTTTGAGGAACAGTCAGAACAAATACAGATGGCTGATAATGCACAGTATATGTCATCTACAGATAACATTCAGTCTGAACACACATTAGAATGGAAGAAAACTGAAATATGAAGATAATTTCTTAGTCAGCCGTACTCATCCACTCCTTCAGAAAACCCACAAAAGATAGTCACTTCTATAAAAGTTTTTGCAGAGAAAAACCTTTTTAAAGTTTCCTGAGGTATACTTTTTGGAAAATAATATGAAATATAAATGTTCTGAACCAGTACATCCCACAGGTATCATGACAATCCTCTGATCAGCATTAATCATTCAGTTTTAAGGTGATTTTGAGGTAAGCAGAAACTCTGCAACGATTTTGCATGGTGGCAATCTGCCCTGGAAGGCTTTTTCTTATCAGCTCTGTGCCTTTCCTGTATGCCTTACCGCAGCACGCCCCAGCAGGAATTGGGAATGAGTGATTCTCTTATTATCTTTTTGCATTAAATGAGAAGCTTGCTGAAATAACAATCTTTCTGGCTGTTAGATAGAATACAGTACTGTAAATGAAAGGAATGAAAGTGCAAGGGAACTCCCTCTTTCTGGTGGTCATATGAAGTTACCCAGCTACAGCTTGCTGGCTCTTCCTTGCCATTTCCCGTTGCTAAACCGCAGTACAAGACAGCGAGAAATGCGCTGAGTACTTCCATAGCAGTTGCTACAGGAATGTTACATAGCTACAGATGTGAAAAGAGCTGGTTGTATGATGATGAGGGAGGGGAACAGCAGTTCCCCTAGACAATCTCTCCCTCTCTCAGAACACTACAGAGATTCATATTGCAGAGCCGTGATAAACTGTGGGAAAACAATGAATAATTGGCAGTCTCCTACAGTTGCTTCAGAACTCAGAGCTACCATGCAGCTAAGTGACCTCTGCTTCTCCTAGGTCACCAAGAGGTAAATAACAGGAGAAAGGCAGTAAATGAAGCATTATTGTGCAGGCTCTGCCTGTACTGTATCAGTTCTGTAGAAAAATAAAGGTTTCCTGTGTTGTCTTCCTCCACGGTCTCAATTGTAGGATTAAATGCAGCACTATGCTATGTGTGGTGTGAGCTACTTTGCCCCAGGCTGAGCACTGGGAGGTTCAGGGAAACAAAAAGCTTCCCAGAATGATGTGGTTTACTCAATGAGAGCTTGAGTAAACTGCTTTATATCTGTGGTCTGGAACATATGGACTGACCAAGGGGCAGTCCCACGCCTGTGCCTTACATTGAGAGGCAGGAAGAGGGGACCTTGGTCCTGCAGTCGACCCTTCCCTTTCTAAGGCATGGGTGCTTCTCCTACGCTTCTCCCCCACTTGACTCAGGCCATAATTTGCAACACTCCAATATACAAGTGCATTTGCTACAAATCAGCGATTGCATTTTGACATGAAAACATTACTGGGAGGAGGGTGAGAAAAGGTATATTAGGCTGGACAGAATGCTTACAGGCATATCCTGCTTCCAGAACCTGATCTTGCTCATAAAGAGCTAGTTTATATATATGTGGATGGCATTGTAGCATGCCTTGTGGTGATATTCTCAAGGAAATGCTTAGCCCTTCTCTGGCAAAAAGGAGTCTTAGAAAACTGTGGTGTTTTGGTTATGCTCTAAGCTTAAACAAAGCAAACATATGAAACGCAGAATTACAATAAATAAAACTTTTTTGTTTGCTTTACTCCTGTGATTTCTAGTCAGTCTCACAGGCCATAATTTACAGTTTTTTAAATGTTCAATACCCAGCATATCATGTTAAAGTCATTTTGCTCCAGCAAAAAGGTGATTGGCTTGTCAGTGAAAATATGCAGCATGGTCAGTATCTCTGCCTTGAAAGAGTTGGGCATGATCCTAGAAGCCTTTATTCTTGCCAGTAATCCTCATACACATGAACAGCCCCAGTTCAATAATCAGGATTATTCACTTCAGATACGATAGGTACAACTGGCCCCTTACCTTCCATATTCTGAATCTCACCTTGAAAACACATTTATGCATGGCTTGGCCACATTCACCATTGAACATCTACACTTCTTAATTTAAGGCAATGGCTTTTCCAGGTACTTGGGTCGGAATTGTACATTATGTTTACACTTCTTTTTAATCTCAAATGTGCTCCACCCAGTTTTTCACATGCAAAAACTAACCACTTTCATGACCCACTTAGTCACTTTTCCTTCAAGGATCCAGACAGCAATTTATCCTTTACTTTTCAGTTACAAAAGAAATATCATATGCTCAATGGGAAGAAGGCAGCACATGATTTCTCAGAATCAGGAGCAGATTTGAAATAGCTGTAGCTTTGGGCTGCAACCCTGTTTTGTTTGTAGCTTGCTAATATGCAGCATAAATGCAAATGACAAGACTTCCAAGTATTGGAACATGTTTCTCATAAAAGCCAACACATGCTACACTTACAGGCAGAACTATACTATTGGCCAACAATATAAACTTAAGTAGCTCTTTTGTAGTCAGTTGTCCACTAGGTATAGTGGACAAAGTGTTGAAATTGGTATGGTGGCAATTCAGTGAACAAGAAAGGCAAGACTGGTGTGTAAATGATGGCAACTGTATGAAGATGCATGTGTTTACAAGAGGAAAGAGGGAGGAAGCTGAAGAAAGAGCCCACAATAGATAGGGTATCTAGAAAATGCGTAGAATATCTGAGTCTGAAAACATTTTTCACAACAAGCTTATCTGACACATGGAGGATTAAAAATTTATTTCATTACATTTGGCTTTCAACAAAGTATCTGAAACCACATCAGCCCTGGCTTGGGTGGCCAGGCTGCTTTGGTGGTCACTTATTTTCCCACCGGAGACATTCAAGTTTATCTCAGATTAAAGTTCTACCATAATTAAATTTTATGATCTGCAACAGCAAGTTATTCTCATTTAGACTGCTGATATATCACCCTGAACATTCTGAAGAGACAGAGAAGGTCTTGAAAAACAGGCCAAAAAATGCTGTGGATGTTTACATATATCATATCATTCAGCTATTGCACAATGCATCGGCCTGGAGATACTTCTATTCATATTTTCATTGGAGATAAGAGGTATTTATTTTTGTCTCCAAGAACTGTTGATTAAACAATACTTGTCAATGAACGTTAAGTTTGCTCAGTTTTCATGAAACAATCTGACAATTAGCTTTTTAAATGTTGAACTAGAGTTTCTTGTAAGATGCCATAAAAACTGTAACAATTGAGGCCTTATTAAGGACAGCTATGTTCTAACTAGAGTCTCAGGTTTTAAAGCCGGTTTGATTTTAGTTACTAGTGGAGACAGCCACCAGAAAAATACAACTTCTCTGCATTTCATCTGGAGATACCTGCTCATGCACATAGCCCTTACTCAAACAAGACATTCAGGGGGAAGAGCTGGGCATGTCATCCAGCCAGGAATGATTTGACTAGTTACCAATGTCAGAAATATGTCCTTGTGTCTGCCAGCATACAGACACAGAGGGAGCTGAGTGACACAAGGGAAGACAGCTGAGCATGTAGTCACACCACATTCTCCTTCTTGCTTTAATTACTGTTCTTACACAGCAGGTATCATTCACGCTTACACATTTCCTGGGTATGTATGGCTCCCATACATCACAAGTTCAGTTTGGCCCCTCGCAGAATGACTTTGTCCTTGTTTCCAGTCCCCTCTACTTTGAGAAATATTTCAATCTAATACATTCCCAGCTAGAAGATTCACACGTCCAGCTGCCAGAAGAATAGCTCTCTGTGTCTGGACAGAGTCCTAGTACTTGATTGTTTCCTAGGGAACCATGCAAGTGTCACACAAAAACCATACTCCAGAGTATGAAATTCTTAATACATAAATCTATGCTTCTCAATTAGCAGTGACACCGTCACAAGGAAAACACACCAAATGCAGTGAAGAAAAACCTTAATGGGGACATACTGATAGCATTTGTTGATGCACACACACTGGAGCTAGCCATGAGAAACTCATTGCCTGGCACAATGTACAAGCACTTCATTTTCTAAATAATTGGTGCTTGGTGAAATATTTGTGCACACTTATCATCATGTCAGAGATGCCAAGGCCAATTGAAAGTCTAAGGCATTCCTCAGCTGAGATGACAAAGGCCCTCCACTGTGCAATTCAGGCTGCTGTGGCTCAGGGAAACCTTTTATGTAACATGTCAGACAGACAGACATACTCCAATGTATCTGCTCTGCATGACATTGGTGGCATTCCTTCTGATAGCAAGGGACTTTCATTTAGGCTGGATCAGTTAAAGTTATGTGAGCAGGAAGGATATGAAGCCCATACTGAGTACAGTTTACCATGTGATACACACAAGGTCTTTGCTTAAAAAAGCTTTCAAATATTTCTTGTATCTGTGGGTTGCTATTCCACTGCATTGCCATTTTAGTCTCCAAGGGACATTTCTGTTGTCTTAACATCCATCGATAATTAGCAGGCGAAGACAAATTAATCAATACTAAAACACCATGAATATATGACTAAACTGGATTTATGATTTTATTTCATATCACCAGGAATTCTATTATAAGCAAGAACAAACACCCTTTCCCTTTATCTCCAGCCCATCCCTAAAGAAGAGAGCACTCCCTCTGGTATGCTCTAATAGCCCCGTGCCATGTCAGATATGCAAAGCAATCATAAATCCACTTTAGCTTGTTAGTTTACTGCTGTTTTCTATCACCAGACAAGCACAAAGCAACTGGAATGTGTCAGTGAATCTGGCCCTAAATCACACTTCTTTTTTTCTTTTTCAAGTGGTATTTTTAAGCTGTGCCAAGTAATAACATTCCAAGACACCCAGGGAAGAGAGTTACACCACATTCACTGACTTTTTAGCATGTAGATGGCCTGATTCTCTGTGAAGTCCTGGCTGTTTGGCACAGTTTGGGCGAAGCAGTATAAGCCCAGCTCAGTAGTTATACAGAGTTTACTAGAGTAGTATGTATGAGTATGTTATTTCTGAAAGAAGTACACCATAATTCAATAATTCGATTTCTTTTTTGTTTTATAAATATATTTGGGGAAAATAATTAAGTCATAATTGTAGTGGAGGAAAAGTTTCTCAAAAATTTTCTAAGAGGAATAAGTTTCTTCCCCTTCTTACTTTCCTTTTATTTTGAACTGTGCTACATTTACGTTTTACTGTTGTTTTATCAAGAGGAAAACCAGAAGTACATAAGCGACAGTCAGGAAGATAAAGCTGCACTATTAACCCAAAGTTAAAAGTCAGATCTGCAGCAGGGTAAAAAAAATGCATAGAAGATGCAAAGACAGTGGCTGGTGAACCTAGAGAGACAAAATGTCTTTCTTTAGCAAGACATGGAAGCGCATAAAAGTCTCTTTAACACCACATTCCTGAGTGACTATGCCCGGTTCCATAGTCAGAATAAATGAAATGGTAATTGCTCATCCATTACATTTGACAAGGATGCTGCTGTTATTAAAAAAATCTTGTTTCTTTCTTGTGTCATTGTATTGCAAAGAAAACCATGAGAGTACACCAGTGGTTCATGAGACATCGTGATGATATGAGTGCTCCTGTGGCCAGGGAATGGCATATAAGCATGGCTTTTAAAACTATGGGACTAACTTAGTTTTGTTTAATGTGCTAGGGAAGAGCAACAATCTAATTCTGTTTTTCTGAAACCATGAATAATTGTTTTAGTTGCTTTAAATAAATAAGTGGATCAAATTAGCTATATACATAAAGAAGAAAATTTTCAGGAAAACCAATACAAATACAATATGCCAACCTATAGTCAGCAGCAACTCAAGTAATCTAGGGCAGGAGAGAGAATATTTATACTGGGAACCAGTTACCACATTTGACACCTAACCCTCCAGCCCAGCAGGGCTCCAAATACAGCCAGCAATTACAGCTAGTTAGGGAACCAAAGGTTACATAGAGACAAATGAGGCCATAAAGGGGCCCTGCTTGTCAAAAATTTTGAGAATTACAGATTTCTGTTTTGTATATTCTTCTGCTCTTCTTCCATAGGAGATGTATTTCATAGGTATTTCACAGTGCTAACTTAGCAGTATATGCTGAAAGTGCAGTATAGTCTGAAAGAGAGATAGTAAATCTGTGATGTAGAGGTTGGTATAATTTAATGGCCTGATTTCACAAAGGTCCAAGGATGTGGTCATCTTTTTCCCTATAAACCTATATTTTTGCCTGATTTTTACAAAGCTAATTAAGTGCTGTCAAGTATTTCATCTTGTAAGAAAACCTTTGGTGCTGTCTTTGATACAAACATCTTAAAAGCAGCATGGGAATATGCTTCACTTTCAGAATACCCTATGTTCATATAGCTACCATGTGGGTCAAGAGTCCACCTAAACGTGCCCTTGCCCTAAGCATGCTACCATGCAGTGAATGCTTATGCCCAGAGGCAATATCTATACTAGATCATAAAATAGCCAGGAATGGTGGTCAGGTCAATTGGCAGAGTAATTTCCTTTGTCTTTGCTCTTCTGAAGGCTTACTGTAGAAGAAGGTGTAATCTGTGATGTGTAAAATCCAGCCACTAGATGTGCCTGTTTGCAAGTTTGAAGATAAAACACTTACTGAGAAAAGGGGAAAGGAAGTCCTAGAAATCATACGTGACCCAGTATCTCAGTTTCCATTTAGATCAATAGTCAAATTCTCAGAGAACTTGCTGAAATATGTACCTTACCATATTTCACCTGTAACCATGATGTTGGTATTTGGGAAGTAGCCACAGGACAGCAGGATCACAGGATAATTCAC
Source organism: Buteo buteo (assembly GCF_964188355.1). NCBI lineage: Eukaryota > Metazoa > Chordata > Aves > Accipitriformes > Accipitridae > Buteo > Buteo buteo. The sequence goes on from NC_134184.1 coordinate 16,073,687, forward strand.
AAGTGGGAAGGAACCTCAGCAGGTCTCTAGTCCAAACTGCTGCTCAATGCAGGGGTAGCTCTGAGGTCAGATCAGATTGCTCAGGGCTGCCTGCAGTGGGGTTTGAAAACCTGAAAGAGGTAATACAACTGCTCTGGGCAGCCTGCTCCACTGCTTGACTGCCCTCAAGGTATTGCTTTTTGGGGAGGCTTTTTTGCTTTGTACCACTTGGTAGCTTTTCTGTTCCAATGTAGGACTGTTGTCTCTTGTTCTCCTTCCATGCACCTCCTTAAAGAGCCTGGCTCTGTCTCCTGATGACTGCCCTGTACCAGGGGTCTTCTGTTAGGTCCCCCCAAAGCCATCTCCTCTGCAGGCTGAACAAGCCCACATCCCTCGGCCTTTTCTCAAATGGAAAGTGTGGCAGCTGCCCTGAGCATCCTGGTGGCTCTCCACTGGACCATTCTCAAGATCTGTACAATTGCATAATTACCTTAATAATAATTACCTTAAGCTGACAGGCTAAACCAATTTCTAACATATCTTAAGTTCATTATTAGAATTCAGAAGATTTTAAAGACCCGTTAAAAACAGAAATATTATATTTCTTATTAAAGTACTTCTAAAAAATACTCAGTGTTATTACAAAGTATATACTATGTGGCAACTGGTTGCCCTCTGCTTTGGATAGGGACTTCTAATTCAGCTTTAGGCAGGGAAAATCCTGGAACTGGCATGCCAGTTTTTTATTTTGGTCCTTACTAAAATGAGCTCTAAGCTAGTCAACAAAACAGAGAATGAATCAAGGCACTTACTGTGCCATTAAATCTCTGTGCATTCAGAATACTGCTCCTCAGAGCTGAAATCTTCCTTCTGCTATCTGGGCTCCTAAAAGAAAAGTGATATATAAAAAAATAATTCTAGTATGTGCAGCCAAATCTTTAGGTCAGAAAGGAAAAGAATGCCTACAAGTGTGATGGTCTGACTAAATGGTCAGAAACAGTGTCAGGAGAAGAGGCTAAATTTCTCACACCTGTCCCCAGCTTACTCAGTGCCTGGATAAAATTAAACACAGCACAAGTCCTGGTAGCTGGTGCCAAAGCACTTTGAGTTGTTGTGTAAAAAGCATCATCACAAAGCCATGGGCTTTTAAAGAAAGTGGCAGCAAAGCCTGTCAGCGTGTATTATACATGCCCAGAATACATCAGTTGTATCAGGGAAGATAGGCAAATGGATATTCACTTTCCAGATTGCAACTCATTTAGGCTCAGATGCTCAGCTCTGTTAAAAACAGAGTAAACCTGGGTGTAGCTGGAAACATGGAAGTCACAGAGCGAATTTTCTAAGGCATTTGAGTATTTCAAGTTATATGATACCTGAGTGTAGTCTTATTTGTATGCATATTGTTTCAGCTTCAACTCTCCACTACCTACATAATTCCTGAGATGTGATCCAGCTCTTATTGTAACCACACTAGTTTGTTTCCTCTTTTTTCCCTGCTTCAACTCTCTTTATGGCAGATACCTAAAAAATAAAGATACAAATGGTCACACAGCACTAGGAAAAACAGCTCCTATCTGAGCCAGTCTCCCAAATTCAGAAGTTCTTTTCAAAGTAGTAATTTCAAAGGAGCAAGATAACTGCAGATGAACTGACCTTGTTTAAAATCTTGGACAAAACAGAGTCACTCATGCTGCATGCCAAAACCCATGCCAAAACTGGTTCTATCTTAGGGTTGCAAAATCTTTTCTTATGAAATCTTAATCTAATGCAGCACATTTCTGCAAAGGATTTTGGTTTCAACTACAGTTTTCTAATAAACATCACTTTCCTGAGAAATGCCTAACTGCTTCTACCCACGAGCAGGACAAGCGTCTCTTTAGAGTTAGATTATGACATACCAGTTGGCTATACCTTCTTGGGGAACATAGCAGACAGAAAAGCAATTCAAAACAAGTTTCATAAAGCCCCAAATTCATCTGTTTTGTACTGTTGTATGAGGGGTCAATAGCCAGTAAACTTTGCTCCTTCAGTGCAATAACAAAAGCCATGTGCATGACAGGCTAAAGTATAAAAACCTTATGCAGTTTGCCTCAGGATTGTCCTGCAAATTCCTATAAATTCTTCTTTAAAGCCTTGAAAGAATGTCAGATAAAAACGTCATTGTTTTGTTCTCCAGTCATGACATGGTCTTGACTCTCATTAGACAATTAATCCCTTTACAGAAGTCTAGTTCTCTCTTAGTGGTCCCTTGGAAGTGAGACTAGCATGGGCAGAAAAAAGAGAGCATTATATTTTAGCATCTTAAAAGGAATGATATTAAGAAAAACAAATCAAAACAACTCAACTTTAGAATGGTTTATTATTATATTGTCAATACTGGAACAAATTACAGCTTGTCACAAAAATTGCTCCAAATGCTTCTGTGGTCTGGTTTTAGATTATTGCTATCTTTTGGGGCTTGCTTACTCAAAACAGTAAGTGTTACATAAGTAAAACCACCACTACGGTACTTAGTATTTTACACTGATGAGGGACATTTGGGGTCAGATTATGAGCTGTTCATTTGTTCTTGCGCTTGTCTCGTTGTTTGACTGAGACAGCATCACTAGTTTATATGCCTTGAAATGACCTTGTCAGTATAATATAACTAAGGACTTAGCCCTGCACACTGTCCTCAGTCAAGGGAATTTCAGACAGGAATCCACTGGCGTATTTGTTTAACTGTTTCATTGGGTCAGGAAAAGAGTGATTGGCATATTGGCAGATCAAGTCCACCTGTGTGGTACTTTGATGAGAGAAAAAACTTATATGAAACCTCTGAAGTTACATGTACATTCCACATGTGGAACAAGTAAGCATTCAGGATTTGTTATGGGAAAATAAAGGCAATACTTTCTCTCCTGTATTACTGGGGATAGAGAAGGAGAAATCATAAAGGCTAATCATGGGAAAAAAAAAATTGTCTTGAGTTCCTAAAGAACCCAAGTCATTTTTGAAGTATAAGGCACGGAGCACATGGCATCACCAGCACTTCGTTAAGAACATGTTCTAATATGCCCTTCTGTCCTCAGAAATTATCAATATCTAATTATTTGGGGCTCATAATTCTTCTGCTGTTTTCTGCATTTCAGCCACAGCCAAGGCAAAAAAAAAAAAAAGCAGCTTAGTGCAAACAGAAGGCACAATTGAATCAAATATGTTTATAGGTTCAGAAGTGGAAACAGAAAGAAACATGCTGTCGCGTAGTCTTGCATAGTAAATGAACTTATGAATTTGTATATTTAAAAGACCACCAGTAATACAGAGGATAATCAAGTCCCCTAGATTTACTTAAGTAGCTATTGTTCACTTTTAGCATGATTTTAACAGTAAAAAGGTAAGGGAATACTGGCATTATTGCTGGTGGTAGAAAAAGTTTCCAGGAATGTATTAGGTAAAAAGCAGTGTGGTCTCAGTGGGCACAGAAAAGATCTATCAAATCTTCCAGACTTACCACTTGTCACTGTATGACTTTTCCTCTGACAGCAAATTGATTACTGCTGCACAGACCCTGCACCATGTGTTAAAAAGGACCTATTAAGGTCTAACCTCTGCAGCGACGGCATCAATATATTTTACCAGGATCAGTGTAATTTCCACCCATTCCACTTTGTCCACACATCCGCATATATGAAGAGATTAATCCTAACTCTAGTTCAGACAGTAATTTCATACTGCTGAATCACCTAAAATAGCCTTTCAATTTCTACCCTCTCTGTAGGGTAGAAGTCTTTTATTGAAGCGTTATTCTCAGGGCACAGGAAAACCGCACAACCATATATGATGAGATTGCACCATGTCAGTCAGGCTTCTCCTTAACTGCCTCCGAACATTGCACTCATGAAATCCAGGCTATTCTCTGCATCTCCACCTGTTCCATCTGAAGATCAGGAAACACTTCTTTACTGTGAGAGTGACTTAGCACGGGTACAGGTTGCCCACAGAGTCTGAGGAGTCTCCATCCTTGGAGATACTCAAAAGCTGTCTGGACATGGTCCTGGACAACTGGCTGTAGCTGGCCCTGCTTAGCAGGGGGAGGGACCAGATGGCCTCCAGATGTCCCTTCCAACTTCAGCCTTTCTGTGTTTCTGCAATTGTGTATTCTCCAATGCCAAAAAGTTGAAGCCTTCTGAGGTAAGGCTTTCAAAGGAAGGATGATAAGGAACTGGGTAAGTATGGAAAAAAAAAAGGTGGGACAGAATAGGGAATTAGCCTAAGTTCAAATATTTAGCGTGAAAAGATATCTCAAGTTACATCTTATTGTAGCTCTTCAGCTTATTCTATTTACCATACATTTTGCTACATAAGCCTGCTAAAATTCAGTCATTTGCATTTGCTATTTCTGATAATTGAGAGTGAGGGAAGGCACAGCAGAACACAGACCACTTGCATACCTGCATGATAATCCAGAATAACACTCATGTAAAACATGAAATACCTCCCACGTTTATCTTACACTTCTGTCTTTGTGATTTGGTCCCTATTAAACAGCCTGTATTACCAAAGCCACTAAGAGCATCCACACAAAGATATCTGAAGAGTGGCCACTCCAGGTCTCTGTAGCAGTGAGATTTACCTACAGATGTCAGATGCAGCAGCTGTTTCAGGTTCCCTCTTCTCCTTAATAACTTCATTCTCTGGTAAAGCTAAATTCTCCTTCCTTGATTGATTAGTGCTCTCCTTGGTTGATTAGTGCTTCAGGTGAAAAAGAAAACTCCGAAGAATTCTTCACCCTATAGCATATAATCCTCCTCTTCACCCTATAGCATATAATCCTCCTTTTTGGCCCACAGCTCTCAAGAAACTCTTTTATTAAGGTATTTCTTTGACTACCTTTCAGACAGGATCTTCCTGTATTGAGTCCTGGATATCTGTGGGGATGTCTGAAGTCTCTGTCTGCGTAATCTAAAATACCTTAGACACTTCTTTCAACTTCTTAGTTATTTCTTAAGTACTCATCTTCTGCTAGCACTCAAGGAAATCTTCCAAGCCTTCATTCACACATCAGTTCAGGGATCAGCTGTATGCCATAATACCAGCATGAGTTCATCTCACTGGGGTTCACAGGAGTCCTTTGAGATGGAACCAGAAGATTTCCTTTATTTTCAGCAATTTGTAAAGGAAATACCTCGCTTGATCTGCAAAACACCTTAGAAGCAAAACCCTGTTCTGTTACTTTCCCAGATAAGAGTTTAGTTGATTAGCAGCTGAATCACTATGAATTCACTTAATGTTACTTTGGTTGGATATTTAAAACCACATGTTACAAAGATTTGTGATGTTTCTGTCAGGTCACATTCACTTCAGACTTGGGAACTAGCTAAGTACTTAATGAAGTGTTTTCATACAGAAAATCATGGGCAAACTTTGGAAAGCTTGGATAAACCAACAGATGTCCAAATGATTATTTAAAGGTCATTTGAACTTAAATTGTGTTTTGTGACAACTTCATGGCATGAAATTCTCACAAATACTTCCTAGCTTTCACTGCACCAAAAGTGAAAATAGTAATTTTTTAAAATTTTATTTACCATGAAAATAGTAATTTCTTAAAATATACTGACAGATACATATCTAATCCAGCAGCAAATAATACCCTGTGACCACTTAAAACCAAAGTTAACCAGATTTGATTGGTTTGGTTTTGGAAAGGGTTTTAGTTCAATTCAGTTGATGTTCTGAATGATGAGTCTAACTGTATTTCCTATAATCTCACTTCTTTTTTACAAAGTAAGTTATTTTGTAAAAGTATCAGGAATTTTAATGAACAATTGGCAATCAGTTATGCTAAAGTAAGACATTATAACATGTTTATAAAAGCTTTTATGGTAACTGTACATCCTCTTAACATTTTAGTTGAACCCAACAAAAAGAATGGAAGAAGAAAAAAATTAAGAGAAAGGAACAATAAAAGAACAAAGAAGAAAAGAGAAAAAAGTTCCACATAAATGAAAAAAGGGAATTTGGAAGGGCGTGATTCAAATGTCTGGAATTTCGTTAAGAATCAGGAGCTGATTAGTTGCATTAACAGCAAACTCAACAGCCTTGTTGAAGTCACTGACACCTTTCCATCAGTTTTTCCATCTTTAGTAACAATATTTATCAGCACAGCAATAACAGTTAAAGTTAGATTACCTTTTGTGAGATGAAAATTAATGCCTGGAATCTTACACCTTCAAAAGGTTGTCCAATTATTAATTAGCTTACCTAATTAAAGGGTTTTAAAGCATAAAACATCGTTACAAGATTCTTTTAATAGATCACAAACAGCCAATAAAAATGTTATTTCCTCACATGTGTAGAAATAAATCATTTGTATAAAATAGAAATTGCCTGCTGTGCTTTTTATGAAAATAACAGTAGCACTTCAGACAATGAAGCTGAGGGTGGGACTACTAACAGTTATAAATACAACATTAACAACGTCATTGTATTTCCCTTGACTTCCACATTTGTATCTCTGGGGAAATAAAGGCCCTGTTACTTACTAACTTGAATTCCTGTCATTGTACTTTGGGAATCAGTTGCTTGAGGTGAAAACCTACAACATATGCCTAAGGTTATCATATTTGGGGTCATTCACAAGCACTGATGTATAGTTTAAAAAAAAAATTTTTCTTTTTTTTTTTCTTTTTTTTCTTTTTTTTTTTTTTGAGAAAAGCACAGAGAGAGAGACCTGTAATAAATCAAGGTAAACAACAAACTATGTGATAGCAGAAATTGTAGTGGAAAAGTGAAAAATGTCCCACCACTTTTTTTTTTATTAAAAAAATAACCACAGTGTACTGTAATAATAATAATAATATTTTTTTAAAGTTTTCAGCCAGTCCAAAGCAATGATGTGTCAAGCTTTGTAAAAACACCAATTCATCATTTCCTTCCCAGTATCTTTCCCTCCCTCCTGCCACTACACAGTTAAAGGGAACTGATGACAGCAAAACCTTAAACAAAATGCCTATCCACTATTCTAGCTAATACCAGCAGGTAATTATTTCTCAGCACTCACTAAAAATCTACCCTGGGTCAGAGCTGCTGCTAAAGTTCTTCCATCAACCTATAGCATTCCTTTCCCTCTGAAAACATCTATTTTTGTTTAGAAAGGACTGCATTAATGTCATTACATGTTAAATCACATTACACACATATAGACCCTTTGGTTGGTGTAGAATTCTGTTGCTCCTGTAAATGGGTGACTGAGAGCCCTGGTGGAGCCAGGCATGGTGTGAGTAAGGAAGGGATGGGCCAATCAGTTGGACAAAATAATGTCACAAAAGGTCAGACAGACTTCGAAGGTCCTGCAATCCCAATGCCATCTCAAACACGGTCCAGTTCCTCCTCAAGACTGTCATTCAAAAGAAATTCTTGGAAACATAAATGAAGAAGGAGTCACACAGGGACAGAGGGCAATGGTTCCAGGTTGCTATGTGGTGCTTCTCCATAACCTCTCTGTGCTCATGGATATTATATATATATACTATTTCAAGAAACTCTGAAGTCTTTAAGAGAAATAAGGCGGTACAGTATCAGCAGTCATTTATTTGGGGTTTAGATGTTACATATCTTGATGCCCAATTCTTTGCTATTTCCATTTGGTCAAAAAAATTATAGCTGTTCATTTAAAGGGGAATGGCCAAATGCTGGTGTCAGTTAGATGGTGGAATGGCAGCAGCAGTTTCTTGTTGCAATGTTACTTAATCTGTATAGTTAAGACAGGTCAAGGAAGGGTCTTTTCAATTTTAGTCCCTGGACTGAGGCCACATCTATAATGGTGTAATAAATAGGGTAGAGCTATTCCCTGGCACCAAGGCTGAATGGCATGGGACAGCCGACATCCATACAGTTAAACTCTCAGTTTTCAAGACAAAATAGCTATACCCTAACTGCTTGTCAGGATTAGTTCTTGCCCCTGCTAACTCTGGAAGCATGCCCAGGTATTATTTGGGAGGGTGAGAACTAGCCACTAGAGCTGTGCCATGGACTGTAGCATACTTTAACAGCATGGACCTCCAAATTCCTGTGCCTGGGATGTTCCCCAGGAATGTCTAGTTTGCTTATACAGGCATAGCCAGATGTTCTTGGGATGATAAGAAGTGCTAACTTTCTGCCACATTTGAAACAGTCTCTGCAGTGAGAATGTAGAAACAAAAAAGGCTGAAGTCTTCTGTTTTCCTTTCTTCTACCCTTCCTCCCTCACGCACTGCAGAAAAAAAGAGTAGATTCCAATCAGTTTCTTTTTCTTCCCCATACTGATATAGCAAGAACATGTTTTAGAAGTAACCTTGTTTCCACAGAACTATCATCAGAGTAGAACAGCTGGGCATGTTTCCCCTTGTCTTCCTCAGTCTAAGACCGAGAAGGATGTTAAGCCTTCTGTTTTCCCAGTTTTCCTTAGTTTGTCTGACGAGCTGCTTCAGGAAGGTGCTGAGCAGCCTAGAAGAAACAAGGAGCTGCACCTGTGGGGTATGCATGTGAACAGAGCTTACATTGTAGTTTCCCTAGGTGTCACTTTTCCAACACTGTAAGGAGTATCTATTGGGGGTTCCAGTATTTTCCTTTGCCCAACTGGAGAACAGACTTCTGTTTGTGTCTTCTTTATGCATGGCCCAGAAAAGAGGCTTTTGTTATGACTTGGGGCCATTGTTTTTCAGATCTCACCAGACACCCATCTTTCCTAGACATTTCAGACTCAGATGCAAAACAAGGATTACATATGCATACCTGTGCAGATGAGTATGCCAGTGGTCAGAGCATGTTGATAAGTCCAGAACTATGGATTCCTTCTGGAAAAAAAATAGGAGTCAATTACTATAAAAAGTGCATATCTGTGCCTACAGATAAGTGAGAGTGAAAGAGGTTATCCTGTTTCAAAGAAAAAAATAAAAATATTGGGTGGAGCAGCAGCAACGGCAGGAACTTTTTGGAATGAGAAGTGAGGTTTTGAAGACATCAGAAAAGACCTGGTTTGCAAAACAGGCCAAACCTAGGCCCAAATGTGCCATCTTGTACTAAGCATTGTGAAGCCCTATTGTGGCCCTGTGTTTTCCAATCCACCAAAGATCAGGACATTTTGGAAATCTTATAACACAATTTCAACTCCCAAAACTTGCACCAGCCATTGTGAACTCAGGAGAGGCTGAGCCATTAACCAAACCAAACCTTTGGAATTTACTGTCTTTGTCCACCATTACAAGAAAAGCTTTTTCAACACGTGCCTTTGATGCCCTGTTGTTTTACGTTGTACTTCCAAACCCATTGCCCATTGTGTCAAATGCAGACAAATATTAATGTGAATTTATTATATTGACAAAGCTCCAGTGGACACTAACTGTGAGCCAACAACGCCTTTCACTTGGAACCAAGTCCAGGTTTCAGGCCAGTTTTCTGGAGGCTGAACTCTTTTTAACAGCAAGCACTTGAAGCACTGACTCTGTTGTCATCAGTTGTCTCTGTGTTTCAAACTGGGCACCTAAGTTGATGCTAGGCACAAAGGACAAAAAAGGGCTGAAACAATAAACATTGCAAACACCTAGTATATAGTGTCCCTACAGAATTTGGAGAACTCAGTCCTAAGTAATCCTATCTGAAATTCTTTCATGTGAGGAAAGGAAAGGAAAGGAAAGGAAAGGAAAGGAAAGGAAAGGAAAGGAAAGGAAAGGAAAGGAAAGGAAAGGAAAGGAAAGGAAAGGAAAGGAAAGGAAAGGAAAGGAAAGGAAAGGAAAGGAAAGGAAAGGAAAGGAAAGGAAAGGAAAGGAAAGGAAAGGAAAGGAAAGGAAAGGAAAGGAAAGGAAAGGAAAGGAAAAGAGATACATCATTTGCCTCAGACAAATTCTACTTTGTCTTTTTCATTCTACTTCACTGGTGGGGCGTACATGTCCTAATAGAAAGGCTTGGGCCTGGTCTTCAACTCTGAGGCCAACTGGCCTAGCTAGAGTCTCTACAGGTAATTGTTTTCACCTTCCAAAGAAGGGTGGCATCATTCACAGTACCTCTTGGGAACAGACCCTCAAGTGTACTCTTAAATGCTCTGACATCGTATAGGTAGCTATTGCTAGTCAAACCATGTCAGGGACTACTCTAACGACTTACAAATGCTGACAGCTGCAAAATAATGCATGAGCTTACACTTTAATACTGCTTAGTTTTCTAATAACATATGGTGAAAGAGACATCTAAGTTAAGAACATTATTGCTCTAAGTTTTCTTTCTTGCCAATAGGAGAGATAGGTCCTTCAGATTTCATATGTCCCAAATCGCACTCTGCATATGTTTATCTTTTCCCATTGAATCTAGGGGTTCTGGGAAAACTAAATTCTAACTACTAATGACTTAGTTAAGTTTGTACATTAGTTGGAACTAAACCAGTCCAAATTTTGCCACTCGTATCAAACTACTTGCATGATAATTTAAAGTTCTCAGGTCAAAATCTGTCTTCAGTGTTATTTGTGCATACCCAACAAAGACAGCCTAGGCCATCAAATCCATTCAACTTTTTGTACAGTAATGATTTTTAGATTTTCAGATATTCTGAATAGTTTTAATCATTTTGATGCTCCATATAGAAAATTTCCATTTATCAGAGAACATTGCTTTTTATTTTTAAGTACAAAAAATGTTAGACTGCCAAAGCCTTTTCAATAATATAGAGTATCCCATGTCCTTTACTCATGACATATTTATTAAACCTGGATTTTGTCCAGAAAAATATACTACTGGTGCTAATTTATTTCTTTCGTTATCACTGGTTTTAACTTTAAGGTAATTGATCACCTAAGATATTTATTATGAAGGACCCTGTCCTGTCCCTCCAGAAGCCCAATGGGAGTGCTATTATTGATTTCCAGAACAGTAGGACTAGGTCCAAATTATCTGAATCAATGCCAAGAAAAAGTTTGTTTTGGTCTGAGTTTTTGACTAGTTCCTTACACCAAAAATAGAGATAAAGGAAATGTTTCCTCTTGATCATGAATATTAACCCATTTGAATCGAAGTATGTGTCACACTCTGACTGTGATTTTAGAAACGGAAACTGTAGGGAACATGCAACGAGCCATTGTCTAGAAAAAGTGATCTGAATTTACTGGTGCCTTAAATGGTGACCAAAGTTACACATGGAGAATTAGTTGGTTAGGTAACAGATGTTAAGAAGAGGAATAAATGATAAAAGAGGCAATGTGACATCATCTGCCTTTGGGTCGATGTAAAATTTATGTGACAAGACACAGAGAAGAATGAGGAATCTCAAGAAATGCAACAAACATGTAGGGAAAAGCTTCTCTTTCTAGCTTATTTATCCTATTCTAAATCTTCTTCCAGCTAAAAGCCAGACACTGGGCTTCATCACATCTAGTTTTAAACATCTAGAAGCTTGAAAATTAAATCTGAGCTAGTGACTATATTCTCACCAGACTCAAAGGAGGGAGAATACTAAATTACCCAGAAGATGAATCCTCTGAGCAATCTTATGCCCTAAAGTCCAGATGCAATTAATCACCTTCAGAGACAACTGATTTCATTCATGCAAAGAAATCTTATAAAAGCTACTTCAGGTTTAGCATCTATCATGCAAATGCCTAGCTCAGGAAATGCCTCAGCTCATTGCCTAGTCATTGCTGAAGGTCTCATTTGCATCATACTCTTTGAGACACAACACAGTGCTCCACAGACATTCTATGGCCAACCTGCAGAGTCTCATTAAGCTATTTAGATAGCTCTCCACCTAGCTTTAAAAAGGGATGGGCTTTTTTTCTTCCCTGTTCCACAGCTGCCAATTCCCTTACAGTTCAGGATGAAACCCTCCATTGTTTTGCCACATGACCTTTTTCCATCAGCTGCTCACCTTCTCCACTACCTGCATTACAAGTGGATCCAGCTCTGATTCTGTGAGAGATCCATCTGCTTACATTTGAGGTCAGTGGCTCACTAACTGCATGTCATTCCTCTGTGTGCAGAAGGCAGCCCCAAGGTCCACCGTAACCATGTCTTCAAGGCTTCCCTGGAACTTGCAGGATATGTCTGTATCAATAAATAAGATCAGCCAGGGACTCAAGGATACAACTTAAACAAGGTGTCTGTTTCCAGTTTTCTTACTGGAACTGTCTCTATCATGCATTACGCCCATAACACACCCAGGCATTATCTAGGCCAGCACTAGCTGGCACAGACATCGCCACACTGCTGTGTGGGGGTTCTCTGAAGAGTGGTGAATTTAACCCATCTGTCAATTAATAAGAAGTACATGGAATTACTCATTCCCCTTTGCCAAATCTTGCTCTTGCACAATGTTTCAATCCATAACTGTTCATGGTGCTTAACAGACTGGCATGCTCTTGAAGCAAAACATCTGCAATAAGTGGGACATGAAGCCCTCAGAAATGATGGCTGACTTACATTCTTAAGAACATATTCATCACTCAGCCGCTGATACGTCGTAGGAACCACTGAGTACACATTTGCAGCTAACGTCAAAAAGTTAGGGAAAGAATCTGTTTCTCTAGCTGTTCCCTTCCTTTTTATTCCAGATGTAAGAAATATATATTCCAGTTTCATGTTTCACCTGCTGAACCTGTTGGAGTTTAAAATGTTAAAGGGGGCAAAGGGGTTGCTAAAATAGCAACTGCAAAAAGAATAATGAGAAAGGGAGTGAGTTATATCTTTTTTTAACAGTGAGGGCAAGCACAGAGATACATTGGCAGGCTCATTGCTAGTCTAAACTATAACAGTGTTAACTAACCCCAACTATCAATAAGCGGCAGTAGATCTGCCCCTTTGTACTTATCAGTCCATGAAAGGGGTTTAAATTTAGTAGGAATTAATTTTAACGTTGTTACATTTGTACTGACAAGATACTTTTGGCAAATTGGATGTTACTACAAAAAACTATCATACAGTAGAGAAAATAACAATTGCATTCTTAAATGTTATGGCATCTTATCTTCTTTGCCCTAATTCTCATGGCTTTTTGCTCTTCACATCTGGACTTCTGGCATAACATAACTATGAAAGAAATGTGCATTTCAGTCAAGTGATTTAAAGGAAGGGTTGCCTCAATCTAAATGCACAGGAATCATGTCTGAGGGATGTAACTTGTATTTAACCAGGAAATTCCCACTAAAATAAAGTGTCTTGTTTGCAAGGGCACTCTGTGTCTAAAATAGAGGAAGGAGTGATCCTTATTCACGTCATTATAGTAAGCAGGCAAGGAATCTGTAGTGAGGACACAGGCTATTGGGTTATCATTCTCTTATATTTAATCTAAAAATAAAACTTTTGTACTTTATTGTTAACATAATACAAGCATTCTGCTGACAATGAACAGAAATAGGGGAAATGGCTCAGATATAATGAAACCCTCTTTGACATTTCACCCAAATTAGAATGACCCTTTTGGAAGCTGCAATATTTGCACTTGCTTTTCTTCATTATCATTTCATTTTCTTCCTCTAATGCTAACCAGAAACATAAGTGATGAGGAACCAAGTGAAAGACAGTTATTGCACAATTTCAGTCCTGACGAGAAACAAAACAATGTAGAAATGGCCGTAGACTGAGTTTTCAGAGGGTTAAAGCTGCTTCCAAAAAGTACCCAGGGCTGCATTTGCTAACCCAAACTGAATGCACACTCCAGCTAACATGAGGTAATACAATGCTGTGAACTTCTGTTCAGTTACTTTGCACATTTTACATGGTCCCATTCCAAAAGACAATTGCATATGAATGTCAAACACACCAGAAAGGAGGGACATGAGGCACAGGAGTAAATTCATGAACCATTTGATCTGCTGTGCACTTTAATGAACACAGGAAGACAAAGGTGTGCTAGAGGTGGGTTTGTAGGCCACCAGGAGACTGGCATGGTGGAGAATGAGAAATAAGCAATACAAACCAGGAATGGTGAGAATGATGCAAGGCAGAAGACTCTTGAAAACCACAACATCTATTTGTTGAATATTTATGAATTTTAAGGACGTTCTCAGTAGCTGCAGATGAAAAGCCCTGGAGAATTTATTCCCTACTTACAAAGAGTCTTTAGCAAAATAGACTCATGAGGACTACAGCTAAATTTGGAACCGGCTTGCTAAGAATTTCTCACCTGTTTGTACAGTCTTTCTGGAACCTAAAGCAGAAATTTCAGCACAGAGTTGAAGACACTATATTCTGCCCGCTTACTACAGAATCACAGCCCTTACTCAATTACAGTGAAAAGACTATAAATATATTCCTAAGAAGATACTGGCTTTATGAAGGACTCAAGAGGTGGTATAAGCCTCTGCAAACAGAAAAGGAGCAAGATCAAGTTTCCAGAGGTAAAAAATGAAACAGTAGAAGAAAGGTCAGCAGATTTGATCTATGAAGGGTAGATGAGAGGATAGCAGTTTCAATGTTTGAATATCAGTTTTGCCAGAACAGATATCTGGGTCATGCTGTTAGCCTGCAAATCTGAATATGAAGGTCTCTCTGGGCCTTGTAATACATTCATGTCATATTCAGAAGCTTTGAAGCAGGAGAGCTGGAGGAGAAACAAGAGGGTTGCTCTGAGAAGAAACAGTATTCTGTGGCTTCCAGTAAAGTTCAATTTCTTCTATGGAAATATTTCAATGGATGAGGTCAAGGCTACAGAAAGTACATGAGATATTACATGAGATATAGCAGAAGCAGGTTTTCAATGCCTGGATGAAAAAGCCAAGAAGATCAGGGCAAAGTGAAGAAAGTGGCTTTAGGGAACAGCTAACAAAGGAAAGGAGAGCAGAACCTAGAAGACTACATTTGTGCCCCATGCAAACTAGGGAAAATTGAAGTTTGCACTGAGATAGTGCCATAATAGGGAAGCTTAGTTGGAAAAAATGAATCCCAGTAGCAGAAAGTCTCCACCTTAGAAAAGTGGTGGGAGGAGTTGTAAGGAGTTCATCTCTGACTGCTGTTGGGGAGAATATGATTTTGCTGGTCTGGAAGCTTAAGAGAAAGAGATACAGGTACTCTTCTCTAGCAAAGCAGAGAAAGAAGAAAGGGTCATGAAGGGGAGGTCACGGAAAAATGATACCTAAAGGTCAAGGATGGGGAGAGAGCTAAAAACAGGTTAGGGAGAACTTTTCCCTGGAGAAATCAAAATGTATTTTTGAGCAGGAAGTAGCTTTGGAGAGTTCCTCTTGAAACAAAAATACTCCATTTCCTGGAGATAAAAAATAGATTGCTCTTAGGAGCAAAGATGTCCACTTCAGAGAATGGTGGCTTGATCTGAGAACAAATATGTGACCAGGCTACTAGAGCATCTACAGAGGCTTATTGTAGATCTGTAGACTCAGAAACAAGCAAGGTGATGTTCTGTTAATGGCTGCAAGTGGAGTGAGTGTCACAGAGCACAGGTCTGTGCAAACTGGTTACAAGAGTTCTGGGCTCCTCAGTACAAAAGACATATGAAGCCACTGAAGAAATTCCAGCAAAGGGCCACAAAGATGATTAAGGGGTTGGAGCACCTCTCCTACGAGGACAGGTTGAGAGAGCTGGAACTGTTTATCCTAGCAAAGAGAAGGCTCAGTGGGGGATCTTATTAATGAATATAAATACCTGAAGGGAGGGTGCAAAGAAGATGGAGCCAGGCTCTTTTCAGTGGTGTCCAGTGACAGGACAAGAAACAGTGGGCAAAAACTGAAACACAGGATGTTCCCTCTGAACATCAAGAAATACTTTTTTATTCTGAGGGTGACTGAGCACTGGCAAAGTTTGCCCACAGATGTTGTGGAGTCTTGATCCTTGGAGATATTCAAAAGCTGTCTGGACGCACTTCTGGGCAACCAGCTGTAGGTGGTCTTGCTTGAGCAGTGGGGTGGACCAGATGACCTCCAGAAGTCCCTTCCAACCTCAACCATTATGTGATTCTGTAAAGAGTAGTGACGATAGTACCTGTGGCTACCAAACCTACTCAACTGAAGGACCAGAGACAGTAGGAGAAGATGTCACACAAAATCACATCATTTAGAAACCAAAGTGGATTCCAGAAAAACCAAACTAAACCAAACCAAACAACTCCAATTCACTTGGGAGAAGAAAGGACAGCAAACTAAAGAAGAGTCCATTTTGTAGTGCCAGAGTGGTCTGTCTTTCATGGAGGGCTTGGAGTTTGCAAGTCAATACCTGTATGGCTTATGTTAAAGGATTATTTTAGCAGTGGCTGCGCACCTGAGCAGAAGAACCCACTCTGGCCTTTAAACTCAGATTCCCCAGTGTGTCAAAGTAATGTAAAACATGTCTGGAATGGAAGGAAAGATTTTGAAGCCAGAATCATCTTGGTAATGTCAATAACAAAGTCAGCTTTTGAGACTTCTTCCAGAGGCCACCTTCTATAAACAAAACAGCATCTGAAGACAGTACTCCTGTTTTCCCTTGGCTAACAGCATATGATCCTCTAGCACTAAATACAGATGTATGTAAGACTGACATTCACAGTTTGAGCCTTTACTATATAAAGGGAGAAGTCATGTTACTCCATGACCAAACTTTTTTAATTGATGGAGGCTAGATTTTTCTGCAAAATGTACAAGATAACAATAACACATGCCTGTTTTCAATATATTAAGGACTGTATTTGATGAGGTCCTGAGAAGACATGCATCTACAGTAACTACAGAATGTCCATGTAGAATACAAATCCTTCAGCAGTACCTTGAAAAATGTAGCTAAAGTAGCTGTCTCAGCAAGGAGCTGTACTGATATGAGAAAGTGTGGTTTCATCTCATTAGGTCTGAGCCTCTCAGATACCTCCTATCAAAAATGTGATGTCCAGTAGGACTAGTAGTGTTAGGAGCTTCCTAAAAGGTATCAACCAGCTTCAGTCTTTGCTGACCTGCAGAAGGGTATGTTCTGACATTCTCTGCATTGAGAGCTGATGGGCTACCAGCTATTTCCATGGCCAACATCCAAAACTGAGAAAAAGGCCAAGCACTCTTTCTCATCCACAATCCAACAGTTGTTTGAAGTAAAAGGGAAGAGCTTCTTCAAAGGTCTGATCAGTAGGGACCTATTTGCACATATAAGATCTTTTCATATCTTATAAGAGAAAAACTTAGAGCCCAAGGATGTGATGTAAATCTGTAGAAAGCCTTTTCTAGGTCTCTATGAGCATTTGAATAGCTTCCGGTCATCCACATAAACAGTACTCCTACCTCTTGGGGTATATGACATCTAAACACTCTCTCTTGCATATTTCCCTGGGTAAATAATTACTGCATTCTGTCAGTGCAGTTTGGTGAGTCATAGAAGCATAGAATCATTTAGGTTGGAAAAGACCCTTAAAATCATTGTGTCCCCTCAAGGGAACAACTCTCACCTTAGAAATGGAAGTGTCTCCCTCTCCAACCCGACCAGAGGATCCCAGGGATTATTTTAGTTGTTAAGCGGTGCAGCCACATTACTGCCCAGAAGGAGCCCCAGTGCCTCATGGCAAGAACCAGCTTTCATCACCACTACTTAGGGCAGACCCCACAGTAATAGAGTTTATTTGGAGCTAGTTGGAACCATCCTGAACAGAGCCGAGCATGAAGCAAACAAGGACCCTGTGGAAAGCCAGCTCTCTAGCACCTGAGATCTCTCCCCAGCCCTCTTTTATTTCACAACATGGATTTCTTTATTCTAGAGATTTTTAACGGAATGGTTTTGTTGGTGTACAGCTTATCAGTACAATTTAAAGTTAGTATGTGGTGGTGGGTTCATACAATCCAGATGAACACTGTTTGTATTACATGGCCACACTTGCAGAAAAGCATGGATGAGTGAATCACTGCACCTCTTGTTGAGGTCAGACATTTTGTCTGGAAATGAATTTAATCCAGACTTGAAAGGCTTGCCTGGAGTGATTTCTGTGCAACAACATAAACAATGTATGGCTGGTTATCACCTCCTTTGTACAAACGCACACATTTCCTAGCAGCTGAAAAATGTTTGGGTTTTTTTTTTTTTTTTTTTAACAACTGATCTTATCTAGGCTTCCTGGGAGATTCTGATCCAAACTACAACTGGAATTTAAAAGTAAACTTGGTCACCTTTATTCTATTGAAGTAGCATGGAAAAGATTGTCTTTAATCATTTCCGTAAAATTGAGAAATACTGCTCTTTCAAACCTGCAGCTACATTTCCAAACCCCTTTTGGTAGCTTTTCCCTTAATAGATGACAATTCCATGTATTTTACGCCTCAGGTTAATTACATGCTGCTATATTAATTTCAGAACTTTAATTTCCCTTGTGATTTCCTTTGCTGATGCTGAATAGGAAGGATGAGGGGAATAAGTTTTACTAAGTGGCATATTATTTGTAGTCTTAGAGTTAGATGAGAAAATAAAATTTCAGTTAGTATCCAGTCTGACTTAAAGCCCTGAACATTATTGCATATAAAAATCCTTGAACTTATATAAATAAGGACTATAAGAGACAGACAAATGTCATCTTCTTAGTACGAATTTGATTGTCTTTCATTGTTTTGCATATTGCTGTTTTAAGATAAAATACGGAATCACAATGTAATCTACATTAAAACAGGTATCTGCACCAAACTTCATGTTTCATTTGTGACATCTACTGTTATTGTTTCAGTATAACCTTTTATGATAACATAAATATTGTTCCACTGTTTCAAGAATTAGGTATAACATCAATACACTGCAGTTGACAGCCAACACTATAATTTATAGAAGTTGCTTAGCTTTGTAGAAGAAGACACAAAGCATAGCTACACATCACACTAGAAAGAATTTCATACTTTTTGCATAAATTTAGACTAAGGGGAAAAAATCAGACAGATAATGTCATTCTTCTTACCATCTGTCCAGGATACAAACACATGGAGTTACAAAACTGCAATATCCTAATTTCTCGGTTTCTCAAAGTACATTTTTTCCTTTAAAGTTGCCATTGGTAATGTTTCTGTGGTAACTTCTAAAACACTGAAAACTATTTTCTGACTTTAATTCACCTCATGCATCTAATGCATGGCTCACACTGAGACAGTTATTCTTTCTATTCATCCCAGACTTGCCTGAGTTAGTAGGCAAATTTCCATCAGACTCAATAAAAAGAAAAGCAGGCCTGATGGGGCAGATTTCCAAGGCTACTGAGTTACTGAACAAGGTAAACAGAAAATTAATGAGATTTGCAAAAGTACCTGCAAGGTTATGACAAAATTCCCATTGATTTAATAAGTATAACATAAATTAAAATACACAGTCCTGCAGTGTGTTTCATGAGCTTGTTAATGAAAGGGTTTTCTGATGCCATAATCATGACCACTTGTCATGATTTATACTACATATAACAGAATAATCTTTAAAGTCTTTCTGTTGTTAAAAATAATTCTGGTAGTGATTAAAAGTTATCCAGTCTATTTACTTTCTGTATGACACTCCAAATTAAAAAAAAAAAAAAAAGTCAGACCATTATCATCGTTCATGGAAGTGTTGCATCTGACATAATTAAAGTAGTTACTGGCTATAAGTCATGTAATTGTTAATACCTAGTGGGATGGAATGCAGAATATGATAAAATGAGTGTCAGACAGTCTGGAGGATCTTTTAGATGGTGGTCAAGCTTTCCCTATTTTGTACAAAAGTGAACTTTCTGTAGGACAAGGAGTATTTCTGCTTTCTAGAAAACAAAACAAACCCTGGATACACTAGCAGCAGTTTGCATAATCTTATATAATGAATTCCATACAGTTCAGTAAGGAATTTATTTCCTAGCTTAATTAGCAAAGGCCACTTAAGGGACACCAGTCTATTATATTTACAGATGGTTTTCTCTTGTTACAGTCTAGATTAATTTGTTAGTTGCTTCTTCATTTAAACTACAGTTAATTTGCCCAGATATCCACTATGCTCTCAGTGTTTAATACAGTATTATCTTAATCCTGTCTGTGAAACTGTGTTTTCCTTTACTTTTTCATTAAGGCAGACTTGTACTACAGCATATGCTCTTTTTAATTTCTCAAATATTTTAATCTCTGAAAAACCAGAGTAGAAACAAAAAGGGTGGTAAACTTAGCTAGTTGTATTTCCTTGACTATCCCATCATTTCTGATGAACAGTCAATTTTTTTTTTCATTATTGAATGTTCATCATAACCAACAGTAACTATGAAAAGAGCTGGTCCAGGCAAACTGCTGGCAGTCAGAAACAGCTTAGATGCTTTGTCACATATTCCCATTTTGTGGAATACTACAGAGTAACGTGCTTCAGGTATCAGCAGCTGCCCAGAGTTCTATATATACTAGTGCTGTTACTAAAAATTTCTGAAACTAAGTTGCTATTACTAAAACTTCTGAAGCTGAAGTAAGTGGCAGCAATGGTGTTGCTACCAAACGGTAACAAACGTATCTTGTGGAGCTGCGCTAACAGAAGTGTTAGCAAATATATCTCAATGTAGTCGCAATCTGTTTCTTGATGGTCAGGATCAGCATAGAAGCCTCTCAGACTTAGCAAGAACCTTGCAAGTAAAAAGCATTTCAAGATAAAAGTTAACGCTCTGTTAATAGGCAAAAGTTTCTAATAAAAATCAATACTGCATTGAACAAAACATTGTTCACTTACGGATCGCTGAATTAGAAATTGAGAAAACGCAGAAGTGAAAACTGAAAAGACTTTGTTTAAGTCCCCAGGGCTCAGACTACTATAGGGTTAATCCAATGGTCACACTTTTGTCATTGGGAGAGGAATCCGCCCCGGTGCTGCAAAACGAAACCTGCTGCAAAACACAATCTGAAAAAGCCTGAACCTGAAAAGATCAGTCTTCCAGCTGGAGTGCAATCAACCTCCAGCTACCCTCATACAGTTTAGAAGTGACTCTGGTGCCTTTATTTCACAAATACTGCAATATAAAATGGGGAAGAAAAACGATTGTGCCAGCTAAATTAGGAAATGGATCAAGAATGTTTAAATGGGGAAGGTGCTTGATACAGCAGGTTTTTAAACAAAGATGGAGATGTGAAAAGGAAGCTAAATGAGAAAAGGCTGACCGCTACAGTAGCTCAAGATGTTAGCAGGAGATGCCGGGAAGATGAGATAGATCAGACCAGCAATTTTGGGGAGAGTTTTGAAAGAAACTTTTGGTTTTCAGTGGTTTTCTCTATGTGTATGTCAATAATGTAGGAGAGTGGGTCACTTCTGTAATGAAGCATTTATACATTTCATGTTCTGCAGATGATTTAGCTTCCAGCATGATTTTAAAAAAAAAAAAGATCAGGGAGAAGTACGTAGAGATGCTGGAAAACAGCTTTAAATTCCACTCTTTTTAGTTAGAGATGCAATTGTTTCCAACCGTCAGAGGCTGTCCTTAGCCCCCACAAAATCCTGTCCAAATCTCTTTGCTCCTTTCCTTACGCTTCGCTGAAGGGCGCAACGACCGGAACGAGCTCGCTGAGATCAGCGGCATCGCTAAGGCTGCCCAAAGCGGCCACCGGTCAACCAAGCTGGACCACTGCAGCTTCGGAACGGTCCAAATACTCTTTCCGCTGTAAGAAGAGTATACAAAGCACCCGGTGTTGTGAAGCGCTTTAAACCGATCTGGGAAATTGTTCCCAAACCCGCAAAACTACTTCTTTCGGCTGCCGCAGCCCACCCGGTACAGGACGAGGCGTCCCGAAGGGGCAGGTCGCCGGGTGGGCACCGCGACGGGGAGCGCTTCGGCCGGGGGGGGCCGGGCCGGGCTGGGCTGGGCTGGGCTCAGTGGCGGCCCCCGCGGGGCGGGTGGGGAGGAGGGCGCGGGTGGGGTCTGGCCGTGACTGATGGGCCAGATGCGGTTGAATGTTTTAGAAAAGGGGGGGGCCCTGCCCCGCCGGCGCGGCTTTAGCCACGGGGTTTGGTGCGCGGCTGTCGGCCGCCGGGTCCCGCCGCAAGCGCCCGTCCCTCCCGCCGCCGCGACCCGGGGGCGCCCAGCGGCGGCGGCAGCCGGCCGCGGGAGGGAGGGAGGGAGGGAGGGGGCAGCCGGCCAGGGCGCGGAGCGCGGCAACCGGCGGAGCGCGTTTCCCTCGCTCGGCAGGCAGAGCCCCGCAGGCGGCGGGCGGGGAGGAGCGGCTCGGCTCCGCTCGGCGAGGTGAGGCGGAGAGGAGCGGGGCCGGGAGGGGGGGGGGGGGGGGCAGAGCGGGGCGACGCCGAGCAGGTCCCGCCGGAGTCGCGGGGCGGGAGGAGGAGCACGGACACACGACTTCTCGCCCCAGCCTCCGGGCTGCGGGTTTTCTCCCCGGCGCTGCTCTGCCTCCGGCACCGCCAGCACGGCCGCCCGTCCGCGCCCGGCGTCAGGCAGCGCGCCGGTCCGTCCGCGGGCGGCGGGGCGCGGTGTCCCCGCCGCTGACGCCCCGTCCCCTCTCTCCGCGCAGGTCGGCGCTGACGGCGGCGGGCGCCCGGCGGGGGATCGGCCGCGCCGCAGCGCCATGCCCGCCGCCCGGCCGCGGCGGCCGCCCGCCCTCCTCCTCCTCCTTCTCCTGCTGCTGCTGCTGCAGCTCCTCGGCGGCCGCGCCGCCGCCGAGGGCGACGGCTCCCTGCGCCCGCCGGCCCCGGGCAGGCAGAGTCCGCCGGCGGCGGCCGCCGCCTTCCCCCCGACGGCCGGGACCCCCGCTCTGCGGGGCGCCGAGCCCAACGCCTCCCGCCCGGCCGCGCTGCCCAAGGGCGGGATGGGGGCGGCTGGCGGGCGGCCGCGCTCGGCCTCGCCCCCCATGTGCACCGGGCAGACGGAGATCAAGGAGACTTTCAAGTACATCAACACGGTGGTCTCCTGCTTCGTCTTCGTCCTGGGCATCATCGGCAACTCCACGCTGCTGCGGATCATCTACAAGAACAAGTGCATGAGGAACGGCCCCAACATCCTCATCGCCAGCCTGGCCCTGGGCGACCTGCTTCACATCATCATCGACATCCCCATCAACGTCTACAAGGTGAGGGGGAGCCGGGCGCCGGGCTGCGGCGGGCTCTCCGCGGGGCTCCCCGCCGGCCCCCGGCAGGTTCCCGGCACCTCCGCGGCTGCCCGGGGAGGGAACCGCGCCCCGCTTCTGCCCGGGAGACACCCGGGGGCCAGACCTCATGCCGAAAACCTGCCGGGAGGTGGTGTTCTGGGCAGATGTTGGCCTTGTGGTCCCACGTGGCACCCCCCTACCGTGCCCCGGTCCCAGCCCTTTCAGCCGTCCGGGCTGGGAATGGGGCAGAAGCGTGCGGCTGGAGGTAGCCAGGCTCTGACGGTCACCTGGAAACAGGTGCTGTCCTAGGGATAAGGGAAAGAAATGCAACGGATACATGCGCAGTGGGTTCATGGCTTCCCTCCTTTCCCCCAGGAATGGAGGGGGAGGCAGGGAAGACCCTCTCCTGTGGGGCGAGTACCGCTGGGTCCCTCCTGCCCAGCTGGGGCAGACTTAGTCGTATATACGTCCCATGGGTCCGTACGGTCGCTGGTCGTACAGGGACTTTTTCAGGAGGAGCCAAGCTCATTCAGACTGCCCGATTTGTATTAGTTTTATACGTCCAGCGCTTGTGAAGCTGATGCTCTCCTGAGCTGTGAACCCTTTTCCCCGTTGGCCAGTGTTGCAGCGCGGGCAGCCGAGAGGGAGTGAGCCGTACCTGCTGCTCTTGCACCTTCTTTACTCTGCCCTTTGACGTGATAAGACTTGCCATGGAAGGAGTACAGTCCCTCCTCTACACAGCTTGCCCTGTCTACTTGCCCCTAGGAATTCGTTGGGCAGTTGTATCCAGCCTCTAGTTACGATCAGCACTCTTGGGAGTGATGCTGGAAATAACAAGGCATCTTCTGCCTTGAGAGTTTACAGTCTGGGTGCCTGAGCACCCATCAGTTATTGCATAAAGTGAACACGAGAGCCTTCGCCTATTCCTTTTCCTCACTTCATATGCATGTTTGTAAACTCTGGGGTTTGTTACTTTTTGCTGTGGAAAACCACGTTGAAGGGACAGGTTTTGAATTTAGTCTTCTGTATCTGTAGTGATTACTACCAGAAGCTGCTGAAATGGGAGAATCCTGTATCTTTATCCTTTTAAAATATGGAAGTATTACAAAGCAAGGAACATCATAACTGTGTTAAATTCATGAGCTGGATAATTTGGATTACACGAGAGTTCTTCAATTTGGAGTATTTTCCATACTATCCATTTATCATAGTTCTTGGGAGAGGCGTGTACTCTCCTGAGTGAGAGTGGAATTCATGAAACAAAATACTTTAAGCTGTTTTGAAAAAAATGTGGTTTTGTAAAAAAAGATACTGAACAAAAATTTTTTCATCTGTTCTTGGAAAAAATCAAAAAGATTAAGTCAATAACAGCTACTCAGTACAAGACTTTACAATCTCAGTGACACTATTTCAAAATTAAATTAATGATAACATGCAATAACATACCACAGTCCTCATCTTGATTGAATGATCATCAAATATATCTTTATGAGTAGGTTGGAGGAATAAAAGGTCAGATTGCAAACCGATAAATGTTATACCACTGCAAGTGCAGGATTTTTATTGTGCTATTGATAATGCTGGGAGCTAAGCAATAGCTCTCAGGTGCTAAATCTCCCACGCTACTATTCACATTAATGAAGAGCCCATAATAAATTTATATTCTCCCTCACAATAGTGAGAGGAATATTTGCTGTTTTAAAACAGGACTTCTGAGTAAATGTAACTTAAAAAAAAAAAACACAACCAAAACAAACCTTAGACATTGTGTTTATTTAATCAAAATTAAGAGTTTGAGTGAGGTTTGAAGTGATGATAGTTTTTCATCAACTCTGCATCCCATTTAATTCCACCTGCAGAGCAACATTATGAGGGAGAATACAGCAATGCAATCAAAAGCTGGCTGTAATCACCCAGCAGTATGGGAAAAACAAAGGCTAGCAAAGGCTTGGTTTGTAAATCAAGTATACTTAATAGTTGTAACTTGCAATTTGAAACAATTTTAAACTGGATGAAACAGATCTTCAGAATTGCTACCAGATCCTCAGTTAGACAGCTGCGTGAAAAAGAATGTGAGAAAATTTCTCATGTTAATAAAATGCCAGCAGTTTACTCAACAACACTTGTAGTAGGAAGTGTGAAAGTGTCTATGAATGCTTTCCAGACAGACCCATAAGAGAGAACTCAGAATTAGCATTAGGAACAGCATTTTATTAGGTGTTAAAAGTGATAACTGCAAAACATGTGACTGTTTAAGTTAAGTGAATATTTAAGTAGCTGAAAAAATACACAAATTAAAATTTACATCCTTAAATTGAGGGTATCTAAATAAAGGAAAGCAGGTGTTAGCTAGATTGTGAGGCAAATGCAGTCCAATGTGTAGGATGCCAATTAGTCCACTGCACTTGATAAATCTGAATAATGATCAATATGTTCGGTAGAAAATGGAAAGTATTGGAATCTGTCACACAATCAGAAAAGTGGGTATGAAATGAAGTCTTGAGGGGCATTTGGTTCTAGCATGCAAAACCTGGAAGACCTTTTCGGTGTTCAGGGTCCTGGTAAACAATCTGGTTTTGGCTGTACCCTCAGAACTGCAGGATGGGAAGCAGAGAAAAGTCTGAGACAATCATTCTGCAGTATGTAACGTGGCACTGTAGATTGTGAAACCGCTACTAGTTGGATGTGAAGGTGGTCCTATGCCTGGTCAACTGCTTCACTAAACAGACTAAGTAAGCATGTCTTTCTTAATTTGAGCCTGCAAATAGCAATTAAAGGTGTGAACATAAGGAGCAGAAGGATAGAGTAGGCGGTCAGTAAGCTTTTTATGTCCTTCTCTGCACTTAATCTTTGGAAGACGAGACAGTGGCCGCTTGTACACCTGACAGTACAGGTCTGCAGTTCTGGAAGGCTTATGCTCAGTTTCCCAAATTGACAAAGTTGGTTAACTCCCACGTGTAACAGACCAAAACAACATCAGGATTGGAAATTCCAAACTTACATTAGTTCTGCCTCTCATGCATATTTGTGTAATAAGATAGGAACATAGACTTAAAAAAGCCATAATCAAATAATATAGTAACATGCTTCCTCTTCTGATATATAGACATCATCTCTCTCTCTCATTCTGTAATATTCATTCTCTTATATTAAATCCGATTTATTGTCATGTTCCAATGGATTTTTAACAGGGGGAACAACCTATCCTCTGCACGTTCTTGTGTGGATTCCTAAACTCTATCAATTTGCTATGACACAAATGGCTGAGGCAGAAAATCTACGTGGAAATACTGTCACAGGTTCCTTTATCTCAGAGCACAATGGAAGAGCGGAGAAAAAATTTCCAGGGAAGGAACAAAAATTGGTCTTTATCCAAGCCAATGATTAAAGGCCAAAGTCAGCTTTGTAGGCAATGATTTTTTTTCAGCAATATATTTTAGGGATTACATAAAAAATAAAGTTAACATTATATAGCATTATCAAGCACTGGAAATATAAGAAAGACCACATTAGGGACTGCATATCCCATGCAGACGCAAACTGGCCCCTTTGTTAATCCAGCTGTGCTCTAAAAAAGGCAGGATTTCCATGGAAATGTCTTTGTGATGACCTTACTAACTCTTGAAATGCAAGTACCTATAGGGCATGCATCATGATAAAGCCACTCTCTTCCTAATTTTCCAAAAAAGTCAAGGTGCTTGTCTTTAGAAAACATTGTTATTATTCCATATTACAACTCTTAGCTGCTGGTCCTTCTGATGTTGCAGATAACCACCATTTTATTGGGAGAAATGCATTATTTCCTTTCTTTTAACATCTGAACCACTTACTTGAGGTCTTGCAAAGTTCATCTCAGAATTTCTTACACAAGGTTGATTGATGTCTGACCACATTTTGCTT
This sequence comes from Buteo buteo, assembly GCF_964188355.1. Lineage (NCBI taxonomy): Eukaryota > Metazoa > Chordata > Aves > Accipitriformes > Accipitridae > Buteo > Buteo buteo. The sequence continues at coordinate 16,100,530 of NC_134184.1, forward strand.
AGGAACCCTTTATGGTCAACAAAGGCAGCTTATAGGCACTTAAGAAATTTCTGAATTGTCCAGTGGAGGGACCTGTCCAGACTCTACAGGCAATGAGGGGTAACTTTGTTCTGTAGTTGGATGGGAACAATCTACTCTGACGTCCAATATATGGGGTAGTGGAAACGTCTGTATGTTGTTGAAAGTACACATATATAGTTTTCATGATGGATCTCCAAACTGAAGTACGTTAGATGATGTCAGTATAGATTTGTAAATTTAGAGTAGTTTTTTCATTATGTATACATTTGTTATGTATACATTCACTTAAAAGATACATGTGACAAGTTTCAAAACAAGTTTTCATCTTACTTGGTTTTTTGCTTCTACCCTGTGTTTATGCTTCCCAATCTGACAGCAGCATGGCTTTCTTAATAGTTACTTTTGATGCAGCCCTTTCACTGGGATTGTGAAATTGCAGAAATTTTTTACTTTGACAACACATTATAAGGTTTCTGTCATTTTCAAGATGTCTGTATGATATTACTTAATGAAGTATTTTTTAAAAAAATGAAATTTCTAAGAAGTTACTAATAAAGACACAGGAAAAGAAACTAATTGCCTGCCTCATATTAAGATTTATACTGTTTCTTGGATAAATCAGCAGAACATTCTTAACTAGGAAGCAGGAAATATATTTTCTTGTCTAGAGGGAAGATCCCCGCCCTGTCATCATAATTATTGTTAAATATTAGTAAGTTTTGTAATGTTGTCTGACTTATCCCTGACCATAAGCTTAATTTCCTGGGCAAATTTCCTGTCTGGAAAAATGCTCGCTCCTGGGAAATACTGAAAAAAACTTTATCTGCACGACCTCCCCGTCTCAAAAGTATCAGGTGAAAATCTGCCAGTCATTTCACAGATACATTGAAAAGTTGCTTGTGAATTAGGTGTACAGTTGCATGTCTGATTTCCCCTGTAAGTCTGCAATTCATAATGGTGAAAATACAGTCCTATCGTCTTGTGAACTAGCCTTGCTGTGCACGCACAGCTCGAAGGAAGTATGAATTCCTGCTCTGCGTTTCCGTGTGCATTCGTTGCTCGAGACTAGGACACTGGTGTAACTTAAGTGCATGCTTTGCTAACTCTTCGTGCCCGGCTGCCGAAAGTCAACAGTAGTGGGTTGGAGCCGTGGCATCAGCCTTCTGGTTGGTGGCCGCAGCAGCTGAGCCATGGAGAGCAGCGAATTGTGCTCGCATGCTGGCGTATTCCAGCAGCAGATTATGAACATCTTTCTGTTCCTACATAACCAAGAGGAAGCAGGGCAGGAATTGCAATTCGCAGGTGTGTCTCTGAGTCACAATATCTCTTGGGGCTACTTCCATAGCTGTGCAGCTTTCGCATCAGTTTAGGCTCAGATCTCTGCCTGGTCTGGGAAAGTGTTGGCTAGGAGTGCATCAGATGTATTGGTTCTTTTAAGTATTATTTATTTCACTTCATTCTTTACTGTGTTCCCTTTCCTTTCATTCTGTTTCATTTCATCTTCCACATATTTCTGTGGCTTAGCAGTTAAAACTTTGCCCGTGTAAAATAAGTGACTGTAAAACACTGGAAAATGTCACTCAGAATACAGCCAGTGGTAGACTTCTCTTGGCAATTTACTGCTGAAAACACAACATTATTTTTCTCTTTGCTGCCACTTGGCAGTATCTCATTTACCATTTGTAAAATGGCACTCTTTGTACAGATACCCTATTATGAATCATAAGAAAATCTTTTACCCGTACAAAATGGCATTAGACTACATCTATACTTCACTAAGAATAATCATTTCTCTTGTCCACAACTATGATGCTCTTGAATACTTTACAGTGGATTTTCACTGTACTTTAAGGCAGTGTTTTGAGGAGATGGCAATACAGAGGACAAACAGAAACAAAAAGCATAGTTCAGCAATTAAAACATTCTACTTTTTACCTTTTACTTTCTTAATGTTTTCAAGCTTTTGCCACAAAGCGTATCATTAACCACTTGCAATACCATGATGGAGAAACTTACGACTCATGCAGTAAAATGCTCAAATTTCACAATACATCGGCTGCAGGAGATAAAGAACATGTTTTTCCAATCCAATGCAGACAGCTGTGTGTCCATTCTGCCCCTGATTTAAGCTGGCTGAATGCAAGTATAATATTTTGATGTTGTGCTAAACCCAAGCTCATGCACCCTTTCTCTCAGTAGACTGCATTCGCTCGTGTGCAGCCCCATTATAATCCAGCCATATGGCTCCCAAACTGGAGCTGGCTCAAATCCAGTCAGCTTGGAGCACAGGTGTGACTGTCTGCACCTGAGAGATAAGCATTAGTTCAGGGAAATCTCCGATGTGTGGCTGAGCAGTTGTGATTTTAGGGAAGTGAGACAGGGAGTGTCTTGCACGTACACCAGCTAGTTGTAGCTGAAAGTCTTCAGCAGAATCTTCCAACAGAAGTTTGATCAAAGTTCTGAATTGAGTTCAACAAAGAACATAATATTTTAATTTTGAAGTGCTTTTTTAATGAGTCATCTCTGGTTTAATATAGACACACGTACAATATACAATAGATACTATAAACAAGTATACAGTGTACTTACTACCCAGTCCTTGATTTCTATAGCAACTAGGTGTTGTAGGCTGGAGGTTCAATGCCTGATTGATATAAATTAAATCAGCCCAGGTGTCACTTGGTTCTGTAGAGTGTACATTTAGAACACCTCTAATTATTCACACTGCAATTTTAATAGGAGCTTGCTACTATCAACGCCTTACAGCAATTCAAAAGAAGTCTCAGGGAAAGGCTTTACTGAAAATACTTTAATTAGAGATTGACTTATTTTCCCACATCACATAAGTAAAATATACTGTATGGTTATTACAGCCTCATCCCTACTTCCTCTGCTTTATTACTTTCCATAAAATTCTCAAGAAACATATATCCTTAGAATTTATTTTTCTGCTTAATTTCTGCAGAAGCATTATACTCTTTGTCTTACTTAGGTAGATCATTTAATAAATAGTTCAAAGCTGGGCTATGTTACAGTTTTCCTACTGCCCTTCTTTCAAAGATCCCATTTCAGCACAGGACTAAATCAGATTTCTGAAGGTATTCTGGTACCTGAAAATACTTCATAGGCATTTCCAAAAGCACATGGTCATGAAATGTACTTAACTTCCTTCATGTTAAAAAAAAGTGATACTTATATCAGGGCTTTTCAGAAACTGTCTTGGACCATGTAACTGTTTAGCTGCACATGCACATGTATGTGTGCTTAAGGACTTTGCTGAGCCAAGCCAACGTGAGCAGGCAGCTCTGTGGCTATCTACAATCATTTTGGTCCCCAGCAGAATCTATACAATATGATGATCTATTTCTTCTTTTCCTACATCCCTGTTAAATAAGATGTCTGAGCAGGCCTGAGCTCAGGGAAAGATTTTGTCGTCTCTTTTGAGCAGTTATCGTTCTTCTTTCCTCTCCTTTTCCATTTTGTAGCTCTCTATCTGCAACAGATCCAAAAGGCCTCATTTGAAGAAAAGTTAAGAAAAACAGAGATGAACTTAGATAATATAACTAATTACAGAAACTCAGAAGGTTTACTTTTGTGTATAAAAATTGCGAGTATTTTTTGGCATAACCTCGGTTCTGGAGAGTCTTGTTTTTATGAAGAACTGGAAGATTTGGCTGCTACTGTGCTGTAGTTGAGCCATTAGAGTAGCTCACATCAGAGTACAAAGATTAAATGTTTCGGTTTCTAAACTAAAGCTACAGGTGAACAGTTCATGGCATCAGCTGTGAGGAAGGTGCTCTCTGTGTCCAGTAAGTCTTGTCCCCTAAATCAGCTAAAATGTACAGCTGGGGATGTGACAGAAGATATCCATTAAAAAATATGACCCAAAGTGCAATTGAACCAACCTAAAATTCGCTGTGGTGTTTTCTTTATTCCGTAGCACTTATAGGTATGCTGAATGTGTGGATAGTCCTTTAGATACTGTAATACAGAATAATTGGAAAACTGGTCAATAAAGATCTTCAGTGTGGGATTTATCTGATCTGTCTTTACCTGCTGCTAACCATTTAGTTCAAACTAGCTGTTTTGGCTCCCTGAGTGTCCAGTGGATCCCTCCTTTCGTTATCAGATGGTCAGCTGAAAACTGTGGGATAAATTGTTCTCCAGTGTTGCCTGACTTCTCAGCTGAGGGAGCCTAGACACCAAGCTTCAAACAAACCCCACCCCAGATGTGCAGTTGTTGGCTTTGTCCCTGTTCTGATCAGCCTCAAGTAATTTTCTGTATTTCTAGTAAATAGGGAGTTACTTGGAACATGTAAGAAAAGCAATGAACGCTCAAGACAGCCAATACAAAGATGAAGGAAATCCCCACCTGCTCAGTCATTTTTCTCCATAAACACTGGGGTGGTGAAGTTAGAAGCAAAATGAGTGGAGTTTGCAGGGCTTGAGAAGTCACGACTAAGCCATTGTGCATATCCTTGCCCAGCCAGGGAGTGACTGTGAAGCTACTGCCTAGTTTTTAGGATACACACCTTGCAGACTCCCTTGTGAAAAGGTTCTTCTTGACTAAGTTTTACATGGTGGAAAAGAAGAACAATCAAGACAGAAGTCCATGTTGCAGCTTTTTTTAAAATGGTTCATTTCTAATTGTTGTTTTCTTTTCACAGCTGCTTGCAGAGGACTGGCCCTTCGGTGTCGAAATGTGCAAATTAGTACCCTTCATTCAAAAGGCATCAGTGGGTATCACAGTGCTGAGTTTATGTGCCCTCAGTATAGATAGGTGAGACCCATTTTTTCATCAAACTCTATGATTTCTTTTGTCACCTTTCCACTCAGCTGATAGAATTCTAATAAGCTGAGCTTAAGCTAGTTAAACCAGGTGGGGTTTTTTATATTTTTAATTTGCAAATGTGTGCTATTGCTTCAGGTACCGAGCAGTTGCTTCTTGGAGTCGCATTAAAGGAATTGGAGTGCCAAAGTGGACTGCTGTTGAAATTGTACTGATCTGGGTTATATCGGTGATATTGGCTGTTCCAGAAGCTATTGCATTTGACATGATTACAATGGAGTACAGAGGAAAGGATCTTAGAATCTGCCTGCTTCACCCCACGCAGAAAACATCCTTTATGATGGTAAGATGCTGATGTTTATAAAATCACAGCTCTCGGGAAAAGTTCTTGATCTCAGTGTCATGTGGATGGTAATGGGCACAAGTGAATGTGAAATGTAGGTGAATATAATGTTCACATGAAACGCTGACAAATTTCTGAAGTATATCGGTTAAAAGAAGAGCATCCAGAAACTTTTGTCTTTTTGTGGGCTTTGGGCATATTACTTTCTTGTCCTGTTTTCTCATCTCTAATGTACACCTTACAGAGATACTTTTCAGGACAGACTGACCAATTAGTTATAGCATACTTTCCAAAATGCTCAACATTGAACTCCTAACAATGTTTTTGCTTTTGTTTTCCTTCTAGTTTTACAAGCAAGCTAAAGACTGGTGGCTGTTTAGCTTTTACTTCTGCTTGCCACTGGCTATCACAGCATTTTTCTATACTCTCATGACCTGTGAGATGTTACGAAAGAAAAGTGGGATGCAGATTGCTTTAAATGACCACTTAAAACAGGTAAAAATTTATCCCTGACAACTCTGCTGACTGTAGAGAGGATGACAATAATACCTTTACTGACTTTACTGCCACATCATTATTCCACTCTTGTATGACAGCTTCAAGATTACTACTAAGGAGAAGTTTCCTAACACTGGTACTGCTAAACTCATATATATACATGCCAGAACCCTCAGAAACCTAAGATTTTGACTGACAATCACAAAACTGCTTTCTTATTGTTTGGTGTTAATCCTTCAAGTTTTATAGTTTTTATTTCTTCTTTACAATCATAAGACATGGATATTTTGTAATGAAAACTGAGGTCGTGCTGTAAAATTATTAATTATTTTGAATCAATTTTGTACAGAACTGTACCAAGTTTAGCAGTATATGTTAGCAGAACAAAACACATTCCAAAATACATGCCAAGTTAGTAGTGCACCAGAAACAAATATCATATGTCACTAGAATTAAACTACATTTGTACTATAAAGTATATTTGTGCTCCTTTTCTCTTACCTCAATAAAGTTGTAATTGAAATCTCCAGGTGCATTTAAAATGAGACCTGAGATCAAAGCACAAGAAAATGCAATTGAAAACAAGCTGATATTTGAAAGTGACTGGGGAGATGAATATTGTAGAATCTTAGAATGGTTTGGGTTGGAAGGGACCTTTAAAGGCCATCTAGTCCAACCCTCCTGCAACGATCAGGGACATCTTCAACTAGATCAGGTTGCTCAGAGCCCCATCCAACCTGATCTTGAATGTTTCCAGGGATGGGGCATCTACCACCTCTCTGGGCAACCTGTGCCAGTGGTTCACCACCATCATTGTAAAAAAATTCTGCCTTACATTTAGTCTGACTCTACCCTCTTTTCATTTAAAACCATTACCCCTTGTCCTATTGCTACAGATGCTGCTGAAAAGTCTGTCTCCATCTTTCTTATAAGCCCCCTTTAAGTACTGAAAGGCTGCAATAAGGTCTCCCCAGCGCCTTCTCCAGGCTGAACAACCCCAACTCTCTCAGCCTTTCCACATAGGAGAGGTGTTCCATCTCTCTGATCATTTTGTGGCCCTCCTCTGGACCCGCTTTAGCAGGTCCATGTCCTTCTTGTACTGGGGACCCCAGAGCTGAACGCAGTACTCCAGGTGGGGTCTTATGAGGGGGGAGCAGAGGGGGAGAATCCCCTCCCTCGACCTGCTGGCCACACTGCTTTTGATGCAGCCCAGGATATGGCTGGCTTTCTGGTCTGCAAGCGCCCATGACATTGCCGGCTCATGTCCAGCTTTTCATCCACAAATATATTAATTTAAACAATTGCTTTCATGTCCTTGATTTTTCATATTATTACTCATACCTTTTAAAATTAGAGATACAGAGAATCAGTGCAAGACATGTAAAACAGTAGAAAAGATTAAGTACATATCCCAAGAAAATAAGGTATTCTGATGTTCTCCTAAATCCTACTTTGATAGGGGGGTTATTTTGTTTATTAAACGTTTGGATATGAGAAGACAACAACAATCAGGAGAAAGACAGAAACTATAACACCGTTCTGTCCAATTTTCTTTTTCAGAGACGTGAGGTGGCCAAAACCGTGTTCTGTCTAGTACTTGTTTTTGCTTTGTGTTGGCTCCCACTTCACTTAAGCAGAATATTGAAGCTCACTATTTATGATCAGAAGGACCCCAACAGATGCGAACTTTTAAGGTGAGACTGTAAAAATAAAATACCTGCATGCTGCTCACATTCTCCATAAGAGTTGGATTTCCTAATGAATTAGCTTATTTTGTGTGTCTGAAGTTTTCCCTGCTCCTTCATCCAGGACACTCTGGTTTCACTCCAGTTGCAGAGTCAGGAAATCATGAGGAATCCCACAAACACAGACTTCCCATGGACACAGGCTTCTGTCCTGTTTGCCTGTCTTCTTCTGATCCCTTTTGGGACTGTCCTGCTGTCTTGTGGTGTCATGTGGGTGGAGGGGGGATTTCTGTCCCTGTTTTCCCTTTCAACAGAATAGCTAGGATTAAATCTGTGAGGAAAAACTTGTGAATGTCTCCTCCCACAAGTTAAGGTGGTTGAATCTTCTGAAATTACTTTCATGAGAATTGTCTACTGATTCAAACTTTATTATTGATCACAGTTGTTACCTCCATGAGTTAATCCTGTTGATATAAGCCCCTTTACTATTACGTTTAATAGTTAGTCTTGGTTGAGTGAAGCTGAGTCTAATTTTCATAGTTGTAAACCTCTACTAAGCCTTTTCACAGAAAATGAGAAGTGTCTTACCTACTTTAATTTCCACACAGCTTTTTTCTTGTGATGGACTACATTGGTATTAACATGGCTTCACTGAATTCCTGCATCAATCCAATAGCTCTGTATTTGGTGAGCAAAAGATTCCAAAACTGCTTTAAGGTAAGAGGCTGTGGAGACCTGCTCCTCTGGTTAAAAGATGATGTCAGCAGTAAAATTCATTCCATAACATGCACAAAGTGTTTTAAATGGCCATTAAGTTTTATTTTCAATTTTAACTGGGTTGTGGTAGGTGTTCTCTCCCTCTCCTGCTGAAGCTACATAGAAAGGAATTAAGGATTCATAGGGACAAAAAGAGAAAGCAAAAGAGAGAAGCATGCAATAAAGCCTCTCGGCACTATGCTAATCAGTGCTACATCACTTCCTGACTGGAGCTGGCACCCAGCCACTTTGAGAGCACTGACGAAGCAGACTCGGACCGCGCTGCAGAGATTCACGTAGCCATATCCTCTGCAATCCAATGGGGAGGGCGCTGACCCAGGGTTCCCCCCATCCTGACTGAGTGCTTACATCAGTAGGCAGTTGTGTAAGGCAGAGGGTGCAGGTATCCACTCATCCCATTCCAATGCCAACATTTTATGAGACGGACCTGTTCATAGTTTTGCCGTGGTTTGAGTGAATAGTCCTGGGCACTAATTCTCCATGCAGGATTTGAGGCTCTGGATCGCATGTGGATTGCAGCCCCTCTGTTGTTCAGCCTTCATGTCTGCTCAGAGAAATGTCCAGATTTAGTCCGTAGAGCTTTTTTTGTGACCCCTTACTGTCTTCAGACACTGTATCAGTGTTCTTGCATTGCCTGCTGCAAATTCTTTGATTTTTCTTTTGTTGCCAAGCATTTAACCATTGGCCACTGCTAGGCTTATTCCCTGGCTGTGCAAATTCCTTACTGGTTATGTCTTTCCATCAGAAGGCAGGCTGCTCTTCATCTAGTATTGTTGGGGTATTTCCCTCATAATGCAATAGCACATGTTACAGATGCTTTAGTGTTGGTCTTGTCTTCCCTGTTTTCATTACTGGGTCCCTGAAAAAGTCACTGGAGCTGAGAGCACCTAAGAGATCTGTAGCATCCTGAACATGGTAACAAGTAGGTGTTCAGGATCCCAGATGGACTTCCAGGACTCAAAGACCAGTCAGTAGCATCAGCAAAAAGTCTGCAGTACATCTGGTAAATGTTTGAACTGTATGTAGGTTTTCACTGTTCTCTTTTTTCCCCCCCTCAACTACGTAGCCACATCTTGCTTAGAAAGTATAGATTACTGTGCATACATTTTTTTCCAAGAAAGATTATCAGACAAAGGACAACAAGGACAACAATTTTATTTTCAGGTGCATTTAGAATTGCACACCAGACTCAAAGAGGTATGTGTGTGCCCATTATTATATATAACTCAATATAACTCTTCCTGCCCTCCAGCACTCAGGTTGGTTGCTAATGGGGCATCCCAGATGTTAGTGGCCATTTGAGCAAAGCAGAGCTTAACTTTGTTTCTTTGCTTATGCTGTAATGCCAAAATCATAGCTTACACACTTGACGTTTCTTACTGTACCGCTGAAGAAGGGCAGTGTTTCAGTGCATTTTGCCACGTGTGCAAAACAAAATTATGTAAAATGCTTATTCCTTTTTTTTTAACAGTCATGCTTATGTTGCTGGTGCCAATCCAAAGATCTGTTGTCCCTGGAGGAAAGACAGTCCTGTTTAAAGTTCAAAGCTAATGATCATGGATATGATAATTTCCGCTCCAGTAACAAGTACAGCTCTTCATAAAACAAGCATAAAAGGTATATTCTCTTACATTAACGCTAGTGCCTTTTTAAGTAAAAGTGGCAATTACTTTTAACGAGATGGTAATGTTTAGAAAAGTCAGGTTTGTGTTTGCACAAAAAAAGAACATAAAAAAATAATTGCCCCAAAACCGTGTCACGTTCAAAATCATGGACATTTATAAAATTGTCATTTGTGGAACATGAAGAAAAGTGTAGAAAGAACAAGTCATTGTTAGCACTTGAATACTTATGAATCAGCACTTCCAAATGATCCCCACTTCCTGTACATTAAAAGATCATTTGTATTCACTATAACAGTTGTAGGAACTGAAGTCACAGTAATTACTAAGCAGTATAATATAACGTTAATTGGATCAAAGGCATTATTATCTATAACTCAATATATTAACTTTTATCAAGCAGATTAACCACCATAACTATTGTGTGTTTTTTTTAAATAAAACATGAAATACTTTGTAATAGAAGTTCAAATGTAAAAAAGTAGCATTTTTATCAGGATTATAATAGAAGTAGCTAATGAAAATGTTAAAGGATGCAGTCAAGTCAAAAGTGCATTTCACTCCGATGATTGTTTTTACCTGTTATTTTTAGAAGGAACGTCCCAAGGCCTCTATAAATACCATTTTGTAACCACTTTGTGTGTTCAATGCATTTGGCAGCACTTTGGGCATGGTCCATTTCACTGTTTCCATGTTATTCATGTTTAATGACAGCGGAGGAGAGAAGAACACACCAAAAGCAAAAATTAATACTACTAGAACCATACAAATGATGGATAGTATTGGAAACCATCTATTTTTATATGAAAACAAATTGATTGTATCCCACATAAACAGTGAGCGTTCAAGAGCCTGACGGTTCTTTACTCAAGATACCTTTGCAACAATTTACAAGTGGTTTTGCAATCCTAATACTGTCTTGGGGCAAAATCCTTTAGAAATAGCAGGTAGAAAAAATGTAACCAAGGAAAACAGAGGGACAATTTGAACTTCTATTTTCTTTTAGATTTAAATTTTCGTAGAGAAAATAATTCACAAACTGTACTTCTAGAGAACAGTACTATGTAGCACACTTGTCTTCATACTGTTTTAAAATATGTTCTACTTCTGTAGTTCCATATTTATGGGCTTAAGAAGATGTGTGATTAGTTTCTGCTTCTGTAAATAGTTTAGTGAAGCATAATTAATTATAAAGAATAAAAATATGGGCAGGACCCTGTGAGAAAACAGAAAGATAAAGATGCCTGTAGTAAACATGATGTGTGTTGCCAGGAGCAGTGCACGTTTTGTACATACATGACAGGTCATTCTTTGGCTTTTCATTTCTTATTAATTTGTTACAGATGTCCCCAAAGACTTATTAACATATTTCGTGCACTAAGGCATGGGTTTTTCAAGAAAAAATGTCATATAACATGCTTTTATAAAAGATGTTTTCAATAGGCATGGTATTTTATTATAATAAAAATATTTATCAAAACTCAGGAATTTTTTTTTTTTAATTTCCAAATTTTACATGTAAGGATTTTTACCTTTTTTCCCAGTCTTGAATAACGTCAGATTTTTGAATAAAGTGCCTTAAATATGCTCAGGATGAAAACAGTTTTTATTAAAACGTTCAGCTGATGTTACCTTAGATGAGTTTCATCTCATCTGACTTTAGGTAGCTACAGGTACCTTGCAGACAGCTAAAAACAGGAGAGGTGAACCCCATTCCTGGTGTTGCCCCATCAAAAGCTTGTAAGCGTATGCTTGTATAAGCAAGCTGAGGACCTATGCACATGCATTTGAGCATGGGCACATGTGTGTTTGTGTGTGTCGGTATGTGTGCAAGCGTGTGTGTTGTCTACCATTAGGTTGCTGTTACCATCTTTCTGCAGCACATGCACCCAACCGCTATAATGCTGAACTTTTATAAATACAAATATATTTAAAGTTTTGTTCTTTACATTTTTACCTTAACTTTCATGGTAACTTTCTCACGGTAAGCCGTGAATATCACTTCACTCTGCCTGCACCTGTTTCTGTGAAATGCATTTCATCTGTTAAGGATGGATAATCAGTTAAATCCTAAGTTTGATACTGATCAGTGTTATTTTCATCAAGTTATATCGTTACAATATTGTACATGTATATTATTGTTATTTTTATTTAAAATATAGCTATGGTATTGGCAAATGTGTAACATTTTTCATTTTTTCCTGGACTAATTCTTTGTTGAGTCCTGCTAAATCAGACATTTAGGTTTTGCAAATAAAGAACATATATACTGCCCACTTTTTGGAGTTAATATATACATATTAGTACACTTGTCTTTTTTTGCAGTATTTTTCAAAACAGTATTTTTACTGAAGCTCTCATTTCCCATAATAAAAATTTTCAAAACTTCTGCTCTCATATGGTTAAAAGAATACACAGGAGAGCTCCAGTACATCTGTGTTCTAGCTAAGATTAAATCTCTTAATAGTGAAGACAGGCATTTTCAAAAGTCCTCAGTAGAAGGTCTATTCCTCCATCCACTGAAATCAATGAAGGTTTAACCATTCAATTCAGCTGGAGCAGAATTAGGGCACAACAACAGCTCTTTAAAAAACCTAGCTGACGTTTGCTACCTTGAATAAAAAAAGCTAAAAGCTAAATACTCTTTTTTTTTTTTTTTCGACAAAGGAGTTGTTTAGAAAAGTTAGGAAAAGAGGGTAAAATCCACTCGTGGGGTAAAATAGACAGTCTAAGGCGCTCTCAGCCTCAAACAGGGGGTCACAGGTAGCAGAACAACTGCAGAGGCACATGCATCTTTATAGGAATTCAGTGTGCTTGCCCAGAGTGGTGTGACAAGAGTAAGTCATCTTTCCCAATGGCCTGAAGAGTTGACACAGAATGGCTTCAGATGAAAAAATAAACTTGTAAGAAACTACATCACATCTCTGTGTTTTGGCCTTCAGGTAGTAGCTAGATTTTACTTCCCCAGCTGCTCTGAATTCTGCCTGCACACAGCTCTCTCGGAGTTAAGAGAGGGCATTTCAGACTGGGTGGACTGAACTGATACACTGGTACTACACCTCAGAGAATTGAATGCAAAATTTGATGGTTATGGAGCATCTGCTGTGAACTGTGCCATTTCACTGTCCAAAACAGCTCTTAACACACAGTTGGCTTAGCAAGAGAATGTTGTATGTACTGAAATAATGTTTAAAGGATTTTTTTTAATAGTTCTGTATAGCTGTGTAAAATAGTTCTATATTCTAGTTTCTGTGGTCACTTAAAATAGCAACTTCTGTGGTTCAGACAGTGTAAACATACTAAATTACCAATAAAATATTTGTAATTTTGATTAATTACAAAAAGATGTCTGACCTTTTTTTCTTCTAGGGGGTCCCATTTAATTGTTAAACAGTGACAGTGATGTAAGAAAGAAATAAGCAATTCAGAACTAAAAATCAAAGCTTTTGAGTGTGTTAGTGTTATATAGCTGAAAACTGGAGAGAGTTCAGACTTGCATACGCGCTGCAAAATTGCCTGATGTTTGTTGGAACAATCAGTCATGCCTATCTTTGCTCTGTTTGTTTTTGCTCAAAACGTCAGTTGCAATCTCTTCTCTACACACCCATATATAGTCACAAATCCTCCTGTGTTAGGGACATCACAAATAAAAGGCATGAAACTTCCAGTTCGTTAGTTTAGAAGTGCATGCACTCAATGTTGGAATATGCCTCATGAAAACTATCATCCCTATGTATACTGACACTGTAATTTTGTGCATATTTCAATTTACTTTTTTAAAAGCAGTGGAAAACAGTATCAGACTAAATATGCTGTAGCTGGTCAAATATATAACTTTATATGCTTGCAGTATCTGTACATTGCAAAATGTGTTTGCTGCTACTGCTATTTTATTCCAAATAGTTAGGTTTCCTTCTGCTTAGTTGGTGGCCTGCTTCATCCGTATGGATTTGTCTTTTTTTTATGGTCCCATGACCTTTAGCACATAGTTTCAAGTTTCCTATGCCTGACACAGAGGTACCTGTAGATATGAGATCCTTTGTAAGTAAATTTTCTACTCAATATCTCTCATGGCCTCTTCACTTCCTTTCCCTTCATCTTTGGTCTTCAGTAATGCTATGGTCTTGAAGTCTTCACCAACAACTCATTACAAAGAAGCAGTTTTTGCATATTTCTTTTGAGATCCTACAGCTTTCTACAGGTAGGCCATAGTCTTCACAGCCCAGCTAACTTACTCCCTTGCCATAGTTCACTTTTCTAACTATTGGTCTCATCTACAGCTTTATCTACTGCAGTCTTGGCTCTTTCATTTCGGGGATTAACTGCAGCTTGTCAGTTTTCTAAACACACTAGAATTTACATAGCAACGTGGATATACATGTAGCTTATGTTCTTCAAACACTGACTTCACTCTAACCACTCTTGAGGAGGGTAGATTTGGCACGCTGGTGTTGGTGGAGCAGGATGGTCCAACTGGCAACCTGTGGCTGGGTCTGGTCCATAGAGTGGTTCACTTTTTACTGCACCTTCCCTGCAGCCTGCTGCTCAGAGCATTGTGTGCTTGTAGTCTACTCAGGAAGGCCCAAGAGTTCTCTGTGTACATGCGGTGCACTTCTATTCAAATTTCTAATCCAAGTTGCTGAACAGGTGTCCACATCAGAAGATCAAGGGAGACAAAAGGACCCAAAATTAGTCTTCTATATTCTGCTGGTCATCTTTCTTCTCAGTCAGCAGTGGTAAGATTACTGTATCACATAGCAATAGCAGCCACATGACTTACTGTCTTGCAATTGCTAGCTTAAAAGTGCTATCATTAAATAAAACCCTGGCATCTATTTGGTCTTGTCAGTCTTTCTAAGTACTCTCATTTACCTGTGAAGGAGGTCCCAAAGCTCACCCTCACCACTGAAAAGGCACCCCCCCCCCCAGTCCTCTTTCCTTCTCTTGAAAAAGAAAACTCACTTAGAAAGAAAATTCTACTATAATTAAAAGTAAAACCTTCAGAAATTGATATTTTACCTTAGTAATCAGTATCCTAAACCTCCATGAAAGCTCCGTGACAAGCCAAAGAGGTCCTGATTGTGGGAGGTAGTATCTGGAAGTAATTTTATTGTGATGATGTGGTAACTAGTTAGATCATACAACTCAGCAGGGGGCTTTGTATGCTATGGGATGCGAGACCACACCAAAATTTTCAGAACAGTAATGTGGAAAATACCACATTAATATCTAGATGATGCCTGTCAGTGGATATCTGCAATTATAACTTCAGTGTTGCCATGAAACTTCCCATCCTCTGTAGCCACCCTAGAAGAGTGCCCTGGAAAAAAGTGAGAGTCAAAACCTGGAACCCAGTAAAACTGGAAAGGAAACCCTGGTCAGGAATTAGGGTAACCATACCTTCTTCACAAACCACACTCTCCAAAACTTGCTTCTACTTGTTTTGCTCTTGGGGGAGCAGAATGGGGGGAAGCATTTGTTGCCCTTTCACCTTTTCATGAGATTAATTTCCCAAAGTTTGCATTAGTGGCTTACAAGGCTGGTTACCCTGAAGAAACAGATCAATGGTGAAACCAAAGGAGTCAGACAATGGCTCTCAGTTGAAGGTAACAGGAAAAAGAATAATGAGAAATCCCCAGGATGCTCACATCTTCACAAGAAGGACATGTTCAACACACGTCCAGCCTTTGCAGGGGCAGGAGAGAAACATGCCAAGCTAATAAAACCAAAACTGGTGGGTTTGATAAGTTTTAGTTAGAGCTGCAAGTGAGATGGCAGGAATCATGCAAAGTGGATTATTTTTTTGATGAAACTAAACTGGAAAAAGCATCGTAATTGCTAATGGGTGTTCACAGGACCAGACTGGAGCTTACCAAAGGAAGCTTTTCCCTGAAATGCACCTGCAGCAGGTAGCATGTCCTACAGATTTGCCCCTATTGGTCTTCTTAACTTGCTAGCATAGATGTTGTGTTAATTTCTGCTGTATTTAAATACCTGAAACCTGCAGTAACAAGACTCATACACTTTTGATGCATATTTATATGTATATATAGATATGTATTTATAAATTTATACCTCTGTATACACAAATTTTACATATTATGGAATATAAATTGTGTGATATACAGAATATTTTTCATTAGTTTTGTCTGAAAAAGTTGTTTCAATAAAATCAAGCATTTTTACAAAGCCACATCAATCTGAACAAAACCTAGCCCACTGTCTTAAAAAAAAATCCAACACTTTCAATGTGTTCTATCACTTTGATCTCATATTTTGAATTTTAGGCATTTTTTTAATATAGTTTGAAACAATTTTACATTGGTTCATGCCATGATATGAGTACTGTAAACTACGTATGTCACACATGTAAACTATGAATGCCTGCCTAACTACTGGATTAGTCTATTGCATTTTTAAATTTTGTGTCCATAAGCAATAATAAAGGCCACTGAGCACTGAAAACTATTTTTGTTGTTTTCTGACTTGGATATCAGTTCATAATAATAAAAGTCTGAAATACTGTCAAATCATGCACTACTCACACATAATGACAAAATTATGAAATGTAATGAAAATATGTATAAGCATTTATTAAGTGGTATTCATAAACCTAAAGTTCCAAAGAGAAATGGTTATGAAATAATTTTATAATTTCATTACTTTAATAATTGGTGATTTAACTATTTCATAGCTTTGAACTTTGTAACTTTTATGACCAATTTATGATAACAGAAAAGCTTCCCCCCCAAAAAAAATGTTAGAACTTTATATTTTGATAGAAGATGGAAACAGACTGTGAAATGTGAAATGAACCATGAAATTGATACTCTGCTTCAACTACCTCCATAGGTTATGAAGATACTTCCTGTAGGACTAACTGCTAAAATTCTCTTGGTAAATTTGTTTACCCAAGTTTCATGTTAAAGAACAAACAGACAAAGAATATGGCAAACTCCCTGATATTTGCAACTCATCATTTAGTATCTTGGAAGCATTTGATCTTTATAAATGTGTTCATACTTAAGCTGAGATATTTCACTTACAAATGTCTTCATAGGAAAAACAATGTGTCACAAACAGGTGAGGTCATGTGATATTTGTTTACATATGTATGTAATTTACGCAAGAGAGTTCAACATAAATTATTTTTTAGTTGACTGAAAAAGAACAAATTGATAGTGTAATATTTAATATACAAGTCAAATGCATTTAAAATACTCTATTTATAAACATATCTATGCATACATGTGTTTTTATCTGTGTATGTACATACATACACAAATATACATATATTACATAAGCCAAAATGTTGGTCACAGTAAAAGCAGCAGATAAAACTAGAGAAGGTATAGTTGGGAGTAAAAATACCAAAAATTTCTAGTATATATGATTATCTGAGACTTCCACTGTGCTTTTGCCTACTCAAGAGCTTACAGCTTTTATAGAAATAAGCAAGTTTTCCAACTATTCAAGGTCTGATGATGATTACACCAGTCTTTCCAATGAGTTGTAAAACCTGGAGTGCAATCACGTTTCATGGCACTCTTACAAAAGAGCAAGATTGCCAACCGTGGGCTTTTGGCCAAATTACAACTTAAATAATTACAGTCTGCTTCCTCTGTTCCTCTCTCTCCTCATCAACTGCAGCTTGGCTTAGAAGAGCATACTGCCCTGTTCTGCAGTTTCGCACTTTGCATGGAGACATCTGCTCTGTCTCACGCTGGAGGTGACTGCATTTCAATGCTAGAAAATGGGAGCCTTCCAAATCCTTTGTCAGTTTGTAGAATATTTGGGGGTGTTTCAGAATGAAAAGCAGAATTTAGATGTAAAATCAGTATCTTAACACTCAGAGTTTCTTTCAGTATATGTCAACTCAATGTTAAGTGTATCTAAATCACTCCTTTTTTTACTGACTCTGTTAAGGAGTTTTATAAACATATGTTTTAAAAGGTTTCTAAATCTTTGTGTATCTTTTATTTGTGTAATTAGAAAGATTTATTATGATCTGGAATCCACTAAATAATATTAAAGTACTTTGAAGAGGCATTAGACTTGTCTACAAGGATGAAGGTAGAAAGCCCAGAGCCGCAGAGCTCAGTGTGCACCAAGCTTAGGCTAAGGTAGTTGCATTCCTTCCAGAGCAGACCAGGCTAACTTCTATTCAACTCAAATCTTGGGTAGAGTGAGCTAGTGTTGGTCTACTTCCACCCATGCAGGTGGATCCTAAGTGATGTGTAGCTACTTACTAAGGCAAAACTAAGTGTTTGAACCGTTAGACTGTACAAGATCATCATCATTTATTAAAAAAAAAAAAAAAAGAAAAGAAAAGAAAAGAAAAAGGCTTGTTGTTTGCTTATATTCAGAAATTTCAGAATTCCCAATGGAAAACAAAGTATTTTCCAACCAGTGATGTTTGTGGAGTAAAAGATGGCTTGGAAATGAGCTGGATTTAATTGTATTTGTTTGAAAGAATCAGTGAAGAACTGGCAATATTGGTTTTAAGGTGTTTCATTACTTAAATGCACTTTTGGAGCATCTGGCAGACAAGGAGATGTTGAGAGCTGGGACTGCTTAGCCTGGAGAAGAAAAGGCTCAGGGAAGGTCTCATCGATGTGTATAAATACCTGATGGGGAGATGGGGACGAGTAAAGAAAACAGAGCCAGACGCCTCTCAGTGGTGCCGGGTGAACAGACAAGAGACAGTGGTCACAAACAGAAACACAGAAAATTTCATTTATAAGAAAAGCATTCTTTAGTGGAAAACCAGAATAGATTGCCCAGAGAGGCTGTGGAGCCTCCATCCTTGGAGATACCTAAAACCTGACGGGGCACAGCCCTGAGCACCCTCCTCTGTAGGTGATGCTGCTTGGAGTGGGGCATTGGAGTAGATGATCTCTAAAGGTCTCTGCCAACTTCAACAATTCTGTGATTCAAATGTAATCTATTCTATCAAGCATGTAATTCCTATCCAAACCTAGAAAAGCTGCCACTGTCAGAGAATGGGCATACGATCAGACAGATAGGTTACTGCATTAGAAAAAAATGGAGAACCCATTTTTGCCCTTACCTGTTCCTATTTCAGTGCTGGCCAAGTCTTCGTTAGTCACTTTTCTTTGACTAGAAAGATACTGGGAGATTATAGACGAAGAACTGATGTTTTGATATGTAGCATTGAGTAAGAATAAATGTACTTACGACAACAAGGACATTTTGGAAAGCTTGTCTTACAATGCACCAAAACTCACTTCCATGTGGGATAGTTGGACAGCTAAAGTTAATGGAACTTTGCCATGCAAAGATGTGTTGATGTGTAAGAGAACTGACAGGACTTTCTCAGAAAAGGCCCTTCAGGGCTGTAATTTTTTTAAGGGTACCATGGGAGAGCTATGCTGTAGTTGACATGTTGATTTTATGAGAGATGAACAAGTTGAATTCCACTGAGTGATTTTTGTTTGTTTGTTTGTTTGTTTGTTTGTTGTTGTGGGCAAATGTATGTCAGGTATAGTGCTAATAATACTAGGTAGGTATGTTTACTTTTTAGTTTAAAATAAATATTCAAAGTTTGCATGTCTTTCTGTAGACTTTAGCATATCTGGGGTTTGTCTACCCTTTTATATCTTTCAACAGGGATTAAGTTATGGTTGTGTCTCTCATTGCATTAACTCATTGCATAGTAAATATGAAGCCATGGTATCTCAAGATTTTCTTTTTCTGAATAATTTTTTTCTATAACCTGATTAAATAAGATGAACCTAGTGCATCTTTTGGAGAGTAAGAAGCAAAAGAGTATCTTACTTGTAAGGTGATGCTAGTGATAATGTATACACTTTCCTCCATTTTGTCCCATTAACAATTGTATGCATTTAGGGTGAGCTTGAAGGAGTAATTCTGTTGTTCAGAAACCTTTGATTTTGCTGGTCTTCTTGAAAAGCAGGAAGGAAGTTGTGAAACACACATCATATATATACAGATGTCAAATACAGTTAATGAAGATAAGCAGATGCATTCCTTAATAGTAATTAAACAAGAGGAGGGAAACATTGTCCACTTCGATTAAGAGTTTTCTCTTCAAGTCTCCCTACCTGACAAGGCATGTCAGTTTCTTCACCTCATTTATACTAATACGCTTTTTAAATTATTCCTTAAAATACACACCACATTAAAAACAGCACCAGACTTCTGTGTAATACAGGATTATAGATTTGCAGCTGCAACTGCAATGTAAGTACTTAAGATTGTGACTTATTTTACTGTAAGAGGCACACAATAGACACTGACAAACTACTACACAATATTCGAAAGATATTCATGTCAAAGTTATCTCACACTGGAACTTGACAAAATATTTATTGCACATATGACTCTCCTTTCAATATGTCCCACAATGAGATTTTTCTCTTTTTACAATGGTAAAAACATTAAATAATCTTTACACATTGGTCCATTACCACCCCCTGATCTTTTTTTTTTTTGTGCTTGTAGCAGTGTACACTAGCCTTCACAAAGTTTCACACTGTTGACTGCAGACCACCTTACTGGTCTCTGATTCATCAGGACAGTTTTAAATTCTAATACCATCTTCCAGTCTGCTTCCATATTCTGTTTCATATGCAATTCATTAAGTGTACACTATGTATAATCAGTCCAAGTCAATTGTAAAAGTACTGAACAGAACCATGTCTGCAAATGATCCTTGCGAGGTCTTACTTGAAATGATCTACCAACTTGACAGAGATAGCTCCTATTTAAGGATGGTTTTAAAACTACATGAGTTCAGAACGACCTTATAGTGATTACTTTTTAGATAAATCTTCTTCAGGATGTTCACAAGGACATCATGTGAGACAAGGTCAAAAGTCTTGGAAAAGTCAAAGTCTAACCTCTAAGCTAGTCAGTTCTTATTTCTGTCTCATGTAAATAAAACACATCATTGCGCCAAACACCATTGAACATACTAGGTCTCTTCCACAGACCCTTCCTTCTGTTTCTGTTCATGCTGTTTCCAAGTGACACTGCGGTGCCTTCTGCCAAAACTGCTTTCCCACTCTGAGTTTGGACAATATGGATTGTGAGACACAATAGGGGAGGAATGGAAACTTAATCCTATGGCTGCAGGGGTTATCCCAGCAGGACACCTCTTTTAAAAAGCTGTCCTCTGGGATCTCCCTTTCTCTGAAGCAGAAGACAAGCGGAATTGGTGTCCTTGTCATGGCTCCTGCTTTGAGCACAGCTGACTGGAGGTTCTGGGCCTGAAGAAACAGCTTCTTGTTTGTGTGCAAGGGACAAGATCCACAGTAGCATTCAAAGGAACTGTGTTCAGTGAAGGGAAGGGACCTTGGAATTCTATTCTCAGGGCTGCCACATGAGCAGCTCACTCAGTTGCTGCAACTACAACAGAAAGACTTTCTTGAACAAAAAAAGACAGAGGGAACAGTTTCTGATGCAGCTAGTTGCTATGTAGATTATATCCTGTAGCTTGTGGTCCTCAGGTATTAAAAGGCACAACAGCCATTGCAGTCATGGCACATAGCCCTTAATATAGCACAAAAACCACATTGGGGTGCCACAGGATTTCTCAGTGGCATTCTACTGCCACATGGCTGTTAGGTATGTGATGGTGTGGACTCCACAGGTTCACACACTAATATCCCCATCAGACACTGGATGACACTTCAGATGGAGATGGATTTGGTTTCTTCCAAAACTAATCTACTTTGAAACCACTGAAATTGCTCTAAGAACCAAACCAAATCCCAGCAAGTGAAGAAAATCTAGGGGTTTATTTCAAAACCCACCCTACTGCTCTGAACCAAACTGCTGTAGACAGAGACAGAAGCACTTATTTTAGGAAAACTGATTCATGAGGCACCTAAAATTTAGGTACAGATTACTCTCTTAGCCTACCTTGATTTAACCCACATATGCTTTCACCCATCCTCAGACTTCTCTCTATTGTTTGTGTAATTCCTTTTTATTTTGCAGATTATTAAAGTGTTTCTACACTTGAATTTAGTGAGAGAGCTGTAATTTTAATTCTGAGTTTTCATTTCATATTTATGTATTGGAGTTGTTTATTTGGGGAAAGCTTTTTAGAAAGATTTTGTAAAGTTCCAAGTGACTATAATATCTAGGAAACCCTTGTGTAAGGCAGAATATATAATATTAGACCACAGAGGTATCATGGAATCAGAAATGTATCTGGAAAATTCCAGGGATGAGATCCAGTAATGCAAATAATTACTTGCATGTTGCAAATATTTATTTGGAGTAAATAAAGAGTGAGAGAGGTTCTGGCACAACGACTAGCCTACTGACTGAAATGATAAACCATTACAAACAACTGTGAAAAGGTCTCCATTAGATTTTTGTTATTTCACAGTTTTTCACAGAAGAGTTATCCATTTTCTTGTCATCTACTTCCTCTTCTCAGTATAAATAACATCACAATAAACCCTCTGTTCGATGTTTCTCATTAAATGATACAAGTAGGAACATCACACACATCAGAGCCAAAAAACAGCTAAGAAAACCAGGAAGAGTGTGTCATAGTGTGGCTAATATGTTAAGGGAACCAGACACCCTGTAATGTCTCAGCTGTCACTGGTATCCAGATACATAAAACAGTTTAAAATGCCACAGTGCAACTTACAGTAATGACTTTACCTTCATTAAAGAGAGAAACACTTTATTGCAACCATTTTTTAGTACATGAAAATGTACTTGCTTAGGTTCTATATTGAACCATACATACATCAAACAGCTGCACAACCCTGGTTTGCGTAGAACCAGCTCCACAAAGGGAAGCAGCATAGTCACGTTACCACAGATGATTGACTGGCCCTTGTGCATGATATGGTTAATTAGCCTGAGCTATCACCGGAACAACACTGCTGTATTACTTATCAGATCTAAGGTAACACCATTCCTATGTCATGCCATGCAGATACAGATAGCAGCTCTCTCAGAGCAGTGAAGAATGGACATATCCATACAGTCATAGATAAAGGGCAGAAGGGCTCAAATATCGTTATCCAGTCTGATCCCATCAATGACAGAGTCCACACACAGACTTTCACAGGGTTATTTCTGATTCAGGATAAGTAGTCCCCTTGAAAATTAAAACTTGCCTGTAGAGAAATGTCCAATCTAGATTTAAAAACTGCCAGTGATGCCACACTTCTTTGGTGAGTTAATTTAGCCGCTAATTTCATGGATTGTTAAGGAAAAAATGTGCTTTATTTTTTCTTTGAATTTATAGCTTCACCTTTTTGACAGAGGAGCTTGTCAGGTCTCTGACTGTTGGACTGAACAGCTCTTTGCTATTTGTCCTGCTTTTGTGTACCGTGACCAGTTATCCTTGAGTAATCACTTTGATAAGCTAAGTAGATTGAAATTCTGGAGACTTTCCAGGTCTTTAATATTCCCATGGCTTTTCTTTGACCCCTGTCCAAATTATTCACATCCATCATGAATTCTGAGCGCTAGAACTGGACACACTATTCCAGTAGCAATCGCTTCTCTGCCAAATGCAGCAATGACTTAACCTTCCACTCCTGTCCAGTGGATACACCTAATGATAGCATTTGCCTTTTTTTGTCTATGTGGTCTCAATAAAGGGTTATGACATGCCCTCTTCAGAATCATTACTTCACAGGAAAGTCCTCTCTCCTGTTTTTATGGCTTACATTTTTGTTCCTATATGTTAGACCCTCTATTTGGCTGCACAGAAATGTCATTTGTCTGTCTATTCTTGATTATCCAGTGTCCCTGGACACTCTTCATCGCTGATCTGTCTCTTCTGAATTTATGTCTCCTGTTATCTGTGTGTCATCACCAAATTTTGTCAGGCAGAATGTTGTGTCGCTTTCCCCAGTGTTTTGGGTTTGTGTGGCAGGGTTTTGGTAGCGGGGTAGGGTCCGCAGGTCTGGCTGCTGCTGGAAGCTGCTGGAAGCTTCCCTGGCTGGGAGCCGGACCCACCTCTGGGAGAACAGATTCCAGAGGGGAAACCTGCCGGGAGTCGGGGGACTGGGATGGGAGAGGAACCCCTGTGCAGATCCCGAGGGCAGGGAGGAAGGAGGGGATGCCCCTGCAGCCCGTGGGGAGACCAGGCGGCAGGCTGTGTCCCCCCAGCCCGCGGAGGGGAGCGGGGGAGCAGATGCCCACCTGCAGCCCGGGGAGAGAGGAGCCCACACCGGAGCAGGGGGTGGAGGCCACACAAGATGGCCGCCGCTCCCTGGGGAAGCCCGCGCTGGGGCAGCCTGGCACTGAAAGACTGTGGCCTGTGGGAGGGACCTGCACTGGGGCAGTTCGTGGAGATCTGTCTCCCGTGGGAGGGACCCCACGCTGGAGCAGTTCGTGGAGGACTGTCTCCCGTGGGAGGGACCCGGCGGCAGAGCACGGGAGGAGTGCGGAGTCCTCCTCCCCCTGAGGAGGAAGGAGCGGCAGAGACAAGGTGTGACGGACTGACCCCAACCCCCATTCCCCGTCCCCCTGCGCCGCTCGGAGGCGGGAGGGGGAGAGAACCGGGTGTGGGGGTGAGGCGGGAAGGAGGGAGGGCTGGGGAGGAGGTGTGCTAAGGTTGAGTTTTACTTCCCGTTATCCTTGTTTTGTTTTGATTGGTAGTAAATTAAATCGATTTTGTTTTTTCCCCAAGTTGAGCCCATCTTTTGCCCGTGACCATAAGTTGTGAGTGATCCCTCCCTGTCCTTGTCTCAACCCACAAGCTTTTCTTTATATTTTCTTCTCATCCCACCAGGGCCAAGGGGGAGGAGTGAGCAAGCAGCCTCTTGGTGCTTTGTTGCCGGCTGGTCTTAAACCAGGACACCCAGTCATCGGTAATAATGCTCAATGACATAGAGCCAAAAATATTCCCTTTGGCAGCTCATGGAAAACATAGTTAATCAAACAAGACAGAGATACACTCTTATTTACAATGACATATGGAGATAAACAGTTTTTTATCAAAGTGATGTGTGCTACTTTGACCTGTATTTCTGTAGTGTGTTAATGAAGATGTCATGCAGTGCCAAGTCAAACCTCTACCAGAAGTTTTTCAGTTCTCCAACCAAAGTGACTCTTCATTCAAAATATTCAGTAACTTTGCAAAGATTCATTCCTCTTGAAATTAATGATATCAACCTTTCTTAATATTTATTAATCAGTGTTTGCAAACTGACCCGTTATTTGGTCTAATACTGTGCTCTGGCTGCCAGGCCTGCATTATCCATTTTCTGTTTTAAAATAATGGCACAGAGGTAGCTTCTCTCTAGTCCTCTGGAAATTCCAAGGCTTCTTGAAAATCAACAGCAGAGGTTCTTTATACTAATCTCAACACTAATCTTGGCAAGGGTTTGGTTGCAAGATTATTGGAACTGTTAACTTGAAATCATGAGATTTCTTGCACCTGCTAGCTATCCTTAGTACCACTGGAGGATATTAAACCATTGTCACCCAACAGGAAGACATAATTCATTTTTCTCCCCAGTCCCTAATACAGAACTGAAATACTTTAGGAATGCCTCTGCCTTTTCTGTGTCAGCCATTGCAATTGTGTTAGGGTCATCTGCGCAGGCCAAGGGCACTCATCCTACCTGATCCTCAAGGCAAAATGGTGGCCACTTACCTGAAAGCAAAGGCTGCAGCTCCAGCTGGAGTGTCTGCAGCATCTACCCCAGCGGTGGCCGATGCATCCACCCAGACGGAGCTGCTGAAGGGAGAAGCTGCAGGGCAGGCCTCAGACTGCAGGAAGGGCTGAGACCTTTCTCCTGGGGCAGGGACACGCAGCAGAGCTGCCTGCAGAAGGAATGCCCAGGCGGAGGACCCCCTGCAGCGGGCAGCTGGGCTGCAGGAGGCGGTGAGAAGGCTGCGTAGCATCAGGGAGGCTGAGAAGCAATTAGATAGCTGGTTCCAAGCACAGTCTGCAATGGACCCACAGCCCACGGCCAAACAGCCAAAACCTCCCACATCAGCACACACAGAAGGGTGAGTGGCCAATAATGTAGAAGAATGGAAGCTTGCAACAGCAAGGACCAGCAGAAGGAAGACACTTCCTCCAAAGCCTGAGGTGCCCTTGCAGAAACACTTCACCACTCTGCAGACTGAAGAGGAAAGACCCGTCACACCAGGAGAGAAGCTTTAGCTGAGTGAGCGTTGTGGTTTAACCCCAGCTGGCAACTAAGCACCATGCAGCTGCTCACTCACTCCCCCCCGCCTCCCCACCAGTGGGATGGGGGAGAAAATTGGGAAAAGAAGTAAAACTCGTGGGTTGAGATAAGAACAGTTTAATAGAACAGAAAAGAAGAAACTAATAGTGATAATGATAACACTAATAAAATGACAACAGTAATAATAAAAGGATTGGAATGTACAAATGATGTGCAGTGCAATTGCTCACCACCTGCCGACCAACACCCAGCTAGTCCCAGAGCAGCAATTCCCCGCCTCCACTCCCCAGTTCCTATACTAGATGTGACATCACATGGTATGGAATACCCTGTTGGCCAGTTTGGGTCAGCTGCCCTGGCTGTGTCCTGTGCCAACTTCTTCTGCCCCTCCAGCTTTCTCGCTGGCTGGGCTTGAGAAGCTGAAAAATCTTTGACTTTAGACTAAACACTGCTGAGCAACAACTGAAAACATCAGCGTTATCAACATTCTTCGCATACTGAACTCAAAACATAGCACTGTACCAGCTACTAGGAAGACAATTAACTCTATCCCAGCTGAAACCAGGACAGTAAGGCAGCCCCATCTGCTCCCCATGTAACAACCAGTGCAACTAAGAAAAGGCAACGGGTAATAGTAGTAGGCAGCTCTCTTCTGAGACACCCATCTGCCTACTTGACACCCTCTCTAGAGAGGTGTACTGCTTACTGGGGGCTTGTGTCAGGGATGCCACCAAGAGACTACCAAGCCTCATACCATCCATCAACTATTGTCTGCTGCTGTTGTTTCATATGGGCACCATTGATAGAGACGGGAGCAGTCTGAGGAGTATCAAGAAGGATTACAGAGCCCTGGAAGTGGTGGTAAGGGACTCGAGCACATCATCAATCCTCCTGGTCAAAGGGAAGGGGTTTGAAAGGGCCAGTTGAATCTAGCAAATCAACAAATGGTTATGGGTCTGGTGCCACAGCCAGGGGTTCAGCTACTTAGACCACAGGCCTCACTTTGAGGGGCTGACAAGGTTCATCTGTCAGAGAGGGAGAAGAGCATTTTTGATCATAGGCTTGCCAAGCTGATGAAGAGGGCTTTAAACTAAAGTTGCTGGGAGGGGGAACCTCAATCCATCCCACTCCTACCAGTTTGATGCCAGTGCCAGCAATAGATGCCCAGAGCTTGGAGAGGGATCACAGGTCAGCAGGAAAGCACCTGAAGAGCAGCACAAAGGAATTCCAGCCAGCAAGTCAGCTTCATCAGGAGCCCAACTTAAATGCCTCTATGCAAATGCACATAGCATGAGGAATAAACAAGAGGAGTTAGAGATGTGCACACACCTGCAGGGCTATGATTTTATTGGCATCATGGAGATGTGGTGGGATGGCTCCTATGACTATAGTGTTGGAATGGAAGGACTCAAGCTCTTTAGAAAGGACAGGCAGGGGAGACAAGGAGGGGGTGTCATCCTCTATGTCAATGACCAGCTGGAGTGCATGGAGCTTTGCCTGGGGATGGATGAGGAGCAGACCAAGAGTTTATGGGTCAGGATTAAAGGGAGGGCAGGGACAGGTGACATTATAGTGGGGGTCTGCTACAGGCCACCTGACCAGGAAGACTGAGCAAATGAGGCCCTCTATAGACAGATAGGAGCAGCCTCAGGTTCACAAGCCCTGGTCCTCATGGGGGACTTCAAGCACCCTGATATCTGTTGGAGGGATAACACAGCAGGGCATAAGCAATCCAGGAGGTTCCTGGAATATGTTGATGACAACTTCCTTCTCCAAGTGATAGAGGAGGCAATGAGGAGAGGTGCTGTGCTGGACCTTGTTCTCACCAACAAGGAAGGGCTGTTGGGGAATGTGAAGCTCAAGGGCAGCCTTGGCTGCAGTGACCATGAAATGGTGAAGCTCAAGATCCTTAGGGCAGCGAGGAGGGTGCACAGCAAGCTTGCTGCTCTGGATTGCAGGAGAGCAGACTTTGGCCTCTTCAGGGATCTGCTTGGTAGAGGAACCTCCCGCACTCTCTACCACCTTTCAAAGATGATGCTGAGGAGCACCACAATGACATAAACCAGCTTCCTCAGCAATCTTTGATGCATTCAGTTCAGTCCCATGGTCTCATACATAACCAATTTGCTTAAGTGATCTCTAATTCCAGCACCCTCTACCATGGGTAACATTTCTTTCCCCCAGACTCTGCCACAGAGATTCAGAAAGCCTGAAAGCAGACCTTGCCAGTAGGAACCAAGGCAAAACAGACACTGAGTCAGTCTGTCTTTTCTACATCCTTCATCATCAAGTCATCCACCCCATTCAGCAGTAGATCTGCATTTTCGATAGTCTTCCTTTTGCTCCCAGTGTACTTCTAGAAGTTCTTATTGTTGCCTTTCCTACCACTCCTCAGGTTAAACTCCAGCCAGACTTTGGCTTTCCTAACTTCATCCCTTCAAGTTCAAGCAATGCTTTCCATACTCCTCCTTAGTCCATCCCCGCTTCCACTTTCTATGTATTTCCATTTTGTGTTTGAGCTCAGTCAGGCATTCCCTGTTCAGCCAAGCTGGCCGCCTGCCACACCTGCTGTTTCCTGCACATCCGGATGGTCTTCTTGTGCTTTGAGGAGTTGTCCCTGGAGATCACTGCCCTGCCCTGCGCCTTTGAGTGAGGGCTTGCTACAGAAGGCACTGCCAAAGATTTTAGCATTTCTACAATTCTGCTAGAAGAACAGTTTATATTAGTGTTTCCTAATCCACTTCAGACAAAGCAAACCAGGTAACCTGCTTAAACTAAAGAAATCAGTCCAAGTGATTTTTCCTGAAATGAGTTAGGGAGCACTCACTGGCTGAAATCACTTTACTGACTGGATGTAGGGCAGTAAATGGCATAAAGGTGGTAACAAACAACTGGAGGGAAACAGACCACTGAAACTCAGTGAATGTATGTCTTCAGCCCATGCTCAAATTGGCAATAGTTAGAGCAAAATTAGGAAAGGTTGATCTGGCACCAACCAAAGTGAACATTTTTCAAGTTATGCCCCAGAACTGCCACCCCCAACACACAAATTTATAATTTATTTTTATATATATATATATGTGCAATAGTTGAACAATTTTAAATTTTAAATCCACTATGATATCTTAAATACCTTATGTACCTCTAGATACCTGGGGTATTCTGATACTTTCTCTCAATATCTTTTCTTGACACTGTTTCATATTCTATTAAATACTTCAATATTAATTCACCTGGGAGAATGAAAGGTTATGAGAATAATTCCAAACATAGATTTTAGGCCAGATAAGTGGCAGAAGTTGAGATCATCTCAGACAAGGGTAATATATTGAAATTACAGCTTTATGATGTGGATTATGGGATAAGCCCTCAATTTTCAGAAAAGAAGTAGAATCACTTTTTCCTTTTTTTGTGTGTGGACAACACCCTGAAAACATCTGCAAACTAAGAATTACTCTTATAGTTACTAACTGGTCTTGCACTAGTTGTGTCCCCTTCTCATGGTCCTGCTGGGTATCCATACTGCTGGAGCTAAGTGCGCAACAGCTCCAACAGTGATTGTGCGAACTTCTGGTTGTCCTCATCCTACCAGCAGGCTTGGAAGGTTTGAAGAATAGTAGAGATGGAAGAAATTCTCTGCAGTTACAGGTGGGCCTTGTCACTGTGCAAAATCACAGTTCCTAGCCTTTGATGTGCCATTGTCCTATCGCTAAAAATGTGTCACTAAGTGATGTGTCCTATCAATCATCACTGCCAATTCTGTGGTTGAGATCCACTTGGGAAACGGCTTCTCCCACACCCTTACCAGACATGACATAGAGTCTTTATCAAAACCTCGTTGGTGCATCTTTTCCATGAGTGGTCTAGGTCTCAGTTTATTAGGACTATGAGGGCTGTCATGGTAGGCAAAGGTTGGGGGAGACTTATTCACCGGTCCCCCTGAGTTTGGTTCTGTGATACACCAGAGGCCACCTCAACACGTGTGCCCTGTGAGGCACCTCTGCCAAAATCTCATGAGATGGCCAGAGTCCTGATCTATCTGTTACCAACTAAACAACAACCAACTAAATTTTGTATTTGCAAATATAAGTTAAATTTCCAGTTAATTTCAATTATATTTCTGGCAAATAACCAAACTAACTGATAGGGGGAAATAGTATTCAGTTCCAGCCTTATATTTATTGTATCAGCTTTTAAAAAATTCAGCCACAAATGAATTATAAACATCAGTTCTTTGGAAAACAGTTAAATGCAGCAATTATTCTCCATTTCAAATATGTACACTTCTTTTCAGTTATTCCCTGGCTAACAATTCTAATGTTCTCTCCACTGTTTGTTTTTTCATAATGATTTTGCCATTGTTAAGTCTCCTCCCCTTTACTGGAAATAACATTTCATTTTTCCCTCTCTTCAAACATCCTAGTCTGCAGATGAGCAGGATACAGCAAAAGGCACACCTACTTACTGAATCTAAACATGCCTGAGTTATCATGACATCTTCAAAGTGCTCCTCTTCCTTCCACTCTGCCCCCCACCCTTGTTGCCACATACATATTACAATTGCTTTTGATGTCAATGTGTCTGGATTCCTGGTTCTAGTGTCAACCATCATCTAGGATACTTAAAAGAAAAATTGAAAGAGGAAGAACAAGTCCGACTAGGCCTATGTTTTGTTGTAGGAAGCCTTGAGAACATGAATCATTTTAGACATGGGAATAATCAGATTAAAATCAGAGGGGTTTAATCCATTTGTTTTAAGAAGCTGTGAAAATACCTTACAAGACCATGGAGTAAGAGCCAAGTCTAGAGTCATGGTTTTGTATACATAGCATAACTTGGTACTTTGAGCTATGCTAGAAATCAGGAACAAAATAGATACATTAATGGGTACTCTAATCAGGTACTAGCCATGCTAAAGGCCAAGTGGTGGTTTTCGGTTGCCTAAACACAGATGACTAGAATAATTTGAGACGTCTTGTGCTCTGCCTGCTCTCCCCAGTCTCTCTTTTTGTGTGCCATAGTTGATGTGCTCAGTGTGATGGGTGGTGACAAACCTCCCTGAGGTCTCTGGGTCATCTCCCGCAGACCTCCTCTCCCCCTACCATTTATTGACCAACCTAACAAGTCTACATTCGTAGTGATATTTTGGATACAGTCCCACATCTGTACCAGTGAATCTCCTGTGACAGTCTGCTTCTAAGCACACACAAGATCACTACCATTTTGGCACAGCTGAGCAGCTCAGTATATATCCCATGTTTATACATAAGTGGGATTTTAAATTATGCCTGTTTTCCAAGAAGACCAGTCTGGCAGGTAGACTCTGTGCACACATAACACACTTCTAAGGCATAAACTCCATGAAGAATACAGCATTCATGACCATCTTCCTTCTAAAGTTCAAAACCAGGGTATTTGCTATGCTAAAAAGGGTATTTACTATTCAAAAAAGGTTATTCACTGTCTTATTCCCTTCCAGCCCTTTATAGAATAACTCAACAGATACAGTACCTTCTAAAAAGCCAGGGGGACATGACTTTTCAAATGTCAGTTTGCCTTTTCTCACCTCTAAGAAGTGTACCAGACATCAGGCTGCAGGCTGCTAGTGTCAAGAAGCAAAGATTATCCATCCCTGCTGTTCGTCTGTGCCACTATACAAAAATCAAAAATGTAGCCAAGATTGATTAGTCTGGAGAGCAAGCAGAAAATTGATTACTCTTCTCCAGCAATTAGGACACTCACTCACAAATGTGGGATTCTCATTCCTACTCCAAATCTGCATTTGACATGAAGCAGTCACCAGCTAGCATGAGCAGAGTGCATTCATGATTTCCTTTTCTTGCTAAATTATGTAAAGCTCTGAATGTAAAGAAAAAACCCCAATGAAATCTATCTTTCTTCACCAGAAAGAGAATGCCTCATCAACACATTACAAAAGTCATCACAAAGAAGCTGGATTTGCTTTCTGTGACTAATTAGTATCTATTCAAGTCTTTATTTAGAACAAGGAGGGTAAGGTCACTGCAAGTCAGTCATCAGAATTGTTTAACTCAGAAATCAAATTATTTTGGATTGCTATTTGTATTTCCTCTTATATATGAAAAAGAACAGAAATCCACTAAGCTGCAACTTGTGAGGCAGGCTAGGCATTAGTTGTTAATTCAGATTTTAATGTGGCATAGATAGCCAAGACACGTCAGGTTTAACATTGGCACGGATACCCACAAATCTGAGATTGCTGGTGGACAAAGTCTTTTATTTTTCTTCAAACAAACTGTAATTAAGACTGAGTCTACCTGAATGTCATGTGAAAGATTGCCTTACAACTCTGGGATTTCTGTCATTGTACTCATGTCTACTTGTTCTTCTGCACTTAGAAGATTTTCTAAAATTTGTCTGGTGGTTTTAATATCTTGGATGTCTACAAAAATATTTAAATTCAATTTAATTTCCAGTACCATATATTCTCTTTTTCCAACTATAAACCAAAATAAACAATAAAGCATGTCTTAAATTTCAAATCTAGAATTGCATGTTGGTTCTTTTTCTTTAAGCAATCTTACATAATGTTTTAAATTTTAACAAAAACTTGGGAGACCATTATGCCTTCTTGATGTACAGGTTCTTTGGGATTTTTAAAATAGAATAATTAACTTAATTTGACAGTATGATATAATGGGTATTTTCAGTCCCAAATCCCAATTGTAGTCAATACATATATTGTGTGCACATCTCTCCAGAACACCATGCGAAACCTCTGGGAAAACCTAGCCCCTGCAACCAAGGGAAGCTACACTCTTATTACCATGTTGGCAATGCCCTATCTATACTGCCATCTGGTCTCTCAATAATGTCACAGAGCAGTCCACAGGCAAGTGGCCAGTATTCCTACCCCAGGGCAGAGGACCCTTACTTCCCAGGCTATACATCACACGCAGCTTTCGCCTGGTCCAGGCAGCCAACAGAGAAGTATGCTGGATTTTTATTGTTCCTCAGAATTCCCGAAAATACACACAGTTGTCACTGGCCATGTTGCTTCCACACGGCTTCATTTTCTGCCTGGAAACTTAACTATGGGAGATTTAAGAAAATTTGGAATATTTATCCAAGATTCAGTGTGGAAATCCTGAATGATATCCTGATCTCCTGTCTACATAACCCGGATTTGATTGCAGCATGACTAGAGATCAACTGCACAGGAGGTTCACTGAGAACATGGCCCATATGCAGCACATTTCATGTTTACTTTCACATTAATGGAATAGCATAAAAAGAATAGGTGTTTATTGTCTCCTCCGAACATAGGATTAAAACCCATATGATACTCAGTACGTGTAAATTTGTAAATTAGTAGGTCCCTATTATAGTTTTGGCCCATGCAAATCAGGATTCTTCCAAACACTTACTAGATGTTAACATGAGCCAGGGACTACTCCACGTAGA
This sequence comes from Buteo buteo, assembly GCF_964188355.1. NCBI lineage: Eukaryota > Metazoa > Chordata > Aves > Accipitriformes > Accipitridae > Buteo > Buteo buteo. Next base: position 16,133,874 of record NC_134184.1, read on the forward strand.
CATAGTGCAGCCACACTAGTTGAGGGCTAAGGGAATTCGGCTCTACAGATGTAGGCCACTCTATGCTAGTGAATGCTTAAAGGCACATTTAGTTTATGTGCCTAAATGGACTATATGGGTACATCTATACTACCAAGTAGAGAGAAACAGAGAGTGGGGTTAAACACTAGACCCCATCATGATAGCCTTTTATTACAGCCTATTTATTAGCTTTCCTGGACATGTTTTGGGTTGCTCATACTAGCTCTCTTCAAGACAAATCTCTAAAGAGGGGCTAACTCTAAGCAGTTTGGATGCTGGACCATCTCTGCCAGTAGAGAACTACGAAATAGCCCACAGTCCAATTTAACTAGCTAAGGTATAACCTTAATTGGTCAGGAACATCAGCATCCTATAGGTATGGTGGAGGTACTGATAATACCTGCTAGCACATTACAAACCAATCACAGAAAAGTCAGTGAGACTTTCACATGCAGCATAACACAGGAAGATAATGTGAAGTATCTTAGCTTGAGAGAACAGAGACAAAATGAGGGATCCTCCACTTCTCAACAGACCATAACATAGCCAGAGAAGATCATGCCTTCTGTTCTCCATGTTGAAGTTGGACCACTGTGCATAAAGGACCACAAGATTCATGCAGCCAGAGACAGTACAGGAAAGAAAACCACCTTGTTCAGAAGATCAGGGACACAAGGGCTCCCCCAGGGAAGTCTCTCTTCATTTCATGCAGGTATCTAAGGACTTTCCTGATATATAGGTGCTTACAGTCCACAGGAGTCACCTAGGTACCACAACTGCTAGGCTTAATATAGCCCTACATGTTTTCATTGGCCTGTAAATTGATCAAGGAATGCATCAATAGAAGACAAACATTCCTTGACAGTATCAGATGGTAAAAAGTACCTTATAAAATAAATAGTTAATAGTATCTAGTAAACACATCATGTCTTAAGCACTATCTTACTTTATTGGAATGTAACAAAGGTTAGAAGACATGAAGACAACTAGCAATTATATTAATAATTTTGTTTATTGCTTACTGAGTTACTTAAGTCATCCTGAATGAGACTGAATGACCAGTTTGGCAAGTCTCTATGAAGAATGGGTACTTAACATTTAACAGAAGCATTATTAGTTTGCCCTTTAATACCCCCTGTACTTCAAACCTGACAGCAGTTCAGCATACATCCTCCTCTGCACTCAATCTAAATCCCATTAAAGTCAATGCAAGTCTCTCCCATTTTAATGGGATTTAAATCAAGCCTTTAATCCTCAATGTCTGTGTCACTGAAAGACAAAATTATCAATCTGGGTTTGTGATGTAGATACTGCTGCAATGGTGAATGGTAGTAATCAGTGCAAGTTACTATGAAAAAATGTATCTTTGTGTATCTTCCTTATTGATGAGAGCATAAGATCTCGTATCCTTTAAGAAAAGCTAAAGCAAAGTAAATATTTGAGATGTAAAATCTCAAAGCCCTTCACTCTGCCAAATCTACACCTCTGAAGGGATTCACCTGCCTTAATGAACTTGCCTAAAATTTGGAAGGTAATCCTTCAGGTTCCCTTCACAATAAAAGGAAGAGTCACCTCCAGAGGGCAGTTCATCTGATCTGTCTTAGATGTATATTTTCAGCTGAAATGAACAGCCTTCTTCTGATACTTATATCTTGTCATTGATCATACTGGGAAGCTTGAATGGATAACTCAGACTTAGGTATCTAATTTTCAGCCATCTATAATTAAGGCAGATATGTCTCACCCCTTACTGGATTTTTTGAAAATGGTAAGAGGTACCCTTTAAGCCTGGAAGGAAGGTCGTTCACCTTTACTGTGCTGGTGTTCATTTCCATTTCTAAGCCTAGATGCAAGGAGCATAACACACTGGTTTGACCTGCATAAGAAGGTAATTTTTTTCTTTTTTTAACTAGAATACATATTTTAGGTAAAAATAACTGTTCTTATGTACATATTTTGAATTATGGAGATATCATCACATCCCCTGTTAGGTTATTGCTATGATTAATCATCCTTACTATTAAACATATTACCTCAGCTCTGGTAGAACTTCATCATTTCTTTAGCGTTTGATGCAAATCCTCTCTAATTTTGTAGTTCACAGTCCATATGTTCAAGGCTTGCATTAGCCCTTTTAATCACAACAGTATGTGAGGAGCTCATAGATAATTTAGTGTTCACTGAAACTCCTTAGTGCTTTTAGGCATATCACTTTTCAAGGCACATATCCTTTAATAGTAATATGGTCTATATTCACTTTTCCTACAGTGAATGCTTCATAATTCGCTGTGTTACAAACCTGTTTCTCTCCACCAAAGAGATTCTGTGAATTTGCTCTGCTGGCAGAGCTATTTTAGCAAAACAAGATACTAAAGGAGTTTTTCCACCAGTGTATCTACCACACCTACTTTAATGACTCTAGCTAAGCCAAAATTAGAGCTGCATTTTGTGTGGACATATATATGAGTTTAGGGTGTGTGATTTTTTCCCCAGCTCAGCTGAGACATCATATTGACAGAAACACTTCCTGTCATAGTCCACATCCATACTTAAAATTTTGCCCACAGAGCCTTACTAATAGAGTTATGTTAGAGCAAAAAAACAACCAAACAAAAAGAAATCTTAACATACACATAGCTTTCAGCAAGAAGTATTTTGGGGGATACAACTTGGCAAGCTCCACTAGCAAACACACACTTATTCCCCTGTTACATGTTTACACACTTCTATACTGCTTCATTTCTAAGTCTTTTGTTGTTATAGAAATGCCACCCCCAAAAATCAGTCCCTTGTTGCTATCACAGTGCTGAAAAAAAGTGTATAACACCTGTTTGAGTCTAGCTTGCAATATGAGCTGTATGAACGCTCTTTCCTCCTCACTATTTAGCTGTTAATTCTCCGTGTTAGTGCCAAAATATGACTACTATAAAAAATTACTATTACAAAAGTTCAGTTGTGGACTATGTGATGAAGTTGCTTTGTTATATATGATGTAATTATCGAACCATGAACTCTTTTGTTCTCTTTCTGCCTTGTATTTGAGGAAAAAACCTAAAATATTAAAGCTACAATTGCATAGAGAGAGGTCAGGTTTTTTGTGGATTTTTCTGAAAGTATAAAAAAATATGTGCCTAGGACTAAATTCCCACTTGTAAACTGTACACTGGAATACATGTCAAAACACAGGAAATGCCATAAAACTTTGAGTCACATAGAAAATGTATAGCTGTGTCTGAGCAAGAGTATTCTTCAAGCCACTAAGTTTTACATGTAGTACGTATATTAATGGGTATGGTTTGAGCTAGAGGAAAGAATTATGGCGACATAGAAGCCTAAGGATCTTCAAAAAGTGAACAACTTCACTGGTATGAAAAAGACTTTTATATAACTCAGAAAAAAAAAAAAAAAGAGTCGTATGCAGTTGAAAGGCTCTAAGATCTTCCTAGCAAAATCATGATCAATCAATCTACCCTTGAAAAAAAAAAGAAAAGAAGCAAGTAGGAAGAGTGAAGTAAAGAAAATTCAGAATCAGGAGTCGATTTTTAATTTATTTGTGGGACCACTCGAGTGCTTACAGCTCACAGCTACCCAACTGATGTAACCACAGCACTAGCACTAGGTTGCTTGTGCCTTGCCATTACAATGCTTCCTTTTGTCTGACGGCTGCAAATGTTTGACAGTCATTAGAAAGTCATCCAAGGAAATACTTCCTTTCTATGTACAAGATCCTTGTCGTGGATTTTTAACACTGAGCTTTCTCAGTAATTCAGCTATCATTAGCAAAAGAATAGTTTCTTACAGCCTGCCTCTGCCCTTAAGGGTCTTTTATAAAGACAACAGAAGCTCTTTGTTGTCAGTCCTTCACACGTTATTAACAGAGGTTTAACAGAAAGAAGAGGGGCTTGTTACATGCCCGCTGCAATTTGTCTTTTTTTCAGTTCATTCAGATCTTCATCATGTCTAACCAGAAGATGGATTAACCCAGATCCAGGGTGACTGTTTCCATACTAAAGAGAAAATGAGTTTGAAAAAGGCAGACAGAATAATCTCTCCCTGCAAAGAACCAAATCAGCTAATGAGACAGTGAATATTCCTGCATGCCAAACATTTTTATAAAACAAACTGCTGCTCAACAAATGAAAGTAAACCTCAGTAATATATTATCCTGATAATTTGATATGATCATCGTTTTGCCTAGTTGATGTTTTTACTTTTTGTCTCTGCAGCCTCATTCTTTCCATGCTACTTGAGCACATCTGTTGCTGAGCCCCCCAATTGTCTTGCACAAAGCAGTAACATACAGTGATTGTTTCTAATGCTGTTGCATTTGGGTCTGCAATCTGATCTCTGTGATGAGGCTGTCAACTGGTGTAAAATAGGATTGCTCTACTGATGGCAGCAAAGTCAGGCTGACTCAACACTAGCTGAGCCTCAGCTTCCTCAGTTCTGCCTTTGGCAGGGTCCACGCACCCAAAATGACTTGCTACTTTTTACAATTCTAGCAAGACTTTTGATGAATTTGAGACCATGCCCAGTATGAATCATAGGCAACTCTCCAGCACTGCCGCTCAGGGCAGGAAGTTGTAGATCTTTCCATTAGGGCCCAATGAGTCACTTAGCTTTCTGTGAAAATTTCTGTTGGTTCAGAATTTCATAAAGGGATGATGAAAACCAAAGAGACACATACATAAAAAGGGGAGTTTGCAACATGGGAGCCAGTGCTGTACGTCATGCTGATGTACTAAAAACCTCTGTGACTTTCTTGAAAGTCAAGAGCTCTCCGCCTAAGAAATTTTAAGAGTATCTGAATGCCGAAGAAGAAGAAGCTCTATGTCTGCATTTAGGGACCCAGCATGGGGCAAGAGGCCATGGCATAGGATGCTTATAAATGCAGTAGGTTTAGACCCAGATCACTGCTTGGCCCCTCCTAATCCATTCCTGTGGCTTGTGCATTTTGCTGTTGGTAGATTTTGCTTTTTTATTATGATTGTAAGTCTGCCTGAGGATGCTGGGATCTGTGTTTAAGGCCTGTTATTTAAAGTCAAAAGTTAAAGCTTAAAGTTAACATTGCTTAAGCGCAGCTTATCCAGGAAATGGTATCTAACCTATCTTTTTCTTAGAGTGCTGGTTCCATTTTATTTGGTAACAAAATGAATTCCTGAAAAGTCCCATCCCCTTCTACCACCTATTCCCACTCCCTATTGTAGTTCTCCACCCTACACTGTGTTCAGGAAACACCACAGGTCTCTACAATGATCTAGGTTAAAAAAAAAAATAAAGCCCTACCCTCTGCCAACCATAGCTATTGTGGCTTTGGAAAAAGTTGATGTGGGGGACCAAGCATCTGTGGGTAGATAGGAACCTTTCAAGACAATTTCAACACTGAGAAAAGAAATCTGTAATGCATAACTACAATTAAAAACAAACAAACAAACAAACAAAAAAGCATATAGGTATGTCGGAAGTATTTAAATCTTCTGTATCAAGAACAGTGCAGTGTGGATCTACTGGTCTAGTTCACAGGGAACAAGTACTTAGGGGATGCTCTCTCCCTACAGGTAAAATTCTTCCAGATCTCTGATCGGTTTGTGCAACCTCCTCAATCCAAGGAGTGTAAAAGTCTTAGTGTTAGCACAAGTTGGTCATGCGTGTGCAGTTCAAGATGTTCATAAACAGCCTGGGAAAGAAAGCCAACAGTGTGGTGGTGAAGCCTGACAAAGTCATTCAAGGTAGTGTAAGCAAAGGCAAAATGTGAAGAACCACAGAAGCACCTTAAGTCACTGAGCAGTAAAATGGCAGGTGGAATTCAATGCAGATAAATGTGAATTCATGGGAGAAACCATTTGGAAAAAAACCCCTAGTATCACATGTAAAAAGGTGATTACTTATAAAATGAACTGATATATTCTGCAGAAAGATCTTGGGGTTAGGCTAGACAGCGCTGTGAAAGCACCAAGTTGGTGCTCAAAACCCAGGTAGAATATTAGGAAACATTAGGCAAGGAATACCAAACAGAACAGAAAACATTGCTATGTCATTGTTTAAATCCATTGGTCACCCACGGCTTGAATCAATACTGTGTATAGCTTTGATGTCTTCAACGTAGAGAACAGGAACTGACAATGAGTTGCCCTGTTTTTCCTCTTCCCTCTATGTCCACATACGGACACTGCTAGGGCAGGGTACTGTGCTAGAGAGACTCTTTGTCTGAACCATTCATAGAATCATAGAATGGTTTGGGTTGGAAATGACCTTAAAGATCATCTAGTTCCAAGTCCCCTGCCATGGGCAGGGACACCTTCCACTATACCAGGTTGCTCAAAGCCCCATCCAACCTGGCCTTGAACACTGCCAGGGATGGGGCATCCACAACCTCTCTGGCAACCTGTTCCAGTGCCTCACCACCCTCACAGCAAAAAACTTCTTCCTTACTTCTAATCTGAATCTACCCTCTTTCAGTTTACAGCCATTACCCTCTTGTCCTATCACTACCTGCCCTTGTAAAAAGTCCCTCCCCAACTTTCCTGTAGGCCTCCTTTAGGTACTGGAAGGCTGCTATAAGGTCTCCCTGAAGCCTTCTCTTCTCCAGGCTGAACAACCCCAACTCTCTCAGCCTGTCTTCGTAGGAGAGGTGCTTCAGCCCCCTGATCATCTTCATGGCCCTCCTCTGGTCTCACTCCAACAGATCCATGTCCTTCTTAGAGGCCCCAGAGCTGAACGCAGTACTCCAGGTGGGTCTCACGAGAGCAGAGTAGAGGGGGAGAATCACCTCCCTCGACCTGCTGTCACTCTTCTTTTGATGGAGCCCAGGATATGGTTGGCCTTCTGGGCTGCAAATGCATATTGCCGGCTCATGTTGAGCTTCTCGTCAACCAACACCCTCAAGTCCTTCTCCTCAGGGCTGCTCTCAAATCATTCTCTGCCCAGCCTGTATTTGTGCTTCCTGTGCCTTTACATGTATGTGGAGATTATTTTATGAGTGAGAGCTACTGCTAACAGTTCTAAGAAATGAGTGTTGGCAGCCAGTTCCAGTGAAAAAAATGTAATTCAGCAGTGGTTTACCTGTTGTGTACTCAACACTGTACCTCCATGTGAGGATAGAGGGGATGAAGGCTCAATTACAAAAAGAGCATTTGAAATACTATATGTATGAGATCACCTCAAGTATAAACAGCAATCAGTCTGAACACCTTGCTATCCTATCTATACAGATATAAAGTTGAATGCATATGCACATGGAAGTAATGTTATATATTGCAATAACTGCTCAGTACTGTAATCAGGGTTAAATATGGCTCAAATATATCTTCAGTGTCTGTGACCAAGCCATGACAGGTACAAACACAGACTGCAATTGTCTAAAGCAGTGCTCTAACTGGGTTATAAAATAGCTTAAGGCTGTTACACAGAGAGGGCTTTTGACGCCATTCTCCCATGCCCAGTTCAAGCCCACCCCAGCTTTCCCACAGCTGCACACAATGCCAGCAGTGCACCACCAATGCTGGAAAGCTCACAAGCAAATTTAATTGAATGCTCAACTATTAACAGTTGCAAACCCCATGAGAAGCTGATTATTTCCTCTTTGTATCAGCAATATTTACTACGTGGGAAAGCACAAGCAATTCAAATGATGTATTTCTGCTGCTGAAAATAAAATATCATTTTCAGATCTCTGAAAATATCACAGACTTCAGTAACATCAACAGTACCCCATTGTTGGTAACAGTTGCAAGTAACACACACCCCATTCACTTGGCTGCTTGAACACTAAGGGGCGTATTCTTTTCCTCATTCTGCTTCCCCTCCACTCAGCTGCTAAAATGACAAAAGGAGGCCAGCTGAACGCTATGGGCATTTTTATGGAGTATAAAACTCATACCTTCACATGGTCTTAGGAAAACAGTAGTGCAGACACACTCAGCTGCTTCAGAGCAACTGAGCAATATGGAGATACAAGTTGGACAAGAGAGATCCGCATCAACTCACATCAGCACTGTGTCTACACTGCTTTCTGACCATGAAAAAAAATGGAACTGAAGACCTGACAACATCTTCCTCGGATACTTTACTTGGATTAGGGCTCACAAGCAGTTTGAATAGCTGGTCACCCCGAATACTGATATTTTGGGAGTCAGCTGGGAAAAGCAGGTTCAAAGTTAAGCAGCACCCTGATCAAAGCAGTGACGAGTTCTGGTGGAAGAAGGTCTAACTGATGTTCAGCAGCAGGGAGAACAGTTTTTCTAAAATGTGACCTGTGTAAAATATTTATTTCAGAAACAAGGACTATACACAATATAGTCGCTGTGACAGTAACCATGAAATACCCTTAGGTATATATTAAAAAAATGGCCTACTGTTAACGAGAAGCAACATTCATAGTGCAAGAGATGCCAAAAATAAAACATCTTATCCAGAATAACAGTAGAAGAGATAAGGACAGTTACCTCTGTAGCATCATTCACTATACAGGGATCTTAGACAATCCGAGCCCTTGAGCAATGAGTGTGTAGCTAATGAGAAAGCTGGGGCATTGGTTCATACCTGTACTGGTGTCTAACCCAGGATTGCACAGTGAAGGGAGAGGAAGCTTTCTGAAGCACAAGAAGCTGGCAGTAGTGCCAGGAACAGAGGACCCAAGCCCCGGGACCTCTTCAGCCTCAAAGTCTTTAGGCAGTGCCACCACCTTCTTTGTACATTTTCAAGTGAAATTATTGCTTTCCATGTGTGTTAACCAGTCTGATCACTGTAAATCAGCCTTGATCAGAGGGAATTTCTGGAGTTCAGGTTCCCACAGGTCTAGGGTGGGAAACTTCTGAGGATACATGAGATCCTGCATTTTCAGCACTCAGGGAACACTGCACTGCAAGTCTAATAGAATTACATGTTTTCAAGACCTGTCAGCTAGGTATTGTAGACATCCTTAATTTATCTTCTGAAGCTTGGCATCAAAACTCAGCCTGAATCCATCTGAATACGTCTCAAATCCCAGTGTGAACATTCTAATTTGACACTGAGAGTGCCTTCTGTGCTTGAGCATAATCCCAAATTATACCTGTTCTCAAAATGCATTAAGCAAAATTGCACAATTGTATTCTTATTGCAGAGAAGGTGTCACATGTAAGAACCTCAGGCATGCTCTGCTGGTGCTTTTCTCTCTTCCAGGATGATAGAGTTTAGAGAAGCCCTCCCTTAAATAAAGTGATTTGACTAGGTGCCTGAATCTATCTGAAATAAATGCAGAACATGTGGCCTGGACAAAAAGCTGTTCACAGTGAACATCTAGCTGAGATTCCATTTAAATATCCTAGTGAAGTCAACTGGGTAATCATAAAATACTATTCATGTACAATATGAATGCAGGAAGCAGAAACATTCTTTCTACAGAAGAAAAATCTCATTAAAAACCCTGCTGCATTTGTTCTAAAAGCAGAAGCAGATCATCATACCAGGCAGAGTATTCAAGTCTGAACTCATAAGGAAAAGCAGGAAAAAGAAGGAAAACAACAGCAATGACCTCCCTCTTATACTTTAGGAAATGCTTGTTTGGAAGAGTTGCATGAGAACATACAGACTTAATGTTTTTGGTTTCTTATCAGGCTGGACAAAGCTCAGACTAATAACCTCAAGGTTAAAAGCCATACATGTCTTTGCCATGTTCCTAAACAGTCCAACCCCTCCTACTAATAAAGTATCTTATTCATAAGTCCACACCACTGAATTACATAGAGCTTGTAAAAACAGTTAAGTCTAGACAACCAACTGACAATCAGACCATCAAGTCTGTATCCCCTCAAACAGAGGACATGAAGAAAAGGAGTCTGATTCTCAGCTGCTCTAAAGTCTGAGGTAGTGAAGTGATACCTGTCAAGAGCAGATAAGGGTCTGGTATTTGGTGCTTAATAGTTTGCATGTTTGAAGGACAGCTCATTTATTAGGTATATATATGGGAGATATTCCAGAGTATCTATTCCTGAATGAGCTATGAACCTCTTAAATTACCATGTCATTTAACTTTTTAGGATTTCATTTTTTATCCTGGGAGATGGAAAGGAAACTCATCTTCACCATAGAAATGCTGAAAGTTTCATCAGTGCCAGAGACTATTTTGTAGGTGTGTTTCCTGCAGTGCTCTTCAATTTTTGATGAATAATACTCTTATTGTTTGTGTATACTTTTTCCTTCCTATATTTACCACTGATGCTTTTCTGATATATGAAACATTAAATTCTGAGCTGGATAAGTTACTTACCTGTAAGTAGGGTACACCAAGATGCGTTGGTCAAAAGGCTCTTCCCCCTGGGTACACAAACCCATCAAATGCTTAGCTCAAACTATTTTTCTCTCCAGCAGTCCCACCACTGTGTGTGCATCTTCTATTCTGTCCCATGCAGACAGTATAGTGAGGTGAGCATTTTCTGTTCCCCCCTTTCCTTGCAGCCACAGGATTCCAGAGTACGAGGGACTCCAAGGAAGAAGACAGAAGAAGGCGGTTATAAAATGTACATGAGTACAGCATGAGAGCTCCATTCACAAGTACGTCCCATCTCTGGATGTTCATTCATTCCACTTTGGGTGACCCCAGTGCCTACAGGTATGTCTGAGGTTTTTGTGAGCAGGGTATTGCTATGCCAAGAAAAAGCATGTGTGTACGTGTGCAAGAGCAGACTAGGCCAAAATCCATTCTGGGAGGGTAGGGTGAGCATAACTGGCAAGGTTTAGGTAGCAGGGGCCTACAGGAGTGACTTGTGTGGGAGGAGGCCATGAAGCATCCTGTACAAGCACAGCCAGTTCCAGCCAGCTCAACAACCAACCCAAGCCTGTGCCAAGACCTCAGCTGGTCAGAGGAGCACACGGTGCCTCTGCTCAGACATACGTAAGAAAGGGCAGTAGCTGCTGGGAGCCCAAAGGGAGGCATGTGAGGAGATGCAAAAGGAGACAGAGGAGGGGACACATGAAGATACAGGAGGAGGCATTCAGAAGGTGACACTGAGGGGGGCATAGATGGAGATGCACACTTGAAGGAGGCACTACATGCCAGAGGACTGCAGCCCATGGATAAGCCTATGCTGGAGGAGGTATGCCCCTGAAGGGACTGTGGCCTGTGGAGGAACCCACACCAGAGCAGAGCAATAAGAGCAAGAATGAGAAGGAGCAACAGAAAGAAACCACTATGTGCTGATCCCAAACTCCTGTGCCACCCATTGCCTCTCTGAAGGGATTGAGAGCTGTCTTGACTGGCTTTGAACCTGGGGAAAGGGGTGGGAAAGTGCTTTCCTTGTGTTTGTTTAATTGTTTGTTTTCTTTGTTTCTCAATACCCAAATCCATAATCGAAAGTTTATGTTGATGGGCTATAAATTCAATCCAGTTAAATTCACAGAGGCAAGACTGTTTTGCCCCAGCAGGACAGGAGAAGCTGTCTTCAGTTGAGGTTCTGGAAGGGAACAGCGGAGCTGACAGCACTGCTACAAGTCCTTTATGCCCTTTGCACTAGGAATGAGAAGCCTCTGTTTCTGATCCCATCCATGATATCCATGGCCTTTCCGTAGGCCAGCATTGGAGTGAGAACTAATCTTACCTGGGTAATGTCGTGGTGTCTTCTTCCTTCAACTCTCCACTTACATAGGAAACAGACCTCAGTTTCATTCTTTCTGGAAGGAAGAAGGAAAGAAGATGGTGGAAAAGCTGTACAGAAAGATCTGGCATTGTGGCATGACAAGGAAACAAACCAAGTGCTGCCAACAGCACTTGTTTCTAGAAAGGTTTATATTCAGATGACTTCTTGTCACAAAGCTGGCATTCCTGTCTCTGCAATATGAGAACTCTCTGACAGTTCAGAAGTTTGACAGAAAGGATGTTTCTCTTTTTATCTCCATTTATGAGCCACGTGAGGCTGTTGTTTTATTTCTGAGCAGGATACACAACAAGTATTTCTTTTTTTCCCTTTTCTTTTTTCCTAGAGGTCAGTAATTGTGTGAGAAAGAAGGGTGAAACAGGTGAGACAACAAAAAACATATGGCATACAGCCTGGATGTATATTTTCATCCATGTGTCTTCCTTTGCATTTGTGTCAAATTTCTGAGCATCCGGTATTTCTAGCCTCGGAGGGGGATGGGGGTGGTGGAACATGGATGGACAGGACTGTTAGGAGAAACCTGGCCTGAGTCAGTTGTTGGTGGTATTTCATTAAAGTCCTAAGTGTGATCCAGATAGACAGTCTGTGCTCAGTAGGTGTAATTTAGACAGAGTGTAAAAAGGCAAGTTACTATTGTCCACAGTAACCCACAGATCCAACTCAGCCTGGATGAGTCCAAAAGACTCAACTTCACTGTAGCATGAAAAAGTACATCAAAGAATAACTACACCTCATAACAATGTAGGTATTTCAGAGATAGGCACTTTAAAAAGGTTAAAAGATAAATTGCCTTTTTACGACTTTTTTCCATGTAGCCACACAAAGAAGTCAAACCATTTTATTGCATCAATTAGCTTGACCACTTTATTGGGTAAATTATGAAATGAGACTTCTTTGCATTACGTTTTGCATACCCAAATTCATCCTATAATAGTCACTCATTAAAGCATATACTCCATCTGAAAATCTCAGTATTTCCAGTTTAGTGAAATTTTTGTTTTACTAATTCAGTTCTCTGTATTTGGCTGTAAACACTGCATATATTAATATTGAATATAGTTTAGATCAAAATGCTGTTTAATTACCTAAAGTGTTACTTTATTACAAAGAAAGGTAGTTCAATATATAGGAAAATGAATGTGTAGTTACTAAGATGTTACAGTGACAAATGAGTTGAGGGAATGACATTAATATTACAAGGACACATTCCACAAGACACTAGTTGAAAGAGCTTTGTGTCATTAACTTTATTGGGAGCCCTTCCAAAAGACTCAAGTTGAAAGAACTCATGTCATTAATGTTATTGGGAGTCATTCCAAAAAAACAGTAGTTGAAAGAGCTTCTTGTAGGATGATTTATTTGTTGGTTTAAGCAGATAAGTTAACCCTTTTGGTATTAGAAGCTGGATTTTGACAGCAATTCCCTGTACTAATGGTTCTTATAAAGGGAGCTGGGGTATCCTGGACTAATATTCACTAAATGTTGAAGTTAACCATTTGAAATCAGGAAAATGTTTTTCTGTCTTCTCCAAGCCCCTTTAAATAATTTTCATGTTCCTTTTTCATGTCATAAACACAAACATTTATTCTCCTGGTCCTTCACAGCCTGGTCCTTCTCTATTCCCTCTGTCTAGTATTTATCACTGACATGTGTTGTTACTATTACGTTTTCATTTGAAGCGCTCTTTTTCTGCCAGGACGGATCATGCCCCTGCAGACAAGTTCTCAAAATTTTTGATTTATTGGCCAGTGCTTCTGTATTGGTAATAGCTTGAAATGCTCACTTGTCTTCTTCCAAAAATGTCTCTGCATGACTGTCTCACACAGGGTGCTCTTTGTGTCCTGCTCTGTGAATCCATTACTAGGAAATTTTCCTCAGTCTCTTACATGATGAGGGAGATAGCTTGCATGTTTGTTATACTGGATAATACTGTGTCATAGCTCTGTTCTATTTCCACATCTTTTCATGTCTCTCTCTCAGCTCTTGTCTCTGATAATTTTGGGACAGGGTCTGCGTTTTCTGTGCTTGTTAGAAAAACACTGAATATAGAGGAGTCCTGAACATAGTGTAGAATCTATACTGTTCCATTGCTATGTCCCATGTTTCACACACAGGTCTCAGTCCTTTGATCTTCTTGGTTACATACATATTATTTACCACTCAAGATCCCATTGCGGGGTGGTGTTGGAAGGCCAGGAGCCTAAACAGCTCCCTTGTGAAAAAAAAATTGCAAGCATGAACTGGAAAACAGTGCATGCCAGGGTTTTGTTCCTATATAAAATATAAAAATAAATCCTGGCAGATCTGGCTTCTTCAGCCTGCAGGCTTCATGGCCTTGTGTGCCCTTCCTGACTCTCATACTATAGACCAAAACAACATGCCTTAGCCTTGACAACATGCTACAAAACATTCCTGTGTTAGATTGTGAGGCAGCCATCTCCTTTGTGTCCATTGCTGAAGAGAATGGTGCTAAACAGCATTTAAAGAGGTGCCAAATGGGGTCAAGAGGAGATCAACACTCATGGTTGCACCAGTCCAAATTCAGAAAACATCATCTGAGGCCAAAAAAAGAAGCTGGAATTTGAGGGAAGTTTCAGTATTTCCAAAATATGCAGAACAATTCGGATGGACAACTAACTATCCAATATGTCCATGGTCCCATGTGCTCAGGCCAAGCCCTATACAGAGGTGCCAAGAGACAGGTCTGTGTCTCAGCATCTCCAAACACCCCAGGGCCCAGCTGTGCAACATTGCACAGAAGTAGCCTCCAGATGGTGGTAACCATGGTGGTGAGGCGCCCAGGAAGAAGTGGACAGGCACATGGTCATGGCATTTGTGAATCCCCCCACTGATCAACAATGCTCTGCAGGATCAGGGAGTGATGCCTCTACCAATTTACACAGCTGTAGGTCCTAGCACTGGGAAATATGAGGGAAGTGCCCCTTTAGTGTCTTACATGCACAGTGGAAGGATGCACTTACTACTTCAGAGAGGCCAAGAGCACAGCAATGCATGGACATGGACGCCTGGCAGAAGGCTTTTGCTTGCCTTTCCTCTGAGTTACCTGGCCTGGAACTTTTCTCTCTCCAAACTGGCTTGGGGTGGATGGCCCCCTAGGGCCACTTTTTGTTCACAGCAGAAGGGCACTGATGATGGTATATTGCTGCTGCAGGGCAGGAATGAGCTCCCCACAAAGAACTTCATATGTTCCCATACCTACCTTAAAGTTTTGGAGGTACTTTGAGCATCCCAAGTCTAAAATATAATGCTGCCACCAGAGAGTGCCCCCCTCATCAAAAACTGTTGTTCAACAACAAAGACTGTGGCTGCCTCCTTGACAAAGCAAGATAAAGGGTAACATCCCAGTCAAAACAGCCTTGTCTGATAGCATCTGAGACGAGAGGCCTGTCTTGCCAGGGTCTGCTCATCCTGTGCTAGACACCTTTGCTTCAACACATGCAGTATGAACAAACCTGAAATATTCTTCCCAGTCAAAGGCATAACACTGCCACTAACAACATCAGCAGCCACAGCAATGGACAAATTATGTAGCAAGCCCAAATAAGAGGTTAAGTGCCTGTCTCTGTCATATAGAGAACTGGAGCTATTTAAAACTCAGCTGGACAAGATCCTGAGCAATCTGATCTAAGCTGACTCTGCTTCAAGCAGAAAGTTGTATCAAAGGGCATCAAGAGGTCTCTTCCAACTTAAAGTACTCTTTAATTCAGTATTCTAACATGTATCTATGCTAGAATATCATCACACTCAACTGTAAGAGAAAAAGAATTTAACTTAAAAGACCAATGTGGAGTCCAAATGAAATCATTGCTAGTGACTGTGATAGTACAATGTAGAGCTTGAAAGTTCTTTGAGGCTGAACATAAATTCTTTCTCTCTCTCTTCATTACTTATGTGATAAATAGAATGTATATAACAGACAGCATGGACTAACTTTTGAATTACTTTTTATGTACAGGACTCTTCTTTGCAGTAAATTGTTCACTATACAAGACACACTGTGACAAATAATATATGTAGCATGAGACTACAATCTTTTAATGACAGTCTACATCTTGGACTAATTTTCAAAAGAGGCTGCAGAAATCTGTAGACTTAAACATGAAATCGTGTTCTGTAGTCTGTCTTTCAAGGTCAAAGTATATTTGCAGCTATATTCAAACAGGAGATGTGTTAGTGATAGTCTTAAGTGTAAACGTGCTTAACCAAACACAAGAACCCATACCAAAGAAACAACTTTCTGGTGTGCAACACATAGCAAAGTGCTACTTCCCCCTTGTCATCACAATTTCTAACTCTGTTCTTTCTTCCTAAAAGTTTGATGTTGATATGCATATATTTGGTATGCATATACTTTGCAGACGTAATAGCTCACACTGTGCCATAGAACCTTTAAGAAACATGGAATTTACCTCAATTGTATAAATATACAATCAGAGAAAGTCTCAGGACCACAGAACTCAGAAAATACATACACAAGACAGACACAGGGTAGAGGAAAGGAAGAACATATAAGCACAGCAAACAATGTGGTAGTAGCAAATATTAGCTCTGTTAGCATTGTTATTATTGGCTTTATCTATTGCTTAAATCTTTTCAATGGAGTTCTGAGAGGAATTAGGTAGGTGGAAAACCAAAAGGATAAGAGTAAATCTGTGAGAGCAAATGGCAAATCTGTATGGACAACAGGCTATACAGAGTTAAGAGAGCAGAAATAAGCTTTTAAAGTCATCATTGTTTTAATGCTTTCAGCTTCCACAGTTTCTGCAGTGGCGGAACTTTACTCATTGGCTCACTCAGGTCTTCTGCTTATTTTGTAGGTTTTAAAACCTGTATGGCAAAGGCAGACATCTAAGCTCTGTCCAATTTGCCATCTGGATGGGCAGTGATGTACTCTCAGATGTCCACATCACAATGTGTTTAAGCACAGTAACTTCTGCTCCGCCCTTGTTCCTAGCTTTCATTTCAATGTAAACTGGGAAAGCTGTGTTATCTTCATCACCTCAGTCCTAGATGCACTTCTAGCCCTGGTTATCTAGACATAGCCCCAGTGATTCCTAGTCCACACTTTTCTTCGGTTTGAATACAGCTTTGCAAGGCTCTTTAAGCATCAATTGCCTATGCAGAATACGAACAAAAAGGTTGAGTACTAGCTAAGGATAAGTCTTTTAAAAAATAACAAAAGAAATTAGCAGAGGGTGGCCCCACCAGCCAGTTCAAGAGGGACTTTTAGACCTAGATGCAATTTTTGTTTAAGGAAACAAAAAAGGTCATTCTTGCACTCTTGCTTTTATAAAAAAGACCATACAGGTCATTTAAGGATTGAAAAACCTGAGAACAGAAATGCTTTATATTGGCTCAGCTGAACAGAGATATTGAAGAAACTTTCAAGATGTGTTGTATATGCCACAAGAACAAGCCAAATCAAGCAAAAGAGCCCTTATTGGTGGCACAGGAAAAATTGTTCCCCTGGAGCAACACAGGCTTAGATTTGTTTAGATTGGCCAAGAAAATAAATGTACTTTTTTTCTGGACTAAGTTTACTAAGGAGCAGTATTTTGAGAAGATTGGGTATAGACAAGTTACTGCTAGTGCACCCTTAGTCATAATCCAACAGTGACTTTGAAGAAGTTTACTACAATTAAATTACAGGATATAACAAATAAATATAGGTTGCCACCTGTAGTTTTTTGGTTTGGTTTTTTTTTTTTTTTTGTAGACAGGGAGAATTATAATGCTTTTACTGATGATAGAAGTTGATGTCAGAGTTTTATGGAAGTGTAAATACAGCTATATGCAATATGATCTGATGGTCATGGAGTTCTCAACAATCCCTTGACTTGAAGCACCATATATGCACTTGATGGAAATCAATGATCAGAAAACAAAGGAGATGGAGGAAGCACAAGGTCCAATTAAAAGTGTTTCATGTCATGCACTCTAATCATATGGCAATTGACCAAATTTCCCTAACTTCCCACCTTTTCCTACTTATACTGTGGCTAGACCCAGCCCTGTAAACCTCAGATGGTCTCTGACATGCTTATGAGCTTGGCACCAATAGACAAATGCGGCTACCTCCAGTTTCAGGAGAGGAGGTAAGAGTCATTCAGTTTGACATCTTTTTTCTTTGAGATAGTAATGACTAGGCAGTTGTTACAACAGATAAGACAGCTAAATCCCAGGTCCTTAATACTGTAAAAAACAACCACTTACAATTTCTTATTAACAGCAGTTTTGACATTTTGAGAGAGACCTGCCAGTGAAAGGTCTAGAGATGAGTCAGAGACTAGTCAAAAACAGTTATTAACCTCAGCACATGATAGGCAGTTTATACAGTAGGTTGATTACAAATATTTGGAAGTAAGCCCCATACACGTTGCTTAATGATTGATATTTTAAGTGTTTTGGTCAGGAGGCTGAGCAAAGAAGATCAGCCCCTCTAAAAGAGCTCTGCATGCATGGAAGCTCTCTTAGATTATGCCCCCTTGCTGGCATAGAGGGGAAAGAGGGGAAGCTAGAGGAATGAACCAATAAACAGGCTTACATATATTTTATGTTCATTTTGTGTTGTATATTTATCTAAAAAGTCATACAAACAAAAATACTATGTAACTGCAACTCTAGTAAAAGGCCTCCTAATCCTTCATCCTAAACTGGGAAGTATAACAGACCTCTGGACTTCACACCTGGGTGGTCCAACAGTGACTGACATATAATCAAAAGTAAGAAGCAAGTTACCAGATCTCTGAATCTCTTGCTAGATAGACAAGGACTCAAACTAGTAGCTGTGTACTTCAGGGAAAGAGCTGTGCATTGTTTCTGCTTCTTTGCTTCCCGTCCCTCCCTTCCTCCTTCCCTCCTTTCTGCAAAACACTGTTTAATTAATCTATTAATTTGTTTGATTCATCACATACATCTGCAAAAGTATTTGTCCAGACAAAGTAGGTTTATTTTCACAAGTTTCTAGGTGAATATTCAAATCTGTTTTAGTGAAGAGACTTCTAGAAGTCTTTTGTTGCTGCCAGTAAGGCCTGACAAAAAGATTACTGTTATTAAGTTTTATCTGGGAAAATAAGATGTGGTGTATGAAATCTTACCTTTAAGGGGTTCATGTTGGGAAGTGTGTCACTGATCAAAAAGGATCTCACTCTGTTACCACAGACCCTGAGGTTACACTTAAACTGCTCAACAAAGCGTGCCACTTTGGCTGGCCTGAAGGCCTCGTGGCACCAGTTGCTTACCTCAAACTGGCTTAGGACTAAACTCCTGGAGATTTTTCTTGGAGATGGCTGGTTGAAGCAGTCTAAAATAAAGCCAGGGAATGAGCTAGGAATTAATCGATGTAGATTATGTTGGCTATAGTGCCTGACCTCCTTCCCCAGCCCTCTACTCTTCAGCAGTGAGGACTGAGCCCTACCCTCACCTTTCAACGCCTACTGTGGAAGTGAGATGGCACCAACATACTAGTGAGTGCCTGCACCCTTTTAGAGGAGGCTCAGGAGCAGCTTGGTAGTAGGTCTTACCATGTCCCGGGGGGGTGGGAAGGGTTTGAGTCATATAGTTTCATTTTGTGCTGCAGGACAGAAAAGCAAAGAGAGCAGAGGCAGCACAGCGAAGTGCTGCACCTGAGGTGTTAACCAGAAACCAGAGCAAATCCAGCAACAAAGTCTGGAGTGTATCAAATGTAAGAGAGACCGGTCTGTCCAAGCAATATGGAAAGGTTGATTCTGAGCTCATACCACTTTCAGACGTCAATGACTGTTGCAAAGAGGTGCAGTAATGCAGCTCAAGAAAGCAGGACAAAGTCACTCAAACTAGGACAAAATAGAGGAGGCAGCTCTGCTAGCTGTTTTGGATTGTTCCTCAGAAAGCTTTGGTTTTTCCAAGCTATTACCTGTACAGACATCCTAGTACATGGCTTTTAACTAAGGCTGTCAAACCACAGCCTTGCACCACAGTTTGCTCGTCTGTGTGCAGTGTGCTGCACCATTCACATGGCATACAGCAAAGTCCCAGGGAGTGTCCTGCAAGCAGTTCTGTGGAAGCAGTTCTGTGGAAGCTGACTCCAACACAAAAGTTCCTGAGTCTAGCTGTTAGCAGGGATGGTGCTGACAGCTCTTTGGAAGGGTCTTATGATTAGGGATCTCAAGACTGTCAGCCACCCTGCCCAGAGGTGGCTTGGAAAGATCCCATTGCATTTGTCTTTCCAGGTTGCCTTTTGATAGATGGTTTGTTTATCCAGATAATCCCTTTTTGAGAGTAAGTCTTCTGCCAAAGTGAGGAAGTGACTGAGTTGTCACCTCAAAGTCTGTACTATACTTGCACTCTTTTCATTTAATGAAGATTTAAAAAAATGCCTCAGGCACTATAGAGCATTCAAAGGACTTCTAGCCTGTGACAGAGCACATTTCTGGACCAAAAGCTGCTAGAGGTATTATGTTACATGAATGGTCAGCTTTAAGTTTGTATCCTGTGGAAATTTCTTTTGGACAGGGGAACATAGCCATTTAAAAAAAAAAACTGAAACCCTCTACTGTGTTGGGCATACTTCTTACAGATGTTATTAATTGCCCTCTGTGACAGAAAAATATTGTTCCTCATGCAAAAGTCTCTTACAAACATGATCTAGAGATTTTTTAAATAATATTTTTATCATGCCTTCAGGCATTACCTTTCTACAACCTTTTGGCAAGTACGAGGTGTACTGTCATGTCACAGAATACCATCTGACTAGCAGTAAAAACAAACCGATGTACGGAGTACCTCTGTCCTGCAGGGCTGCTTGAGGCACTGCATAGCTTAATATAAACATCCTAAAATATATAAACATGTACTGATTAAAACCTACCACTTAAAATTCAAACAAATGAAAATAAAGTGAGCATGAAAAAAAGGGTTTATGAGCTAAATAAACCCAAAGTCATTATTGTTTAGAATTAACATATGCAACTTCATCTAACTGGTGCTAGATCAATTACTTTAATGCAAAGCCCAGATCTGGCATCTGTACGCAGGTTGGAAAAGTTTTCTTAATAGATAATTCCACTGCTCTCAAATGAGACTAATCACTGAAACACTCCTCCATATGCTTGCTAATAGAAGTATTTGGCTTCCACAGGTCAGGTCAAAAACTATTATAATCATCAATCTTGTTTTCTGAAAAAGTTCTGTTAAATTACATCCTAGCTCTCCAGACACCACCAACAGTAGTAATTAAATGTGCTTTGATTATAATGGGAGCTTGGACATGCAGTTTATTTGGAAGCATTACATTCAGGCATCTACAGTCTGGTACTAAATGCCACTCCTAAATGGCTTAAGTGGTGAAAAGTTGAGAATTTAGTATTCCATTCAATAGTTTAAATACAACAAGACATGGTGCTAGGCCTCCTGCTTTCCATTAGGGAAGAGCACAGGCCTCCCACAAGTCCTGTACTTTATCTACCAGTCTCATGTGGATGGCTCAAGACACCCTACGGCAACAGGAAACTATGTTTAGACAATTGAATTGCTTCCTACATGTCAACCTTTAGATGAGATGACCAATATCACAGAAGTGCCTGCTTCTCTCTCCTGAGTATAGAGAAAGAATAGCTGGTAGCTCAGGGATCAAAACTGAGCAGAAGAATCCCGCTGCAGATGATTTGTGTAGGGGTGGTGGTGACTCAACAGCAGTTGAAAGATGAACTTTTCCCATTTGAAAAATCCTAAAGTGGTGCTAGGTAAGTAAAGTTCATCCCAGTCTTTGTGCAGATCCAGAGACAGATAACTTGTCTTGAAGGTGCATCGAGTGTATCAACTCCTTGAAAGGAAAACAAAGAAAGCACCAATGTAATCTACTTGTGGCTCTCATCCTGGAGAGACAACTGTTCTTAATACCAAGCTTACAGTTTCCAGCTACATTTCAGTGTTTCCATGTGTCAGTAGCCATGGATTACCTACTCATACAAAAGCTCTTGTACTGCTGTTTGCCCTTCATGTTTTCCTTGGCCTTACAGGATGACTGGGACAGGTACTCTCCAGGTATAACCTCACCCCAAGGAACTTGATCTTGGGCCAGGGCAGACCGCATTTTCCAAACCTCAAGTCTAACAATGAAGAGCATGTATTTCAGAAGAGTTCTGGGGAATGAATGTCAAAACATACTCAAAATACAAACTCCAAACCCACCAAACAGCAAGAAATTACATCAGCCATAGGGAGGGAATTTCAAAATAGAAATGTAGCAAGGAACTCATACAGCCATGTAAGGAACTCGTTCTTAATAGAACCCATCTTAAAGATGGGTTTTGTGGTGTGTTATATCAGAAAGGAGAGGTTAACAAGGATGGGGAAATCATGTATGTTTCTATATACTGAAAGCAGCTAAAAGCTTCCTCACCTTCTTGGAAAAGCACTATGAAAACCAAGGTAAGGAAGCTGGAAAAATGTCGTTTTCACAGTAAAAATCATAGTTAAAAAAATCATAGAAAAAAATCATTCTTTCATCTGATAATTAACATCTTGTGTTAATCTCCAGGAAATTTGGTGTTGGACCTTCCTTTTATATCTTGACACCTTTTTCAGATTAAGTTTTTTGAATTTGCTTTAACTTAAGTGCCAAGAATTTCCATTTTCTATAGTCAGTCTTTTCAAGAAGATTTAAAATTCCAGCACTGACTTTTCTCTAAAAATCACTCAGCACTCATTCTCTCCCACCATGCTAGAAAATCTATTCTTTTTCATTACACCAAGTCAAATCTCAAGGGCCATGCTGTCAGGCTGAGGTAGCTAGTGTGACTAATGTCAAGCCTTGAATTTCAAGGCAAGATCTTAAAATCTTTTCAAAAACTCTCTCTATAAAAACCAGAAAATTAAACCTTGCATAATTTCCTAGGAGAATTACTAACTTCAGTACAAAATTTAGACCTCTTTATTGTCTGGCTCTCCCTCCTACAAAATTCTGAAATAGATAATATATAATTCTTGTGTACTGAATTCCAGTAAAAATGAAAACTCAGTTCTCAGAAAACTTTTTTTGTAATACAGACAAAAGACAGACAACCTGATTTTCTTCTCTGTTACCTGTTAATAGAGTACTGCTTCTTGTACATAGCTGTTACTTTGTAAAACCACTACACATCAACATAAGATGTGTCCCATTTATATCTGTTTAGGAATGCACAGGGGAAAAAAGTGGTTCATATAACTCCAGGAGTCAGAGTAAACAATCTGTGAGCAGAAACCATGGAGGAGTGGACTTGTGTAGTGGTGAGGAACAGCAGTAAGTGATGACAAATTGACATTTAAGGATAAGAAACGTAATTTGGCAGAGCATTGAAACCAAACACAGAATGAAATTAAAAAACTGAGGACAAATGTCTTAATGCTACTTAATTAGTATGATGGGGGCCTCCCCTGTTGCCTATCAGCACCTTATTTCTGCACAAATTCCAGTGGTTACTTGATTAGCTACAGTCCATCATATTTTCTTTAATATGTCTAGAGTAATGTAGCAATTGTCGTGCTTCAGACATAAAAAGTTTACTATACAAGCAGTATTAAATATTACATGTGAGTATGTGTACAAAGAAGACAGAGGAAGTTTATCTCCCAGTGCCATTTAAGTCTTTCCAAAGTTGCCCATGGGCACTTATCAAATGACATTGAATGACTTATTTTAAATATATAAAACCCCTTTCCATAGCTGTCACCGGGAACACAAGCAGCATTTGGATGAAATGTACCTTAATTTTGACAACAAAAGAGTCTTTTAATTCACTTAATATAAAAGCTAATGTTCCACTGGCAGGAATCTTGAAAGCACGGATAACAGCCTTTGCAACCGTCCCAGAGGCCCTAGGAAATGACAGGTGTATGTTGTTAGACTGGGGACAGGATTCCTCTCTCCGCAAGTCTGATCTAGTTGCCTAGGTCTCCTCTGCTTTAATGGAGAGACACGGACATCTCCATGTGAAAGGTGATCTGAATAAAGGTCTTTGTAAAAGAGAAAAATTGCTCCAAAGAGAAACTTATCTTTCTTCATTGAATATAGGGAAATCCTGTATGATTAGCTTGGAGGAGATACCTAACTTTTGGATGGCTAAAGTTAGCTTAAATAAATCATACCTTTAGAAATTATATTTTGGGAAGAAATATTTTTTGTATTTCAGAAACAGTGAAGAACAGATGACAGAGAAACATCTGTGCACCTGTAATGACACTGAAGTAGTGGGGAAGGCAGTGGGCCCAGCAGGAGCAAGCAGTGTGTACGACACGGTTCTTCTCCATCAGTTGCTCTACTTGCCAGTTTTTCTCTCCACTTAGATTAATAAATCAAATACTCAAACCGCCGTTCTTGTTTTATTACTTGTCTGTAATGTTTCAGTCTTTTACTGGTGCTGAACTGTGAATACATGAAAGCAATGAAAGAGCAGACATATACAGAAGGCAAACACTACAAATCAAACAAAAGAGAAAGGCCCCTTTTGTATTTGAACTATATCCCACAAGCAAATTTCATTTTAATACAGCAAGATATGCTGCTGGAAACACCTTCTCATATCGACTAGACAGTTTGTGCCCTCGTGCAGTTTGGATGTTACTGCTGGCAGCTGCTAAAACTAGTTTGCATTTCCACCAGCAAGCTGATCATCTTGACAGATTTAGGCCAAACCGTTGAGACAGTGAGTCACACCTGGTCTGGAGAATTGAACATGCTAAGAAATACAGATGAAAACCTGCACTGTATTTAAACTAAGAGTCTAGTTTTTTTCAGTGCTGTTGTGATTTGCTCACTGTATTAGCAGTCATGCACAAAAAAGCTACCTTCTCAAAGCTGGAAGGGTTTTCCCTTTCTACCCCTTATGTTTTAAATCTAAATTGGGCCAACTGTCTTTGTTGGCTTTTGAGTTTGCTTTGTATAATTTAGCCACTGTTTCATATAAAATACTTAAAACTAATAAAAACAAATATTACTCAAGAAAGCTTAGAAGACATGGAAGCAATGACAATAAGCACTAAGTTATCTCCACCAATGAATTTCCTATGTTTCTGTGTCTCTCTCATAAACTGTAGGCTACTCACATCCAATAGTGCTTTGCAATGTATATAGAAGACACTGCAAATGCAGAACACATTGCTCGTGTTAGATCAAAAATAGTCTGTTATGGTACTGCAGGCCTGTAAGTGCTCTGATTCCTTCATGTTTCTATTACAAGCACAGAATCCAGATCCATCAGTGAGCTCCCCTAGCCCAAATCCTGTGCCCAGAACAGATACAGCAATTCAAGCATTTTGAACAGTGCCCACCAAGACCAAGCAGCAGGCCATCCAAAAGACACCCAGATTCCCAAGGGTATTCTTGTAAACCACTTCTTCTTCACCTGCGACCAAACTCGAAAGAATTGAGCTAAGCAGAGCTGGGAGCGCTGTGCTTCTGCCAAGCATCAGGTCCTCCCTTACAGGATCCCTATTCAGCAAACCAAGTGGCTGTGTTTTGCTCTAGCTGAATTTCTCAGGTGGTCTTTTCAGTGCACCCCCACTGAGAGAGCTTTCCAGTGCCACAGTGCAACAGAACAAAGAAGGGCACTGCTGTGGCTAGATCATTGCTGCAAAATTAAACAAACTGGCAATCCCCTTGAAAACAGAGTATCTCCTTTGCTTTTGTGAGTGTCAGATTAGACCTGAGGCACAAAACTCAAAAACATTTTCACAACAATTTACCATTGTTTTACAGTCTTTGAAGGGTAAATGAGACCAAACAAAATCCTTACTAAGCCAATGTGAATAATAAATGACCATTTAATTTAAAGAACCTTTTCCAACTCACTGGGTTGTCTTCCTCAACTTATAAGCAACACACCCATCCACATCTGAATTAAGGATTGCACCTGAATATAGATTTCCTCAACCTGAAATTCAGTAGTCAGTAAAAGAGAAATGCTTGTCAGGAAAGGATGTAACAAGAAGCAGCATGAACACAGGGACGTGAAATGTTATATCAGTTATAGAATAGTTTGCAACAGGTTTTGAATTAAATTATCTAATGTTCAGGAGGGAGGCTGTGGAAAGGGAGACAGTGGAAGCAGCCCCACTGCATGGGGTAGCAATGGAGCCAGAGTTCAGGAAAGAGGAGCACGGACATGCCCCAGGCATCTGCGCTCCTCCTTGCTGCACCATGCTACAACTTCTCTCCAGCTTCGGAAGAGCTAGAGAGCTGTGGTCATGCTCCAAATCTAAGTCACCTGCATAAGACAAGAGGAAAGAATAGTGGGATTAAGAAGAAAAGAGGAATGCGTAATACATTTTCTAAGTAAGTCTCTTTCTCAGAGAAAGGGAAGAAAGAACACTGAATACCCTAGCGGAGTGTTTTTCAGTAAAGTAAAAATGTAAGCATGCAAGAGAACTTGTACCCAAACAATCCTAGAGTCGCTGAAAAATTATTTGTGATAGCCAGTAAATGGGAAAGATACAGTTGGTATTAAAAAATGAGTCCCCTTTAAGTTAGTAAAGAAAACACCCTCCAAAACAATTTGTTAACAGGAGGGCAGACAAGCTTTGTTAAAGATTAAAAAAATAATAAAACAAAGCAAGTCACTTTTCCTGTAGTTTTGATAGGCGTACTCCTTAAACTGGAAATAAGGAATCACATACCGCAGTGTTTCTGCTTTTGGGTGTCCCTGAGTGTCATTCAGTATTGTGAAGCATTTGTTAGGTGCCCTAAAAGATGTGTATACTTTGGCTATTACTGCTCAGGACTAAATGTGCTTCATTATAGCCAATTGGGCACCATTTGGGTTTATATTATTTTGGGAACAATATAGTTCATTCTGCTCAGACATTTGACAAGCTACTCCCTGTCCCAAAGGAAATGTGATTTATTTCACTGAGTATGAAAGATCTGCAGACATACATTGAAGCAGACTTCGCCATTTACACAACCATAGAGTCTGAGGAAATACCACAACCCTATCAACCCTATAGCTTTTATTTTCCCTACACTAGGAGTTTACTTATCCAAAGAGGAAGGAGATATGTATTTTAAGCATTAGGTGGTAAAATATCCTATTATCTCAGAATCAAAACTTTCAAACTTGTGAGTGTTTACTCTCCCTCCCATCCTCTGGGCAAACAAAATGCAGTGCAGTTTACCAGTGCTCTGGCAAGTGTGTGTCATGCACAAAGCTTTAAAAGTTCCTGTTTACTCTGAGTGGACATCTGAGATCCTGGGACACGGATCATAAAACTAGGCCTTTTTTCTCTTATACTTTGCCAATAACATACTGCTTACTCTTCTGTGGTAGCATACATGCATATATATGTATCAGCTTTTGGATCATTTAAAAGGCCACATAAATGTAAGTTATAAGGAAGGTAATTAAATTTGAGAATCATGTATATGATGACAGCCATCTACTTAAAGAGTAAGACTGTAAAGATCTCTGATGAGCAAATCAATTCTAATTAAAGCATCCACAGACAGCTGCGTATATTTTTTAAAAAAACAATTATCCTGTGCAGCACTAGTAGTCCTAGTCTTACCAAAAAAAACCCCAAACCAACAAAGCTTTGCAGTATTACTGAGTCATATGTTAGTGTGACAACTCCTGTTTATCTTAACTTTCTGCATCTTTAAACATGAAATCTAAGAGGGAGGAAGCAGGAAGACAATTTAGTGGTCAAGAATAGCTGGTGTGAAAGGAAGGGAGGGAGCTTTCCCCTTGAGCTGTGAAAAGATAACTTGCAAAGTCTTGCTCTTTCTTTCAAAATACACTTAAAAATCAGGAATGGTGATTTACTGAATACCCAGGTTCTGGTACTTAAATATTTATGCCAACAGAGTATTTTTTTTCTTTCAAAAACCAATAATCTGCTTTTGGTTCAAGAGATTTTTCTTAGAAACAGGTTCCATAAAATGAACAAGAAGATTGTAGGTGACCTGTGCATGCATTCAGAGTATATAAATCTTATTTTGTGGTATATTTTCTATAATGATTTTGAAAGTTAGTTTAAATAGCTCACAATAGCAAAAAAAAAAGATAAGTTCAAGGAAGTTCTTGGCATTCAAGTAAAAAAGTTTTGTTTCCATTTCTGCATTTTAAAAAGGTTTTAGAACTTACGTTTTTATATATTTATATTTCATTCAGGGAAGGGGGAAGGTATTCCAGTATTTTAGATAGCTGTGCATATGTCCCCATTTTGGTTTTTTTGTTGTTGTTGTTCAGTAAGAGTAACGAGGAGCAAAACAGACCCAGCTGTGCTGGGTTGTACATGCACAGTGATGCATTTTCTCCCCATCATGTCACTAGCAACATATACAGTACAAAGTAGAGCTAGTGTGAGAAAAAAAATATGGAGTTTCTACAGCCCTTCTCATCTCTGCATGATTATGAGGACCTAGCTTGTATAAATCTGCAATCTTGCCACCAAGTGGAATGAAGATTTAGAGCCATGTGCATTCTACACAGAAGCCACAGGAGCTGCCCATGGCATCCTTTTTTCCATTACAATAATGAAGTTACACACTGTTGTAGCACTTCCACTCAAAAATTCATTTTCATAGCTCAAAATGAAGCCAGCATGTGATTAAGCAAACTGATATTTGCAAAAGAAAATTTGGGACTGCTAGAAAAATGCTCTACAATTATTTTTAGTGCCAAAAAAGCTGTACACTAGTATAGCACACATGCCAGAGATGACGGAACATTTCTTGAGCATTACTTTTTGATTTTTGCAGAGGGTCACAGGTAGACACCATGTGATTGTTTGATAGCGACCTCTGATGTGAATGCAGCTTTTCCAGGAGACAGAGCACTTGGCCCAAGCCCGAAAGTCATGAGACTTGCATGAGACTTGAACATTACCATCTCTACCTCCAACTTCTTTTGTAAAATGGCAAGAACCGCCACTGTTCTCCCTTGCATGGCTGCTAAAAAGCTTAACTAATCACTGTTAATGAAGCACACTGAGGCTCTCTCACAGCAGGATTATTTGGCTCTCTGGGACAGAAAAACATAGAAAAAGAGGTATCTTAATGCAGAGTCCCAATTCCATCTTAGAAAATGAAATTTTATTTTAGGACTACTAAGACACTCAGAACGAGATCCTCAGAACAGTAGCTTCATTGAAGTGTGCTGAACTAACTGGAGGTATCTCTAAAAGATATGGTCTGCAGTTTTTAAGAAGTAGCATTTTTAAAACATTTGAGAACTGGAAATTAATACATGAGCTCTTTGGCTCTTCAGATTCAGAACAGCCCATCCAGAGATGGTAATTAAGGGCTTCTTAATTAAATATACGTTGTAATTAATGCTAGGCACCTATTTTCATGCTTTCCTGAATAGGAGGGATACCAGTGTTGTTTAAAAGCTTTCTCAGTAAGGTTCCAGCTGCAGTTATTATTACAAGAATCAGATAGGTAGGGCCATTTCTGAGGCTTCAAAACAGAACTTCATGTCCCTTGTGTGTAGTGAAACAATATCTACTCGATGTTCATTTCACAGAGTACAAGCTCTCTAAACTATTTTTGCAACTGTATTTTCACAGCGTTCATTTCCCTGGCATCTGGAGTGATTAAAGAGCCTTGCTCATCTGCAGCAAAAGCAATAATATTTCTGCCAATATCTAAGAATGAAAGCTGAAACAGCATTCAAAATACATCTTGAATAAATGTTCAAAAACATATCCTTAGGGTAGTTTCCTGTGTTACTGGCAAACCTAGTTTGCGTGTGTCTGATAAAATGGTTTGAGCTACAGACGTTTAATACTGCAAAGAATGTTTGATGTTGCTAGGACATGCCATATGACAAACTCAGAGCAACTCACAATGCTCCTAGTTTACCAGTTCTTGCCACTGAGAAAATCTATTCAAATATATCGAGCTGGACACCCATTTTCTTCATCTTTCCAGTGACTGGCATTTACAGTCAATTTCCAAACTTTTGCCTTCTACCTTTCTTGGTAAGCCTGAGGATTTTTATTAACTTGTCTTTATTACTAACATGGGATAGAAAACTCCCTGAACTATTTTTCCTAAATGATCAAGATGATGGTCAATGACTTTTACATTACTGGAAGTGAGAAGCAAGGCATATATTTTTACCAGTGAGGAGGGCTATTAGCAAAAGAAAACTTTATCAGGGAAGAATTTTTATATCCTTCTCTGTCCTAAGCACTTCAAATTATGACTAGATGACTTCCCAGAGATTCAGCTAAACACAGAGGTCAATGGTGAGGTAAGTGGGTAAACTTGTAGAAAATAGGAAAGATTTTAATCATCATGGAGTCATAAAATCCAGACAAAGTAAGCCAAGCCAAATGAACAAAACTAGAGTAGTACTCCTGCTATAAAGATGCTTAAACCAATATTGTATGCTATCAGTTGAATTGGAGGACTCTACTGGGCAGAGGTGCCCTTCCACAACCACCTCTGTAACTGTCACTCCAGTGATGTTGCGTGGTATGTAAAGTCCTGCCCTGGAGGGAAGAGACTGAGCCGGTTATGAAAGATACCTCAGACACGGGAGGCTCTAGGATGGTGGGCAATGTAGATACAGTTTCTGTTTATCTAATTCTAATAGGAATTCCCTAGAAACTGAGGAATGATATTGCACAGCATACCATTTTGAGTTGCAACATTCATTCCAAGTTCTACTTGTGAACTTCTACTTTTCAGAAACAGAAAATTTCCTGATGTCCTAACAGTGCCTGCTGCTGGTGGTATCAGAACCATGGAGAACAAAAAGAAAACCTTTTCAGTTCCCTTATTCTTTCGGCTGTTGAAACATTTAACTGGTATTTTGGCTGACACACCTCTCTGTTCAGAAGAGAGAACTGGGATCATGCTAGATGACAAACCGGTGATCAGCAACAGCTCGGTTACATTGGGCCTGATTCAGATCCAGAGGTGGCTCTACATCATTTCAGGTAGTAAAATGCTCCCTGATTTCTTCCACGACACAGACACTACAGACATTTTTTTTCCTGGAAACTCTTCAAAACCAGTGCACACCGAAAGCCTCTGAAAACTGAGCACAACCTTTTTAACAAAGTACTCCATAAATGTATTTGCAAAATATTTGTGGATGAATGTATTTGCCCTTGGCTATTACATTCCAGTTTTCATTTGCAGAGCAATAGAAAGGAACATGTTTGTTTGGCATATGGCTTTAAGTATAGCAACAAAATACTGAAGCAATTAATACTAGGGTTTAAGACTGCTAATTTTCCCTTCCCTGATCTTCCCTCTTCTGGTCACATTTTGAAAGAATATTTACAACTCCTGTAAGCTCTGTCCAGAAAAAGAACCCAGACAGAAAGCACAGGTTCTGTCTGCTGATGTTAGTTACTAACATCTGCATAAAGGTTTACTATGCTGAGTACATCTAACAGCTGCAGCCACTTCCAGGAAAGTAGCAGTCAAAAAGCCTATTACAACAGATGCTTTTCAGATCCTCCTGCAGAACATGATCCTTTCTGTGATAATATACACAGCCTGCATCTACAGCTTGTACGCATCTTGTACCTACATTTGTCATTACTGCTTTACAGTAGCATATTTGGTGATTTTCCCAAGCTTGTTTTTTTAGAAATAGAGCCAATAAAAGAAACTGTAGGCATTTAAACTGCATGGCAATTCCCGTATTTAAGACCTGTTGAATCTAAAGCATGGAAATAGTCCCAGGAGAAAAACAAACAAGCAAACAAAACCAAACCAACACAGTGTTTCCTTTCCCTTAGCCACTAGTATTCGAAGTTATGCAGCAACTTGTGTTCTCTCTCTGGCCTGAAGTTTCTGGTAGGTCTCTTCTGTCCACTTTAATAGGAGAGGTTGAGGGAACCTCATGGCAGTGGCACTCCTTTGGGACACAAGCTGTGACATCCTAGAAACCAGATCTGCTGCTTCTTCAGGAAGCATTACAACTATCAATAGCTATATAGAAGGTTGCTATCTTGGAGGCTATCTTTTAAGGCTGATAGTCCTGCCCAGTTCTTACAAGGCACATCTTTACATTTTTACATCTTTATGACAGCTAGGAATTTAGGTTAAGCAGCAAGCCCACAAGTCACCCAGAGCATTTAAATGTTAGTGCACACCCTGGCTCCCTTTTGGACTGCTTCAGGTAACTCTCTCCAAGATAAATTTTGTTCCAAAGGGAGCTACCCCTCAGCTGTGTAGCCATGAGCCAGTTTGTGCCGTTTGGCTTTGAGGTCAGAGATTGGCTCACAGCCCCTTTTTAATTAGCAGCATAAACATAGCTTCAAAGAACATATGTGGGTGTCAAACCTCATTAGAGGATTTGTGGTTGTGAAACCCAAGTAAGCAGAGTCATCCCTGTTGCAGCCTTAATTCAAGCACCTACAATCTAGAAAAGGGAAGGATTTAATTAGCATTTTTTATTAGCTAGCCTTAATGGGAGCACTCCTCTGCAGTGTTTCTGTCTCCTTCGGCAATTAGGATGCTTTCTTATTTTACTCAGGAGTTTGGACTACCTCCAAGGGGGACGGGAACGTTAAAGGTAGGCATCACATTTCATACTGTGTAGGCACCCACTTCCACTACCAGATCTGCCCCTACCCTCCTTTTTGGAGAGTTTTTCTTTTATGGGTTTTCACCAGGCTTAGAATTAATCTCTGCTCATGCAGTCTCTGCTGATGCAAATTTAGACGAAGAACAGAAGCTTCCTGGTTGGAACTGCTTAGAAGTGGTTAAAAGTCCAGGCAGGACAGAAGCTCACATACTAGGGAAAAAAGCACGTCACAAGATTTTTAAACATTAAATAACAGCATCATACGCCTTTTCCTTTGCTGTTTTTCAAGTCATTGTAGATGCTATCACTCTTGCTCTTTCTTTCCCTTTTAAGGGGTCAACACCAGCTCAGGGATGACCACAGTCGTGTGGTTGCTGACTCTCACAGTCCTTGTTCTCAGAACTCATACTTCAAGACCAACTTCTGTGGTAATCCAGATGCCAAAGAAAGTCGCCAGAGACATTTCCCTTTCAAGTACATACAATCTAAAACATATCAGAAGTGCTCTATAAAAGTACACACACTTTGTTTTGTTTAGTATTGTGTTGGTTTTTTTCCTTGGTTTCAGACTCTTAAGCTCTTCAAGACAGGGGCTTATTCTTGATTTGATCCAGTTTTACCTCCTTACCAATGCCATGTGCACAGCAGCTGAACAACAGGCCTGATTCTGCAGTAACATTGCACCACACATCAGAAAACAGAATGGTAATATTGTTTACAGTCATTGGAAGACCACACACAAAAATACGAAAGTGCTTGGTTTGTGATGGAAAGGAAAGTGCATGCATAACCAATATATACCATTGGAACATTAAGTGTCCTAGCCCAGATGCTCTGGCTTACTATTACACTTGTGAACCACCTTAATATAATGTAATATAATAATGAATGCAGATGAACCACAATTCCCTCAGTTTTCTAACATCCTCTCTCCTTCCCTCAATCTTGACAGCTGGATTAGCAGCTGGCACATATAAGAGTTGACACTAAAGGACACTAATTTTTCCTTATCTTAGACAAAAATTTTCTGCTACCTCAATTCTGGGCATACCTATATCATCTTGTCTCTGGAACATCCCAGGAAAGTCCACTGTCCTTTGGCTTAAGAATCAGTATGTTTGAGATAAGGATGAGATATGTAGTACCATTTATAGTGGTTTTAAAGTCTCTGGAGATCGTTTAAGACAGCTCTCCGTTTACAGCTCAAAGGAAATGGCATAGGGCAAATAAACTGGCTCACAGTTGCCGCTTTTCTATTAGATTTTAAAATAACAAAATGCAAAAGCTAAGCCAGCCCAAAATATGGCTTCTGAGGTTAAAAAAAAATCAAGTTCCTGCCCCATCCATACTGGTTCTCACTGTTCAGGGAATAGTGATAAGGAAAATTTTAACTTTCCTCCTGTACAAAACTACTTTGGCAGCTACGAAGTTGCTACAGAACACTGAAAAGCCATTTCTTCTCAGAAACGTGCACTTAACCCAACAACATAAAAACATACGGGCCTAGAAAGGTGAAAGAACAAAGAGAGGGGTTGCTGTAAACACCCTTTCTTGTGCTGGGATTTGAAGCTAGTGAGGAAAATGCAGACTGTTAGTGCACATGATGGATCAGTACCTGCTATGGAAGCCTCCTTGCCTTCAAACGCGTACTATTCCCATCAGTTAACTTTATTTCTGATTCTCTTTCTCCCCTTTCCTTCCACTTGTGTTTGTCCTGTTTTGTTCCATGACATGAAGGTTTGAAACCTTCATCAGCCTACAGAATAAAGAACAAAACAAGCTGTACACAGTTATTTCCTTATGGATACCTAAACTTGCTATAGAGCCTTTACTCATCAACTAAATGCATCCATAACACAAAATAATCCCATCACAGTATATATCCGTACAGGAATTTGTTTTGAAATTTGAATTAGAAAGTTCTACTATTCCTCTGCTTTTCTTCATCACTAAATAGTTACCTGTGTTCAATAGCATATGTTATGCTAGGCTCCGTAAGTGTGTAGTAATGCTTCATTAAAGCAAGGACTGTTTAAGCAGAGACTCAATTAGGAAAGAACATAAAAATGATCAGCCCTACAGAAGATGTTTGGGGAAAACAACCCAGGTTTTCTGATTTCCAGTTTACTGTCCTGACTCTTTGCTCCTGCCTCAGAATCAGTTCTGCAATTGTCTTGCAGCTGGAAGAGCTTTATTCATATGACAAGGTGCACAAACAGAGCTCAGGCAATTCCTTCACCTGCCAGCTGCTTCAGACAGGGCTTTTTGGTTTTATCGCATCAAGTCCAACTTGCTTCCAGCCCACAGACACTACCACAGCACAAACATTTAATCCTGTTACACAAGTGCGGGCATGTCAGGCAGGTTTTCTGGTACTACTAAGGTTTTTAGAAAACGTGTTCATTTTCACTGCTTTGTGATTTTGTCAGCAGGCTAACGCATGCCATGAGACAGTTTTCCCCGTATCTTTTTTCTCCCAGAGGAAAGGGGGAAAAAAAGCTATTTCACAACAAACTTATCTGCTCTGTGGAACTACGGAAAAGTTTCAAAACAGAGGGCAAAACTGTAGTTTACTGCTTCACAAAGGATTAAAGGAATATACAGGAGATGTACTTTATAAGTTCTCTTCAAGGAGATGGCCTGCTTTTATGTAAACTGCCTTTCATCTTATCATATATTGTTCACAGTGAGGATATAAAGTAGACAGGATATTGAGTGAGGCTACAAAACGATGCAGAAGGAAACAAAGCTCTTTTCAGCAGTTTGTGTTCCGAAACACTACTGAAACACTCCAAGATTTCCACATCTCTGTTTCTTTCTTGGAAGTATACTTGTGCTTATGTAAACCCGACAAGCACCTGTGATTTATATTTTGAAGCAAGACATGGATTTCTCGAGCAAACTCTTGGTTTAGTCTATATGGAGGCGGTAAGCCTACTCTTGGGAATACTGTGAGGACTTACCACGATGGAGTCCTCCATTACGTAAATGCCCCTTGGGTGTAGTTTTTGCTGTGCTGCATTATATAGTTAACTGGGACTTTTATGAGTACCTGACACTTTCTAATGACTATTGGCATTTGCACTCAATTCTGTATAAAGCAATTGGGTGCCAGGCAAAACTATAATTCCGATTGTCTGGAATAGCTTGTCAAATAAATAGCACTTTTCTTCCTGTTTCCTTTGGAAAACTTATCATCGACAATGCAAAACAATCTAAAACATTATTTTTAATGGAATGTTCTGTGCACTGAGTTTGGAATTCCACAAAAATACAGAATATCCATGTCTGGACAGTGAGTTTTATTCCAAGCCATTTTCACTCAATGCCATTTTATAAACTGCTTTCTGAAACAGACTTTAAGATATTGCTCAGTGAAAATACAAATGGGACTTTAGTAAGAGAATATCAGGAAGATAAAATTTGCCCAGTGTCTCATTTCAGAGGTGCTAAAAGTCTTACTACTTGAGCTAGATGCAATGGGAGCTGCATGTACTCAGTGCTGCAGAAAAACATGCCCTATTCTAAGATTGTGCATAATTACATTTGGCTCTTCATCAAAGAGCACAACTCAGTAGTTCACTTACAAACCATAGGACTGGATAACAAAGCCACAGATTTGTTATCCGCTATCAGCTACCAGGCTGATAGTACTGAACTAGGTAAGGCAGATGCACAATCTGCTTCTACCCAACCACAGATCTCCATCTGCATGAGACTGTAGCCAAAGTAATAAGATATGTTGAGAAGCAAGATAAGTTCCAGGAACCCTCAGCATAGCTTCTGGATCAGACTTCACTTACACCAACCAGACAAGAGCATACCTAAAAGGAGTTGAGCCCATCTGCACCCACCCAAGTAGCTGCATCTGTAAATTAAGGGGGTAAGGGCCAATTTTGTCAAAGCTATTTCACTTTGATTGAAAAGATCAGGTGCTAAGTGTTCCTTTTTTGGAGGCAGGTTATTTAATGCAGGTTATTTAATTAATTATTTAATTCTGATCCAGTGAATAGCAAGCCATTGATACAGCAACATCATTTTGTCTGATGCTTTTTTCCTTCTCTCATACACAGAAAAATCCTCCCTGTTGTATATGTATACATAATCAGAGCTGCATAATTCAGTGTAGTCAGTGACTGCCTAGAAAAACACATTTTTATGATTTTCTTTGGCTTAAAAAAAATTCCCTTCTTCTAAATTGATTTTTCTTCTGAGTTCTTGAACTTATAGTTCAATTATTTACATTTTAAAGGAACTGAATGGCATATTAGCAACATTATGTAAAGAAAATGGATTATATCCTGATGCTAGCATTGGAATATCTCCGTTTTAGAACCAGTATAAGTCTCCTAAAGAGGTCAGTAGTCACTAAACATTTTGCTGAAAATGAATTCAACACTTGTTTACTGGCTCAGTGAAATTCATAATCAGAAAGTAGAAAGCGCTTATCAAGCGTATCCAAAGATAAAGCTATTATAACCTCCTGTAGGAAGGGTTGAAAAGCAAAGTTGTAGAAACATATTGGTATCTTTTCTATTTTCTATTATTGCAAAAAAAATGGTTCCAAATAGTCCAGTTTAGGTGTAGTGTAGTTGACATCCACATCACGTTTTCTGCTGCTTCTACTGTTGAAAAGTTCAGTCTTGGATAGAGATAATATACCTTGTTTAGTAACATCTGTGTGCAGACTGCCAAGTATGAAGGTTGGCTGGATTGCTAGAGCTCAGTTGGGGAATTTGGCTGGAGGCTCATTCCTTCTATAGGTCTGGCCACAAGGACAAAGGAATAATATTTTATTTTTCTAGGGGAACAATAGAAATCTCAGGGGCAAGGAGTAAGTGAAGCGAACAGAAACAAAGAATAAATATTATTTTAATTTTTTAACAAAGAAGAAAGACTATTTTCATTCTTTTGACTCAAAAAAGAGTCACAATAGAAAAATATAATACTAAATGCACGAGCATAGGGAAAGAGCTCTACAGAGCAGAAAGATCGTGTCTGAAAAGGCAAAACATTATCTTTTGGCTGTGCTCGCAGAACAAAAACAACACATTTGAGTATCATCGTCTAGTTGGATCCTGCCCCAGTAATTAGCCTCTTTTAAGCACTCCACCTTAGCAAGCAAAGGACCGTCCGCTCTCTGATCCCTCCGCAGCGGGTGGTGGTCAGCGATGGCTGTGCACCAGGGTACCACGCACGCAGCAGGCGCTGCCGTCCTGGGAAGGAACGGGGCTGCTGCCGCAGAGCACTGGATGCGCGCTGCAGTTCCACACCGCGTGGCCAAATCTACGCTGTGCGCAGGAGCCGCGAGGTTTCTTTTCTGCCCAGCCACAATGACAACTTACATGGCTCAATCAGTTTCAGATGTCCAACCCCTCTATGTTAAGATGGCTGAATTCAATAGTGCGTCACCAAATAGCCAATGAGAGAGTGATGGCAGTGAGAGTTGTCTTCATTTTGTGTGTTTGCCATGTTTTCTTCAAGTAAGAGTCACTTTATGGTCTGTGAAAGATATCTATTGTCTGTCTACCTGTAGTTTCATAATATTTTTGTAGCTGCATCTGGGAATAGTGCACGTCTTCTGAGTGTGTTAGATATCAAGCTTCTCTCCACCTCTACAAAGTCAAGATGGATTGTCAATAAAAGAGATTAAGTATTTTTCTCCAGAAAGTCTGAAGCATCTCTTCATGCCTTAAACTTCCCTTCCATTGTCATTAATTCAGATTAAGTGTAACTGCTTACCTGGCCAGGTAACAGCTGAAAGTCCCAACAATGGAGACAGAAGATGCACTGATGGCTTGCTCCCCAGGCTGGTGAGTGAGCAGAATAGCCGAGTGGGTGGATTGGATTTGCACGGCAAGGTTTTGGTAGCTAGGGGGGCTACAGGGATGGCTTCTGTGAGAAGCTCCTAGAAGCTTCCCCTATGTCTGAGAGCCAATGCCAGCCAGCTCCAAGATGGACCTGGTGTTGGCCAAGGCTAGAGACTCCCCTGCAGCCCGTGGTGAAGACCATGGTGAGGCAGGCTGTCCCCCTGCAGCCCATGGAGGTCCACGGGGGAGCAGATCTCCACCTGCAGCCCGGGGAGGACCCTGTGCCAGAGAAGGGGGATGCCCAAAGGAGGCTGCGACCCCGTGGGAAGCCCGCGCTGGAGCAGGCTCCTGGCAGGACCTGTGGCCCAATGGAGAAAGGAGCCCACGCTGGAGCAGGTTTTCTGGCAGGACTTGTGACCCCACAGGGGACCCACGCTGGAGCAGTCTATGCCTGAAGGACTGCAGCCCATGGGAAGGACTCATGATGGAGCAGTTCGTGGAGGACTGTCTCCCGTGGAAGGGACCCCCTGGTGGAGCAGGGGAGGAGTGCGGAGTCCTCCTCCCCCTGAGGAGGAAGGAGCAGCAGAGACAAGGTATGACGGACTGACCCCAACCCCCATTCCCCGTCCCCCTGCGCTGCCGGGGGGAGGAGGGAGAGAGAACTGGGAGTGGGGCTGAGCCGGGAAGGAGGAAGGGGTGTGGGGAAGGGGTGCTAAGGTGTGGGTTTACTTCTCATTATCCTGCTCTGATTTGATTGGTAATAAATTAAATTAATTTCTCCCTAAGTCAAGTCTGTTTTGCTTGTGACAGTAATTGGTGAGTGATCTCTCCCTGTCCTTATCTCAACCCACGAGCCTTTCGTTATATTTTCTCCCCCTGTCCAGCTGAGGAAGGGAGTGATAGAGCAGCTTTGGTGGGCACCTGGCATCCAGCCAGGGTCAACCCACCACAGTGGGATCTGCAGGTGGATGGTCAGGAACTGCACCAGCCACAAAAGCACGCATAACCACTGACAGAGGTCACAAGAAAGGTCGGAATCTGGGGACAGCAAGAGTTGTAAGCAATACAGTGTAGATGAAAGGAAAAAGATGGCTGAACAGATGGGCTGCAGTGGGTATTGCAAATGAAATGTGACTCTTGATTGGCTGAGAAAAAGAAAATTAAACCAGACCAGGCAGGACATACCCTTTTCATGACAACAGTGACAAGGAAAGTCATCTGGGCTTAGCAATTTCCTTTTTTATCCAGAATTTCTGAATTGGTAAGTCATACCTGAGGATTAAACACCACAAATCTGTTTTTAAGAGAGAGAGAGTGTTATTCCCCAATTATTTTTAATTATGAAGCCTTACCCATCATTCACAGTGGATGTTTAAATAGTGTTTTCCATAGGAAGATGCTGATTTTCACTATTTGTGTTAGCATACAGGCATTGTAATGTTGGGCCTGAAATCCTGGGCTTCATGCTGTACAAACACAAAGGGAAAAGACAGGAGTTCATGTCTCCAAAAACTTGTGATTTAGGTATAGCAAAAAACACCAATCAGAGAAAGAAAAAATGACAAGACAGCATTTGTTAACAGGCTCAAGAGCCTGTCAGAAGACACTGACAGTTTAACTGTAGTCCTGCTTTTAGTGGTACTGCACTAAAGAAGAAGTCTTTAAGGAAGGATTTGAGGGTGAATAAAAATTGAGTCCCTTATATTTTTGGGGGATTCCCACCACAGTGAGGGCCAACATGGAAGGGAGCTAGGAGGTGCTTTGCTTGTAACAGGCACAGCACAGGCTGGCATCGTGGACTTGGATATGGGAATCCACTTCAACACTCACTGAGAAATGAGCAGTGGGATGGGATAGTGGCTTTGTAAAAAGTCCGTGGCTTTGTGAAAGAGTACAACTAGCTTATAACTCTTTTAAAATGTATTCCACAGAGAGGAGGAAATCAGTAGCATATTCCACACGTTTTGCTCCCAGTGGTACTGTGGTGAAGTACGTGACACTTTGGGCACCGTGCAGCAGTACCTCGTTCATTGATGCTACTTTCCACGGAGACAGCCAGCTCCCTCTGCTACAGGCGAACAGCAGCAGTACCACAGCCTGGGGTTGAAATGAGTGATTCTGTTGACTGAGTGCAGAAAAGCGATCAAGGTGCTCGCACTTTGGGTCTCCTCCTAAAGTCTGATGGCATCCAGTGACAGATACTTGACAAAACCAGCAAAGCTATAAGGTTACCA
This sequence comes from Buteo buteo, assembly GCF_964188355.1. Lineage (NCBI taxonomy): Eukaryota > Metazoa > Chordata > Aves > Accipitriformes > Accipitridae > Buteo > Buteo buteo. The sequence goes on from NC_134184.1 coordinate 16,174,103, forward strand.
AATCCTGACATGATGAAAGAATGCATTGCAAGGGAACGGGACAACTAAAAAGGGAAAAACAACTGCATCTTCTCAAAGAATTCATTATATCCAAAATGCTTGGCTCTCCAGTTCATGACACATTTTGTAGTGTGAAATTTAAAAATGCAAATCACAAACACTTGGGCACCTTCCTTTAACATGTTGTCATCATATATAAACAACACTGGGAAAAGACATATGAACTGCGTTCAAACCAAGAGCCTGGAAAATAGAAAGAGTTTTAGCTACTACAAAGAAAACATTTTCAAAGGGTATACTGCCCTCAAGTGTACAACTCAGTATTGCCACCAACAGTTGCAACCTACTTAAAAAATTGACAGTAATGTAAGGCTGTGGTGTCCCAGATAATGGCAGAACAGGGATAAAATCCCGGCACTAGGGAACAAAGTGAAGAGACAGCTCGGCCCAGGGCTGGTAGGGCCAGCAATGAGCAGAAACTCATCATTGCCACTGGTCTCCAGCCATCTTTTATGAAAAAGGTCGCTCTGGTTCCCTAGTGCCAGAAGCCAGGAGAGCTTATTAATTTGGGAGGTTCTGCAGCCCTCCTTGTCACAGGCAAATAGCAAAGCACCCCCCCCAAGCTGGCTCTGCATCCCTGCCACAATCAGTCTGTAAGTGAGATAAACTGTTCAAAACAACAGAGACTGTCCACAAATGACTGACTGCAGTAACAAGCAGTAATTTCTGCCAATTAAAGCATCTTAGAAACAAGATGGGTTTGGCACACTCCTGCTGAAATACTTACCTGTGCAGAGGTCATTTCCTCGTTGGAATATTTCTTGATACCCTCTGCAACAGTTCTGCTTTTTTTTGGAAAAATGGATTCTAACGGCATTAAAAGAACTAAAGTGTGAAAAATGAATTGTCTATCTCTGTTAAACAATTTTACGTTGTGCAGGGATACTACTGCACTGCTATACAATCATTTCTCAGCGTAATTAAGGTTTTACTCACCACTAACTGCTTCTCCTTTGTTTTTTATTTTAGCTTGCCCTTTTAAGAATAGCAGGTCCTCGAGCTAATTCAGAGCAAAACTGACAGCAAATTCAGAGCATGGTGAAAGACTCACTTGGTACACAATATCCATTTCCCATTGCAAGCCACATTTGCACTTGCAAAATGTGAACATTAAATTGAAAAAAAAAATAATCTTAAGATCATATAAGATCATAACGATTGATTCTAAAGCAATACATATTTGTCTTCTATGCATACTATAGCTTTATAACACAATTGAAAAAAAAATCAGAAAATTTCAGATGAACTTAGTTACTATTTGCAAAAATCCAGCATAATCTTTATAAATGCCAAGTAATAAAAACTGCAGGAGCTAAGTAGATGTCAGATGCTAAATTCTGACAATGTTTACATTGCACACTCAAGAACATTATTGCTGAAATAGATTCTTTATTTCTGAAACATTCCAAAACAGCAGTATACACAGTTGTAATCAAATATTAAGTCATATGCCATTATAAGAAAGCATTGATTAGTGCAATTGGATTTTGTAAAAGATCTATCAAAAAGATTCGCATTAAAACTCATTTTCCATAAGCAACTGTTAATAAAACATTACAATTTTACTCTTTGTAATAAAGTACTGAAAACCAACTGTAGTTTTAGAGATCACTGTATCTTTGTAAGTGCAATGTGACTTATGCTGCCATTTTAAATACAAAACACTATGACAATAAATTAACAATTGAACAAATGGTGAAAGACCAACAAAACCATGCTGACCCAGCTGGATGGCAATTTCCAGTGAATGCTACTTTTTTGTGTGCTTCTGCAACATAAATATACTGCTTTGTATTGCCAATGGTACAATTTTGTAAGATATGTTCCTAGCGCTAAAAAAGTACATTACCCCAAAAATATTATTTATGGCACAGAAAAGTTAAATTATCTCTCTATTGTTCAAGGTTCAGGCAAGTTTATATGAACTTAAGTATACAAAATAAAATGTACTGGAAACACTAGAAAAAAATTCAAGCACATACATAAGTCCCCCCAAATTGAAAGTAAAATGCATGATGCCTTTACACTGAATAAACTGTCTTAGAATTTCAGTATGGCAAAGCTGCCCGAAAGCATTATCTCCTAGTTCTTTCCAAGGAAATATTCTGGTATGTTGCACATATATAATACTTTCTTCAGTTCCAAATGCCAACACTGCCATTGTTAGTCTGATAACAATGCAGCTGTTCAGGTAACTGATTAAGTGCAATATTTAGTATTTGAGAAGATGTTCATTTTTTTAAAATGACATTGTATTATGGATGGTTACATATTAAAATCCCAGGGGAAATAATACCGTATGACTCTCCTCTCCCAAATCATTGTTACCCAGCCAGCTGGGTAATGAAATCCGCATTATTTATTTTCCACTGTTGATGGGCATCTTTCATCAATAGCAGCCATCTCTCCAGTTCCCATCCCGCATCGTGCTGAGTGACGAAAGTGGCTTTGGAGGCTGAAGGAAACTGTATTAACCAAATGACAAAAAAAGGGAAAGGAAGTCATATTTCATGTGAAAGATCAAGGTAACAAACATCATTTACTTCTGCAGTGACACTGGCTTTGTGGCTTGCTTGGAGACAGCACTCTAGTATATTTCTGGCTCCATGCTAATGCAAATGTAAAGATCTATGGTGAAATTAAGGCCAGTTCCAATGAGACTCCATTACTGTTACTAGTCTTAACAGGGTAAAAGGTTTGTAAAAACGAATTTGGTGAATAATTGCCATGATGCATGAGACCCCTCTAAATGGGAAGATTTGTTTTTTCAGGGCTAAAGACGATAAAAACCTGGTTTTGTCACTACAGACAGCAGAGACCTAATGGGATATATTCTCCAAAAAGCTGTTGTGCTCAGCATGCTCATGAAAAAACCAGCACTTTATAAAAACACTATGCAGGCACTAAAGAATTTTGGCATCTTGTCGGTCAAAGAACTCTACAAAGCCTGCTCCAGATGCTCTTATCCAAGACACACAGCGATGTGTTTCCATCCCACAGCTGAACTCAGAGAGCCGCCGGTCCCAGCACCACCACTCCTGCAGGGAACTTGCCATCCTCCAGGCCCCCATCCTCACACCGGGGCCGTGTCTCTCACTAATCGAGGACTTATTATTAAATGCTTGTTGACCATCTTCCAAACACTCCAGGTACTACCGAGGTAACTGTTTCAAGTAAGATAAAAAAAAAAAACAACAACCATCTGACTTGATCCGACTGGTAACTCACTGGTGACAAGGCAGGCTATCTCTCATTTGCTGCAACTATATTTAGTTACACCAGAATTTGCTGAAAATAAAGTGTCTCAGTTCTGTGAAACTGTTTCCTATAAAACCAGGGCCAAAGCCTTGTTCTCACACTTCTCTGCTTTTTCTGTGAGTTACTGATGCTTCCTCTCCCTTCCAAATGCTCTTGGCTGGAAAAAGGCAGAGGTATGTTGTAAGGGCAGGCAGAGTCAGTAAGTTAAAAGCAGTCATCAGAGCAGCTTCTTGCCTCTCTGCTACAACCAATTTTTTAGTGGTAAAAACACTGTACTTAAGTAAAAAAAGTTTGTTAAACTTAGGTTCAGCCAAGCTGCTTTTGTGCAGCTCCACGTTGTTGCAGGATCACTTATCTTTGATATAAATCCAGTTAACTTGAGGCATAAAAAGACCTGCCTCTGCCATTTTCTGCAACTGACACTTTCATTTCTTTTTTTCCATAAATAAAAAGAGGAAAGTATGTTTAACAATCCTGAAGAAAAAATGGAGAGGGCAAAAGTAAAGAATAATTGACTAAGCTTAAAACAACTGTAAGCATACTGCTACGTATCCAGAGCTGAATCTCTGCTACAGGGCACTGAACAGGAAAATGCGCCAGTGTTGAAAACTGTTTCAAAGAAGCACGAGCTGTCAGTATGATGCCACGTGGTTTTGAGGTAACAGAGTTTTTGGAGGGTCTGTAGTCCCGTCCCACTCTTCCATCGCCAGCTGGATTGCTGTGACTGGCTCCAGCACAAAGCAGCAAACACAAGCGAGCCTCCCACCTTGGCTCCGGAGCTCTGCTTACGTTGCTGCCATGCCTGCGCCTGGTACCTGGGATGATCCAGACCCTGAGCTGCTGATGGACTTCCTAGCTTTAGGTGGGACCTGCCTCATCACTGTGGACCTGTCTGGAGGCTGGGACTGTTGCCTGACCCTGGTCACCATCAATGCTGCTCTTGGTTGGGCACTGCAGGCCAGCCTGGTTGTCCCACTCAGCTCCTGGCTCACCTTGCCCTGCGGGAAGCTGCCCCCGCTGCCCCTCACATTGTGTAAGGATAGAAAGCGGAGAACCGGAAGGTAGAGGTCTGCAAGAAGCCCTGAGCACAGAGTTGGAGAGGGCTGAGGGTTGTGTGGATCCATTCAACAGGAACAAACAAGAAAAAAGTGCTGCTTCACTTGTAAGGCTAAGTAGAGATGGACTGTACTGTTAAAATTTCTTTACATTGCTTTTGTATGCATGGATCTCTGACGGCAAGGAGAACAGCAGTTAATATTTAGCTAAGTTGGTTATCTTGGCTATTATAATTTTATTTTACAAATTATCAAAAGCAGTCCCTCACATGCTTGATCCTATGCAGTAAATACTGAAGTTCCCTAATGCAGGCCCTATATAAAATGTCTAACAGCCTATTTTAAGCCAGTAACTTGGCTACATAACAGTCTGGCCATAGGCATGAAGGCACAGCTTTGCTCTGAATGTGCACTTCTTCCTGAACATCTGATAGATTTAAAAAAACCAAAACAAAACAGAAGACCTTTTCTACTTTTAATCAGGTTATGACTAAAACCACTTTAATTTTCAGTATACTAACAGAAGGTAAACTCTTAAACTTAAATACCATTCCTTCGAAATGATCACAGTGACAAAAATCAACAGTGAGAAAATCTGCCGGTGATGGCTGAATTCTTTCCAAGAAAATTCCACATGAATTGAAACCGCCTTTATTTTCCACATGAATAAATAAAATGAAACAAGGGTCTCAAAGAACTGTAGGCTGAGCTCCAATCTGTCTGTGCTTTTAGAGTCCTATAAACTTGTCATTTCCACAGTGCAAAGACCATCTATGTTCAAGGATCATTGGTCTGGCTCTATGGCAACATATGATGCTACTAAGGTACATTTGATGGTGTGAAGACAGGAGCACAGACTTTCTGGACTATAAATAGCTTTGTTACTGATTTGAAACAGTTTCCAATAAAAACAGTGTTAAGAGTACAGTGTCTCACCCTCCCACTGAAACCTCTTGATTTTGTTTTTCCTTAATATTGCTTGTTATATGAAAAATTACAAAATAGCAAGGGACTGGTCTTCACGGCGCAGAATGCCTCTGTCTTTCTCACATGCTGCTATGAAAGATTTAAGAGGTCTGCAGAAGACCATGAAATTGAGGAAAGGAAAAAGAAAAAAAAGAAAGAAAACCCTCTACTATAAAGAACTCTAACACAGGTAGTTCCAGCAGAGAGCAAAGGAGGTTATAAGAGAAGTCTCATGGTACAGTCTTCATCAAAGAAGAAACCTGACAGCTCTTTATCAAAGTTTCACTGCAGTTGGTCAAAATCTGTTGTCAGTCACATCAGTGTAATCCCCAAGTAACTCAACCAAAAAGAGAATGTGAGTAATTGAACTTATTCTGGATCTAGCCAGTATCTAGTGAAAAGCATAAAAATGGTGAGAGCTAAACAGTGACAGTTCATCCAACAGACAACCAGGTGGTCACGCAGCAGGCCCTCACAAGAGGAGGGATGCCTGCGATGGGGAGAAAGAGTTGGAAGAGTTGACAAAAGTTGATCATCACCTATTAATCACACAACACACAGCTAAGCGTTTAACTCCCAGCTGTGATGAGGTGATTAAAACACAGTCTCTTTCCTCAAGCTTATTTTATTGCTTGCCCTAAAAAAAATAATAAAAAAAAATATCATTTGGAGATTAAAATGTCTTGGAAAAATGCATTTGCTTAACATATAGCTCATTGCAAGTATGTGATACTCCAGGATTCCCTGTTTGCCCATTGCCTCCCAGCTGGAACTGAAAAGATGCTGGTTCAACCCAAGACTGCACTATTCAGGACATTTCCTTCCTCACAATGCTGTAATGTCACAGGTTGCATTTTTACAGTCTACTGCCATTTACAACGACAGGGACATAACTCTTTCTGTTTGGGTACTCTAAGATTTGCTCATCCTGTGACATTGAAATAGCAGTTGGCACAAGTCAAGAAGAAGGCAAGCCACATATGTCAATGATATGAGATTTCCATTTGTTTTGAGTACTTATTGATAGATGGCAATCCATTCTTATTTATATGTGATTACATTCTATCAATATTAGAGTTTACTAGGAACTACCAGCAGGCATTGTCCATCGCTATTTCTGGAAAGAAATCTTCACCCATTCAGTGACTTTACATTAGGAGCTAGAAACGCTTCTCTTTCATAGCCCAGCTTCATACTCAGAAAAAAAAAACAACCAACCAACACCACAATCTAAGCCAAAGCCATCCACATAGGGAAAGAGGCCTGTTTAACTCTTACCTTCGAACTGGCTGTGCAATTTTACTTCTGGGTATGCCACTCCCACTGATAGCCAGCGATGGTCTTGGAAGAGCACTGCGCCCTACAATTCCTTGACTGGCAGTCTTGTTTGGCATTGGGATCCCAGTGTTAGAATATAACTGTAAGTTGTTGGATATTGGAATACTGCTGCTACTACTACTACTAGTACTACCTTGTACGGTTGGGCTTACGTAGGCAGTAGCTTTGAGAGGCTGTCTGACAGACACTGGAAAATGTCCCACACTGTGAACTCTGTGTTGAAGCTGTCCTGGGGATGGAACTGTAAAGAGTGGTAGAAAAGTAACGAGGTCAGTATGCAACAGATGAGGCCAGATAGTAATGCTGATTTCTAGATAGATCTAAATAGGGATAAACACATCATTATACAATTTACTTGCTAATTATAAACTGTTGAAAAACCTCTTGGATCCAATACTGTATCCAGTAACACTGCACTGAACTAAAATACCCTGTTCCATCCCTATCCTGAACAAAAATCCCACCCCATATTCATCCTTCTTTTTCTCCTCAAAGAAGTTTCATTAGCCATTACAAGCACACTAATTCCACCTATGCAATTAGAGCTTTAAGCAAGAGAAACTGCTGAAGGTATAAATTAATTACTGTCAGATTATTTAGATTTCTGTAAGGTTGCTTGCAATAGCCCCATCTTGTTCAAGGAACATTGCATTAAAGCATAAAAGATTGCAGACGTCTACACTTTATGTATAAAAACAATAAAAAGGCTATAAAAAGGTCTTGAATATAACAGCATATTTCAAGGCTGATGTTATGTAAACTATAATTTTAAATCAATGCTATGGGTTTCAGAAGCTTTATATAGAGGCTTTCTACACAATCCTGCCCTCTGGTGTACATCAAACACGCATCTGTTTCAGAGTCCACATATCAAAAGCAAACTGTCAAAAGCCTGAAGCACATAAACTAACATACCACATACAGGCTAATCCTTTTTCAAGTCTATGGAAAAGGACATCTTAAGATCATTTAGAGACACAGGAGAAAATACAGATGTGTGATTCAATTAAACAATACTGACAATATATTGCTATGGAACTATTATCGTAACACAGCTCCTTAAATACCCCAGCACAGCCACTTATTAGAAATGTTCTCCAAAAAATTATTTCAGAAAAATCACATTTTATACACACACACACATATATATATATGCTTACATAAACACACAGAGAAATAGGCATTTCTAAAATAGTAAATAAAATTAAACTCTCAATGCACTACCATGCAAATTCAGGTGGGAAGCTGAACAACTACTTCGATTCTCCTATTCAAACAGGACAAAAATAAAACAAAATAAATCCAGCAGTCAAGTACATTTTCCAGAAAAGATGCTGTTTAGTACTTTTGGTGACATTTGTAAATTCTGCTCAAATTTGAAAGAAAACACCCACAGGAAAAGGTTTTGCCAACTTCTCCCTCCAAAATCTCACATGGGAGGCATAAGTTAAATACTTTCTCCTGCCTGTGTCCAGCAAAATCCACTTTTTCCGTTTCCTCTCAGAGTACCTCAACCACTGTGCTAGAAAAGATGGGTTTGGATCTCAATCTGTCTCATTCCCACTCCACATTAATAATTCAACATCCACTAGATCAATACTCCCTTCATCCCCCCATCAAGAAGTCACCTAAATTAAACTAACTAAAAAGTCATTTTAATTCCCCCACTCAACAAGTATATTATACTTGAGGATATAACCCTCTTGTTTACCACATTTGCTCAGAAGAAAGTGGCTCAACTTCAGTAGGAGAGAGGCCATGTATCTTAAAGTAGTATTTATACAGTGTACTGTAAAACCAGTATTGTATAAATTACCAAGAAAAGCACTTTTCAATTCTAGTATCAAAACTAAAAATGTAAGCTTATATGAATTAATTGCATTATTGGTGCTCCCACAATACTACTGCTACTAATTATAATTTTAGTTTTAAAGTTGGCACAAAATGAATGGCCAAAGAAAAAAACAAAAGGAGGTGATGAAACTCTCAATACAGCGTAACAAGATTGGCAGAATTTGCTTTCCAAAATAGAAACTTTGAAAATCCTGTGCTATATTAAAATATTGTGCAAAAGGAACACAGTCTGCTTTTAATTTTTCATAAAGCAGAGGGTCAGTGACTGGGACATGTATTTTACCACTCTATCGATTCTTTGCACACAGCCAAAGAACACAGGTACTTACTACACGACTGCATCCTTGAAATCCCATTACTCGCTCCATGCAAATTGGAGTCAAAGCTTTGACTGCTCCTCACAGTGACCGGAGAACTAGCAAAGCCAGCATTACTGTTAATGGTGGGGGTACTTGGCATCCGAGTGAGGTTAGGCATGCTTCTTCGAAGTTTATCTGAAGCAAAAGAAGGTAACATCCATAGTCATGTCAGAATTTGCTACAAACATGAGCAGTCTCTGAATAATTTCTGTAGAAAATAAAAATTAAAACAGATTACTTCAACACAAAGAAAGGTTTTGCTCTGCCGGAAGAATATGACTATGTTATTGACAGCCTACTAATTGAACCCTTCTGACTACTATAACAGCATGATTATTAACAAATAATTTTAGACACGAATAGGCAGTACATGTTCAGAATCGCAAAGATTTAAACACTAAAGTGCCATGATAAGGATGAGTTTCACGTAAATGTGTAAAGTAGGTCAGATGAATCATGCCCTAATTGTGCCCGTTTCTTTGCAGTGAATACAAAGCAAGGCTGCAGTGACACAGACACAGGTATCTACACCATGGATGTCTAAAGACAGGTGAGACGAATCCATCCTAAGTGACTAAGGTTTTGCCTTCAGGTGCCAATGAGATGCTAAAAAATTCCATTCGGTACCTAACCTTATTAGCATGTTGTTTCTCCAGGTGGCCATGCACAAAACCTGTTAAGTCGATGCTGTTCAGCTGCTTAGAGCCCTGGGTTGATATCAGGATTTTCAAATCTGGTGGTTCTCCCTCCTACCCCTCTTGTGGTGCCTGATTTGGTGGGCATTTTCAGAACAGGCCTGTAGGGTCTTTCAGGAAAAGAAAGCTGCAAATGCCCCAAATGTTTTGGAGGCATGTTCAACACCTAAGGCATGTGTCTAGGAGGTCAGAAGATGTCTGCAACCCCACTCATGCTAGTTGATTTAGAGAGAGACGCTGAGACCAAGCCTGACATCTCAAGAAGACCTGCCAACCACAACAGCATTAGGTAATCTAAGGTGAAGCTCTTTTGGTCTCTTCTGCTGCAGGGCCAAAGGGAGATGACTCTGTTCTGTATAATCTGAAGAGGCTGGCGGGGGCAGAAAGGCACACGCTGAATGACCTGGTCTGAATTGCCTCCTGTGATGTGACAGACTCCAGTGAAGCACTGCTGTGGGCAAGTAATGGGTCATTTCTTAAATTGCCATTGACAACACCGCCAACGCTGGCCTCCTGGCCAGGTTCGGGAGCACAAGTGCTGTGCCTGGCTGAGGTGGCTATGTTTCTCCTGGTACCATGGTCAGCAGGGAGGCCGCCAGCTCCTGTCCCTGCCGTAGGTTCCAGTGCCTGGCAGATGTCTGCCTCCAGTTCTCACACTGCAACAGAAAGCAGGGTCTGCCTGGCTTCGAAGAGGCAGCTACGACTGCTCTCTCCAACAGCAAGCAGGGCATTTCAAGATCGACATTTTGGATGTATGCACAAGAACGACACATCACACACAGCTTGGAACTGCTGGTTTGGGTCGACCTCCTAGCTCACGCAGGGCAATTTCAGTCCACAGAAACAACAAATTTGACTTGGGAATCTCTGTTTATCAGTCCACATAAATACATAGCCTATTTAGCATCATCATGAGCTCCTCTAATCCTTAAAGCTGCTAACAACTGTCGAGTAATAAGAAGTGACAGTACAGTTCTATCTATACAAGGTATTAGTAGTCACTAACAGTAACTTCAATGTATAGGATGCCTATGTAACTCCAGCAAACTGAGTCACAGCAAGGCTACCACTCCAGCTGTTTTTTATGACTGGTCCTCATGATAAGAGCTGGTAGAGTATCCTGCAAATAGTCAAAAACATCCTTGTACTTCAAAGGTCCAACATTTCTAATATCTTTATGTCCCGAGTCCCAATTACTAGTGCCTACCTGCCCTTGACACTATATCATGCACACTGGTCAGATAATGATGAGACCACCTTCTCTTCTACCTCAACTAAGGCTGACTTTCAGTTACCACAGATGGTCTGACATAGAAAACCATTGCTGTCCAGGAAATAGTTTAAATATTCCCGTGAATTAAATACACTACATTTTCATATATTTGAAATCAAACAGTAGGTATGGAAGGTAAGATAGGGAGGAGTTCAGTGCAGGAAAAGGAAATGCAAGGTTTGAGTTCCTGGAAACTAGAGTACAGCCAAATCCTAATAAAGAACCAGTTTCAGGGTAATCCTTCATCAAAGAGTTAGAGTTGTGCTTCAGCAACTCACCACTGATGCTGGCAGGCTAAAACTGTCAGCGGTACACCAATGAACATTAGCAAGGGGATTACCACTGTGGTTCAGTCACGTGGTAAGTATTAATATCACCGATATAACAATGATAAAATAGTTATTAGGCTTCTAAAACTGTCCTGGGGATGCAAACAATGGCATCTATACAGCTACTGTATGTCCCTATTTCTGAAATACTCATGATTTTGAAAACTGGAAAGGGAACTGTCTTTCTATGATGCAATCCTTGGCCCAGAGTGGCAGAAATTCATAAATATGGGAAGTCTGTAGCTACTGTTAATTTTGGAGCCCTAGCCTACCCTTTAAAATCCTAGCTTCTGAAATCCTAGGTCAACATTACAGCACTTGGCAAAAAAGGTCTGAGCAGCAGGATGGCGGTAGGGAAGATAGCACTGCATAAAATAGCTGTTCTAATACTGTCCACATATCATGTTGTATAAGCAGAATTTCTTGGAGTCTACATGCTCTTCCACTCAGGGACTGCATCAGCCACCACAGGCATGATCTGAGCCTTGAATTGTCCAGTGGGTGCAGCTACAATAGCAGGAAAAATAGGTACACGAGTAGCTTGGATTTCCTCTGTGTCACGGGTGGCCACGTCTTTTGCCTCCTGTTCATTAGTCCCTTCTCATTCCAGCAGTCTGCTCTGCTGCTGATTCTTTCAGTCCTCAGGCAGCAGATTCCTACTGCACCTGAAAATTCTCATCCATTGAGCATCTGTGTTACTTCTTTGATGGGTCCTTGTGTCTGCTGAGACAAATGGCCCTGAAAAGCAATGAAAATAGCAGGTCAGTTTTGTGTTTGGGGAAAACCCAGAAATGTTCATCTTGATGGCATTTTTGCAGCTTTCATCTCCTTGGATGATGCATCCTCTTTCACCTCTTTCTTGAAGTTTGTTCTGTCACCTGTTCCCCTCCTAAGAACAGTGGAAAAGGTCTTACAGACGTTTTGTTTGTAAATGAAACGCTGGCTCTTCTAAGCTTGATATACTGAAGCAGAAGGTGGGAGTTAGGTGATTTTAATATTTCAGGCCGGTAAAACATGACTAGGTATGAACTTGCTGGAAATATATGAGAAGAAAACAAAAATATTTTTCCAAGCTGCAAGTAGCAAACCTTCGCTTTCTAGAGCTCTTTGCTCTCCTAAGACTGATGAGAAAATTAATAGAGAGGAGGATTGAAGGAGTGGAGCTGAGATGTATTCTCAGGTGAGAAGTAATTTGCCCAAATAGTCCTGTTTATGATGAATGCTGAAATTTGCTACAGTTTCTGCGACCTCTTCTGCACTAATCTCATTCAGTGGCAAGCCTAAAAAATCATTGGTTGTTTACAGTTTGTTCTGTTAGGAAGATGTAGATATTAACACCAGCGAGGAACTCCAAAGGATCTGCACCTTCTACAGCATCCATAGTTATTGCAACCCACTACTGAGTCTACTCAACTATAAACAAATATAAACAAATATGATGTCTAAGTAGGATGCAGCCATATAAAGCATCACAGATGTGTCTTTGCCTTTCCCAGCCTTCTTTGAGATGTAATAGCATGACCTACAGACATTGTATTATTGAGAAATTTGAAAGTGTGAAGAAAATGCAAGAACAGGTCATGCAAGAGAGTTAATAATCAGTTCCTGGTTATTACCACCAGAATAGTTCATGCATATACACACGTGCTTGTCACTTCATGAGTGTTCTATAGAAGGGACGCATTGCCCGTGTTTCACATATCTGAAGCAGAACAATACACCAGAAACCACCTACTGCAAGTTTACACTTTTTCCCGTGTGGCATCCACGCTGACTTGCCTGTTGCCTACAACACAGGAAAAACTGGGAATTGTGAAATACAGGGTCCTCTGCCCTCAACTGAAAATGTGCATGAAAAGACCGACTCACAACACACATCATATTCACTACTGGTGAGAAACGGGTCAACAAGCAGGCAAAAGTGTCCCTTATTTTGTCAAACATTCCACAAAATTACAGTAAAGGCAGCAGTTTGCCTCTTACCCAGCTGCTTCAGTTCTGGTTTTTTCCAGGAAGTTCTTCCCTCGATGCCGTTTCTTCTATGAAGCCTGGGATCGGTGGCCCAGGTTCCTTCTGGCAGGACACCAGAACAGGCAGCATCTGCCTTCTGTCTTCTGGTCCCAGCAGCGCTGGTGGCCGTCCCCATTTCACCGCTTCTGTGTTTTTTTTTTTTTTCTTCCCTGACCTTATACTATCCCTGGCTGAAGATTAATGTCCATGTAGCACGCAAACAGACCTTGCCCTCGGAGCAAAGCTGCCCCAGAAGAGGCGCGCTCTTGGTGGGCTGCCAGACTGAGAGTTCTGTAGTGGTTCTTGGTCAGTATCATCTTCTCGCTGCAAAACGCCTCATCCAGGGAGGCTTTCCTTGCAAGGAGGGCTTAGGTTGACTCTACAGTGAAGTGTCTTAAAACACGTTTATTCATTCACTGTTATTCTCTGCAAGTGTTGTCAATGTTTTATTTGAACAAAAGGACTCACAAGCCTTGCCAAAAGTGCACTATTGTTAAGGAATGTGATACAATGAATTATTAGTGTCTCAGAGAAATCTGTATCACCGTTTAAGCTACATTAGCAGTTTCTTACTCATATTTAAATCCTTTACACAAACCCTGCAAATTCAACTCTGTCTTATCTGTATTGTATGCACAAATAAGCTGGGGAGAAACCATAAGGAAAAAATCTGTGCTTTTCTATTTTAAATATTATGTTCTATATTACGCAGATATTCAGAGTTTGTTCTGAAATCCTTACCAAACTTGTAGACTCAAATACAACTTCACCTTAAGGGATTAATTTGTTTTCCTCATCTTTGAAGACCTGAGTTCAGTATCTGCATTACATTTGTTATGATTATAACATTTATGACATCACAAATACACCAGGGTCTAGTTAAAGGTCTGTGGAATCGTCAGTTGATACAACAGAGACATCAGTGTGTAAAAGCATAAATACAGGTTAAGAACTAAAAGCAAGTCTTTCAGTTAAGCGAGAGACACCATTCTTCATGACTGTCAATACCTACGTTTTGCTAATGTTGAACACTTCCATTTTATTCAGAATTATTACTTCATCTCGCCCTGGCTTCACAGGCATATGTCTACCACCACAGATTGTTATAGCAAATAAAAGATTTTTCCATTATCCTTCCATGACTTCTCCCCACTGATCACTATTCTCAATATAACTTCAAAGGTGACAAAGTAAGATTTTTTCCTCCTTTTCTTTATTAAAGTCTGCAACAATTTCCTACAGTGAATTCTTCCTTCCTTACTGAGCAAGAGAGGTTATGAGCAGAAAAACACTCTGTAAATCAGCAAATCAGTAAGGACAGACCTTTTCCTACCTCTCCAAACACACAAATCCATGTTAGTCTATACTGAACTGATCTCTAAAAACCAGCCTACTGCCCCTGAAATGCTGCTCTTCTGTATCTGCCTGGAGTTTGCTTAAAAAAACCCCACAAAACCAACCACAAACAAACAACAAACAAAAACCACATCTGCAGCTTTCCAAATGAGGCAAGGGTGTTGCAACAGCCAACGATGCTCATAATATTTTGTCTGAGAAAAGTTATTCCCCAGAAGCATATGCAATAAAGTAACTCATAACTAGTAATTTCTGGAAAATAAAAGCAAAATTTTTCGAGTGAATGTTATCTGTGGCCCGTTTATGAAGGTATCAACCAAGCTAAAAACTTAAAAATCAACATGAAAAGTTAATGGAAAATATACATTGAAATTAACCAGCTTGCATGCACTGCTACTCAATGAAGGATGTATTTTTCATCTGCCCCTTCTTACTGCATTGTAATAAACTCCTGCTTTAGCTGGAATAATTCATCCAATATACAAAGTTTCCAATTTTCAGGTATTATAAAAATGGACACTTTAAAATCCACATGAAGTAAGGGATGCCAGGATAAAACTTTATGAGTAAGCTTATCTCAAGAGCTGAAAAGTGGGCCTAAACACAAGAAAATCAATCCCACTTTCAGCATCTTGTCTATCCTGGATGATTTCACAGCACTATAGTTCTGTTACTTATGTTTTCAGAAAATCAGAAGTAATAAAGGGCATAGACATTAACATCTATTCAAAAAGAATAAAGTGACCAAACAGAAATAAAAAATATTTTTAAAGAAGTTAAAATGAAAGAGATTACTTATGTGTCACAGTTAAAAAAAAAAAAAAGTGTACATTTATGGATAGGATAAGGCAAGAGAAGGAACCTGGACCTGAGAGTGGGGGCTAGATAGTATGGTATTTTATTTTGAAATAGGTATCCGGCAATTTAAAACAGGGCAGAGTGTCAAAATCACAGCAGGGCAGCACTTTGCTGCAGTACATTGGCAAGAACAATGTGTGAGTTCAAAATTATGGCCTCCAACACAGCTGGACAACATCTGTGAGAGTATTCTCACCCCAACCACAGGCAGAAGATTACAAGGGTGCCAGAAAGCCCAGACAACCTCTCTGCTACCTAAAATGCAATCTTGTGGATGGAGAACAAGGAGACCATTGGTTATAGTGAGAGACTAGACACCTAGCGTGCAAGTCAGCGCCTATGTACAGGTACCTCACGCCATTTGAGAGACCCTGGCGTGTCTACAGCACCTAAACAGCACTGACACATGGCGACGGCGAAGCCAAGCAGGGTGCATCAAAGTACCTCGTACAGCGCTAAGTGCTTGTATCTGGGCAGCCGAATTGGGCCCTTCAGACACATGTGGACACCCACATCGCAGCATCTAAACGTAGGCGCTCCTCATCAGGCAACCAATATTATACTCTTAAAAGAATTCTTGAAGTTTTCCAAGTTTATCACACCTTCAGCATATCTGTTGCAGTACAGGTAGTTAAGTTAGAGTAAGTACCTCAACTTGCGTACCATACTAAACAAACTTCACTAAAAGCAGGTAGGATAGCATCCCTCACACCATTTGTTCCTAAAGGCAAAAAATTGTACTTGAGCTAAACACATAGCCTAGTTTCGGGGAGACATTGTGTCAAAGCTAAACACTGTTTTTTCACCCGAGACTGAGTGCCAAAGTTCAACGGTTACTTCCCACCTACTGTTCTCTTATGGAGAGCTCTGTGAATGATCAGATGAACCAGGGACCTGGTTGACTGCACATACAAGAACAGAAGTGATCTCTTTGAGGAAAGAGGAAGAGAGATTTGGGAAGACTGTTGGAATGGCCAAGGGCAGCACAGCATGTGGTATGTGTGATTTTGATTAATTATGGATGATGCTTTCCACATACATTGAAAACAGTAACTAAACAGTTTAGCCCTTCCATCTATCACACCCTGCTTTCTCATTTGCGTTGGTAAACTGTAACAGTGTGGAACACATCATCCATCATATTGAGATTCAGACAAATTCTTATTTTGCAGTCTACCTCCATTTCAATGCGTAGGAGTTCTTGAAAGACAATGGAACTGTTGCCAAGATGAGAAGCGCCGATTAGAAGGTGTTGTAATACTACTCAGACATAGTCAATACAGTGAACACATACTCGATACAGTGAACACTTGACTCCTTGTCTGCCAACAGAACACAGCCAAAGTAAAACGTTTGTAAACATCAGTATTTGCCACCTATGTGGATCAGTGCTGCATGAGTCAGAGGCTGAAGGTGCAGAAGCTGAAAAGATAATTCCCCTCTAAAGACAGTGGTATTGGCTATTATAGGATTGTCTGCCATCCCAGCAAACGGGTAACTGAAGTCATGTGTGTCCATCTTTTGAGCAACACGGAACAGGTTATCCAACACATCAAAGTTATTGAGAAAAAGGCAACCAGGTGGTACAATTGGTGGCCTTTTACATTTATACACTTTCTAGTTAATAAACTAGGAGTCTAGTGTTTTCAGTGCCCTGTAAGTACTTCCTGAGGTTTCTATGTGGGAATCTAATACTTAAGTTCCACTGACATGGAATACAAAAATATCATTGAAAAAGCATTTGGGGACCATACGAAAAGATCGCAGCACCACATCCTGCCCTTATTCCTGAATCAAAAATGCCCCATAACCTTTCTTTCTATCTCCCCAACATTTCTGCAAGCCCATCAGTGCTGTCCCATTCTTGTACCTCACCAGGAAGAAAAATAACGTTGAAATTGATATGGCACATATGCTGTACCAACAAACACCCACATTGCTCTACCCTCTGTTAACGTCAGCTTTCTTTATGTACTGCCACTTGTCGATTATACTTCCACACCACGTCTTACTTTGAATGCAAGTGCTTTTGGCACCAACCTGTCATGTCTTATGTGTCAGGAAAGCAACATGCATACCTGGAGTGCTCTATAAATAGCAACTTTGTGTTGTTTTGAAGAACACGTTTATTTTCTTGCCCAAGGGTGAGCTGTAACCTGTAATGTTATGAACAAGTCCCTGACTGAAAACTATTTTGAATTAGCTTGGGGAAAAGACTGAAGGAATAGGAAAGTAAGATGCAGCAGGAGGAAGAAAATTGTGATCATAATAAGGAATGAAAGGAAGGTAACAGCAACAATGGAGGGAAACTTAAGTTTTGAATGAGCACTGAGAGACAAATATTCCAGAGACTCTGAAATACATCTCAGATGCAGTGCAAAAAGGAGCAACGGCTCAAGATAGTTTGGGAGTGACATTATCTCCCACTACTTCAACAGTCTGCCCTACCAGACCTGGAACACGAGCAGAGTGTTGACCCCTGCCGTAGGCACTCATTGCGGATTCACAGCATAGCTGCATTAACAGCAAAGTCAGGAACAAGAAAGGGATTGAAAATCTGACAACCCTATTTTGTATTTTACTGTATCCACAATGGACATGACTAGACCAAGCTCGAAAGCCCAATCAGTTCTTCTAACCAACTATTGGCCTGCTAAAAGATGCTCTTCTTTCCTTTTTCTTCTTTCTTCACTTGTGGTCATCCTTGCAGCACTTTAAAACAGACTAAAGCAACAACTTTCATGACCAGGTCACAGATTACATTTTGTAGGAAATTACTTAACAATAACATACCCCAGTCATTTGCACAGGCTTAAATTGCTTGTCACAATTCACAGACTGATCTAGCCATCACACACTAAACACACTTCACTCTGTTGACATAACTTGATCTTTAACATGGCACTGGCACTTTGCACAGAGAAAAGACCACTTCTCAGAAAAGCATGCAACCCACCTCCGTTAATCCTATTTGGTTGCTGCTCTGGAGTTTGGGCTTGCGGAGAGTAGTAGGGCTGCTGATAAGTATTTGAAGGGAAGTGTGGGGAGGTAGGGCTCCTCCTGCAGTCCCGGATACTGGAGAAAGTCTGTGAGTGAGGAATTCCTCTCTGGAAGGGGGAGCAGCGAGTCAGCCGTGGCTGCGGAGGTGGGAGGTGGTCAAACTCTTCCTCGTCCTCAAGACTATAGCGATCGTATTCCTGGTCACCGCATGTCCCTTTCTTTCCTGCATGCAGAGAGACGCTTGAACTGTGCCTTGACACAGATGCTGAAGTCGAAGCATAATCTTGCCTAAGGCCTGTAAATTCCAAGAAGAGGATGATTTGGCTTCTGCTAAGTGATTAACTCTTAATATGTACTTCAATCTTGAAAACTAAGCAGGGTAAGTAGACATGATTTTACAGCAAGAATTGGATTTACAGTGTCACCAGGCTGAAGATCTGAGGTAGGATTCATCTGATCTAACTTTTGCTGTCTATCTTTCAGCATCTGAGCCTGAATTATTTCCCTCGAGATCCATTTTAAATAAAAAATAAAAAAAAGAACACAGGCATCTCCAAAATGCAGTACCTGTGAGATGTCTTAGACGCCTCTCTTAACATGAGATGAATTGCCTTCAGGAGGCACCTATTTCTCTGCCAGTAGAAAGACTACATGAATATCAAGTTTTTAACTTTTAAACACCTTTAATTAGAGGAATTAACACTCACTCTATTAGTTTTCCAAGTTATTGCTATTAAACTTTTATATACATGCAATGAAAATGCTGACAACTTCATTTCCTAAACTAATAACCCATGTAAATATTCTGGCTCTCCAACCTCCCTGAACAAGAATTAGCTCCTGCTAGCAGCCGATCTCATGGACAAGGCTTAGTGGTAACACAGCTGTGTTTTAGACAGGTACACGTCCCACCACCCCCTTCTCAGAACACCAGGTTTTGAAAACCACCCCACTGTTAGCACTGCCCCAGAAAAGCATGTTTGCTCTGGGTCAAGTGAGAGAAGGAAACATTCACATCCCTTGTACATCCCCCCCTTTTTCCAGCTGCACAGTAGCCAGGGAAAAAGGGGATGTACATTGCATTTCCAGGAGCCGAGTAACTCCACCAGCAGCTGCAGATAACAACTTTCCTGGATTTACAAAAAGCCCTCAGCTTTGGCAGATGTCTTTGCTTCATAACGGAAACTTCTTAACATGCTTTCCTGCCCCTCCTCGAGGGGAGTTTCTATTCGTGGCTGTGAAGAGAGCGTGCCTGCATGCACGTATAATACCATCACTTTCCATGGGATTAAGTGGACAACAACCGTCACGTGCTCAAACATTCTGTACCAGCTGCTACTGCAAGGATGAGATACAACTATTACACCTGACATAGATTAGAAGAAAAACAGTGTTTTCCCTTCCAGTCTACCAATGACCTGATTCCTTAAAGAGCTAATTACCTGAAGTCTTTTGTCTTTTTTTAAACCTCACTCTAAGAGAGATGAGCATAGCTGTCATTTAAGTAATGCAATCCTTTGGATCTTTGATATTCATAAATTTTTTTTTTCTTAAATTATTGCAACTTTCACATAATACCAGAAATTTTCCGAGCTGTGACCACACACATTTGCTAGCTGAGAATTCAGCTATCTTGGACAGTCTCACACTTGCTAATCTCTCTGCTGAACATAACAAGCACTACCAAACGTTCAGCAAGTTCGACTGCTGACAAGCGATCACTCCAGCCTGCTCAGTCCGGTTGCTGCAGGCAGACTGCAGCTCTAATTTTTTCTTCACATTTTATTTTTATTTTATTTAATCACTTATTACTTAGCATTTTCCTTCAGTCACCACCTCTGAATTTCTCTTGGTTTTCATCTCATCATCTTCTCCTTGATATCTCACTTGGCACTAATAGGATGTGAGAAAGATACTGCACTTACCGAGTGACTTCTAAGTCAAATGCCCTTTATTTATGAATAAAGATATTTTCCAAAAATTACTATCAAGCCAAACTATAACCTATGTCAAACAAGCTTTTGGGCTCAGATTTGTGCATAATCGCTACTCTGAAACCAAAATGTTAAATTTAAATGCCCCAATTCAGAATTTAAAGGGGAACTAATCTAAAAATTCATCTCACAATTAAGAAGATCAAAGTAGAGGCAAAGAAATCCACAAACGCTGCTTATTTTTACCTTTCTCATGAAACATATGCATGAGAAAAATGCTTTTGCCTCTTCCTTCCACAGAAATAAAATTATTTTAATTAATTAATATGGTAAGACATTATAAATCTACTCAACAGGTACTCAACAGGTATGGAGCTACCAGTTGGGATTCAGAAAAAAGTAAGCATCAAGCTTTGTAAGATCCAGTACCATTTACCTGAACCCAACAACATGCTCACCTTCTCCATGCAGGTGAGATGTTTTTCCACCTGCCACTCGAGAGGTGACACTGTTTGAGAAAGATCCACTTGACTGAGACCAGACTGGAGCAGTTTTGACTGTTACGGGAAATCTTTCTCAGACTATTTTGAAAAATGAAAAAAAGCCACCTACTCTCCTCCTGTAGACGAGCCATGATCTGAACGTCGGTGAGGTCCTGCAGCTTGTATCCCATGGAGATGGAATCATCCTCCAGCTCCGAGGTGCTCAGTTCGCTGTCTATTGATGACTGTGGGCTCAAAGGGGAACTCCTAGAAATGTAACCTATGTAAGAAAACATAACCTTTAGTCTGTGAATACGTCTGGATGTCTTTCATTCATGACTATCAGCCCTTCATGTTACAGCAACTTAAAATTTTTTCTGTATACCAGATGAAAACTTTCAGAAGTGTAGTGCAATCCACTAACCATTAGCAAAGGGCTTTGATACTTGTGAGAAGTAGTAAGTGTAGTAATGGATCAGGAATTCCTCTGCTTGTTCCCAAAATAGCATCATATAGCCCAGGCAATGAATAATTTACCCAATACAGTTCTGATACAGCTCAGATTAGTTAGCATAGTCTAAACACATCTGCATTTGAATACTTCTTATGGGCCTGTGGTTCTCCCTACTCTCTTCTGAAAAGCAAGTGTGTATGTCACCAACTTCTGCTCAGTACTCAGATACCATATCAGAGCCATTTACCTAAATTTTACTGTTTGGTTTTTTTTTTTAATTGTTTATAATCATCAGATAAATCAATGACAATAACAATTAAGACTGAACATTGTGCAACATCAGAGAAAGCATTGCCTCCCTCACAGAGCTACCTTTTGGAAAGGGCTCTGGATTCTGCTTTTACCCTGCATGACAGTAAAATACAAACTCAACTGCAATTAGTTGCATAAGCTAGCTGTTACCCAACTTTAAAGAAAAAATATTCAAATAAAACAGTAAATCACTTTCTAATATCCTCTGGACCACCAGAGGCCCACAGCCTGCAGGGCAAGAATGGCTGCGACTATGGCTTATCAACTGTGCTTGTACCACAGATGTGTTTGCATCCTCTAGCACTGCTCAAAGCAGCCACCTAAAATTCATCCTAAATTTAGCTGCCCTCTAATAATACCTCCAACAGCAAAGGACACACAGGGGATTACTTTGCTTTGGAAGTATGGCAAGGGGTAATGTGTTTGCTTTTTAAAATCTGCAAGTTACAATGGTCCTTGAGGTTTTGCAGAGGTAGTAACAGCTATGCCCTATTGGAGCAGCAGTGGGAAGCTAGATGAGATACCTCAGGGTATCTCAAATAGCATGAGATGCCTTCATTAGGGACTAAACTACATCCCACTGAATAGGGGAGCTTAGACATCTTGCTCACACAGACACGTACACCAGGCATTCAGTCTGGAGCTGTATCTCACCTGCAGTGCCATATCCCTAACAGGGCTTTCTGCACTGATTTCACACGTTGTAAAGAAAATTGTGCACAGATCAGTGTGACACTGATGCTAACTTCCTTAGACCACACCTGCTCCTGCCAGCAATGAAACGTTAATGCTTCTTCCCCAGAAGATTATTTTCTCTACCGCCACTGCAGCTTAAGAGAAGTCACATTATAAATTGACTCCTGACACCTGTAGCGAAGAAGGAAAAATGCAACTCTTTGCAATTTACAGCCTATAGAAGAAAGTTTGCATTTTTTCCTAAAACTCCTATGTCCCCTGAAAATCGGTAGCAAACAAAATAAATCTTGGATAGTAGCGATAATGCCAGCTTGAAAACAGCCATGATTCTTCTGGCTATTTTTACTATAGAGAAATTCTCCCTGCAACTTCATTACACAGCTGCACAGATGTTTCTGTAGACATAAGGAAGGGGCACAGTAGGGCACAAATGAGCAATAAAGGGCAGACAAAGCTAGGGACTGTTTAAGCTGACACAGTTGCAACTATACTCTCAGGTAAACCATTGCTGAGAAATAGGCTCTGTTTACTACCATCACTTTCCTGTAACATGCTGTGTAACACAGAACATAAACTACACTACTAGTTAATTGCCACATTTTAGGTAATTTTTAAAAAATCTCCCTCTGAGATGAGAGTCTATATACAATCATCCGAACAGTGTATTGCTGTTAAATGCTAGCAAGATTAGATTAAATTAAGCAATTCTGTAAGCACCGCAAATCAATAAAAAGATAAGCATTACCTGTCCGTTCAGGTGTTAGTATTGCTTTACTGGAGGTTTTAGAGAAGCTGGGACTATTAAAGCCATTGGTATATGGGGTGAGTCTCGCAACAGGACTATAGGGAAAAGCCAAGGAGACAGGTGTAGAGAAGAGGTTCCGCCATCGGCTAGCTGTTACAGATGCAAGGGAGGAGGGGGAAAAAAAAGATTTATAGTTATAAATAGAATAGTGCTGTTAGAGAGAAAAATAATCTCATCTTAATCTGTTCACTATACATTTTTTACTTATGGCAAAAGGAAAATAATGGCCCAAGCTCAGCAGCAAACCAGGATCAGCAGAGCCTTCTAGATGTAAAAGTATGCTCCAGAAAGTTTTCTAGCAAATATGTCTTGTTTACCATTTTCTATGCATACACCATTTTGGTATCTATTCATCACGTATATCACTGGGTGCCAACACACAAAGTAACAGAGGAAGTAAAAACCACTACAGTTAATAAAGAAACACAGATGACATTTCTAGTGTTTTTCAAGGAATTGTTCATGGCAATCAATCATTACACAACTGAATTAGCAGTTAAATTAGCAGTTATGGGAGTTCAGAGACACAGCAGTAAAAGACGCTTAACCGTCAAGTGCTAAAAACAACTGTAATCCCATAGCAAGCTTTTAAGCTACCATATTTCCCCTTCTTTTTTTACAGCATCACATTCCTGATTACATAAGCATGAAATTTTTTTTCAGTGTTTTTGGAGGATCAACCAAATAAAAAAACACCTCTTTTTCTACATATTGCTTACAATAAGCTTGCAAGGCATCTGGTCTGCTCAGTAACATCAGAAAGAGCTCAGAATAGGCAAAAAAAGAAAGGTTTATTTAATTTACATTTTTTAGCTCATCCAGTAAAATATGAATCCAACTATCCTTTGGTTCACCTATTTTTAACATGTGTTCAAAAGGCAAAATAAACAATATCCACATGCTCTTCAGAGAGATAAAGTTGTTTTAAGTAGAAGGAAAAGGCAAAATTTAAAAAACATAAATTTCAGAGAACCCATTCAGATACAAGCAAAGTTTGTACAGATGAAAAACAAATGATAGTATCGCATGTTTATTTGCGTTAGAATCTATTTTGTCCTGACATGTGTCATGTACAGTGCCACAAGAGAGGGAGCTAGGAACATATCTACACCCAGCTTAGAAATCAATGGCATAACCTTGATGCTTAGCAGGTGTACTTTGCGATGTAAGATGCCGCAAACCGGTTTTTACAACTAGAAGGGCCCCAAAGCCCTCAAAAGCTACTATCCATCACATGGCTAGTTAATACCACAAATCTGCCGTGTTATTTGGACCTGTTGACCCAGTCGTTTTAAACACACTTATTCAAACATTCAGGCTCTCTCTATTTTAAAACCTCACCACCACAGAAATGATTTAGCAGGACATAGGAACTTTATTCTTCCTTGCTAACATCAACACGGAGAGGCCACGGGAACAGCAGGGAAGCATATCTCATTGGTGGGCTGTCAATCACATCCTTGCAACCTTTTGGAGTAATCGGTTCATCGTCAGTCCAAAAGATGCTATTTCCACTCTATTCCTTTTGCTTTGACCCACTCAAAGATACTCCTGTGTTTGTAAGGAATAAGCAACCTTTTCTACTCTTCCCACTAGCGCTACCAAGCTTGGAGCAAAGGCAACCGCCTGGTTCCAGCACCGGCACCAAGCGGTCTGCCGGGGAAGGCAAGTACCTGCAGGGCTCAGTCCCTGTGGGAGGGAGCTAACCTACACACTGGTAAGATACAAAAATTCAAATTGTCATCTTTGCTGTCCACTCATCAAAGAATTATTGCAATTCCCTCATTTTTGATGATTCTAGTTCCTCCAAGCTGAAAGAAACCTAAAGGTCTGAGATCCTAACTAGGAGCAGCATCAGCACCGCTTCTAGGAAATGGCTCGATGCCAAGCAACGCGACACAGACCTCCTGGCAGGGCTATTTGTCCTTAACATTCACCAACGGGATCAGTTCAGAAGTCAAGCACACAAGTGTTCGGGACAAAAAGGGAAGGAAACACAGATGGACACAGCTCTGTAAACTAGTAACTAACACAAATCACTGGGGATGAGATTAACTCACCAATAAATGCAAATGGATTTGAGGCATTCAATGAAAGAAATGCATGCGATAGAGTAGATCTCAATATCATATCCACAGCTAATGTTTGTCATTTCCACTAGAAACCATCAGTAAGGACCAAAGGATGACATTTCCTTGAGATTTTATTTTTCTGCCTAACACAAGATCGTGTTTTGTAGCAGCCTGATCACTTGCCAGGACAATTAGCTGCCAGCGTGTTCTCACCCCCAGATGTGGTCAACCATGCAGCACAAATAAACATCATTCATTATTCTCTACAATAACTGCTGTGAGCTGGCCCACTAAGCACAAAGCAACAGTTATCGTGACTATGAAAGCAAGAACCCACATGAAGAATACAATTAGTATTTATGGCAAACCAGATTTCAAACTCCTCTTTCAAATAGTATGTGTTCTCAAGGAAAAATGGACGAAGAAGCCAAGAAACTCTATTTGCACTCACCTCCCTATATGCTAAATCTCTAGATGTACCAACGTAAAATATCCCCAATTCTAGACCTTATGTCATGTTGCCTAAAATAAAACTTCATAGTGTTTAAGTGTCAGCAAAGGATTGACACTTTTTAGGCATATGATTAACTCCACTGTTTAGGATCAAATATAGAAAACTGTTTTCATTAAGTTGCAAATGGAAATATCAAAGTACATATTGAGTACTTCTACAGTATTAACAAAGACAGCAAAATTAGACTTACTGAAGTCTTGTGCTAATGCCAAAAACGTAAAAAGGTGTGTAGGAAGCAAGTGCTACAGACATGTAGGCAAATATGTAAATTAAGGTATAATTTGTAAAATCCCAAAATCATGCAATGGATAGTCATTTTAGGATAGTTATTTTGCTCCAGACTGATTCTGAGACTGCCCTGGTTAGCATGATAAAACACCACTACGGTATGCATGGATGAGACAATGTTGTTAAGACCTTTATTTTAAGTTTAAAAGCCCAGCTGTTAAGCTCTGAATTTTACAATATTTGTAGCTTCTTCTTAAAGCCCCAACTCCAGTTGCTCACAAATGAAATAAGAAACTCAGGTACCCTTTAAAAACAAAGGAAGTTTCTAACCTTTGCAGTTGAATAGAAACATGAACAATCCTGCTCTGAGTACCTTATACTGAAGCTGCACTGGAGGAATAAAGAGTATCAGCCATGGAAAGGAGAGCAGGGGGCATCTGAAGAACCATCAAGAGAAAAGAAGCCAAAAAATCCATTTGATATATTGACCGCAGAGAGTTAAACACATTAACAATTTGACTTATTGAAGCATGAAACTGTTGAACCTAATATTCTATAATACAATAAGCACAAATTGTCCCAGTCATCGAAGTCTACAGTTAGATTGGAAGTGCCTAACTTTTCAGGTATGATTTCCGTGGTTTTGATCAATTCTTTGCAACTAGACTGCTGATAACGTACTGCATTACACAATGTCTACTCTAATATTTTAAAAAAGGACTTGTCAAAATAACTACATGAGCAATCAAGCAAAACCTTTCCTTTAAAAAATAAAATCAGCAACAAGCAGCCCGTTCGTAACTTTAAAATATTTACTAACACAACTAAAGGTTTAAAAATTAAGACCTTATTTTTATAACTTTCCTGGAGATATCAAAATGCTAAAATAGACAAGAATAGTAACTCACATAGAAAAATATGAGCAACTACATAAACACAAATATTCACCACACTCCTGTGAATAATCAGTATTTGATAAGAACTGATGGAAAATTTCACATGAAATCCTGAACAAGTAAACATCTACAGAATTGAATGGCTCAAAAGGAACAGAGCACCCTGCAAAACCACAGCATGCTGTACAATATCTAAAGCAATTGCTTTACTGAAAGCAGTTTTTCATTTAAGCTACATCAGGTATGTAATTTCTAAATATATATAGAAGTGTGTTTTTGAAAGTGAAGACAAAATTTGCTGTTCAAATTAATGGGAACATTAATAAGCTGGGACACGCAGTAAAAAGCAGCATAGGTTCTCACTACATTGTTTTAATTTTATGAGGTTACCCTAATGTGAACAGGGATAGATCAAGTACAGGTCCTCTACTTGATGAATCAGATATACCTAGGAGGTTACATTATCTAAGGATACCAGGGTTTCCAAGAAACCAAAAGAAGTACATGAACTTTTAAAACACCTTCTATTCTCATAACTCCATTATGAAACTCAGTGAACTCAGTTTGCCAGAACAGGAACTTACTTTCAACAATAAGCAACACAAATAAAAGGTACTACTTTGCTATAAAGACAGAAAACAATAAAGTCATAAATAATTGTGTTGTACTACTGACTAAACATACTAAATTACCTGAGGCGTTATCTAGCTTGTTTTCCACTCAATTAGCTTAAGTTTTATATAGGCCTTCAGGCGAGAGTCAAAAATACTTTTTAAGCTCAAGATAAAAATAAATTAAATTGCATATATGCAGACATTTGAATATGGGTACTAATTACACAGCCTGAACAAACCCCCTTTTAAGCCAACATTGGAGGAATATTTACAATACTGTCAATCCAGCAAGTTCAAAACTGCAAGTTTTAAACACACAGCACTTTCCTGCCAACATACTTTCTTTAGAGCAGGAAACCCCAAACCACTTCCCTGGTGCATTCTGCATAGGCACGGTTGCACAGCAGCCACGCTTAAAAGCAAAATATCTCTCTCAGGAGTGAAATGCACAGTCCTGCATGGGAAACAGAAGTATTTTGTTAACCACTGAAGAAATTCAAGAGTGCTAGAGGGGAATTCAAATCCCTCTCCTTACTGTAGATAAGAATGTCTAAACTAGCTAAGAGGTATCACCTCAGTGAGGCGTATCTAACACCTTCCTCCCAAAGACAGGTCTTTAACCTTTGCTTTTGGTCCCTGTAAAACAGTGATTCAGAGTCTGAAAACTACTTCTGCAGTCAGATGTACATCTGGGAACAGGTAAATATCTAATGTGCTTGAAAAGACAGCCAGAGGAAGAAGAGATGAAGGTAGCTCCCACTACTCGCTTAATAGTGCCGTTGTTGGGACACTTCCTCAAGAAGTGAGAAATGTGGGCTCCTATTAGTCACCAGCCTGAAGAGATTTACTCAGGTCCATGGAAAACCCAGAGCTCCTGTAAGAACTTGAAGCAGTCTGAGGTAGAAGAGCGTTGCTAGATACTCAACTGCACCCAACTTCGTGGTGTCCCTACCCAGGAAGGGATCTTCAGGTAGTTACGTTTTCAAAGCAAAGCCTAAGTAGATACTGTCTTTCAAGTACCTCAGTAGCTCCCAAATACATGGACCTTAGAAGTATGTACAACCCTTAGGTCTACTTCATGGGGTGAGGCGTCCAGTTTCTGTGCTCAAAAGAGAAGGACTGTAACATCTTCCAGGGTTTATTTGAACCCAGTGCTTCAAAGCTTTCCTTTGCAACTACAAGTCCCAAAAACTTACTTTTTTGAAAAAATTGTGGTTTTATTAGTTACAAGATCACAAGTTCCAGGCCCAAGACAGCAATGTTTTCAGCTCTAGTAACTGTAAGAGTACTGAGTTGTACTTGTAAAACTGGAAGTTAGCCTGGGGCTGGTACCTGTTCCCATCTTGTTGAATGTTACTGTACAGTGAACTTCCTGACTTTTCCAGCAGCACACTCCTAGTTCCAGTCTCCCACAGCCATTGGCCATGGTCATCTCAACAGCTTGTTCCAGCATGTATGTTTTCCTAACCACAGCTGTAGCTCCACCACTAGTGGTGGAAACTTTGCCATCAGCACAGAGCCACACTTCGTATGCTTAATTCACGTTTTCAGTCACACTGAATCTCTCGTTGCCCAAAACTGTTTCCCTGCTGCCACACACAGCTCACAAAATGCTCATGGGGCTTGTATGTTGTTTCTATCCCTTGATTTCTTGGTCGAGAGAGGTAAAGCACCCTCTCTTGCCCAGCTGCAACGATAACAGAGAGAAACTCCCTAAATGTAGACTGCACAAGGGGACTCCTTTCAAGAGTCGGTAAACAGGGGTCTCCAAAATACAGCTTAGTGTACATCCTTACCCTTGAACCTTCAACCTCCATAATTAGACTACAATAACTGAACAAATATATGCCAGCATTTCTCTTTGGTTTTGGTTTTCTACACTAAATCCTATGGCTTCTCAAGCTCTTAACATAGGTCAGCTAGAGAGAAACTAAATAGCAATGAAATGGCTTTATTTCATTGTCTTTTGCACAAATGGAATTTCTCTACAAAATTCTAAGTTTTCACAGTGGTTTTAATAGTCAGTATATAGGATTGCCATGTAAAGTAAAAAAGAGATTAAATACTCATCTCATGCTACTTTAAAATAATAAAAAGCAAATCAAGCTCAGCTTCGAATGTCTAATAAAAACAACTGTCCCTGTCCCCCTGTGCTGCTAGAGGGGTAGGAGGTAGAGAATTCGGGAGTGGAGTTGAGCCCGGGAAGGAGGGAGAGATGGGGGAAAGGTATTTTAAGATTTAGTTTTATTTCTTATTATGCTACTCTGATTTTGATTGGCAATAAATTAAATTCATTTTCCCCAAGTTGAGTCTGGTTTCCCCATGATGGTAACTGATGAGTGATCTCTCCCTGTCCTTATCTCAACCCACAAGCCTTTTGTTATATTTTCTCCCCCCTGTCCAGCTGAGGAGGGGACTGATAGAGCAGCTTTGGTGGGCACCCGGCATCCAGCCAGGGTCAACCCACCACATGGACACACAGTGATAGATTAGGAGGACCAGAGAAAATTAATCAAGATTGCCCACTTTCCTCTAAGCCTAGGAAAACTGAAAAAGAATGTCAGTTTTAAGAGTATGTGAGAACTGGGAGTACCTGAAAAAGTTTGTTTCCTAATTCATTCACATAACGCAAGTCCTTTTTGAAAAATGATACAAAAGGATCTAATATTAGTGTAGAATGAGAAAGCAGTTCAGTTGGTATGTATCAGTATACAACTGTTTAGTATATAGAATTGCAACAATTCATATACCTCAAGAGCTGCCCCAGCAAAAATAGGATAGACACAGACCTCTTTTAAAGGTACAATCAGAAAGCCTACCTAAATTGCAGTAGTTTCTAGGACTTTCAGCTAGCACAGCAAAGCACTGCAATCAGCAGTGGCGTTTGGCATACTGCAATTGGTGACAAAGATGTAAAGCTAAGTAAGATTCAGTAATGACACAGTTTGTCTGACATATTCCAGTTGTGCCAATGATTACCTACCAGTGTGAGCAGGGAAGCTTTATATATTTCCTGAGACAGATGCACAACTACTGTATTTCAACATAATTCAGTGAAAAGCTGACCTGAAAATTGTCTTCAGACACATTAGGTACTGGAAAAATGACCACACTGCCTTCCAGCTGCAGCGTGCTGAAGGGCAGGGAGTTCTAGCCACCATTCTCCAACTCAACTTTGTCATAAAAATTATTTTATGACATCAAAGTATTCAAAAGACTACAAAGGAAACTGAATTGAGAGGTATGAGCTACCTCATACAAAACTGCAAAAAAGGATACTGCACCTTAGCTATGTGCTTTGGAGGGTTTGGTTTTTTGTTGTCTTTTTTTTTTTTTTTTTTTGACTTGCCTCTTTTTTTTTTTTTTTTTTTTTAAGGCAAACGTTTTACCGAACAAGCTATATAAACAGACAAGCACAGAGGCTTTGTGAAAAATCTAATTGTCTCAGCATTCACCTTCCTTCTGGGTGTACAACTCTCCCTGCATGCACAGGTGGAAAAGCAAATTTTCTGAGCAGAGGTAATAGCCAAACTTGGCTTCCCAGCTTCCCTTTTTCGAGAAATTGGCCAAATATTATGCTGAAGGCATAAGCCCTAGGCATGACCTAGGGCTCAAATGTCTGTTCCCTCCCCAGCTCCCATACTCAGCAAGTGCTATTTTATATAAACTGCCAGTCTGATGCATTTTCATTCCGTTGGGTGGATGCTTAACCAGAACCCACGAGCGTACAAGCTCTCACATTTCAGCTAGTTTGAAATAAGATATACCTTTCTGAGCAGAATACTCATTCTCATGTACTACTACATAAGGTAACCCAGAACAAAATATACAGCCCCAGATTCTTCTGCCAAAGTATTAGCATTTCATTCATTGAGGAGAGTGTTTACCCCATTTAATTTTAGAAGCCTTCAAATAAGGAATTAGGAGCCTTCCAAAGTAAGGAATTCTTACAGAGGGCACTGTGAATGCAAAAATTTACATGGGAAGACTACACAAATTCACAGAAGAGGAATCCACCAAAGGGTAATAAATCACATCTAAATCAGAGTTCACATCTGGTTCAGTCAGTCTCTGAACTGGAAATACAGCTGGGAGGGTGTAAACTATTTCCTGGTATTCTCACCCTCTTCCAGTATCTATTGATAGCGCTTTTGGACACTGGATCCTGTGTCACAGACACAATGAGGATACTCTTATGTATAGACATTGATGGCTGACCTAGTCACCACTGGACACAATACACTCCAAGAGAAAGGACGGGGCACGATTCAACTCACCTCTACTTTAAAAGGACATGAGCTGTGCCTGTTTGTCTGCGCTGCCTACAAAGGCAGCCCAGTGTGACTGGCTCCGATACAGATCTCTGCATATATTCAAACAAAACTCACTCTGACAGCATTCATGACAGAGAACAATAAACAGAGCTTAAAAACAGATTTCAGAGACTGCACTCAGTTTTCCTTTTTTCTAAGCAACTGATAAAGACAACTCTTCTGCAGTGCTAGAGCATTGCAATGCTTGCATCCATCCTACTGAAACAGCTGTAGATATCCAATTAAAGTTGTTGAATATCTTTGCTGGCAGCAGTTCCAGTTGAAAGGGAAGCCCTTGCTACCTTCCTCCAGGCTAATGCTTTACCCCAATCCTCCCCATGCCATCCTCTCGGCTGTACTAGTACACTGTACCAGCAAGTACAACCATCCTTGCAAGACTTCATGCTAAATCAGATCAATTACCCAATCTGCATTAAAAAGACCTTTTCATTAATTTATTTTTTTTAAACAAGGAAGAGTTCCTCAATCCCCTTTACCAGGAAGATGGAGCCCAGTTGTACCAGGGCATTTAAGGGAGAGATGGAGAAGCAGAAAACAGCAGCAGGAAGGTGAGGCTGCCAAAGCCAACATTGCCTCCAGAAGAAACGCTTGTCGGAGAACAGCCTCCATGATGTGCATAAAGGCAGGTAAGATGAATTCCATGTCTGACGCTGAGGGTTTGCTTACATATACAGTGCAGAGCAAAACAATGGCACTTTCATTGTATTTTAATGATTAGCAACAAAAAAGGGAGCAAAATAGTAACCACCTTACAATGTCACTCAAAGGGTAAAGATCTATCCCCATGATGCACTGACAATGCCCATAAAGCTACAGAAACACCTTCCTGCAACTCCTGCTGTGCCAGCTGCATAGACCTCCTGCCTCTGCTGGGTCTGGTTGTACATGACTGGCCCTTTGGTTAGGCTCACCCAGCACGTACCGACTGAAACGGGCAAGGAAGCCGTCATCTAATCATCTCAGCTAGTAGATCTGAAGGGGCAGCAATTCCTGCAGGCACAAATGAAGTCAGAACAGGACACATAACCCTGCCAAAGAGAAAGCAGGTTACATTCCTCTGCAAAGGGATGAGAGGAAGACTCAACCACAGCAATCTAAGGTCATCTTATTCCAAATGTAGTGGATCCACAAGAGACTTTTAGTTTTGTTTACACCATACAGTACAGCAGAGTGTCCAGGAGCCCTGAAAAAGCTCTGAGGAAGCTGGTGCATCTACCTAGAGAAAGGTAGGACTGTGGCAAGAAACTAACATCTCTTCCACAACTAACATACCTTCAATAGCAGACTGCACCCAACCTGGTGGTTGTAACTAATCTGGTTTCAAATAGTTCAAATAACCTTCCAGAAAGCTCCACACCATACTAATTTATGAGTGGTGGCTTCACTCCTCTAATGTGAAACAGGTGTCTTCACACAGACATTGCTACTGCAGTCTATGGCATGGCAAAGCATTAGATTTAAGCAGAGCTGTGTCAGAAGTCATGACACATCTGCCACTTTAATGTCATCTGAGCAACATGATCAGCGTGAATCACATTTTACTTACTGCCTGTTAATCCAAAGGGAAAACATTGTGGTTGACAATTTGTGAAATAGTTTACATTTTCCTTTATCAAACACAGGTCTATCATTCATTACACACACTCCAACGTCACTGTTGTGAAAGAGACATTTGTATTCTCTAACGTCATCACAAGCAAAATCTGAACTCTCATGCTCATTGCACAAGCATTATGAAACTCATCACAACCTTTTTTTCCTTCTTGAATTCATTACCTTTGGTAACTGCTTTGTCTGTATTTCAGTGACAGAGTGATACAGCAAAATCCCACAGAGTACTGTGGGAAGCATATTTTGCAATCGCTTGGCACTGCTTTAAATGCTCTGTTTGCCACAATACTCCACAAATAGTAAAACCCAACTAAATCTTTAACAGAAAACAATCTTTTTGTCCTTTTCTTTAAATGGTGGCTTTCAGATCTGAAGCGTCTCCCAGGTCTGAGAAATAGCGTGCCTGGGTCTCAGGACATGTCTTCACTGCCTACTGCTTGCAGAGCCCTGGCAACATGTGTCTGCCACATAACTCATACCTTTTCAATCCAGTGGATGTTTGCTCCACAGACCAGTATGACATGTTCTCTCTAGGCCTGAAGGAGTGAAGGGAACGTCTGCAGACAAGCAGCAGTGAGGAGTATGCAGCTGCAGGAGTCATCTCCACAGCCTCCATAATTCAACACTTGCAGCATCCTCATCAGAGATGCTTGCCCAGGATGCAGCTCTTGCACAGTAAAGCATTGATGACCAGCAGTTTGATAGCTACGGTGCTAGATTATTAATGCCACAGTTCTGTGGAGCATGGCATTATCAAAAATAGAAGGAGGACCCAAATCTGTTTTCTCCAACTCAAAACGGCCATACTACCATCATCTCTCAGAAAGGTGCCTTTAACTGTAATGGGATCAATGACATATGCTCGTGGAGGTGGAAGGAGGTGCAGTCTTGGCAACCCCACCTGAAATCAGGTTGCTTGTAGGGTTTGTATTTTACAGTTGTCCCTGTGCAAAGGTTATATACAGCTAAGAATATACCCAGTTAGTATTTCCAATTTCTGTATAAAATGTGTCATTATGTCACTAATTTTCAGTTCTGCTGTAAAGAAACAAAGAAAGTTTAAAGTCTAAAGCCAGGCCCATAATCTAATCAAGATATTCAACAAAAATGTTAATTAAACTGCCTCAACCAGGAGAGAAGGCATAAATTCCTTGTGCCCCATCACAAGGACGGGTCATTCCACTTTCAGATGGAGAGTAGTTACCAGAGTTCCTGGTTTGAGAGACTGCAAACCACTTTACAGAAAGGAGCTGGGGAGCTGCAGCTTTACAAACCTTCCCAGGCATGTCCCCAGGTCCATGCTGAACCCTCTAACTCACCACTCTCACTAGCCGAGATTCTGGATCAATGAAGAGAGAAACCTAGTATCATATATAAGCTTAATAATGCATGTTGGAGTGAGGGGGTTGCTTGTAATATGGGCCAATAATCATAAACCTGTGCACTTAAGTAAGCACTTCATCATCCTAAAAAGTATCTGGTGGTAAAGTTGACTTAGAGAAAACTGGCCTGCCACTTCTTTGGACATGGTTATCTATTACGCAGGAGCAGTCTTTCAAGCTGCTAATCCATCTGGTACACATACTGGGGATGTGACTCTTGTTACAGGTTCTCCTCTTCCCCAGCCACAGAGCTCTGTCCCTTGGGGCTACCCTTATGTGTGGAGTTTGCCTCAGCATCCAAGGGGACGGAGAAGTAGTTTCATGTCCCCTATTCACAGAGGGGCTTCACCCACCCTTGTACAAGTCATGTAGGTGCAATGATATTCTTTTTCAGTTACAGTAAAAGCTGGTAAAGCTAAATTCATTTTTGGACAGTTCTCTGTCAGATCACCCCTTGAACTAGTACCTATGCTAATAACGCTTTTCTTGGGCATCTCTCTTGTAGCTCAAAGATACTTTTTTTCCCAAACCAGTCAACTCCACACATCCACTCAATTCTTTGAATTACTTAAAGACCAAGTAAGCCTGTTAGTGCAGGGGTATTTTGGCAATACAGTATAGTAGGACCTATAAATGACTCTTATGCCACTGAGGTAAGCTGTTCTTTATGCCAACACTCTACAAGCACTGCCATGAACTAAAGAAGTTGTAATAATACAAGGAAAATTTTCCAGAACAAACATATGTATATACCAGGGACTTCTGCCAAAGCAGGTCATGGATTCACATCTTTTCACATTCTTGATGAACAAAAGTATGCTGCATTCAGGTCTCCAGCACAGACCTGACCTTCCTGACACTTGTACAATGGCAAGAATACCATGTGTAGCTCTGTAATGTGCATCAGAAGAACCCCATGGCATCTAGGCAAGCTTTGCAAAGCCCTCCTCAAGGAAAATTTCCAACTATGGGGAATCAAGCCCCGAGTTTTAAACAGTTTGTACTGATCACTCCCAGCCAAATCATGAGCATGAACTTACTGTATTTTCAGTCACGTGGGAACCAATAAATACTGAATCTCAGCTTATCATATTTTTAACCTCAAACATAAAGCAGAAGACTCCTCTCAAAGTTGTTTGACATTCATCCCAAAAAGCATACAATTAGTAGGCGAAATAGTTCCTTAAGGAACTAACATAAGGACAATGCACAAACCACAAGAAAGACAGGTAGAGATTTCCAGTGATTTCAATAGGTTTTGGATCAACATGGTATTTTTCCTACTACATTTCTACTACTATAAGTTTTCTACTACTTCTATCTAGTACATGATATGTAATTACAAAAGATAATTTTTTTAATACTATTTATTTAGTTACCTCTCCTCCTTCCATAAGACTGGAGACGCTTCACTTGATTGCTGTCTCAGGTTAATTTTACAGTGGTGGAAGGCCTGCTTTCAACAGAATTAATTCCAGTTTGCCACAGCATAAGTAGACGCTGAAAATTAATTTTGTTTGATGACTAAAAATTCTTACAAAAGCTATGGTATGGAAGCCAATCTGGATTTTAGCCACACAGGAGGGGAAAGGTAGAGGAAGAACGTTCTGCAAAATGCTGCACGTCCTCTGCCTTTAATAAACTCTGTGGGCTGTATTCACCTCCACTAGTTTTCAATGTTCAAATTTGACCTCCAGTCATACCTAACCAACTATGCTCCTCTCTGTCCCTCCCTGTCACTGGAGGAAGACAGATCGCATGCTCTGGAAATACCTCTGTTTTTCAACTAGTCCCTGATTTCAAGCCTGAAGTTTAAGATGGCTAAAATAAAGTAGTACGAACCTTATCTTGAAAGCACTTACAGCATGTTTAACACACAGAAACAGAGACACGTACGGTAGCTAGAGAAGACATGACCTAAAAGTTGAAATACAAGGAGTATCATGACATTCATTCAAGTTGGATCCAAGTGACAGCTATACCAATGTATATTATCCATGCAGCACTGTGCTGCAGTGTGTGGATGCATTGGAGCTAGGCTGCTTGGCATGCCTCTGCGTGGTATAGACAGGTTGTATGCATTGACAGGATCAACTCTTAGGGTCTACTTACATTTTGATAACACAGGAAGGGTGAGGTCTTCTGTGTGCCTGTATATGCTCTATACACAGGCATACCCTTCAAGGCTACTAAGAACAGGAGAAGCTTTGATCTTGTCAGCAAGCTGCTTTCTACATAGCAAAAAAATATAGAACTCATGTATTTTCTTAACTTCAGTCTGAGAAGGAGGCCTGTTTTCAAAACCAGTTAACCTAACAGGGCTTTTTTGTGCAGAAATAAATCTCCTTAATCTCTTGCAACTGTACTTCAGACATCTCCAGTTCAATCAGCCAAAAGCAGTTTCAACACCCCAATGATAGCAGTGCCTCCGCTCTTTTGGAAGTGCTGTTTTCAACCCTTAGAGAACAACAGCTGCTTTGTGATCTTTTGAGTCTTTGTGTCTTTGTACCGGTAGGTCTAAGATCGTCAGTGCCATCGTATTTATCTTCCTGTGCACTCAGAACAGGAGCTGAGTCATTACAATCACAGCAGTCCCACAGAACTCTGTTGGACTGGCTCCCTTTCCGCAACTTTGGTCTCAGGAGTTGAATAAAAGATGGGAGGTGACAGTAGTAAAAGTGCCATTCCAGAAAAAAAAATTAAAATAAAATCACATCAACTAAAACTCTTCACAAATATGTAACAATTAGGGCAAACATCCAACCATAGCGTAAACAAATTTATTTAAAAAAAGAAAAATGTTGAAAGGATTATTTTAGAGAATAAAACAGATTTTTTAATACAGATTTCAAGAAAAGCTCAGCTGCCATTCACAAAATGGAGGAAGATGAAGGGTGCCTTTGCCCTTTCACTCTGTAAGTCCACGCTTAGGGGATTCCTCCAGGATGAGGAACAACGATACTTATCCCTTCTCTGCTCGATTTAAAGAACTCCCCTTGCAGATCAGAGCTCAGCTACTACACAAGGTGCTCTCATGCTCTTCTGCTGAAGACATCCTATTCCTTTAGTCTATTCATTGGACTAGAGGTAAAACAAAAAAAACCAAAAACTATCATCTAGTGGTTAGTGCATTACTTCAGAGAAGTTAGCTAGGGTTTTGCTCCAGTTAATAAAAGAGAACTTAATTTCCACATGCCACACAGGATGTACAACAGTTCTCCTAAGTGGGCATGTACTATACTGCTAACCAGATATGCTAGCAAAAATTTGAATCAAAGATGTAAATTTTTGCTCAGGAGAACAGGTGGCTGGAGGAAAAATATAGCTAATTACATTTCCTAAATTTAAAATTTCTGGTAGCATACATAATTTTTTTTTTTTTTAACATTACCATCTGCAAGGGAGGTAAGCATAAAGAGTAAGGGATCCATTCGGTAAGTAACAGTCTCACAGAAGGACAGTTTCCCATCCTTCTCCTAACAGTATAGGATAATAATTACATACCAGGTGGAATTCAAATACATGTGTCTGTTGGGATATAACTCTCGTGATCATTTATCATAACACAAAAAAGATAAAATAATTCAAACATTAACCCTAAACTACGTGTTTTCTAACCTTATTAGTTAGTCCTGAATTTTCCCTGCATCCAAGAAACACCCATAAACACATTATAGTTCCCCCTACGACTGTATCTACTTGCCATCTTTATTCACAGGTTAAACCTCTGACAGGAGGGTTTTGCAAGAGAGCTTCTCTGTCTACAGTTTCTGACTCTTGACACCCTGTTCCAAGATGCCACACTCCTTTTTCTTTGCACAAGTATAGCTGCTGCCAAAATTGAATCAGACTGGAAAAGCTAAAAGTTAGGCTCAAATCAAGGTCAAAAGCAGCACTTACCCTGCAGGTCCCCTGTGGCTTTTGGATAAATATAGCAGGTGTCACAGTTATGTGCTTATTATGAGAAAGTGTTAACACTATTACCCAAAGCAGAGAAGAGATACAAAACCCTTCAAAAATAAAATATACTGTAAAATAGGTTTTTCATACTTCTAAAACACCAAACAGGGGAAAAAAATCATGACATTTTAGGATTAAGAAAAGTTCTGGTAGAGGTTTAAGTGACTGTCAAATATAATAAAAGTATTCAGAATACATATCCTCATGTAGAATTAAGGTTCAGCACCAACCTAGAGTCAAATTAAGAAGTACTAACCATAGTTACTTCCAGGAAAACAGGTAAAATGACATAGATGTTTCCTATAGATATATTACCATTATCATTACTGTCATGGGGATCAGGGCTTCTGCAATGACAATTTTTAGCCTAAGCAGATTTCTCTCTTCAGATTCCCTAGAGAAAGACTGATTTCTCCTGGCACTAACTCAGAGCACATTCCTAGATTTAAGCACCCCTGGGGTGATTTCAGACATCTCGAGAGAGACTCCCTCAGTAAACTTTGCCTTGCGAGTACCTCCCAGAAGTACCTACACTGCAGCAAGAATTGTACAAGCATTTAATAATGAGGCAATCCTTGCTCCTCGCAAACTCGTAGGTATAAGCTGACAGAGAAGGAGAGAGGAGTATAATGTTATCAACCAAGAGTACAGTACAACAGGGAAAGCATGAGGATGGCACAAGAGGTGAGAGTCAAAGCACTCAAGTTGCAGAAGCACTGTCAATACAATTGCTACACTGCTGCAACATCCTTCTGCCCACATCTTACTTTTTAGGATAAAAGGCACTCTACAGTATCTTTTAAGCGTTTCCACTGCCAGAACTTGTCACGTCCACAGTAAGCAGAAATGGGCTTGGACATCAAAAGTTTAAGATGTTTCTTCAAGCTTCTCCATAAAAACCATTTTGTTTCTTCCAAGTAATTATCTCAGATTTATCAGCGCCCACATAGGCCAAAAATAACAAAATCTTTTTTGGACTAAGTCCATCACAAGAAGAACATATGTGCCTACTTACAAACTGAAATTTATTTTTTTTATTTATAAATAAAGATCCATTTGCGATTACAGTGAATATTTCACACCCAGTATTTCAAAAGACGTTAAGAAACAACCATGAGGCACTCATAACATTGGCTATTTAACTGCAACACATGAAGCAGAAATGACAAAAAAGAAACCTGGTGACACCATGGAGGAACAGGCTGAAGCAATGATTCCCTCCATCACTCCATCCTGCCCTATTTTGTGCTGGCCTACAAATCGCTCTCTCCCCCACCTTTCCTATGGTTTGGGAAGGAGGAACAAAGAACATTGAGAAGGTTTGCTAGTGTTTCACAGAGCTGAGGGACATGGTGGACTTCTAGGAAGAAAGAACCTTAAGGCATTAGGATGCTGAGCCCAGTCCTCTGTATTTGCAGGCAAAACCACAACAGATGACTAAGTTGCTACCACCCACACACTACAGGCCACAAAATCCTTCCCTGCAGCCATAAAAGACTTAAGACATGTTATAAAGAAAAAATTGCCTGAAGCCAAAAATCACAAATACATCAAGTGCCAAATAACTCTAAAATTAAAAAAAAGATATGCTACCAGTCAGATGCAAATTCTTAAGACTTAATACTCAATCAATCCCACGCTTTTACTAAGGCTATACTGTGGTAGTACCTTCAGCTCAATGAAATTGGAATTACATTTTATGAGCCACTCCTGAAGGATAAAACAAATGACAGCCCCTAGCCCTAACAGCTTACTTTCATTTCTGACACAAATCTTTACATGGCTTTCAAGTGACTTTAAAAGAAGTGGCAAGCAGTTAATGCTACTTAAAGTCTGTTCACATGCTAAAAATATGCAAGTTATCTTGCACAACCTATTTTCTTGTGTGCTGATAAGTTTTCATTGACTTGATAGCATCAATATAAAGCGCACACTGAATTTCTTCATATGTAAAAAGCAATTCTAAATGGAAAAGACAAAATAATGAATACATACTGCTGTATGACACATGAAAAACCTTGGGAGCCATATGCCAACATGCTAATAATTTAAAAGCTATAGCCTGAAGCTACATCCAGAATTAATTAGAAAAGAATTACAAGTTTTCCTTCTAAAACTCTTAGAGTATTTCCATCAAATTAACGTGTCACATATTAAAGTCACCTGCAATGTCAATACATGTATTGTTGAAGAGATTAGTTTTGTTAATGATAAAAACAAAGTTTATTAAAAAAATTAACACACTAACACATATATCCCTAAGAAGAAAAAGAAAACAACCTTCTCTTGTAGGATTGTTTCACGCATTCATTGCTATGTCCCAGACCTTTCCTCTGAGCATCTACAACATCCACAAGTAAGTTTCGCATATAAGCTCTAATTACAGTCAATTCAATTGCCTACAGTTAAGCATCTCATGCCATTTAGACAATTGGTCAGGGCATTTCAAAGGCATCAGTGCCACGTATATGGACAACCAAACCTAGCCCTGTCTTTCTGTTGGCTATAATGGGAATTTAAATACCAGCTGTGTGAAGGTATGCCAGGAGATGGCTTGTCCTCCTTGGCTCGAGGTGAAGGTAATCGGATGTAACATGAGGAACTACAGGACTGGACACGAGACGTTGTTCAACACAAAGAACAGGCTGCGAAGCTGCCAAAAGTGACCGACACCACCACAAGAGATGGCTGGGTCTCATGGGGGGTTGAGGGACATTCCATGAGAAAAAGCTGAACATCACAGGCAGCTGAAGGAGAGCACCAGGGATCTTTGGGGGCAGAGTCCTGAAAGGTCAGCAGTGCTTCATTTAAGTCCCTAGAGTCTGGAGCAGAGCCCACTCTTCAGCCCAAAACAGCAGGGGCATGATTCAGTTGTCTAAAACCAGAATGTAATGACATTTAAGGTGCTCCAGCTGGTCCAGATGAGTGAGATTGTTGTGCGGCTCCTGTACCATACCCATATGCCCCATCTGTATATCTCAAGGACCCAAGAGCATGTCAAATTACAGTTAGCACCTTTGTTAAGACAAGTAAATCATGGCCAAAGTGACTGTGCTATTGAATTAGGTATACCAGACGCCTAAAATTAGGTGGAATAAATCTGGGCCATATCATGTTCTATGAATCCACATATTAAATGCTTGGGATCCAAGGACAAGGTACTTACAGTCAGATACAACAGAAACAGCTCCATGTCTGGCTCTGGTAACTGAGACACAAAAAAAGTCTTTCCAGGGGAGATTATTCAATCACCCAGATTTTCCTCTGTGATTCAGATGCAGCACAAAGCAATACCCCGTGTATGTCAGCTAAGACCAGCAGACACGATAGCTTTTACATCAACTACTTCACCACTGTATGGACTCTGCCACAAAATTGTTGTGCCTAACTACCACAGAAAGATTCACATCAGCTACTAGTATGTGAAAACACACACAAAAAACCCCAAGCGTCCTGTTTGTCCCCATTCTAGAGAATGAACTTAGGCATCTAAACAAATGATTATGAGCAAGGTCTGAAGTGCCATGACTGAAGAAAAAGGAGACAATGAAAAACCACCTCAGAATGAAAGGCATCAGGGCTATTCTTGCAAAATGCAGAGAGTATTCAAGACTTGTTAAAAGTATGAAGGAATATTGTCATCTAATCCCTTCCAATGTTAAGTACTACCCAAGGTTTTTTTTCTAATGAGCGGAGAGAAATGAGTATCTCCAGACTCAGTTCAGACAATTGCTTAAGAATGGAGTGAGACAGGTTGGATGAATTGCCCTTTGGCTTCTTCAGAGTCAACGGACAACTAGTTTTTTCTAGGTATCTAACTTTAGTAATTAAAGTTAGATTAAATTAATCATAACTTTTAGTACCAACATTACAAGAGCTCTCTAGTTACTAATGCTTACCCTACTTAGTCAGAAACAATCTGTCCTCCAGCAGCCGCAGAAAAAACTAAGCGTGAAAAGAAATTAACGGATCTTCTCTCCTATGCAGCACAGGATACAACTCATCAACTCTTATAGTGGAATTTATCTGCCTACATGACAGCAACTTCATCAAAGCGAGGCACCTCTACCTCTATGTGTAGCCATTTTAGAAATGCACACTTCAGGTACAAGTCATCTCACCCTGAATTAATATAGCACAGGTAGCAAGATCAACATTGGTACTACGTAATGAAGACAAATGAATCCAAAAGAAGCTGGCTTTCTTTCCAAAGGTGGGAAAACTTATTTGTTCCAAGTTACTATGCATTTGCAATGCCCCTCTGCAGCATGGGGGGCACACAGGGTTGAGTATGTTCAGCTGTGCTTCTGCTTTCAAGAAAAAGCTATCCCCAAATGGTGTTACCATACCAATTTCTCTGGTGTTACAAGGTGGGTACAATCTCAGCTCAGCCAGACGGGTACAATAGTTTTCGGGTACTTTACATTGTAGAAGTGGTAATGGTGGTCCAAATTCACCTCATGTCTTGGTTTACATGACCTTTTAATTGTGGTAAAACAATAAAATAAATAAAACAACAAAATAAATAAATAATGCCTAAGCTATCAGTTCAATGTCACTTTAAAATTGTTACTCCATATCAGTTTTCTGTAACATCTCATAGTCAAATACTTCGATCATAAAATAAAACATTCAAGAACACATTGCAGTCTATTTTGTCACTTACTGTCTAAGGATTCTTTAAAATTAGTAAAAATGTAATCTTTATACTGCTACAAGTGCTTTTCAAAACAAGAACTATGTAGGTTTCAGCTTCCCCCCCGAGAAAAGCAATTTTTAGTCTTGCAGGCAGACTTATATTCCTTTTCTCCCTCAGTCTTCTCAGAAGTGTGAAGCTTTTAATTAAGTATTCAATTACAGTGTGCAATCAAGCCACATTCAAAGACTTTTAAGAATTGCTTAGTAACCCCCCCAAAAGTGAATATTCCACAAAAAAACCTTCTTCCGCAATTGTAAATTTTACAAATATATCCCATCTAGAAGTAAAATTAAGAAAATAATATTTTAGGGGAGCTTCACAAGGGAAAATTATATAAAATACTCATGAATTTCATTTTTATAAACTCCTATGTCTCTATCTTTCATACTAACTTATCCTCTGTCTTGCAACAGAAAAAACATCGAGCATACCTGTGAATACCCAGGCCTCACAAATACTCAGATTAGAGCTTACTGACTACATTTCATTATCAGGTAGAGTCAAAAAAGTTTTATTGTATAACAAGAACTTTTGCATGATCCCTAAGTAAAAGGAAATTACTGG
Organism: Buteo buteo; assembly: GCF_964188355.1. Taxonomy (NCBI): domain Eukaryota; kingdom Metazoa; phylum Chordata; class Aves; order Accipitriformes; family Accipitridae; genus Buteo; species Buteo buteo. The sequence goes on from NC_134184.1 coordinate 16,218,071, forward strand.
TGTAAACGTTGCATTTCCACAAAATACAAACAGAGATATGCTGAATGTGGAACACTTGGTAAAGCAAGTGCAGATAATCGACTTCCTTCTAACGTATTAAAATGTGAGGTCACCTGCTAAGGGCAAAGACTGTACGGCATATTTACAGGACTGTGGACTATATGCCAGAAATAAACAACTCTCAAAAGATACTTAGGGGTCATGGAATAAAACAATCTGAACAAAAGCTTCCCAAAAGATGCAGTGCTATGAAGACAAGAACCAAAGTGCTCCCTAAAGTAAAAATACAGAAATAAACATTTTAGTAAAGAAGTAGTGCTACGTCTATATACCACATGGGGGAAGCTTGTCTACATTCTGAAATGTTACTCCCAGCTCTCTTCTGCAGACATCAAAAATAGGCAGTGAAAGAAAGCCAGAATGTAAAGAAAAAAGCTGTAACAATAATTTGGGGACCAGCAAACAATGAGCAAGACACACAGACTATCAGGAGCAAAAATGAAATGAGCTTCCAGAACACCCCATAGAAAAAACATCTTCAGTGGATAAGCTTTCAAGTGCTCGCAGGTCCATTAATAAAACCTAGGTTTCCTTTTAATTCCTATCCAGGAAAGTAGTCATGTACTTTGGAAACAAAAACAGTGACCAGAACTCTGCTGGATAACACTAATTGTGCCTGTATTTTTAGTTTAACTGTCAGTGTTGATGCTACTACTATTGCTTTTAGACATATGTTGCATTTGAGCCTATATTACAAGCACAAATTATTCTTATCTTAAATAAGCCTACTAAAATCCTCACATAAAATTTGACAGTGTTTCTAGCTGTTTAGTTACTCATGATGAGTTGATAATCCTAGCTCTGTAGCTAGCATGGATTAATAGAACACTTATATTCTAAAACGGGATGGGTATCTTCTCAACTGAAGTCAGATCCAACACCACCTCTCTACCACCCTTTACATAGACTTCAGAATTCAGCATCATCTTCTAATAACAACCAGAAATCAATTCTAGGAAAATATTTAATTATAAGCTGCAAAACAATCAATCCTCAAATATGAAATGAAATTCTTAAATAGTATGCATATTATAATTTAATAAAAAGTAGAAGTCATATTTAAGAGCCATATTAGAAAGGCAAGGGATATCTGTGAAGTGAGTACAAAGTGTCTGATCTTCTATGCACTTGTTGCCATAAGGGTTTTCAATGAGACACTTCTACCGTGAAGTGTACTTGCTGAGTAGAAATGTTCCGGTGCTGGAGAGAAATACTCTGTGTGAAATGCAAGCACGTGCTTCTAAGTAGAATATCAAACCTGAGTTTTTCCCAGTTGAAATATACAAATCATCCTCAGCAGCTGCATTAAAAAATCCAGCGATATCAGCATTTGCAAAACCTCTAAGAAGTGCTTGGAATTATGCAGCTGTTACAACAGGTTACTTCAAATAAATGTAATCTAATAGGAAATAACTCCTCTGCGTGTGTATGTGTGCTCTGAGCACTAAGCTTGTACTGCAGCAGAAGACTGCTATGCATCCTGTCCTCTGAGATGTCACATTCCCTGCAAGGTGCTCAGATGCTGATAGGAGTTACAGCTGCTCATCACCTTTTATTATCAGAAACATACACAAAAAGGAACCAAATCAGTTGTGCCACTTCTTTCATTCCTTCTAGAGCTTTATAAATTTTATTATTTATGATGGAAACAACAATCCAATCATCTGCAAGCTTCAGCACGTTACCATTTGCTACCCCAAAAGCATTTTACATGAAACTTTAATCTCCGTTACATATGAAAAATAAGGATGAGAAAGCCGTATTAAATCTTATTAATCCCATCCGGAGTGCTAGAACATACATCTCTGATGCATCAGTGGACAGCGAATAAACCTATTTTAGAATAATAAAAAAAATCCCACCCTGCACTGGGTGCAGCACTGGATCCAGCTCAAGCATACAAAATAAAAGCTTTCATCCATTTATAGTATTTTCTGTTTGCTTCTGCTGTTAACAGAGTACAGCCTTAAAGTTCACTATTACAGCAATTCTTAACAGTTGATGAAATGTACTTTATATCTTAAAGACTCCAAACTAAATGACTTCACTATGAACGCTTGGGAAGTGGAAAAGAATTTAGGACAATGGGACAGAACCTTACCTCTTTCTGTGTAACAAGTTTCACATCCAGGTAAAACTTTCTGGGGCCCTTTTAGCTGTAAGATTTTTTTTTTTTTTTTTTTAACAGGTAAAAAGAATGTAGTACTGTCAAATTAAATCTCCCCCCCTAGTTTTTCTTCTGGATATGTTATATGTTTGGATATCAAACTTAACTGACATGTGACATTGGGATCCAGTACAATAAAAGCTAAAATTTCACTGATGAGATTCTTGGGGTTTGTGAAATCATAAGCAATTGGAGAGAAACTACAATGGTTCTGTTTCACAACATACCTTATTGTCCACTGATGACATAACAGCATTCATCCTGAAGCACATTACCCATTTTAAGAAATGAAGCAGAGTTTAATCTTAAAACTATAAATTACTGCAGCCAATTGCAAAACCTACAGACTTCTGTTGCCTACTCTTTTTAAACATCTGAAGCAGTATTTCTGAGTAAGAACTCAGAGCCAAACTCTGAATCTAGCCAATACTTCATATTCTCCAGGAAAGAGGAGTTTTCTGTCTGGAAGGCTGAATTGGATGAGATATGCTTTGAAGGCCTGCATAAAAGCTGAGCTCCTACAGACCGACTCCTCGCTAAGCCTCTTAACTCCTCAGTTTATCCACCCACCCACTCCACAGCATTTTACAGAAGTGAAGCTATATAAGGTATCTACAGCCAGGGTGTCAATCAACACCTTCTCATCAATTTCGGAGGAGTTATACCCCTCTGTACCAGCTAGGAAGCTTATACATTGCCATCTCTCTGCTCGCTGGGCTTAATACTGATATGTCCCAACATCTCCCAGTATTACCAAGAAAATACAGAAGAAGCTCTACCACACCATTAAGACTGTGATGTGGCCCTGTTGATTTGAATGAATCTAAAGAACTAAAATAGACAGCAATATTAAAAAACAAAGGGAGAGGGAGGTGACCCTACAGTATAGATAGAGAACTGCTGTTAACAAAACAAACTAGAAAAGTTTCAAACAAAAGATGATTGAAGAAGAGGAAAAAGAAAGAAGGGGTCCAGGTCAGGTCACAGATTAAAAAAACAAAAAAACAACAAACCACAAATACTACCTCAACACTAGAATTGCTCATGGAAAACAGCAAAAAGCTAAGCAGACATCTTATCATAGGAGGTTACATTTAACTTTCATCCTTCTTAAAGCTAACATACTTAATCCACAGAAACAGGGCTTTTAACAAGCCTAGTTCATTATAAACTAGATATAAGCTTTACCTACTTAGTGGTAGACCAGAGGAACATTGTGAAGCTTGTCCAAGTTCTCAAAGTGCTTCACAGCAGAACCTGCTAGAGACCACCACTGTGCTTATACCCTTAAAGATTTATGCCACGATGAAATCTTACTTCCACCATGAAATACTTAAACCAAACATTTTCCTCAGAAACAAAACAGGCTGGTGAGCGCAACAAGGTGAAAAGTTAACTAGCATCATCCAAGTAACTCTCCAGCCTGTATTATTTCATAGGATTGCTTTGGCAGAAGTCTCTCACAAGACCTTTAGCCTTCTTTTGAGCTATCCTAATGCTGGGATGTTTCAAACAACAAATGAAAACTTTTACGAAAATCAGGATGTAATGTAATACGGAAAAATTACATGAGCAGGAATAAATGAGCACAGATTGAGAAATCATAAGAAGATAACAGGAATTAGTTAGAAAAACAGCCTGGTGAAATTTTACTTCTTTTGGCTCACAGGTCCTCTCTCTGTGTGCACTTCCTCAGATATGCTGACTTTGCAGACAAAAATCAATTTTTACTGCTTTTTATTTCAATGCACACTATAGTGCCTAAGAGCTATGACAATCTAAAGTGGATTAATTTTTGGCTAATGCACCATGGACAAAAGTACTAAGCGAATTCTACCTATAAGCCGTTTCAGAAATGACAGTCTGGTACATTATAAAAGTTTTTTGACTGCGCATTTAATAATTCTCAAGTACATTAGTGTTACTGTTGACTCAGTGCCAAACAGAAGAGGCACAATGAGATTTCAAAAATCCCTCTAAAATGCCCTTTCAAAGCATATGGCTAAAAGGGGAAAACACTGTTCAACTTACAAGTACAAAGTTTGAAACTTCAGTACCAGAAAAGAAGAATGCCATTCTTACTGAGTCACTTTTAAAAGTAGGATAAAATTCTGTGTACATATTTATACACATGTACTTACTGATAGAGTGCACTGCAAAACAAAAAATAGGAAAATCAAATTACAGATATTTGTTGTACTTTAAAACAGAATTATTAGATACTTACAACAATCTCACATCTGGTTTCAACACTGAAGAAGAAATAAATACCGTGAAACCAACTTCTACAAAGTGAGGGTAAGAAACATGGCATTTGCTTATTATGTATTATTTGTAAAGGTATAGGTGATAAATTCTTTAGAAATATGAGCATTAATCAAGTCTGACTGAATTATTAATTAAAACAATTTTAGCATAGAACTGCTGCAGCAGAAACTCGAGTCCATTCCCTCCTTGAACATACTGCTCCCATAATGGGTTTTATACATGGCATATAATTTCTCAGAAACTTTTTTCAGAGCCCAGGAAATTCGTGAACCCATCATCATGACTAGAACATACGGATCAAAGCAACTCAACATAACCTTACGTGACATATATCACTCGCTGTGACTTCTGCACAGAGAGAGATTGAACCGATAACCATAGAGTGACTTAAATTTGAAACGATAAATATGCTTTTCTAGTGTCTTTATTGCCTATTAAATTTAAATAATACCTTGTAAGGGGAAAAAGAGGTCACAGACTCTTCTGGCTTGTTTCCACAGGTGCATTATGGACCTGATTCAGTTGCCCATACCCAGATGCACTGGGCCACCTGGGAGGCCCTTGGGAGGCCAAGATACCATCAAAGGAACGGGAGGTAAGGCACAGGACCTGCGGAAGCTCTGTCCCCATCCTGAGTGGAAGCTGGAGGTCAGCCAGGGTAACCGAGGCCGTCTCAAATGGCACTAGACGCCTGCGTGGGACAATCTAAATGGAGCTTCTACACGGGGACTTGGCTCCCGACCAGGACGCCCTACACCACGCAGACATACATACCTTCAGGTCACCTCAGGAGAGCTACTGACTTCGTCCCAAGGCCAACACCTACACCACATCATCTGGGCAGCTCCCCAGATTCCTCCGACTCGAGGGACAAAACTCCCATTGACTGCCAAGCACGGACACCCAGCTTACACTGCAGACACCCCAACTCCAGTATCCAAATCACGAGCCAAATTCCACCCTAAAGCTGGGTGGGATGTTTACCAACATAGGCACCACCGAACTGCAAGCAAATGAGCTCAACTAAATATTGCTAGGACAATAATATTGTAGGATGTCTTATAGTGACTGCAAAGAGACAGATGCCTTCAGAGACTGATTCAGTTAAATGCCTGATTTTGGATAAGACTAATCCACAGCTACCCATATCCTCCAAAGCATAGAAGAGCATGCTCAATCTCTTAATGACAGCTGTACAACCATATGCTCATATTGTCATTAGCTTTATTTCCTTCTCCTGTCGTCTTCCTATATCGTTTATTTGCTGCTTCTTTCCAAGTAAGTTATAAACCTGAAGATAATATCACACCTTAATCACGTTCTTCAACACTTACTACAATCTTAATGGGACCCCAGATGGTAAAAAAGTAAAAATAATGGCACCGAACAGCCACCAGATTGATCCCAGTACTTGAGACTACCGAGAGCCCACCAAAGTAGCGCTAGCAGTCAAGTTACAGCTTTTCTTGGTCTGTCCTATACTTAGCAAAGTCCTGATACTACCTTAGATGTGGACAAATATGCCTTTAAAAATTTACAGCACCGGGATACTTCTGACTTTACAAAAAACCAAACCCACTGTTTTCAAATCTCAAGAGGTACCAATAGTAAAGTTAGCATCAAAGTTTTCTTGCCAAGATGTCCACTATTTTAAGCAACGGATGAAAACTGTGAAGTTTAAAAGACACAAGTTATGCAGGGGAAGAAAAGGATAGCAAAGGAGGAGAACACTTGAAGAACTGCATGATCAGAAAAGAAAATAAAAAAAATCAAACAACTGTTAGCATTTATGTAGTGAAGGAAGACTTGCATACATAGTAAAAAAACTGCAAGTCTGCCATTTGTAAAGCTTGCTAAATTGTGAAAAACACCAAACACGAATGAAATGCCAGACCAAAAATGCCAACTTACTAGTGAAGAAATTCAAAGAATAGGATTACCTTGTTCCAACCTAAAGCACAGGGAACGTTTTGCAGCCTCTATCTCAGGACTTGGATGATCCAGAACACGCCTGCACCACTGCAGAGGACTCAGTGATTTCTCTTGAGAAGTGAGAGTCTTGGTAGGCAAGACGTACAACCTTAACCAAAATACACACAAATATCAGCAAGATATGCAATACTTAAAAGTTTACTTTTGTATTCTCACTTTCCTGCCCACTAATAATTTATAACAGTGCAAAGCCTTGCAATATGATACCTAATAACAAAACATATTCTGAAGTAGAAGAGTTTACTTCAGTTTTCTTCTTCCCTCCTCAGAAAAGTAGGTGGCGAAATATAAACTTTACAGGTCTGGCACGTCAAAACAAAGTTCAAGTAGAATTCTCATAAAAAACATCCATCTCGTCATTACCACTGTCTGAATTTCAGCACTGTCCAAAGTCCAAATGCATTAGGTGCTGTACACACGCCAAAGGTCCTACCAGTTTTCCCTTTTATATTTATCTTTAGTGGAGATCAGATAATTTCAGTATTTGATTTTACATTTAAATCACAATTTCACTGTTATTTACTTCACTCTTTTACCTATAACAATTTAATCTGCTTGTCAGAGCGCTGATTATAATTTAATTTTCATACACAGTATCTTCTCCCAGATGAACCCCATGTTGTACAAGTCAGATTTTTAAAGATTAGAAAACATGTGCTGAGAAACAATGAAAATCCAATTTCAATATTCAATTCCAGCAGGAAAAAAAGAAATAGGCAAGACAAGCTAGCACATACGCGTTATTCTCAGACAAGAGCAGGCAACTAATCAGATGGTCCAGCACATTAGGAAGCCAGGTATCAAAGCAGATTTCATGGGGAAATTCTTGAAGCTGGGACCTGCGTTGCTGCCGTTGCCCTTGCAGATTAGCATACACCAGCAGACGCTGGTTCACCTGGCAGACTGCAAATCTCCCGGGAAGGGAAGGGAGCTATTCCGAGCCGCTGGAGACAGCTCACGGCAATCTGGCCTGACCACGTCTGATCCACGCGGACAGTCAGAGGCAGATTCTCAGGCACCAGCAAAACACTCCACGGGCTGCAAAAGAATCTGGCCTGCACACAGTGGATGCAAAAGGCAAGACCAAGATAAAAAAAAAAAAAAAAAAAAAAAAGAAAAAAAAAAAAAGAAAAGACTGAGCTCCTCAGGGGACTACTAACAGGTAGCAGCCTTTCACTTTCAGGGTTTTGGCTCAACAGCTACCCAAGTCCCCCAAGAGCAACTGTTTTCCCATGTCTGCTCTATATTGGGTTTTTTTTTTTCCTTTGAAGTCAATCAGCACTCTCTATCCAGCTCACAAGGAATAAATATCCTCACTGCGATTGCTATCTCTCTTGGCAATCCCAGCAGAGATGAACTATTGAATTTCTCTGAGGAGAGGACTCATTTCCCCTGAGTTCCTGGGGTGCCTGGCTACACATTTAAAAAATGATACTGGAAAAAAATGAAAAGGAAAAAAAAAATAAAAAAAGCTTTCAGCTTTCCTGTTAACCTGCAGAAGTGCTTCAGAAGCTAAGTATCTGACTTATGATCAGACATTTGTGTAAAAAGCTGAACAGCAAAAAGAGGTTTGACTTGTCTGCAACGATGCTAATTTTTCTATGTTTTTTTGTAACTGCAGTTAAAAAAAAAAAAAAAGCAAAGGTATTTAAGGCCTAAAATTACTAATCAACAACTAGGATACACATTGGTCTTTGGCTTTCCAGATAGCAGTTTGCTTTCAAGACTGACATTACAAAAAAGTCCGAAGCAGCTGGCATCACACAGCTGACCTTTCATGGACAACGAGGGAGATTTAGCCTTGAACTAAAAACATTCAACAGCTAGAACAACTCACTCTTAGTGGGATAAATTTGTTAACAAACCCCTGTCACCAAATTCTTCCTGCAGACACATATGTATGTCATGAAGGCAAGTTTTGGCCCCCCAAAAGCATTTAGGATTGCTTCCGGGGGGCAAATCAAATAGGAAACTCTACTGAGGCACATCAAAAAAGACTGACTTTGTATCGCACTGAAATATAAACAGGGAAAAACATTTTGTTTAACAGGACGGGATCAAACAAATTTAATATTCCTTAATGTGAAGTTAAGAGGTTAGGACCAAGGTAAGATTTGATTCAAGTCAGGATCAACAACCTCAAAACAGCCCTGCGCAGACTAATGGTACACACAATGAAACAACACTGACAAAAATTTCCATACAATTTGTTGATGATTCTCAAAAGCAATTTTCAGAAACTGCAGCATGGTATTTTTTTGTGCGACAAAGTACACACAACCATCATTCAAGACATTTTTAGGATATATGGATTAATTTTTAAATCCTTTCTCTGCTACCAAAAATAAGGATGTTTACATGCATCTCAGCTGCATTATACTGTATTTTATTCTTAGCTGATGTAAAACCTCAGCTCGATTTAAAAGCTAGCCACATAAAAAACCCACACTGAAACTTTGACAGGTACTTAAGAGTTATTTAAATATAAATAATAAATTTTTTATTACTGACACTTTAAGGCAACTGAGCATCAATTATGTTTAACATGGTCACGCAGCCAACAACTTCCATAGTATTCCAGCAGTGTCCCTACAACGTTTGTCCACGTTGCTGAGACAAGTTTTGAGGCACCAGGCTTACTTATTTATTTATTTACCTCCCTAGTCTAATTTCCCCTTCTATTTGTTTTTAAGTGAGCGTTATCATTCCTCTAGGTCGATTTTATTTTCCACCATATTCATTCGCTATTCATTTCTGCTTTTAATTCAATTTACCGGCACCCAGCCGTGCCTTCTGGAGCTACACAGGCGCTGAAGATACACAGCCAAGCATTTAGATCAATGTCTAAAAGACAAAAGCCCTCCCAAATCCCTGAAGATGGGAGACAATTGGGCACAGATTTTAGGATGGGGAGGCAGCACTGCTCGGATAACGGCTTTCCCGGAACGATTCCGCTATTTTTAATTCCTAATGTAAAGAGGAGGCCGAAACTAGGCTGAGACCCGAAATTAAAGACAGACCACCGTCCTCAACGGGGACCACGAGCACAGGTCTCCCGCCGAGGGCGCGGACGAGACCGGGGGGGGGAGCAAAGACCCCACCTGAACGCCAGCCCGGACACGGCCCCACTCCGCCGGTCGGGTTAACCGCACCGATGGCACGTTTTGGGGGAGGAAAAAAGGGCAGATTTAAGTTTAAGCAGAACGAGATCAAGTGGATTTGGGGGGGGGGGGGGGGGGCAAGCCTAGTGAGAGCCCGGGCAGCACCAGCGGGGCGGGCGCTGCGGGAGGCGGCGGGGGCCGCCAGCCCGGCCGGAGCCCGGGGGGAGCACAGCCGCGCCGAGGCCGGGGCCGGCCCGAGCCGCACGTACCATGTATCCTCGTCCTGTCCGCAGCAGCCGTCCTCCAGCTCCAGCACCGCCACCTCGTCCAGCACCGTGGCGGGGGCGGCGGCGGCGGCCGCCCCCGGACCACCACCGCCACCACCACCACCGCCGCCGGCTTCCTGGCCGCCGCCGCCGGCCGCCGGCAGGCCGGGCGAGGGCTTGAAATAGGCGAGGGGCTCAGGGGGGCCCAGGGCGGTGGCGCACAGTAGGGTGGGCACCGGGCTGGGCATGCAGGGCACGGCCCCGCCGCCCGCCGCGGAGGGGGGGCTGGCGGGGCGCAGCCCGCCGGGGGCCGGCGGCGGGGCGAGCAGCAGGTGCGGGCCGGGCGGGCCGGTGGCGACCGCGGCGGCGGCGCGGCTCCGGAGCTGCTCGTTTTGCTTCTCCAGCTTCCGCACCAGCTCCTGCAGCTTCTTCACCTCCAGCTCGGCGCTGACGGCGGGGCCGGCGCCGCTCCCTTTCACCTCCGCCATCATCGCCGGCTTCAGCAAGGCAGCCTCCATCCTGCCGGCCCGCCGCCGCCGCCGGCACCTGCTCCGCCGCGCCGCCGGAGGGCAGCGCCCGCCCCCCACCCCCCCGGGGGAGGCGGGAGCGCCGGGGAGCGCCGCTCGCCGCGCTGGGGGGCCGGCCCGGCCCTGCGCTGCGCTGCCCGCTCCCGCGCCTCCCCTCAGCGGCGACGAGGACGCGGGTGGGATCCCCTCCCACTCCGGCAGCCGGAGCGCCGCGCACACGCGGGCGGCGGGAACAAAGAGCCGCCTGGCTCCCCCGCCATCGGCCCCGGGGACGGGCGGCGGCCGCCTCGGCGGGGACCCCCGCGGGTAACCCCCAGGGGCGGCGGCGCCGCCTCAGCGCGGGTCTGGAAACAAAGGTGCTTCCCCAACCCCCAACCCAACCCCACCCGCGGGCTGGATGTGGCCCAGGACGCCGCTCCTCTCCTGAGCCGCGTAATTAGAGCCTGGTGGTGTCAGGGTTGTAATTATGCAGATCGAAAGTGTGATGGGAATGGGAATCACGAATAGAGGCTTTGTTGGGTTTGAAAGGAACGAATTCAGCCCGAAGCAGGAATTTGTGGGTTAGAAACGTGCTGATTCTAGGAGTTTGGATTCACAGCGAGGAAGGCGACATATTCTTGAAAATGCGTTGCTGGTGAAGCGGGAATACTGAACCCAGCGCAGCAGAAACCCGCATAACTACTTCATTGTTTATGGATAGGAGAACCCCTGAGGTGAAAGATGCCCTCGCATTCAAATGACTTTTTTAACACAGTCCAGATAAGTAGTTGGCTTTGTAACGTTTCAGTCTTTGAGAGAGGGATGAACGGCGCTCGCTCATGGCAGTGTTTTACGTTGTCCTTCATTGCCCAGTACTGGAAGGAACCATAGCTCGTGTCCTTTCCTCCCCCCTAGCAGGTGAGCCGAGATTCAGTGTTGCCCAAGGTAGCTCAGCCATCACACAGCCCTCATCGGGTTCATTGCCCCTAGCTGCAGCTGCAGGGGACAGCCTCCTGAGTTACTGTCCTGAAGTCTTCTAAAGCTCTGATATGAAATGGAGAACAAATCTCCAGGAAGCATGGAAGTTGCTCAGCCCCTGCTAATAATAGCTGTCAGTCGGTCGCTACCCAATTCTTGAGCATCAGCTTCGGGCAGAGTAGTAGCCGTAACAGCCACCGCTGCCTCCACGGTGCTGCATCGCTGCCTCAGGTTTCCTAGGTAAGGAGGAACAGACGCTAATTCTCCGTTCAGGGCGTAAGTCAACTTTGAAATCATCCAGCCTGTCACAGTTTTCTCGCTTTTGTTTATAGCCTGAAAACTTATTTCTGCACGTGCACAGGACAATGGCATTAATGTTTGTCAGTCTTTTAAGCACTCTTACAGTGCAAATAATAACAACTGGAGCTACAGGAATGACTGGAAAGGAAGATAGAGCAGGGCACAAAGCATTGGCTTCCAGATAACCTAACTTTTATCAAAGAAGAGAGCAAGTACAGCCCCCAGTGTACTACATTGCAACCAGATAGGGCTTAATCCAAAACTTTTGTTTGGTGTCCTCTGTCTCTTTGGAAGAAAGAAGTGGAAAAATGAGAGTGTAAAAACCATCTGGCCCCAGTTCTGCCACTCGTCATCAGAGTGAGTAACATAATCCAGTTTTCACTACTACATATAGCTGTAATCTTTATTCCCATAAGCAAAAGAAGAATTGAGTTTCTACATGTTTAGCCCCAGGCAAAAGGCATATCTCTCAGGTTCTTATCACGAATAATGGTACTAGCCTTAATTCTTAGAAACGCATATGCTAATCCAGTAAGATTGTAAAGTGCTAAAAAAGATAATTAGCAGTGTATGTAATATCGAGTTTATTAGACAGCAGTAATATACAATGAAAAAAGCCAAGAAGTTTATGATAATATCAGTGCTGGATGATGCAATGAGGGAGAGGAAATACTCAAAAGAGATTCAAAATGGAGGAATTACTTTTTCTCTTTGAACCAGGCAAGCAAAGTTACTTAGTGGGCCAGCAAAAAAACAGGAAACAGGTATCTGATTTTTTTCAATTGCCAGAACAGGAACGTGACAGTGTGATCAGGATATTGCATTGTTAAAAAAAAATAATCTAATGAACGCAGACAACAGTTTGGAGATACATCAGGAGATGCTTTTGGAGACACGCTAGAGCATGTAGCATCATGGCGCAGGATCTTAAGAGTCGCCATGGAAATGCTTGTCCTCAGTTATGAGTAAAAGTAGTTGCAAATTTTCAGCTGCCGTCTACTGTTTGTGCCGCCTGCACAAATGTTGCATGCAGACACTTGTTTCAGAACTGAGTTCCTGAGGAGAAAAAGCTTAGGACTGAGCGTAGTGCCCTAGCATGGGTACAGAAGTTCTTCCTGGCAGTTCGGATGAATTGATCACAGGCAGGATCAGGCTCATTACATCTCATCCGCAAGAAAATGGTCCAGAAGGTTGGCTTTTCCTTGAGTGAGACTGCTTTGAGCCTAATTTCCATCCAGCAGTATGGGTAGAAAACAGCTTAAACTTGTGCACACTTCACACCATGCTCACAGTCAGTGTGAGAGACCCTTTTTCCAGGCATTTCCTGGATGGGTGGATCTAGTAAAGCATAAAAATGCATTTCGCTGTGTTGTATTTGTTGCTGTATTTTAAACGTACATCTAATTTCACTAACATGCAATTTCACTGACAGCATAGATTCACGTAGAGGTGCTGGCAGGTAAAATGTGTGTTCATGAACACACTATCTCATGGTCTTCATGCTGGCCTGCTAGTCTTCTGCAAAGATGGTTTGAACTTCTTAGTCATTAAAATATTTGACCTAATTGTTTCATTTTTTAAACACAAATTATTTTCATCCCAATATTGATGTTACTAATAAATTGTTAATGAGCTCCATTTGATATCCCAACGCTAGCTGATGAGTTTGATCAACCCAGAACTTTATAAGCTCTTTACAAACCACAATGAAGACTTGATGGTTCCGTTTCTTTTTTTAAGGCATTGATAAAATGTGTTTAACACTGACCCCAAACATCCTAATGTGCCCATGGAACCTGTTATTCCTGGACCTGAGAAATTATATGCCCTAAATCAGTAGAGATCTACTATAGGATGCTACTTACATGGTATCCTATAGTAGAAATTTTTGAATCAGTATAGTTACTAATAGGCTCCCAATGCAGAGAACAAAGAAGCAGGAAGTCTACAAATCCCATCTGCTCTTCTCTGATAATAAGCCTGTTGCTTTATGCTGCAATAGCTGCAGGCAGGACCTGCCTTTCAGGCAAGCCAGTAAAGAATTAATTGCAGTAATCCAGTCTGGGCTATATAAAAGATGTTTTACAATAAGGTCAGAGCACGGACAGTAAACTCCAAGTCTGGGGAGGTTATTTTAAAGTGCAGTTCCAGTCTGAAAAATGACTGTGAAAGTAGTTTTATAAAAATAGGGCCACTACCATGCCAGCAGAAGTCCACCGTCTAATCCAGTATTATGTCTTTAACAAAGGCTGGTGGTAACTTTGTAAGGAAAATATCTCAGAAACAAGAAAAATATAGAGGGATTTTCTCCAGCTTTCAGAAGTTGCCAAATCGGGACATCTGGACCGTTTATTTTTGATAACTACCTGTGTAATACTATTACATTTGCTGAGCCCCATTTTTAAACCAATTAAACATTAGGACTCTACAACACCCTGTGGCAATTAGCCCTGCAATTTAATTATGTATTGTAAGAAAAACTACTTCCTATTATCTACTTTAAATCTGCTCCCTAGTAATTTAATTGGGTGTCCCTTAGTTCTGGTTTTCTGAGAAAGACAGAATGATTAATCATGCTCTATTCAGCTTCTCTTTGTCATTCATGACTACAGAAAACTCAGTTACTTCTCTTCCAAGCTGACAAGCCCTAATTTATATAGCCTTGCCCCCACAGAAGTCAGGCTGAACCTCCCATTGTTTCCTGTCTCCCTCCATAATGAAAACTGAATTTTCTAACCCATTGTTTCCTTTCTATTAATACTCCATGTTTTCATATGTCATGATAGCTTAGGGAAAGACTCTGACAAAAAATTCTTGTAAATCCAAATATACTCATTTAAAGAAATCGGCTTAAACAAAAGCATATTGGCTCCTTCAGAAACACTCATATATCACGAGTATACCTTGCTTTAAAAAAGCTCTTTGGACTCTCCTCCAATATATCGTACATATCCAGATGCCTCTATATTCTGTTATTTATTATAATTTGTACAAATTGGTTTGATAGAAAATCAGACTAACTGAAATGTGGTTCCCCGGAGCAGCTTTCATGTATTTTCAAGACTGATGTCCCAGCTGATGCTTCCAATTTGTTTGGCACCAAGCCTGCTTTGAATGATGGGGTAAATGTCTGTGAGAAGTTCAACAATGTCACACTTGAGCTCCTGTAGAGTTTTTGCATAGATACTACCTGGTCCTAGCAATTTGTTATTGTTAAATTTATAAATTTGCCCTAAAATGTTTGATCAATTAGACATTTTCCCAGAGTTATAGCACAGATTCTTTATTCTCAATGTCTCCTGCAAACATTTTGACTCCCTAGCTGTTGCTAATTTCCTGCTAATTGACTTTCTCTTTATTATACCGTTTCCTTTTTTAAACTACCATGATTCTTTCTGGCTTTTTCCTTATTGAATTAATATTAAACTGAAGTACATTGTAATCATGATTAGAATGGGTTTTCTATAGATCAAATTCAAAACTGCATCATTTTCTGTGAGCCCCGGTTGCTCCAGAAAACCAGCATTTATGGTATCCAAAGATGTTGTCTGTGCATTAAGCTTAGGGTCTGCTAATTTGTAGATCCAGCTAGACAGAACTATCCATGACAGCTCTAATATAATGGTTTGTTATTTTATTTTGACTCATCAGTTCCATATCAAATCACTCTGGCTTTCAAATGCATTAATCCCTTCCCTTCTCTTCCTTTCATTTCCTTATAGACAGAAAGCAACAACCTGAATCTTGCAAGTCAGGATGGGTTGTTTCTTTCTAATGAGTCTTCATCAAAAACAAAGACTAATTATGCTTTCAAAGAACCTTGAGCATTTGCATTGTCTCCAGCATACAAGTATATTGGAGAGTATAATTTGGTTCACAGAACCTTACCGCTGATGAATAGGAAGGAGAAGGTAGAGGGGAAGATGTGGAGTTCAAGGTTGTTAATAAATGAGCTGATAATGTTAAGAGTAAAGGTTTTGAAACAGCAGATAAGCTGTTTAAGTGTAAAATGCTGAAGATCATAATGACACAAGTACAGCTTCTCTCCAGGAGGCTAAAAATCCATGACACGCATTTTGCCAGAATCCAGATTTCAGCTTGATTTGTCTTCAAGGAACAGTGGCCACTGACACAAGAAAAATGCCTTATTTCATGATGACATTAATATCCTGGAGGGTTCAACTAATTCTAGTCCTTTTTTTCTCCTTTTTTTTTTTTCTGTCTTCTGTCATCTTTAATTTTGTCTATCTGCATATAGTTGGAGAAGCAGATTGAAGAAATTCAGCAGCTTTGCAATAAAGTGCAAAAAAATTACTAACCATGTTAGCAACTCCATCATATGGATAACTAAGTGATTTTTACAGTTTGTAAAATTTTAGTGAGTATAGGCCAACAGACTGAACGCTTTATGATACTGTAAAATGGTTTAGAAGTTACCATGTTAAAAAACTAAGCAACAATATGCTTAGCATTGGTTATGTGACATATCTCAGAAAAATTAAATATTACAAAACCCCCTCAGTCCAGCAGTAAATATGTTTTTTTGGAAAGGCACATCTGAGCGGCACTGATACTGTGTCAAAAGATCATGGAAAGTTTGCAGTTGCTTGGAAGGTTTTTCTTATGTCAAAGTGGGTGTGTTAAATTTTCAGATGGTGAATGGTTTCAAAAAATAAGTGTCTGAACTTTCAACAAAAAGTTCAGTTTGATCAAGCAAAAATCTTTGCCGAATATCCAGAAATGCCCATGTAATTTATTTTTGTGATTTCTTTTTTCCCATCAGATGGGATAAAAAAAAAAAGCCTAGCATGCAAAAACCTGTCCTTGCACTATCTATGACCCACTCAGTCACAGAAGATCCAATAAATGGCAAAGATACCTAAAGGTGAATTTAGGTACAGTTAGAAAACCTAAATCCAAACTTGTTTTCCAGACCCTCTCTTTCATATACTATAGAACTTGCAGAGTACTTGAGATCTTTCCTGCAATGGATCATTAGACCAGCATAAAAACCTTTGCCATTCCTCTTGCCATGCCAGGTCTCCTGGGTTAGGGTAGTGATGGATCTATCAATCTTTCTGCCTCTAGGTTCCTTTTGTCCATTCTGGAGGTGTACAGTCAGTGCCAGACACACCTCCAAGGCTGGGGCAGAGCTGCAATACAATCAGCCCATTCTGAGGCAATCTGGAAATAGAAGAAATGCCGTGCAGCGAAGGCATTTCTCGAGTACGCTCACTGGATTGATGAAGGGTGTATGAATTGTGGTGTTACAAAAAGAGCATGTTCTTCTTAGCTAGATCTTTTCCTTGTGTTTTTTCCAATTCCATTATGAGAAGCAAAGTCCCTGTTAGCTCCACTCCCCTGTTTCATTTTTGTTCCTACTGGGGAGATCCTGATTCTGAATTAGAAGGCAGGGGAGTTTTTAAACAGTCCTGGTGATCTCCGAGTTAAAAGCCAGAAACTGGACTTCTCAAAGCATGTGCTCTCCTCTGAGTATCTGGGATGTCTTACACTAGAAGAGGCAGAAAAAATAGTGCTCCTTCCTTGCTTTCCTCCTTCAGCTTTCCTCAGATGTCATTCATGTCAAAAATGGTACGCTTGCTCCCATGGAGAATTAGCCCATGAGAAAACTGGTATTTTACTACAAAAGGCTTTACTGTTACTTTTACTTATCTGTTACTTCGGTAAACAGATAAAAGCAATGTTCAAGTGCATTATCAATTGTATAAACAGATAAAAGCAGTGTTCAAATGCATTATCAATCATATACTTCTGTAGATTATCCAAATATTAGTATTTTAAATATTTGGCTGTTTGAGATTATAATGCTACAAGTACAGTTAGCTGGATTCTCATTCTTAATTCCAAGGTTTGAACTACATACAGGGATAACATAATTCAAAGTTCCATGGGTGCAAACTCCCTAGAGGAACCAGAAGATGTAAAGACAGACCAACGTTTTCTGGAATATTCATCTTACAGTCAAGTTTGACTATTGATTTCAATGGCACCATTATTTATGGCAACACTATTACTTTTTAAATTTCTATCCCCAGTTTTCAAAATCACTGACTCTACTTGCCCTTAATTGGCTTCTTTGCATAATGCTTTCATCCGTTTCTTAATCTTTTCTCCTTTTTCTGCTTCTTTGGGGTATTTTGACATGTGAACACTATTTTTTTGCCCCATTAGGAAAAATGGCTTGAATGCCAGAAAAACTCTGCATTTTCTTTCCAGAAATGATTCTCTTTCTTTCTTTTTTTTTTTTTTTTCCTGAGTAGGTAGTTTTAAAATGTTGGCTGCCCATTATTTTGACCCCAATAGCTGTCTAAGCTCCCTAAACAGGTGTCTGATGACTGCACAGCAATGCCAAGACTCAGACAAGTGCTTTTGGCATGATTATACTCAGATATTGATTCTAATAGGACAAAACCAACCAGTTTTAAGTCTTGGCACAGGCTATGAGACTGTAGCTGTCAATTTATAACTGACACAGTTACAAAAACTCCACAAAAATAGTACATTTACAAGCAGCTTGCTTGGAAAAGGAGGTGAAATCTGAATTTTTCTTGAGCCACTTACACAGGTGCAGCAGTACCACCCAGAGGCCAGTACTGTGCTGGGCACTGCACAAAGAGAAGGAATTAGTTCCCGCCCAAAAGAGCTCAGAGAGTGGAAAGGCAAAGAAGATACTAAGGCTTAGAAGAGATCATCATATGAAGACATTTCTAGTAGTCTTACATGAAAAGCCCCCAAATTCCACTCCCTCACCATCCTACTCCAGCCAAATCTTGAGTGCAGACAACTCCTCTAATGTTGCTAGAAAGGAACACAGCATTCACAGAGATAAACAGAGAATCATTCAGACTGCTTTTAATTATGGATTAGGCCACTCAGATGAGATGGAGAAACTCCAGGACCTGGTCTTTGCTCCAGGACTGTCTCTATATTTTCTAATCTGCAGTCATTCCTGAGGGGCCAATAGGCACATAGTGAATGTGCAGGCAGTGCAGCTATCCTGTGGGCCATGGGCCATAAGGATCCACCCTGCACAGGTCGGGGAACTTGGTAAAAACATTAATGGGAACATCTAGTTTATTCCACACACCAGCCTGTTCCACTGTGTTACACAACTTGGTTAAAACACAGGTACTTTGGGGTGGAAATTGAACTTGGCCCTCCCACTTTCTGGGCCATTGATCTGTTCAAAGAGGAGAACACCACCTCCATGATTTTAAAAGGCAGTAGTTATCAGGAGGTTTTTGAGGAGGTCTGATCTTAGAAGTGTGTGCCGAACATGTTTTGAGAGTATCTGCAGATTCTCCTCCCTGAAATGCAAGGAATGTTTCTAAGTCACAGTTTTATTGATGTAGGAGATTAGAGCTGAGTTGCTCAGACCAAGCAAAGCACAAAACAGGACAGTGGGCCTTTGAACTCAATGAAGGAAATATCTCATGAGTTTAAGACCTCAGTGATTCTGCATCCGTTAAGCAGCTAAACAGAGCTATTTTGGTCAGCAATTTCAGACTTCGGCACGTCAAACCTACCTAAGTATTAAGTGTCTTTACCCTTTGTCTTTATGGAATGAAGGATGTCTGTGAAGAAAAACGAGGTGTTTTAGTGCAGCAGAAGGGAGAAAAGAAGGCTATATTTCTCTCTCATAGCCTGATGTCAACTTGACTGGAAGCTAAAACCACCTCCTGGTGTAACAGAGTAGCTACAGTGAGCAACATGCAAGTATGATCAGAAAGCAAAACCAACCTGGAAAGTGGACACTTCATTCTAAACAACAGGGTTATGTTAAAATATCAAGGAAGGCAAGCAGAGTAGCAGAGTTCTGACCTATATATATTCTGAGTAAATAAACTGAACACATGAAACTATCCCAACACGACATGGATCTCCATACCAAGGAGTAAGGGAGAACATGTCTCCTCAAACTCACAGAGATACTTATTTCAAGAGGAAGAGAATGAGAGGAAAATGTTACAGATGTTTGTCACCTTGTGTCAAGCACTGCTGGGGCGGGGGGATGCTCAGGCTGAGCATTCAATAAGAACCTACACAGGATACAAGAGAATATATTAAAACAGCAAAGCTGTTCTTGTGACATTCCTTGTTCTTGTACATACCAGTAGCTTTGAAGCCATCTACATATTTAAATGCATCAATATGTATTATATGCATTATTTCACTCCTTTCCTCTTATCGCTTGATTCTCCCCCCTGTAGAGCTATGCCCCAGCTTTTTAAAATAAAGTATCCATTACACACTGAAAAAATGGGCCTGATGAATCACAAAACCCCACATAATTTAGTACATCATCTCTCAATACAGCTTTTCAGTCTAATTTAGTGCATTATTGAAGATAACATGTTCATTAAACCAGCTGCCAGCAAACTGTTCATTTGGATTGTTTCATGGAAGCACTAGTCAAAGACAAATAAAACACCACATGCTAATGATATGCAAAAAGGACAAAAACCAATTAAGTTTTGATACATTGGTATTGAGATGTTAATATGATTTTTTTTTAATGAGTACTGCCATGCCGGCTTTTATATGGTAAATATCAAGCATCACAAACCCAGTGTTTCTTTTCAGCAAACTTACAATGTATAATAAAAAAAATAACAAAAAACCACATGGCAAAATTACCAGAGCTGTTCAGCAAGGATGAATTGAGGAGCACAGAATTACTATTTATTGTTTCTAATTGCTACTTCTCTGTCAGTGAGAATTTAACTAGCAGATATTTGGATCCAGGGTTTGCTCCTGGTCTCTAGTGGAGCAAACTAAAACCTCTCATCCCCTCAAACAGTAGGAAGTCCTGGATTCTAATGTGCTGGCTCAGGGGAACATCTAACATCTTCCATTGTAACTGAGCCTTAGCAATAACTGTTGGCTTCTGAACAGGACCAAATTTGTGACCCAAACATTAAAATTTCACCAGTACGTCTCTCCACCTGTTGTGCAAGTCTCATTGTTTCCCGGTGAAGCACAGGGTAATAACAAGTATAGTTTAACTAGAATATGTCATCAACAAGAGACACATACCAGGAAAAGTATCTATAATAACAGGTTTATTAAAGCTACTGCCATTAATTCATAAGAAATTTTCATAAAACTAACAAAACAAACTATCTACTATTTCACGTCTCCTTTGCGTATCAGTCTGAACATCTTTTAAGCCAGGCAAGACAGATTACATCATTATTCAGCTACAGGCCCAATGGTTTAAATTACACAGACATCCATACCTCCTGTCTCCACTACTGAATGTGCAGATGAGGAGAGTAAGTTTGGCTGGGACATCCAGGCATTCAACAGTCTAATATTAATCTATGGCTTTGGCACTTTTCACTTTTCTAAGCTCTTGCTCAGGTCCTGCAGCCTCCGACCACTCTAACTCTGTCATGGTCATATCCAGGAAGTCCTTTTAAGCTGAGATGTCAGGGAATAAAATCAGTTCTGAATAACCACGATCTAAAACATCTCATGGCAAAGACTAGTAGTCAACACCTTTTTTTGTCCAGTAAACTACTGAACTGTTTATTATTTTAGGCAAATATGGCAGGTAAATATTGAGTGTTGTGGAAACATATTATAACAAAGCATGAACTCTTCTTTCAGTTTGTATAGTTTAATACACATATGCTGTCCAAAAGGAAACAAAAATGCTTTCACTGTAGTCTCA
The DNA here is from genome assembly GCF_964188355.1 of Buteo buteo. NCBI lineage: Eukaryota > Metazoa > Chordata > Aves > Accipitriformes > Accipitridae > Buteo > Buteo buteo. Next base: position 16,239,406 of record NC_134184.1, read on the forward strand.
AAGGAAGGAGTTTATCTATCATCTGGCCTAATGTAGATGTCTAGAAACCTGAACTATTCACTCCAGGTTCCTTTGCAAGCCATGGAAAGTAAGACATACATTCAGAGCATGCTTACCATCATGCTAAAATAGATGTTTGCAATCTGACCAATTGAATCACTTCCTAAAAATGTCTACTTCTCTATATGACTGTAAAGACAGAATAGATCAAGTAACTTAGAAGTAGATGTCTACACTGTAGATGTTTAAATTTAGGCAAGATGACTCCATCCAAGGTGTTTAGATACTAGTCAGTTTAATAAAGTAGGAAAGATAAATACAACAACATAATGTCATGCAAAGTATGTATTTCATGATTCATGGCAACTATTAAGTGTGCACTTCTGGGGGAAAAAAAAGGTAATACAATAGTTACCAGAATTACAAACATGGAGTGTTAATTAAAATGCTCTAATGATTTTTGCCTAGAATCCCTCTGCAGTAATAGAGATGCATTTTCCAAAGATTATTTGTTCCATCTTAAAGTTACCATTTAAGTTACTTGGGAAGAATCTTCCTCTGGATATTGTTCTCTCTCCTCAAAGGTGCAGAGTGAACCCACCTTACTCTGTGTGAAAATAGTAGTTTAAACTGAATAGCTGACTTTTAAACGACTAATCTTTGATGAGATTAATCCCATTCATGCTATTCAAAGATAACAGATCTTTATACCTGAGGAGATGTGTTCTCAGTAAAGAGAATATAGTCCCTTCAAAACATATGTGCAGGTATGTCCAGCTGTTCAGAAAATTTCAATAAATTATTGTTACTTTTGCATACAGTTTAGCAGTTTCACAGATCTGATGAATATATTGAACAATATCTTGGTTTGTGTCCTGGAATGTGTGTGTGAAAAGGCATCTAAATTCTCAGGAAATTAATTCCTTTGGAAACCATGCAGTAGGACTGCATTTAGAGTATTTGTTCCTAGCAATAAAAATGAATCATTTCCCATAGCAGTTTGAACTAACAGGCCAATACACTTAGCTAAACACTAGTGGAACTTCTTTATCATGCTTTCTGTATGTCAGAATTAGTAGATCCATTTTTCTGCAAGAGAGAAAAGTTTGATCAGATATGCCAAGAAAATCAGTATTCTCTAAATGTCATACAAGGAAATTTTAGATCAATTTATTTTTTTAGCAAGTCTGCTGAAGTCTGACTGTCCCATCTTGTCATTTGCTGAAATAGTATATGTCAATTTATAATGCTTAATATACAGACCATTGGTATGTCTTTCTACAGTTTTATAACTGTCACAGTGCCTTATTAATTTTATAATGTGATTAATTGTAAAATTCACTCTTTCCATCAAATTTTGCAGTAGAATAATACCACAAAGTATTTTAACAAAACAAATTGATTAATATAATTGTAGTTAACATGATCTTATCTCAGAAGTACATAGGTGAACACCAGCTTATCAGAACATTTAATCTACATTTCCATTTGTCTTTATTTGGTACAGAGGTACTGATTTATAGTATTATGAATTGATAGTTGCTGTGAACAGAGAAGACTTAAAATCTAGCAACTTCTAGAAAAAATAATAAAACAAAAGTTGCATTCTTCACTGCCTTGCACATTTGTTTAACCACTGTGCTCCTCACAAAGGTAAGAATGATAGTCACAGTATATTTTCATTATGATTTAATAGATTTTGTATTTTCTCTTTATTGTTCACAATGGCTACATTATGTGAAAATACCTCTGAACCCTGGCTTACTCCTTTCAGTAGAACAACCTGATTCTCAGATGGCCTTTCAATTTATTCTTGTCACTTTCAGGGCAAGATGCCCTTGCCTCACTATAGGTGTCTCTATTGACCGCACAGGTAGGACTCTACAGATTACAATGAGACCTTAAGAGATTTCCCTCACAGGTACAGAATAATTATTGTGTCTGGAACCTGTGGTTGCATATCATCCTAGGCAACCCAGTCTTACTGAATGAAATACTTTGGAAAGGTTTAAGTATACAGAAATGAGCAAAAGCAATAGCTGTGTTGTAATATACTGAAGTTATTTGAATGAAGCTCTCTACATTGTTTTTTGGATGTTCAGTAAAATATATCTTGAATCTTACCTTTAACTTTGGAATAGCAAGGCTCACAATGCACAGTTTGTCTGTAAATCCAGATGCTGTCTCCTGCTTTCAGATCTTCCAGTGGTCTTTTACATACTTCACACTTCAACACACAAGTAAAATAACAAGAAAAATTAAAATTAAACCCTTCTCTAATATTCATTCCCAGCATGCTGTCTTTCAGGAAGTAAGCAATGCCAGACCAGAATCGAGGTTATGAGTACTGCAATATCATCAAATCTGAACTCTGAAAGAGTAGTTTTAATGAACAGTAAATTAAACAGCTCACCTTTAGACATCTAAAAATCAGATATCTAAGTCTCAACTGTTTCTCTAGGTTCTTATTATACTCACCAACCCCTTTCTACCCCCAGACATTTCCAAAGGGTACTTTCTCTGCCTTAGCTTAGAAATTTATTCTCAAATAAGATTAATCACTCTTTTGAGATCCTTTTGTTTTTTCATTGAGTACAGGAAGCAAGATCAGACTTAATCATCCAACTTGGAGTAGGTCTTAAAGAATCTAAACCTGCTTATTTCAAAATCTTTTATGATACTTTATCTTAACTATGTCTGCCGTTATTGCAGAATCTGGACACTGCTTTCATAAATGCCTTAATAAGCTAATTTTTGAGAGAGAGAAGCATCTGCCATGTTTCGCATATGAAAACACAGAGATACACAGAGAGGTTGACTTCCCAAGATCACAAGGACAGCCTACAGTGGATCAAGGAGCAATGTAATTCGATCTATAAAACAGAATCTTGACACCCGTGTCATCTCTTTTGCAATCTAATAAAAGAATAGCAAATTCTGGTTTCTTTGGATATTTTATCCTCTGATAAGTGAAAAATCAGCATTACTTTTACAGTGCAATTCAGTAACTGAATTGACAGCCATTCCAGAAAGGCTGTAAGCCTTTCCATAATTTTCACAATGGCTGTCTATTCAGATAAATTTGGACTGAAAGTCTTTATTAAAATTAAAAATTAACAGTCTTACCCAGAACATCCCTTTGTAGCTAAATGAATAAAGAAACTGTGTGATGTCAACACCATGGATTTAAAGGCAGTGTGAACTATTAGATCCAGGATCCAGACAATATGCAATTGCCTTGTTACACATGCTCACTAGGGCTAGTATGAAATTGCAACTGAGCACTCAGTGTTGATAAGTATAACATGTTAGAGTACTAGAGACACCCCCACCCCCCACCCCCCCCCAGTTTTACAGAACTAGGTTTTTTCTATATCTTTTCTACATAAGCTGTTAGTATTAAGGTACTAATAAAAGAGTCTGCTCTTTTCACTCATTTTATGTTTCCTTGCATAAATCGGCAAAAGGATGGACATGTTTTCAAAACTTTGTTCATCAAGATTAGCTAGCATTTTTTATACAGAGAAAAAACCTACAATTTGGATTATGTACTCACTGAACTTTTGGTATATAACTTTACAAGGAAACAAAGACTTAATACTGCCGTCAGCTACATGCAAATCTCTAATGGATATAGGGTATTTGTAAGGAGCTAAATGAATATTAATGATGAGAAACTGCACTACTTAGCTAAATACATAACTACAAGCATGAACCACAGACCTACATTAGTTGTTTAATTTTTTGCCAGTGCTTTCATAAATGTATAGTTACACAAAACTTAAGCTAAATTTTGCTGGCCAGACAGGTCCCCACTTGGGAATAGGTAGCAAAAAGAATGTAATTTAAAAAATAAGCTTAAATATTTAACAGATAGTTCAGCCAATACCTACATGTTAATATTCTAACTGCATAAAAAGCCCATTCCTCTCTATGGGGGTTGGTCTATCTAAAAAGAATGGGAACAAACCAGAGCTTGTATTTACTTGCAATAATAGTATTGAGGAGGTATTACATAGTGATTTCCATGGAATAAATTGCATTCTAGTGCTCAGAGAGCTCACAAAGTCCATGTGAGACAAAAAGCATACGTGACTTCCTACACATTAAGTACAACTTTACTGCTGTATTCTGCTTTGGATTGTTTTTCATGCAGTAACTAGGTAAACTAGGTAAATGAACTGCTGTCAGAAGCAGAAGTAAAAACTATGCAATACTGGGCAGAAAAATGAGCTATGCTAATGTGGTGATTTTGCCAAGTATTGTTTGTTAGAACAACAAACTATGTGTGGAGATGCAAGCAGAATTAAGACAAACGAGGCATAAAGAAAACAGATCAGAGGACTGAGCACTGGTAGGTGTACCCTGAGAAAAGTTTAAGAGTGAGTTTTAGGCTGAGGCTTAGGCTTTGGAATGACAAGCAAAAAAAATGTCTTCTGTGCTTTCATTCTTCTTGGCAACAGGTAAAAAAATTACATAATTTTTAATAAATAAGACTGAGGCAAAGACATATCCAATTTCAACACTATTTTATCCTACAGCAGAAACTATCCATAAGACCCAAATTTTAACCAAATCTTTGATGCCAGTGGGTAAAATGATTTCACCTCTATGGCTTAAATGCCTCTTACTGATGCCTTTAAGTGTGGCTTCTGCACAAGTCATGGTTTTAGATGTCACTTAATCAAGAACATCTACAAAACCTCATAAAAAAAGAAATAGCACGAAATTTTACAGTTTGAAGAAAGTGTAAGTAGGATATAATTCACCATGTCAGACTGGAAGCATGTTTAATGAAAGCTTATAAATGTGTAGGACATTCAGGATACGTTCCACTGCATCCTTTATCTTCTTTGTGGTTGCAAGAGAAGAGAGGCAGGGAGAGGGAGGAGAGAGAGAGAGAGGGAGGGGGAGAGAGAGAGATGGAAAGAAAGAAGGAATTATCTAGGGGTGTGAGAGAGAGAGACTAGTATTTCCTACATTAATCTTCTCCTCCAGTGTGCAAGCCTTCCTCTTCTCCCAGGTGGAGAAGGTCTAAGGCCTAAATATTTGCTTATTGTATGTGTAATATAATGCAGGTATTACATTCAAATTATATTTCTTAGTAGCAGGTGAAATCTTCTTACCTTGAAGCAAGTCGAATGACAGCAAATTTGCAAGGCATCTAAGATCATTTTGGCATCTATACCCAAGGGCTTCCTGCAGTACGTACATATATCTTTTCCAATTATACTCCTGTGTATATAATATAACATCAGCTGTCAGAAAAAGAGCTACCATTGAAATCTCAAAGAGAAAATTGATAAGCTTAGTGCACTATGTGGGAAAGACATTTGTATACTGTACAATGGCCATAAATGGAAAAATGTCATGTGTATATTGCCTCCATTCTAGTTGACAGGTGTAATATACATGCTCCTGTGATGGGCAAATTGCTGAGCATAATTGTCAAGTAGCAAAAATACCCTGATAGAAAGAATGCTCTTCTCTGGTGAACTGAATGATTTCAAACAGTAAATGAGACTGTATTAAGCTGCTGAATGTCTGGGAGCATGTATACTAAATGGGGATGAAGTGGAGGGTAATGATTTTAATGTTTTAATCACAAAAGTAAATTGGTAGTTGAATTTAAACTGCTGTCATCTGATCAGTCTGATAAAAGAATTCCCCTCTATGTTGCAGAAGTGCCTGAAAACATTTTTAATTTTCTGCACTGCAGACAGAAGTCCTACCTTCATGGCAGTTATAGTGAACACATGTATAGAACAGCCTACCTAGTATTCATAACAATAGTATTTTTAACAATTTTCTCAGATTTTTTTGCATTCTTATGTGACATCAATCTGTACTTCCTCTAGGTACAACTGTTGGTGTTCGTTTTGCACTACAAAATCAACTGGTCTTGCTCCTTTCTACTCAATGATAAAACTATTGTACTAATACTTAATCATTCCCAGAGTACCTTATAGTTATGTTGGAAAGGATACAAGTTTTTCTGATTTGGTATTTCCAAGTAATGGGACTGTCCAAATTATCTGAACTGAAAATATTGGGTATGTTTAATTTTTTTTTTCCCCCATGAGGTAAGATATTACTGATTGAGCAAATATCCTTATATTTGGGAATATCTTAACTGGTGTGAAAACATAAGAGTTTTTAACAGCATTGTCATGTGAACCTATTCCTCCACATCTGTACATAAAGTTGGTCATTACAGACACCATTCTCACAAAGGAAGGAAATTTTGCAGAGCCAACTCTATCACTTAAGGCATTGGCTATTGTTTCTATAGATATTTTAAAATGTCAGCTGTGACAAGCCTAATGTAATATTAGGCTGCTGAACTGTGGTAATGATTTGATGGCAAGATCCCACTGAAAGGGAGCTCTGTATGAAAAGCTGTCTGATGAGCCTAATGGTGACTTCCATGGCTCTCTTTTGTCTGAACGCTTGAACGCTTATGCAAAATGTCTGTGTCCTTTGATACTCTGCAATGTTATTAATGTGTACTTACCGATCAGAAGTAGAGTAAACAGTTTTGATAGTATTTCCAGTTATATTTTCTTCATAGGCATCATATGATGATTTGCTGTGAAGCAGTGAGTGCATAGCAATCACTAAACAGTACTTTTTATTTTTAAAGGCTTCACTACAATGATGATAATATGCAAATTAAACTAATGTAACAAGCTTTTAAAAAAAATCATCATACTTGGTGATGAGTTCTTTTTCTGTATTTTCACAACCATTAAGAAAAATATATCAAATAAAAAAGCATAAACTAGAAATATAGTGTCTTTAGACTGTGTTCTGTTGTTGAATGATTCTTCAACACTTCAAAATGAAATCCACAAGCCCATTGAAGAAAATCTACATGATGGTATTGGGTGTGCCTGTGCTGATATCCCAGCCTAAATGATACATATCAGGAAATGGTAACACACTGCATTTTTTCCTTTTCCCCCCCTTCTTTCACTAGTCCTTGAAAAGCTGTCAAACAGCCAAACAAAATTACAACATGTCCCTGGAAGCAGAGTGAGAGTCTTTATAATACAGGCTGAACAGTAACTGTATTGTTCCTTCTAGCAGAGTAGGAAGGAATATACTGAATTTAACTATAAGGGAAGTCAAATCTTCCTCTTTTTAACAGTCCCAGTTCCAGTTACTGAACTGTCAGTTTTGTTTGCATGGAAGGGATGAGCATGTATGTGACAGCTGAAGAAGTCATGTGCTATATGTTTTGAACAGTTTTGAACTGATTTAATTATCCTATTCCTCCAGAAATTCATAAGGTACATGGTGTTTATTACATGTTTCGTATCGCTCTTGAATAATGTTTAGCAATGTTAGCAACAATTTTTTATAATCATATGTATCTGCAGAACATGTCTTTTTTTAAGGGAAAGTATAACAGACTGGTAACATGCATATGTAACATGTTACACAGCCCAGATACACTTTTCTACATACCTGCCTTTTACAATGTGTATATATCTTACTAGATTTCTATTCAACATCAGAAATGTATTAAAATTGCACAAGCTTAAATGAGAAATGTTTTATTTATGTTTCATAGAACATAGAAATATGCTTTTATTTAATAGTCATGTAGCAAACCTGGGTTTGCTCACCACAGAGAAAGTATCTCCTCAAATGAACACCCAGTGCTCCATTTACATTTCAGGCAAGATGAAAGTAAGCTAACTAAGTAGGAAAGCAGACTGAAGCTAAGTGATCACCTTTTGAAAGAGTTTTTCTGGCTACTTTTGCCCTGACCAAGCTAGGCAGGTGCACAACACGTCACAGGTTGGAGTATGTTGATGGTGCCTAAAGTCCCTTGCTATAGTGAAAAGTGGCAGTAGTCTATTCCTGTAAAGTATGGGCCTGTGTGTGCTTCTTTTTGTTGTTAAGCTTATTTTTCCCGAATCTTCCATTTAACTCATTGTATTTAGCTGCAGAATCTTAGTGCTGAGTCAGGTTGACATTTCAAATGATGTAGTTAAATCAGGGTTGAGATCAGGGCAAGGTGAGTACTGTGCATTGCACACTCAACATAATTTGGGTATTTAGATGTAGCATGCCTGAAAATAACACTGTTTATCTTACAGAATATTGTATAGAGAAAAATACTTTCCTCAAGTGTCCTAGTGTAGAGAACAGCGTCCGCTGGATTTTAATAACTGGCTAGAGTATTACAGTTGAAATACACAAACATAGATACCACATCTTAAAAAAAAATTATACTGTATAGAACAAAACCACGAAGCTACAGCAAAAATATTCCTGAAGCATCAGTTTCTAGTCTTGCCAACTGAAAGTGTGAGGAAACCCAGAACCTTTTCAAATAAATGGATAGTCTGACAGCTTGACAAGACACTAAGTTAAAACTGAGCCCCAATGCAGCCTGAGAACTCCATATCTGATCAAGTCCCTTCTTTCAGTTTATATCACCCACTCCTTTACTTGCTATTGTGTGACTTGTTTATACAGCAAACTACTCAACAATAAATACTCTGTAGAACCTATTGCATAAACCCTGAAAGAATAACCTGCAAAGACCATTCATTTAGTAAGCTTTCATGAATTAAATTGGGATTAGAGCTTCAGGTAGGGGGCATACATTTTGTCAAGTGTAAGTTAACACTGCATATTGAAGCGCATTCTTTGCCCTGCCATTCTTGTATTATTGTACTCTATTTTAATTTTCAAAGATAATCAGAACATTACACCTCAGACACTGTATGTCTGCAAAATGCTGCAAAATGCTAATTAATTTTTTGTGTTGAATATTCTTTTTGGGTCTTAAAATTGTATGCTGTTTGGATTTTCTTTTCTTCTCCACCAATTCATGGCCTTGGACTTCAAGGCCATGCAGAAGTTTTAGAATACCCAAGTTTCAACCACACTCCAACCTCCTACAGCAAATGTAAGAAAATGAGAGATCAAAGGCTCTGTGCCCAGTCATACCCACACCAAGGCTCGGGTGTGCATAAGCTTAAGGATTGGGACATTGGCCATAGTTCCCATAAAGTACCAGACTGTGACTGCTATTTTCCCTATTAGTAAGTCTATTTCCCTATTAGAAGATTTCTCCTCTCCCTTCCAAGTCATCAGCCTTGATTCAGGCAATTCGTGACCACTATACAGCAATACAACACCTTACATATAGGACTATGTCTTTGAGCAATCCTGTCTACATTAATATTTAATTAATCCACATAGATGGGTGGGTTGGTACTAAGAGAGGTTTTCCTAGTCCAAAAAGGTCTTTCATTCAGGAATTACATATTATATTTTTTGTTGTCATGTTTCTTGAAAATACATTTTGACAGTGAAGAAAAAAATATTGTTTCTTTTGTTTCAATAGTTTCCTGTTACCAATAGACCTGGTATTTATTTAGTTCTATTAAATATCCCTACACCACATTTTTTATTCAGATTTGCAATACATTTGCTTGTAGAGACAGAATCCAGCTAGAGCAAGAGTATTGCGAGATAAATGGTTTTTAAAAGTTTGTACCTGGTCAAAAAGTCAGAAACCCATGTTGCAGTTTCAGTGATTGGTGTAGGAGACAATACATGGGTCAGATTCATCCCATATAGTTTTAGGAACTTAACAAGGCACTTGAGTGAAGAGTGCAATGTTTTCCTTACAGCCTCGGAAGAAATAAGCTCCCTGAGAGCATGGTGTACCTAACATGCAGGAGAAGCCATTCATCTATTGATTATATAATAATTCTGCTTTAACTGCTCTCCTAAATTCCATGCCTCAGCTACATCTCTAGAGCTACACAGGGTACGTCTCGTGCTCCCCACTCTGTGCATTACAGCTATGCTCTGTGGGCTTCTATGGGTGGGATCCTGGAAGCAGAGTTTGGAAGGGCACTGGTATGATTCCAGAGACCAGTGTGAGGTTTCTAAACATCCCTGAAATTTCTTGCATAAAGATGGTTTCTCTTCAGTTTTTTGCAAGAAATGGCACTTTAGATGTTATGGTTCATTTAATTGTCCACAGTACCTGGTCTTTCTTTCACTGTCACTGGAGTAGTTTGTTTCTGGGAGATTATTTGGAGCCCTTGAAGGATTTGCGTATGCTTGCTCAGTTATCCTAAAAACAAAACCACACAACAAGAAAATAAACACTTTTTAGAAATAATTTTCAGCTACACAGCTTTTAGTTACACTTACAGACATAAATGTAGAAGCTTGGGCTAGAAACAGTAGGCAAAAGAAATTTATCTTTTTCTTACTGTTGTTAAATTGTTGCTTGTGAAAAATAATGGAATCATTGACCTAAAATTATAAGTCCTCTAGTTTATGCTCATAGATATTTTCATATCAGAAACTTCATCAAACTTTAATAGAACTCTAGTTTCCTCAAAGTGCCCACTGAGGTTTTCAACTGTGCAGTAAAGTCTCAGTGGTTGATAGCATTCTGCATTTTCTTGGCAGTATTCTATAATGTTTTATTCTTGTTTTTGCTGTATTTTAGTTCCAAATTTTCTTTTTTTATATATACTAGTTACGTTTTTATTTGAAATGACCAGCTAAACAGATACGTAGACTCTTATTTCAAAAAGCAGGATTACAATTCCAGTAAAACCCTGTCTCCTGCAGTTTTCCCTGCCACAAACATGACATGCAACCAAACATAAAAATAAACCTTGTCAGACAAATTATAGGATTTAAGGAGTAAGTGCTAATAATGTTTTTGATGATTTTACAAAACAGCTCAGACAAAGGCTGCTCTTGTTTGGTTCTGCCAAAGGTTATATTCTGAAACAACTTGATGATTATAAGCCTTAACTCTGGATGTTTGCGCTGCAGCTTGATTCATTTCAGTGAGCTTGCCAAGGTCTGAAGCTTTGCTAAATGAACCTCGCTCAGTGCTTGTCACTGTTTTATATGCATAGCATGCTGCATGAAGCAGCACCCTTTATTGTGCTTGACTGGTAATCTGGCAGGCCCCCTTTCAGAACTAAAAAAGAAACTCATTCACCGTAGATACTCAGTGTGTGCTTCTCTGGTCAGACTAAGTGGGACTGCTAGGATAAAAACATTTTATATTAAAAAATAGCAAAACTGCTTATGTATACAGATAGTTGCTCTTCCTCTTCATTTAAATATACAACTAAATGGAAGACTCAAAAAGACACCATCAGAATGGTACCTAAAAGCGTAATACTAACTTCATTTTAATTGACCAAAATGGTTCTTAGTTTTTGCAAATAATGAAACCTAGTGGCTGTGACACTTTTAAACTAGGAATGCATTTACTTATAACTCTTTGAGATGCTAACAGCTGAGTTCACAAAATACCTAGATAAACACAAAAATACTTATGAAGATCTTATCACTAGGCATTTTCATTCACTACAAGACTAGGTTTGAGTCATTGCTTGTCATCAAAATACATGCAGCTATATTGTTATATTTGGTTAATCAGGCACATTTTAGAAATAATACAGATATATTACTCAAGTTATGCAAGTTCTGCTTGCTTGTATAAGGAATTCACATTTTCTAGTACCACACTAAACAGCTACAACTCTTGATATTGGCTCTTTAAATTTTAGAGAACTATGGATTGAGTCTCACCGCTTTTTATTTTGGTCATCAGCAGACTTTACTTCAGTGTGATCACCAAGGTCCTCAGCTCTGTGAGAGTGCGAAAGACCTCAGAATTAATCAAATTATTTTATTCAACCTAAACATATTAAATGAGTTGAATTACTTATGTTGAAGGAGAAAAAAATTATATGCATCTCACAAGGAAGATTCCTGACTACTTTGAGTATGTATCACAATTGTTTCATGTCATAAGTGTTTAGTTAGTTATGAAGTAAGCGTTATCAGTTCAAACTTCAATATTTTTCAGTTTCTTTCCAGTGTGGCACTACAAAAGAATGACAAACTACTCAAAAATGCTAAGTTCATTACAGTATTGTAGGATAATTCAGGCTGGAATTCAGGGACCTCGGGAGATCTCTAGTCCAACCTCCTGGTCAAAGCAGCAGCAGCTCTGAGGTCAGACCAGGTTGCTCAGGGGTTTTTCTAGATGGGTCTTGAAAAACTGCAAGGACAGAGATGACACAACTCTCCATGCAACCTGCTCCACTGCTGGACAGTCCTCCTTATATCCAGTCTGAATCTCTCTTGTTTCAATTTATGACCGCTGTGTCGCATTGTGTTGCCATGCCACAGGTGATGGGCCTGCCTACATCTTCTAAACTGACTATGGCTCCATCATTTTAACTTGATAATATAATTTCATTCAGTACAGGCACCAGCACCATGAGCTATGGAAATGGCTGCCAAAGTGTGTTATTTGCTGTGTCGTTACATCCAGCCCAGGTTCCTGTTGCAACTACTATTATCTAGGGTTGTATACAATCTTTAGGACCATATGACCACATTTATACTAGTAACTCATAAATCACTGGCTGTGAAATAGCTGGTTTTATATAATAAATGCACTTATTAATATATGGCATCTATATAATACATTAATATAATTTTACATTAATATTTTATAATAAATGGCCTGTAATTAAAAATAAAAATGTTATCCATTGAAGAATTATTTAAGATGAAAAAAAGGCCACATTGATTCTCATTTGAAAATGAATAATGATAATAAGAAAAAAGAGGGGGTTTTAATTTATTTATGATACTCCTCTTTTGTATTTAAAGGACAATTTTTAGTTTGATGAAGCATTTCACATTTATTTAAAGAACTTTGGTGGTCATGCACTGACTGTTTAGAGTTGCAATAAGATAAAGTCAAGTACTACTTGCATTTCTTCCACACTGAATTATTTGTATTTACTAGCCTGTATTCAATGAGGAATTTTAAAAAGTTAAAATTCTATGGTTTAAATGAAATAAAAATATTAGTTTTGATTCCTCTAATGATCTTTACAGAACAGAACTAATACTAATATCCAACCAACCACAAACATTTTATAAGTATATATAAGGGAAAGATTATGACAGCCTTGCCTCTTATTTTTCTGACCAGCAGTATTTATTTCAGTAAAATCCTCAAGGTCTTTTCCTCTGAAACAACAAACAAATACAACTGTTAAAATATTCCCCCTATCTGGGAAGAGGTAAAGTGTAGTAAAAGAAAGAAATATATTTATGCACACATTTAAAGGGAAAAAAGTAAATCGTTAGTTAAGTTTATGTTCAAAATTTGCAAATACTTATGGGCTTGACCATAATAAGAAAATATGTGTACAGTTTTTCAGTAACAGGGTAAAGTTCTGTACAATTAAATAAAAAATATTATCTAGTACAGCCAAGAAAATAAAAAGGCTTTGTTTAATTGTATCAACGCAGTAGTTTAAGACTGTTCTTTGCCAGTCAAGACAGTGAAGGAGAAACATGAACTTTCGAAGAACTTTGTATTCATATACAGGCTCCCAGCAGCTTAATGCTTGTTTGCATCATTAATTTGCAAAAAATATGTTTTTATTTAAACTAAGAAACTTCTATTTCTTAAGACAACACCTAAAAATATGTCCAAATGTCCACATATTTTTGCTTTTGGAATGATAAGAAATTACCTCCATGTGTCATCATAGTTAACACTTAAAGCATTGATTATGTCTGTACTTATACTGAAAAAGTAAACATCCAAAGACTCACAAAGTTTACATAGAAGGAAACACTTTTTTTAAATTTCATAAATACAATTACACTAGTGGTTAGTTTTTGCTCTGGATTTTTTAAAAATTATTTTTAAATGGTTTAGCAAATTAGAGAATGGTATGACCTATGAAAAGCACTCTAACTAATGTAAAAAACCCTGATCCCCTTTAGGTAGAAGTAGGGAGCAAAAGGAAAAGACTAAGCTCTGTGAAGCTGCTAACTTGCTCACTTCAATCCATAATAGGCTTATTAATCTTAAAACTTTGGATGTCTCCTAAAATTCAGTAGTGTCTCAAAGTATTGGACTCTACCCTAATAAATTCTCTGTGAATTAAAATTTGCAAAAAAATCAGACTCAACTTACAGGTTAGTGCTAAGTGTACAAATATATATGTATGTATGTATACATATATGTGAGATTGTCTACTGTAAAATAGATGATCACGTTAGCAACATTTATGTGCTGCTACTGTTTAGAACATTATTCTTGAAGTTATCTGTAGAATTTCAGTGTTAGGTGTGACAAATATTACATAGCTCTTACTAGCACAGTACACTGGCAGATCCTCCCTTTCCATATGCTGAAGGGCTGCTTATGGACCACAAGATACTTTGCCTGAAACACACTGAACTGATGTGCTGTTCGAAAATGTAAGTTCAAGCTGTTCTTTATGGATCACTGCCCTTGCTGAATGAAATGCTTTGTTACACCCTGTTGGGGCAACACTTATCATCCATGAGTTCTGCAATATTTTGTTTAATGCCCCTTCTCTAACTATATTAAAATATTTCTTTAATAATTTTATTGAGGAACCATATAAGGCATGTATGTAAGCTTACCATAGATATTTCTTGTTCAGCTGATAGCACGCATGTCAGTTAATTAATCTGTACTGTTATACTCATCATTCTGTATAAGGAATGCTACTTACTAATCTATAAACTTTTTACAGATTTGCAACATTACCTTTCCTGACATTCTCACAGTTACAAACTACTCATTGCCTTAGAAAAGCAGGGCCTGAGAAACTTTGAAGACTTACTCCTTATCACTTGTGAAAGAACTTGGATTTACTTTGATGAGGTTATCGAGATCTTGGTTCCTTTAAAGACAGAACAAAAACCAGATCAAATCACAATTAGTATAGCCAGCTGTCAATTAGCCAAATTAAACACTCACTTAAAAATAAATTATAATTGACACATTCTTTATGAAAGACAAAATTAAACTGATGAAAAGTTCAAAGTATACATCGTTTTAGTAATTCAAAGATATTCATAGACACAGCCATATGCCCACCATATGCACATAAGCACACACTCTTCTGGAACAAGAGGACCAAATTATGTTTTGGAAACAACAAGTTATAACTAATACTTATGTCAAAAAGTATAATTCCCGCTGAACATGCATCATGGACAACTTCAAAGAGTACCTCCCTTTTAATATGCTATGATATAACAAAAATCTTTACCAGAAAATACAATTAGCCAAGTATTCCTGATATGTGCATGAACAATTTCTTAGCTAAAAAGTAATTATGGACTAAGTCTTTCTGGATAAATCAGCAAAAAGTCCATTAGTCTATTTGGTAGGCTATCTAGACCAGCTCCTTCCCAATTAAACTCTCCCTTGTCATAAGAATTTTCATGTTGAAACTGAGCAATGCTGAGAACTAGTTACATCCACTGATCCTTGAACTTCCATAAAAGAAATAGGATGTGATTTACTATTATTATCTGATATAAGGGGAAAAAAAAAATCTTCCTTGAATTAGATCTTGTTGGTTAATTAATTTTCTTTTTCAATATACTAACATTAAACAGGTAATATATATTAATGTAATGTAACTATTAGAAATATAAATCAATGTCTTTTGTACTCTTTGAATGGAACATTTAGTAGTATCAAGTCAAAACATGGGGTGTTGCTTTGACTGCCTTTATTTCCCTTCAAAGGGTTGCGCTGGCATTAACATTTCTATAAAACACTACATTTTCATGAAAATGCATTTTCCAACTGCAATCTCCTCTACTGAAGAACTTTCAGCAACTTTACCTAAAAAGTTACTATCTAGTAACCTTAACTCACTACAAAAAATTGAAAAATTTACTCTTCAAAAGAAAGCAATGGGAAAAGAGTGATGCCCATGATGGTATGGCAGTCCCTCCGCTGTAGGACCTGTTCTGTAACCTGGTAGTCAACAGTGTTCCATACGGTCTCATTACTGACATTTCATTCTGAACAGTTCTGTCATGAAACAGCATCTCAGTGAAAGATAAAGACAGCCTTTTCAGATTTCTTCTTGGTCATGTTTGCCAGCTTTGGGTCTCTCTTTGATGAGATCATCAAGACCTCCATTTGCTTAGGAATGAAACAAAACCAGTTCAACGCAAGGAGAGTCTACTGCCACTTACCAAGAATTCCATACCAGTCTAATAAATCTACATATTATATATTTTTGTAAATTCTCTTTATATTATCACAGATTTCACACTTTTCAGAGTTTTCCTCCAGAAGCCAGAGTCTTGTGGTTATCCAAAATTATCCTTTCCTTTACAAACTGGATGGCAAATTGCTTCCTCAGTACTTGGAGGTAGCAACACTAAAATGTTAATAAGTCTAATAAGACCACAGATAGATACTTTGTTGGCTTATATTTTTGCTATTTGTATTAATAAAAAACCTCCAGCTGTGTATGTGTCTGGCTTGAGTAAAATATACATTATTATTCTTGTCTGCTGCATCCTCCATTCCTTTATGTTCTTAGAGGTATTTAAAATATGCACTTCAAGTCTTCTATAAAGCCTACTGAAGCTTTGGAATTGCAGCTACCTCAATTATGATCTTTATGTGCTATGCAACCCTCACATATGTATTGGCCTCAGTGTTGCACATTCACCCAAAGCACAGAAAGCAAGAGAGTTGGGACTCCTGTTCGTTCTGGTTGCAATCATAGGATTATATGCAGTTTACTCAGCAGGGTTATCAGTAGCCTTTCTGCTTACTTCTGCTGACTTTCACAGTGTGGAGCAACAGAAAGGCTGTGACAGTAGCAAAGCCATGCCCTGCAGGCCAGTATGCTTCTATGTCTGATTTTCAAAGGAATATAAGCATTTGCAGAATCAAATTCCAATACATTTTTTATGAGACTTAGCTCAGTAGAACAGATATGTTTGAAATTTTTACTCATGGTATAGATATAAAATATTGTATTAACTTTTTTACAATTTTCAATTTCATATTCTTTAATAATCCCTGGGGGTTCTTCCTTCAGAATCAGATAAATGTACTGAAGACACCTTCCTATAAAAATAAGCAAATACAATGTAGGTAAAATATGCTCCCACCACTAGAACTTCTTGTGTTAACCTTTGAAAGAAATGTTAAAATATCTTAGTGGTTTTTTATGAAATGCTACACAATTGAATTAATAACACTATAGAAATTGATTGTAGAACACTGGGAATGTGTTATATCACTTATATACTTGTTCTTCTTGTAGGTAACATTTTTCTGTTGACAGGGAAGGAAGAAACTCCTGTAGATCAGCAGGAAAGATTCTGGCTTTAAAACACAATCTTTTTAAGTTTTCACATGTATTTTAACACTTTTCCCAGGTAACTTCAGATTTGCTTCACCTTAAATTGCTCTGTTGACTTTGCACGGAGTTTTCAAACAAAAAAAAAGAGGAGTTATCTAAAATAGTTCAACCTTGACCTATTACCTGTTTGGAAATCATCGCTGGGGTGGGGGGTGGGGGGTAGGGGGAGATTTACAAACTTCCAATAATTTAAGAATCATTCATTCAGAAATGTGTGTACTGGCCCATATTAATCCTTGGTGCAACTCAAGGGATAGATGAGCTAGTTCCCTTCTGTAGACTTTGCATCCAACAGTTATTTTTTTTACTTTATCATACATTACTTTCAGTGCTTTGAGTATCCCAATGCACTGACTGGCTTGCAAGGAAGATTTTACTTGCTGTCCAAAGGGATGGTAACAAAAGCAATAAAAGTCTAGGCTGCATGTGCACTGCTTGTCAACTTGCAGCCTGATTTATAGAACACCAACACTGAAGAGTGCTAAAAAGTGAACAGAAACAGTTGCAGCTGCAGATTACAGCACAAAAATACATGCTGACTGACCTGTTCAGCTATGCTTTATGGTTCCTATGGAACATAACTTCTGTAAAACATAACCCTTAGAAGATATTAATTTATTGCACTGGTAACATTTCTCAGACTTTCACCCTCATGAAACATCTGCTTGACATGACTGCAGCAAGTAATCAGGGCTGACATCTTGCAAGTTCTTTGCCTTGAGGTGGCTGGCTAGTGCAAAGGAGAGGTCATACGATATGTAACTTCAACCGCTGGTTCAAGCATAGTTCAGGTTATTAGCAACTGAAGTTAAAGTTTGAAAGCTGTTGTTTATAAAAGGATAAGATGTAAAGCAGGGCAAGCTGCAGGACATAGGGGATAGGTCAGAACTTATCTGATTAGGTTCAGGGCATACTTTTGCGGAGTTTTTTAATGTCTCATTGTTAGCAAAGCTACATTTACTTTAGCAATAGCACACAGTGGGTATCAGTGTTGACATCACCACATAACCCAGTCTCACATTAAAAATTAAAGTGGATGTGCAATACAGAGCCTAAACAGAATTTCAGTTTAGGTTTCATTTGAGAGTTGTTAGCATGCTAAAAATCAGCAATACAATTTATACCTTTTCTAATACTTCTAAAAGAGATGTCAAGTATTCAAGTGGAGAAGAGACTAACCTATATATTCATTCATACATTAAAGAAGCTCCTTGAATATCAGAATATCAGATGCAGTGAAAGGCTGTTGTGGAGAAGGTTTTCCAGTTGCAGATATAACTGTCATTTGAAAAAATAAACTATTTCAATGTCCAAGGATGGCTGAATTGAATTCCTACTTATTAAATATGTCAACAATTTTAAAAAATATAGATGATGACGGAAAACAGCAGCATAAAACTTCTACACAAAGCAGTTTAGACAAACTTGGGGAAATATCTTTCAAATATGGTAGGTGGCTTGTAATAGATGCTGACATTTTTCATAGGTCATTCCAAAGGATGCCACCTCCAAGCATAGTATTTTCAGAGACAGACATTACATCACTGTGAACATTCTGCCTAGAGTGCGTATTTTTCAAAATGGATGAGAATGAGGTAGGTCAGACAGCCTGCCAGGAGGAGAATATATAGTTCTTTTCAAGAAGATGAAATATTTTAATACCGCCATAGGACATGATTGAAATTTTTTTAGGAGCACCTAACTCAGGAAAACAAATATATACTTTTGTATTCTGTATAAAAATACTTGGAACAGCAGTACAGAGGATTTTGTATCACGTTTTGTACAAAAGGATCAAGTATTGAAAAAACCAATGAATTTATTATAAAATAAAAATGTTAAGACTTAGAATAAGACCTAGGTGTGTTTGTTAGCATCACTGAAGTATGGAAGATAATTCTATTAATTCATTTACTTTTTCCTTTGTAAGGGACCACCTCCAGAAAAAAAGTATATTCTGCCTTTAACATCCCCTTGCACAAAAATGCTTAAAATAGCACTATGAATCTAAAAGAAAGCCCCACTCTCAAGGCCAGAAAAACCTATGTGCAACTGGGCCACTGTGGGCTTCATGCTATAAACTTGTTAACCATGAATTTTGCTGCTGCTGTCTGCTATTTTGCCTCTAGCTGCCTGTGTAAAATAGGGTTAGAAATTTGACAACTAATGAAGAGAGTCCAGCAGAATAAAAGGCTAGAAAAGAAGTAAAATAGGTTTAAAAAAAGCTGTCAAGGCACGCTGCATGCAAAATTTATGGCTTAGTTTAACCAGACACTCCTGTTCTGCCATATCTTGGACCCCTATGCCTCTCAGACCCAAACAAAAAGGGAAATTATTTAGGGTTTGTGTGATAAGCTCTCCAGAAATTAGCTAAATTTCAAAAGCTTAATATCTCTGACCCTGAAACAATATCAGCAAATGTTCCTTCATTTGCAGAACAAATGTCTTTTGTGTTATCTCATTTTATTAATGTTGGGTATCTAATGTCTTCCTTGATTTAATGTGCAAAAGACCTATGGACATGTTCAGTAAGTAATCTTTAAAATTATAAAAATGAATGTATGATGCAATCACAAAGTATGATTTTTTTCCTCTTACGCTCTGTATTAAAAACTTAGAGAAATTGAGTTGCCTACATTTTGCTTTGCCTTTCAGTCTGCATTTGATTTCTAACTCAGTTCACTTGAGATAATGATCTAATACTTTTCAGTCCTTCTGCTCTGTGAGATCTGTTTGTGAATCTCATTTATTTCAGTGGATAATAGTTCCATAATTCTGGTTTAACTGGTGACAAGTCAGATCACCATCAAGAAGGAAAACACAAATGAATCCCATCCAGACATTCAAGCACAGCTAATAGTTTTTTTGGTTTGGTTTGGGAGTTTTGTTTTTGGGGTTTTTTTAATCTTGAAAACATTCAGGTAAAGTTTCAAATGGCATAGAAACAGGAAACATGAATCATGCCTACAGAGCTTTAGTGATGTCATTAGTTATTTGATGAAAGCAACGAAAACCTTTCTAATGTTTGTATTTGCAAATTGGGAAGGCAATGAAGAAAACAGTCAACAAAAATAGATTTTAAAAACTTTGGTCACATTTTGCTGACTGTCCTTATGCTAAGGCCAAACTGAAGTTGAACCTGGACATGTGTGGGAAAGAGTGAGAAACAAAATTTTAAACAGGTCCAAGCCATGTTCTTGAACCTCAAGTATCAGACAGGAAAGTATGTGACCACAACTCCCTAGTCATTCAGTGAATGCTTACTTAACGTGTAAAAGTCTTGCTAAGCCCATTTCTAGTTCCAGATGTTCCCTAATTCCTGAAGGCATTCTTGCCTTGTTACCTAGAATTTCATCATCCCTCTTTGCTGATACACAAACAGTCCATATAATACCCAAGCACCAATATTGTAGGTGTTGTTTTATGGACCAGAAAACTGAAGGACCACACAAGTTTCACAAGACTTGCTGTAATGTCTTTAATCAGTGCGGCAATTCATGTCAAATCCCTGGATACTCAGTGAGGCCAGAGGCAAATCTAGTAAAGGAGTCATACACAGTATTTTTAATAGATCTCCATCTGTTTTCTAATTAAAAGCCCTGTGCAGGATAATAAAAAACTACTGAGGTGACTCCCTCTTTCTAATAGATGATACTATAAGAGATATATAATATTTCTAAATATGATACCAAACAAGCTGCATCTGTTGTCCCTTCTTCAGTGATCTCTCCCGGTTGACCTCCCACAAAGCATTCTGATCAACAGTTTCTTCTTCTGACATGATGGAATATGCAAAGACCACACTAACCAAGTTTGGCTAGAACCTTAAGGGCATTTCTGACCTAGTCATGTCAGCACAGAAGAAGACAAAAACAACTGATTGCCAACTGGACCTTCCAAATCTGAACTAAAAGAGTTGGTCTAGAGTACATTAAGTATGTCAGGCATCTCACTGGATAAACCTTAACATCATGGGCCCAGCTGAATTTTGATCTGCCATCCATGGCTGCTTTACTGTCCCTATATCAGATTTTATCATTAGTATAACTGAGAATGAATAAAGAAGTTCTTTGAGAAAAGAGTGGCATTTATTCTGAAGCAGGGTGCATTTCCTTCCACACCACTATGCTGACTAATCAGTGCCAGGAGCCCTCATTCAGCCCTTTCATCAGTAACAGCCGAGGATGAGGGAACAGAAGAGGTCTGCAGTCAACTGTGAAAGCCAATTTATACTGTGCCAAAACCAGTGTAATGCTTCACCCAGAGGATTTTGGAGTTAAATACAGAGGAAGAAGCTGTTGATCAGAATGTTTTATAGGAGGTGGACTGGGAAAGATCACTGAAAAAAGGACAACAACTTATTCAGTTTTGCTTGGAGGATATGTATGACCCTGTAAACACTGTATTAACTTTTCAGTTAGGAATAATGGTCTTGGATCTCTTCACATAAGCTCTGCAACAGGAAATCATTTATATCAACATGCAGAAAAGCTGTAAACTGACATTCCACTGAATGCCTGATCTGTCAGAATTGGGAGGCAGAAGGTCCCTGTCACTAGGAAATGCCTTCTGCTGAAATGCAAAAATGTATCATCAAAAATGACTGTATTAATTTGTACTATCAAAAACAACTTAGAAAGTGTAAAGCCACTTCACTTTACCATAAAGAAAAAATTGTCATTGTAGCCAAAGCAATATCTGGCTGCAGTTACAACTACTGAATTATGGATATGCCTATGTGAGTTCTGTTTTAGTATCCTTGCTTCCAACATTTTGAGTGACATAAGTGTCCTCCAGAACATTTTAGATGTCTGCTGAAGGTCTCACTAAAAAGTGAAAGCAAACAAAAAAGACATCAAACTGGAAAAGTCACACAGGAACACCTGTGTGGGAGTCATGCCTTCTAATTTTGGTCATCTAAACTTTAGTCGAACCTAAGATAATTCTCTAGGATGTTTCCAGTGGCTGTTTGGAATTGTCTGTCTCTCTCCATAGAACAGATTTCTCTCTTTCATGTAATGGGAACACATAATTGGCCAATGCTTCAAAATGCACCTACGTGTTCTTTCAGGTTTGTGCTCTTTGCAGCTTTAGAACAATAAAAGTTTTATCAATAAATGTTCACTTAGGAGACCTGACATGATGGTTTTAATTCCATTGGTTTGAAAAATTCCAAGTTGATACCAATTTACTCAAATTTTTTAAATAATTTCAAAAAACCCTGTATCATATTTTTTCCACTCTTCAAAGTTGCCAAATGTTGATAGACACAGAAAAATGTGTCCTTGTTACAAGAGATAGTTTAAGCGCAGGTAATTAACGTGTTGTTCTTTCATGATCTTTTATAATGAAAACTGGCAACACACGTGGAGTCAAAGAGGAATATCATTAAAAAGGAGCATAATACAAACATTTACAGCATTGTCTAAATTTGCTACTATCTGACAGGAGTGATTATAGTTAATTACCCTGTATCATATAAGAAAACCTGGTACAGAACTAATATTCAATGTACGGTAATTTATAGAAAATAAAATGTTAAAGAGTCAAGAACATAGTATCTGCTTAATTATGTCAGAAAAATATTCTAGTTCCTTGTTTCTTTTCTCTAGAAATTGCCTCTCTTACCCACATACATACAAATAAACAGCTGCAACATTTTCTTCAACCTAGCTCTGCTGTTGATGGCATACCAAAAAGGCATGTTTCTGTAAAATTTCTACAATATGCCCTGTGCCCCTACAGACTAAGAGTCATTCACTGGTAGCAGACAATCTCACCAAGGATGCTTTAAGAGCTGAGTGAGATCTCTAAGTTCTTATATAGCTCCTGTTACTATCACTTCAAAAGCTTCTCCTCACATATGTCCAACACAAATTCTGATATATCTATGCAAAATAAAAGATAAATTTATTACTTCTACAATTTATGAACTCTTGGAAATATGGCTTTTTGATTATTCTGCATCTTTTGGTAGTAATACCTTTGTTACTGCACTGGTAAATGTGGCCCACTGTGACAAACACTGTTACTTTCTGTATAGATCACATGCAAGCAAGTAGCACAGTTGAATACAAGTGAACACCATATAAAAGCAGTTTATAGAAATACACATTTTTGATCCTAACTATAATCATTAAGGAAAGATCAACTAAAGCTGTTAAACACCCTTGGGATATTTGAAGTGGTTTAACAGTATTACCTACAGAACATGGTTCTTTAAAAAACGCAATTTTTTAAACACCTGCAGTTAATGGTTGCAACAATTCTGTAATGGAAAAACACAGAGTGAGAATCTTGGATCTTCACTGAAGTGGAAACAAAACACAAAAAGAGCTTGATAAGCAATGAATAAAAGACCCATTGAGTAAATCAGAAAAAAAGTTTCTCTATGTATCCATTGCAGTGCTCATATGCTGCTGCATTTGTAAGATACCAAGAGACCTGATTTGAGGATGAACTATTATGCTCTGAAAAATACACAATTATTAGACAGTGGTTATCTTTACTTTTTCTGGATCCTAGCCTATTTATGCTGTCTAGTGTACCTATAAATGCCTTAACTAATCATGAGATGCCTACTCCATTCTGTTAATCATATCCATAAGGTGGAGGTCCGTATGTCCATGCGTCCAGCTATGCTATATATATTATTGTATACTCTGCATTTTAAGATGGATGCCACGTCTAACTGTTGTACTTGAAAACAATGCAAAAATTGCTTTTTATGTTAACAGAATCAGTGTTAGGCCTTGCATGGAACAGTACACAATGAAGCTTACACTTTTAGCCAAAAGAGATAGTATCTGACATCCTTTCCAGGTAAATCCCTTCCAAAAGATTTTCTGTGTATTGCTGACCAGTTTGATAGAAAACAATTGCCATTTACCTCTTATTTTATACTGAAATTAATTCATTATTCCTTTAATATCCCTATCAGAATCCTGAGTGAAAGACAAATAATCAATTAAGTATGACTTTAAAAAGCATGACCTGAAAATCTTTCCATTCTAAGTAAAAATATAGGAAATTAAAAGATGTAATATAAAATATTGTTCTAATAAATGCTGGTGTTACCATTTACTTCCCCTGTGTGGCATAACCATTTTTTGCCAGAAGTGTAGTATTTATATGACATCTTTAATAGAAGAAAGGCACTTCTGCTGACAGCTGCTTAATGCATTTTTGGTTAGCGTAAATTTAACAAAAATCTGTAGTTTTATGAAGCTAACACAGCAGCAGCAGATGGATGACATCTGAAGCACAAGCCAAATGTAAAGGAATTGTAGCAGGAGTAGAGGGGGCTGAATTTTGCCTACTAAGATTACAGGCTACTTATAGTTTATATAGTGACACAAATAGCTGTAGCAGCACAATGTTACCATAGAAACTTGCAGACCAGTAAAATATTCCTCCATCTCTCCACCAATGGAGGGACAGGAATACAAAGCTTGATATGGTAATGAAAGCCACTGGGGGATGATGAATGTGAACTGATTGAGGGTGAGGATTAAGTAAGACCTTAACAAGCCTTTAGGAGTGAAGAATGGCAGTGACTTCCCTAGTTAATACAGTGGCATATTTAATTTTCTAAGATCACCCACATTTGTTGGCAGGAAAATATTTCACTGAAACATTACTTTTTTCCTAGGGATTACACTGTCAGACATCTTTTGGATGTCTTTCTTAATTATTTTGTATTGTTTTTACATACTGGAGGCTCTGGGAGAGGGGGGCATGATTCAAAATAATGTAGAATGTGGCTTCAGACCTCAGAAAACTGTACTTTATGAATCAAAAATTAGCTAATTTAAAATGATTTTAGTGTCTGCAGCATTTAATATTTCCAGGTAAACACTGCAAAATGAGCTACTGTAATTCTCAGTGCATATCTGGAAACCTATTTCTAATTCACTCACTTTTTAATTGCATATTCAGGCATTTTATTCTGGTCAAGGTCAGAAAGTCATATTTTTTGCATGGTTATTGCTGATTGTTTTGAAAAATGTAACATCTCCATCAGTAGAGAACCATATGATTTGCTGGAACTTCAGTAAAAAAAAATAATAAAATTTCTCTGCCTTTTCCACCAATAGTTTTCATGGTATTCTGTACACTTTCCAAGATACATTAGTACATATGCCATCTAACTCATACCACAAGAACAAGTCCATCTGTTCAAATGTACTAATTTTGTCACACTAAATCGTATATGTTGGGTTTTTACTATTTAAAATATTAACACTACAATGCACAAGTAGTTTTTTTGTTTATATACATAGTAGTGTGTAGATATTACCTCTCCCACAATTTATTGAAGACCAAAGAAAATATACTGTATAATCCATACCACTTCAATTCATCTGTTTCCAAACATTTGCAGCAACTATCTATATGCTGCTCTATAAGATTCAGGCTAGACAGACTGAAAGAATAAAAAATTAAACATCAGAGATAACTTATCAAGTCAATAAGAAGGAATTCATAGTTTGTACTTCTAGGCCAATTGTTAGGACTAGGTAAATGCTGCATTTATCACACACCGTGTCCAAATGAGCTATCAAATATGGAAATCAGAGTACTTAATATCACATTTATCAATGTTTATCAAAGCACTGTTTTCATTATATCTGCTTATGTTACCTTGCTGTAGCTTGATCATCCACATCAGTCTTTGATTTCTGAGGGGTCACTTGATCTGATGAAAAGGCAGCCCTGCAATAGGAATGGTGAAAACATACTTAAGGCACGAGAAGATATTTGGAAACACATTGTATCATTGAAATGGGCTATCATTGCAGATGTAGTATTTCTTACAACTGTAACCACAGTGAGATCAGATTTTCTTTGAGAAACTTTTTTGTTTTTTTTCTTTAAATATCATATATATTTTTGATATACATAATATATAAAAATACATATATTATATATATGTAAAGAATACATATATAAAGAGCTATGTAATGCTTTAGTTCACTGGATTACTGCATCCACTGAGCTTTTTGAAAAATTAGTATTCTAAGACTACCTGTTTTTCTAGCATGGATATACTAATAAAGCAGAGTTTCTTTACTGTGTCAAAATTATTTTAGTAATAAAGGAACTTTTAAATACTTTTCTACCTTCTACCATTTGCTACCTACTAAATAAATTTTACTTATTCAGTAAAGACTAGCATTTTACTTGTTTAGCAAAGTACTGATTTTTTAAAAATTAAATAAGTAAACAATTACACTTTCCTATTTTTAATTATTTGTGTTAACAGTCAGATTGGCCACTACAGGAATACTAAAATTATAAGAAATTATAAGAAAGGGAGAAGGTGGCCAATACAGTTGGAAATGAGAGTTATGTGCTTTAGAGAATCTTTCTGTTAGGATGGCAAAATAAACCATGACAAGTTGTGTAGCTGCTTTAATTAGAAGCCATGAAATTACAGGTTGGTTAAGTGATCTTTTCCTAATTTAGACCATATGAAATGTACATTTAATTAATGAATTAATTTAATGAATTTATATTCTAAAATTAGAGCAACATTTGCAGATACTCAAATAAGTTTAGAGTACTTTACATTAATTCATCTTATGTTAATGCCTTCTGCTACAAGCCTTTGCATGTGCACAGGTTTTTAATTTACCACTTTTTTTCCTTCACTTTGCTCACACTCTCTTTTTCACTCCCTCTTTAGACCATCAGTTTAATATAAAGGACTATTTGCACTAACAACATATATAACTGTGGAACTAAAATTGTGAAGCAGTTTTTAATTTTTTATGCAGTTACAGTTGGTTTTTCAATTTGAATAAATATCCAATGAAATGTTCTAAGCGATGTGAAAATAATTACATTTCTGCAAGGAAGGAAGTCTTCTTCATGTTCTTCTGTGACACTGACTATGGAGGAATCCTCCCAGGTAGATTATACAGTCTTTGTATTATAAATAAATGTAAAATAATAATCAAGGTTTGTGCATGGGATTGTGTTTCATTTCTAAATCTACTAAGAAGCAAAGTAAAAAAGACATACATCTTTGGAGCCTCTGAATTTTCCAAAGTGGTCCTAGAGAAAGAAAAGAGTAAACATTTCAGAAACAAAGTAGCAAAATGCTAGTATGGAAGCACTTTGCAAGATTTTAAATCAATCAACAGCAATTAATTTTACTTTTCCTTCCTTCCAAGATGGTATTTTTCTTTGTTTCTTAATGTGGAACATAACATGTTTAACTCAAGTAGCATAATACTAAATTCTAATCATATTCTTTATACGTTACTAAGACAATCATTCTTCAGTTAACATTCTCCAGTCAATCACTCTGATCAATAGTGTTTTGTTTTCAGCACACAATTCACAACCAAAAAACTCAATTACAGCGAGCTGCTTATATTCTTAGCTTCAATTGTAATTTCTTTTAAGTGTTCTGTAAAGTGTGCTTAATCAGCTTGGAACTGAGGCAAAGTACTCTGGAAGTTTAACATGCCATGCTTGACTATAGAAGGCTAGAATCAGGTCTCAGAATCAGAAAAGGTAAGTAAATAATAAACCTTGACCAAAAAAACCCCACAAAACCGTGATTGCTGAACTCCATTCCTGAGGACAGCAGAACAATCAATCATTCTCATATTTGAAGATGACACAGCTCTTTACTCCACCTATCATTAAGACTGATAGTGACCTTTTAAAACTGTGGTTATTAGCATCTATACATAGCACTTTATTACTTGAAACTCACAGGAGAGTAAAAGACTTTCCTTTGGTGACTATTATTAGTTATAGTGATATTCACAATTTGAAATAGCTTTCACATCTTCAAAGCACTTTTAGAAGATAAACAAATTAATCATTTAATGCCCATCACTGTTTAACCAACTGTCCTTGGTGACATTGTTGTTAGATGATCCAGGAAGAGTCATAAAAGCTTCAGAAAGAATATGTCTGTATTTCGGTCTTCTCTGAACTATGAGAGTAGAGGAGTAACTGGATAATTGGTGTTGAGAAGGACATAGGAATCCCAGGTTTTTGTTGGAAGCTGGGCAGATGCCATATAGAGGATGCATCCTATCCTATGCTTTCAAAATTACCATGATTATAGTGAGACATTGAAATGAAGCCAGATAAATTCATCACAGTTGACATATTAAAAATATCTAGTAAGCATTGACTTAAAACAAAATAAACTTTAGCATCTAGGAGCTATCTTTCTGCTGGGTGGTGAGTGACTTTTTGAATCTTGGTTTTAAGGATTCATCTTAAAGTCTTCCTGTGACAGAGATGTCATAAACTGCCTAGGCAATGGTCTACCAAGGAATTATACCTAACAAGACAATGTATCCGTTCATTTCTGTTTCATTAATTTTCATCACTGATATGCATGAGACTCATGTTGGAAGTTTCCCACATTAAAACTAGGGAAGCACAAGGCCATGATGCAGCCAATAGGGGACCTAAGCAAAGAATATCACAAAAGTTCATTCATTAATATTTTAAACCATCCATATTCTGCTTTTAGATGAGAGCATAAGAAATGTTCTCTGTTCTCTTTCTGGTCTGCCAGAAAGCAACCACAAGTTTAGAAATAAACATTAAACATTCAACTGCAAGGAACTTTAGCCTGAGCTTTTCTTCTAAACTATTTCTTGGACACCATACTGAGAGCTGACTAAGCAGATCTTGAGGTTTTGCCCACACTTAACCAAAAGGGCCCAGGGTTAGCCCTGGCTGTCAGACCAAACGGCACCAATAGATTCCTGCCCTTAACAGCTAGTCGCTTTATAGCAGTTTTGTCTTGTGGAGAGCTGACTGGAATAGTCCAAAGCAAAACCATGAAGAAAGCGTACAAGTATTGTAGAAAAATTTCGGGAGGACTTATGTAACCTCAAGTCACTGGCACTTCATATACCCAGACCTTAGTCAATGCTGGGCATCAAGCTGCTAAGAGCCCAAACAAGTATTTAGGTATGGGATGCTTTCTCTTCCCATGCCATCTCACTCATCAAACTCAGTCCCTCAAAGAATTGCCCTGTTGGCTCACTCCCAGAATCAGCTTTAGCCAAGAATTAGGAAATAACTAGCAATCATCAGTACTTACTGTTTAGTTTCCACAGTTTCTGTTGTGGTCTTACTACTCGAAACTGGGGGAGGCATCCAAGATTGCCTGTCAGTGTTAACAAATAAATTTTTTAGTATTAGCTTAATGCTGTGCAGTTGAACAGCATACTATGAATGCTAGAATGTCAGAAGTGATGTAGAAATACCTGGAACTTCCCTTAAATTATTAGTGTTTTGAAATACTGCATGCAGATACTTTTTAGACCTTTTTTTTTTCCCCAGACTGGAATTGAAAATAATAATTTTAATTACTGTTGTGAAAAATGTGTTCTCTGACTCTAGGTGGTCTTTTCTGTAACCTGAATGGTACAAATAAATGGATCATTCATGGGAAGGACAACCAGAGAGAATGCACAAAGGAAAGGGTGTCAAGTATCAACCCAAGAAACACATTCAGGCTGGTATTAGAGGTCACATAAACATCACAAGCACTTTCAGTTCTTTTTTTGGGGGGGTTGGTTTTTTTCCCCTCAAAACTATGAATCCAGCAATTGTTTGTGAGGGAAAAGCAATTGCACCATAAACAGTGCAATTCAGTGATGGCCTTTCACATCTTGAAAGAGCCTGAAGAGAACTACTGGGCTGAAAACACCATAAACTTCCAGTGAACAAGCAGCGTTGTTAATATGAAAATGATGACATTTTAATTTCTACTTTCATAATTCTACTGATCAAGATTTTTATGCATGAAATATGGAAGAGAAAAATCACAAATGGACAGAATTTGCAGCTGGGAAGGATGCATAAAAATATGGCTATCACAGGAAGTAAATTTTAAATTAAAAATGTAGTTCTTTGTTCTACACCCTGTTTTTAGTCTTGCTCAGATAATACTATCTGAAATCCAGATTTTTAAAGCTAGCTGTGTATCATGCAGAAAACTCTGTGGTTCATATGTACTGCAACAGCACAGAGTCAAATTCGGCATCAGAGATTTCAACTGGTCACAATTACAGTGAGCTATAATGCTTTAAACTTAGACACTAAAAAGGCATGCGCTATAGCATCTGTTGTGGTATGTCCACTGGGCTCACAAAACTGGCTCTACAGAGACAAACTTGCAACGCAGTACTCCCATGGAAAAAGTCAGAGCATGCTAAAGTTTTTCTTGAAGCTTGCTGAGGAGTTAGAGCATGCTAGGGGAGAAAGTTGGTAATTTTTTTTAGGTAATTGTAATACATTACTGAGGTTTGATAGTGCTATATGTCCTTTGGCAACCAAGCAATGATGGTAATGAATACCTTTTTTTCTTGATTGGAGAAGTTGCAGCAGTGTTTGTGGATGCTGCATTAGGGGTCCAAGACTGTCTGTTAAGGAAATATACTTAATTAATTAACCTTCAATAAATGTAAAATTTTAAATTAAAAAAACAATTATAAGAAATCATATTTCTACTATCAGAATGAAACAACTGTGTATGGTAAATGGTATGACTATGTTTATATATGCCAACTGAATTTTTGGAAATACCTCAAAGGATGCAAGATTTGACACCTTAAGAGATTCTGATGCTTAGAGAACAGATGTGTTTTTACCTGATATAAAAAGTGATTTCTGACTTCTTAAAATCTTGACTTCTGTACCTACAATTCAATCTTCAATCACTAAAATATTAGTATCCTTATTTTTCATAATTTAAGTTCTATGTTTCTTATTCAATTATGTCAATGCTGCTCTATTTTATGATATACTGTTGCCTATCGCTGGCGCGGCGACCTGGTTCAGGAACGGCGAGCTCCGTCCATCAGCTTACAGACACCAATATGGTGGATGGCAAATGGCGTTTATTGGTGATCGACGCAGCATTATATAGCTTAGGTTTACAACGTCACTTCCGCCTGCTT
This sequence comes from Buteo buteo, assembly GCF_964188355.1. Taxonomy (NCBI): domain Eukaryota; kingdom Metazoa; phylum Chordata; class Aves; order Accipitriformes; family Accipitridae; genus Buteo; species Buteo buteo. The sequence goes on from NC_134184.1 coordinate 16,270,616, forward strand.
ACGTCATAGACTAAAAGCTATTGGCTATCCGGAGAGGGGCCCTAAATTTCCGTACAGCGTGACATCTTCCGACTGCCGAGCCCTATCTATCCACAATATACCTGTAAAAGGAGCCAGTATTCCTCATACTCCTAACTATATGAGTTCCAAGTCAGTGATTTTTCTCATAAAGTTTATCAAAAAGTAATTGTCTTGTCCTGTGCAGTTCTTAACATAATGAGAATAACTGAAGAACAGAGCTTTACAAATCATTTTATTGCTCTCTAGCAGGAAAAGGTATATACTGTTTAAGTCTCACTTGAGTCCCACTTCAGAATTTGTGGCAGGTCTATTAAAAAAACATCTCCAGAAAAAATAACATAAAATCTAATTTATATGATATTTCATGTGTCATCATCACCATGATTTACAACATAATGGTGCAAAACCATAATTTAAAAAATTACCTAACTTGAACTTTAAATGCCAGAGATACTCATTTGCTCTTCAGAGTAATATCTCAACACTTTTCAAGATGACATTTAATTGCTGTGCTGTCTTCACTAGCAACTATACTCAGTGTAATTTGTTACTGATAGAACACTACTGGCACTGATGAAGGCACAAAGCAATATATTTGTCCCTTTACATTTATAAGTATGGTGGCTGAGCTCTTCTGACTTTCATTTTTTAAATAAAAATTTCAATTAGGTAAGAGCTGTAAGTTCTTTAGAAAATAAACTCAGTGTTGTGTAGTCATATTACATATATGAAGTGGCCATCTCTGAATCATAACAACTTTTTCAATAACATAAAAAATTTTGTGCTAACTTATTTTAAATTTAAAATTAGTTTCGACCTGTTTTAAACAAAAGACTGATCTTCCAACAAAAGAAAAGCTTTCCACTGGAAAAATCAGTTAGCCTGTCTACCAAAATAGTATTTTGTATGTTTTGGTACTCAAGTTTTCCACTGGCAATGTTCAATGGCATTTTCCACTGAAAACCTTCATTAGAATTTTTTCATGTAGCCTTTCCTCAGAAATACATACTGTATTTGGTATAATTCATGCAGAGAAATGTAGACCTTTAGAATATACCCGCACTGAACTGTTTTCAAAACATTCTCATTCTTTCTTTTCTGTATTTAAAATACGGCGTTTCTTAAATAGTTGCTATGCTGAGTAAATGTGTAATCTGAGTTGGTGTCTCTCTTAACCTATGTGGAGAAATAGGCATTTTTAAGGAAAGTTCCTCTTATTCTAAAGAAAATATCTGAGTGACATCAGATGAACTGTCCACCAAAAGACCCTTTTTCTCCTCACTGCCTATAAAAAGAGTCTGTGATAACCTAGATATAGATGTCTGCACTCCAGATGTCAGATGGTGAAATGAAGCCTACTATTAGGCCATATGCCATACAAATAATTTCTCTATATATTCTTGGTATGTACATGTAATCAAAAGCTATGATAATATATAATACTTAGATGATAATGTATGATAAATGATACAAGATAAATTATAATACATAATACTTAGATGGTAAAGTTCTCAAAACTCATACCTGTTGCTTTGCTTATTATTCAGAGTTGGGGACTTATTTATTTTATCAGTATCACTTCTGGCTGGAATTCTGTCAGAAACACAGAAAGTATTTATAATACACACTCTAGATCTTTTTTTTTAAAAAAAACACTTTCAGTGAAGTTAAAAGATGGAGTATCACTTTGCCCTGTGTACTTATTAAAAATTCCCCAGTATCAAAATAGGTATAGAACAGAAGCTGTATTAATATATCATTAGTGCAATAATATCTGAAGAGTCTAAGTAGCTTACTGAAAAAAACTGTTTTAAAAGGTTGTGTTCAAACTCTAATTGATATATTGTATCAAGCCTCAGTGTTGTTAACTGTTCATTTATTACAACTCCTTGGAATTAGGTCAGAATACTAGAAAGAAAGCAATGTTCAGTCAAGCAGTACATAAACTACCCCCTTTCCCTCTCCCTCGCCATCCCTTGAGAGATGTAACAATCTCATTTTCTTTACAGCTTTTAGAGATCAATGTGATTTGAAAATACCCTGGTGTAAGATCCCAGATAAAGCATGGTAGTGACCTACAGGAATAACATCTATCAAAGAAGTTAGATTATTTGTGCTGGAATTGATTTTTTTAAGCCATGAAATTTACACCAAGAAACAACCACATGATTTTCAAGTCCTTTATGAATTCTAGTTGTTGCTTAAAACCCTTCCGAATTTTCACAGAAAGCACATTGTAGCTACTATAGTTGAAATAGTTTAAGCACTTATTTTATTTCAACTTTCTTCCCATATATGGAATATCCTTTAATAAGAAGGGGGGACTCTGAAAAGCTCAAATGTAAAGTGACGTACATTGAAATAGATTACAAATACTAAGTTGAGGGGGTTATCTTAAATGTTTGGCCAAAACAGCTGAAACACATTTTGAGCTACAACTTATTTACATATAGAAATTACTTAATTTTAGTTATTTATGCCCATCTATAAACTGAAGCTATAGATCCAAAATAATTAATCCTAGAACTATTAATCTAATGTAATATACAAAACATTTTGTATACTGCCTTAAGCCAAGTATCACAGAATACTGTTGTATTTAATGAAAAGCCTTCAAGAAAGCTCTGGGACACAATCTGCACCACCATGTGCTCTCTGCCTTTTTGCCTTTCTCAAATCATAAATTTAATTGTGCAAAAAAACTATCTCACATCACGGGCAGCTTTCCACGGTGAGCGGCAGTTACAGTTACGCGGAAGATCGCTAGAGGTCTCGCAGAACTTGCTAGCATCACTGCGGGTGAAAACACAAGCGTTTCTGCTGGTTCACAACTATCCAATGAACCGCATTTCTTTCACGTTTCTATTCGTATTTTCAAAATTTCAGCACAACACTCTAAGTAGTTCTGTATTTGCTCATTTTAAAGATTTCAAGGGTCCACCTGGCACCCTACTCTGCTGCTGCCCAATGTAGCAGAAGCTTTGAAAAAAGTGAAAGAAGAAAGATAAGTATAAAGTTAACTTCTCCTTGTAGAACTTTTCAGCTTCTGTTTAGCAGTGGTTAAAGAATATCCTCTGTTTGCACCCAGAATGCTGTCTCCAACAGACACCTTTGGATCAACATTCCATTTATCCATCCAATGTTTTTCTGAACCAATTTAAATTTCTGGCCTCCACAATATCCTGTGGTGGTGACTCCTACAATTAATACATGTGTTAAGGGAAAAACAAATGTTCTTCTTTCTTTCTTTCCTTTTCTTTCTTTATTTTTCTCTCTTTCTTTTTTCTTTCTTTAAATCATTACTTAAACATTTTGTAGAGTATCTCCTCATTTTTACAGTGGAACAAACAGAAAATATTCCTTCCTTACTCACATTCCCTATATCATTCCAAGCTGAGGAATCTTTGTCTCTTCAGACATTCCACATATGAAAGCTACTCCCTCCCTGTGTTCACTGTTTCTCACCTTCCTCTTTATTTTTTTCTGGTTCTATTGTAGTTTTTTTCACTTAAGTGAAATGCTGCATGCAGTGTTCAAGATGTGCAAAACAGGTTCATACCACAACTGAACAGTGGTTTCTGGATTGCTCTCAGTTCCTTTTCTAATAATTTCTACCATTCCAAAGGATTTGATTATTAATAAAGCGGACAATGGAATGTCTTGTTTGCTTAAGTCCCATCTCTTCAGATCTAATTGCTATAAATGCAGTTAGGATTTATTCCTCCTGGAAGCTATTCTGGACTTAGTAGCATTTAGTACGTGGAAAAATAGCAATGTACTTTTCATCATCACTATCTGATTTTTAAGTTTTCTCCCATCTTTTGTGAAATATTTAGTTAGTTGCTACTAATAAGAGAGAAATAAAAGGATAAATAAAATTTTGCCTCCCATCCAGAAAGGCTGTCTGTGATCGTTTGCACAATGCAATTGTTGTCTGAGTTATGATGTGTAGATCTACATGCCAGTACAAGTACATGTGCACCTACTGCCATCAAGCTATGAATTTCTGTTAACAACAGTGTTTGGTATTTTCTCGTGCTTGCAGCCAATGGTGCAATTGCATGTAATCATCTGCAACATCTGTCCTAGGTCCTTAATACTGAAACTGATGTTCAGATTTTGTAGATATTGGGTTAGGCAAAATTCATATCAAAAAATGCTTTCTTTGAACATGGATATGGCAGTATCCAGGAAGCAAAAAGCTGTACTTAATATGGCTTTTAGATATGTTTTCACTGTTGCATTTACACATGCAGTGAAGAACTCAAAATTACTCCTATACTCTTCAAACATTTTATTTTGGATTTTTTTTTTTAAATTAGAATTCAATGACTATTTTGCCATTTTGAAAACTAGCTATTGAAGAGACATTCATCCAGATAGATCCAGATTCTTTAAATCCTTGGCTTTTGGAATATTACAGTCATGGCCAGAAGAGATGCAATGCAGAATTGTGGAAAGATGTTCCAATATCTAGCTTGAAAACAGATAACTCCTAAAGACCTTTTGCAGGATAGAAGACTACCATTTTATACAGTGTCTTAGCCAAACAAAAATTATTTTCCATACAGACAACGTGACTTACAATAATTCTGTAAACAGCTCAGAGATCTCCAATACCAAGGTAATTCTTCTCAAGAATTGTCTACTAGGAGCAGTCCTTTAGACTGTATTCCAGGAACATGCTCCATTTTCAACTCTGCCAGTTTTGAACTGGAAAAAACAATGAATGTTCCTTTTTCACAGAGGCAACTAAGCAATATAGCTGTTCTGCAAACTGGTCTGTTCTAAGCTTGGAGACTTCTGTGCTACGGTTACGCTTGCCAGAAATAATTTATACGAAAATAAGGGAATTGTACCTGGTGGAGAACATCCTTCACAGAGGAAGCAGGAGTACCAAATTTGTCTGCAGGCTACAAAAAGATGCTAAAAGAAAATACAACACCACACCCTTTTATGCCTTAGGTTGCAAGTTTGAGGATATGCAGAACACGTGGTCATCCCTTACAGAAGTGCCTGCTGGCAATGGGTGTGCACACATTAATCCTGGAATGGCTATATTCCACAGTTTTGAGAAGACCAGTGATCACTGAGGAAAAATAAACAACTTGACCGTAGCTTCCTCATTGTAATCATTTCATGGTAGAACCATCATTATTCACTCAATTTATGGACATATTCTGCATTAGTTATCAAAAGTGTATATTCATACCTATAATCCTTTCTTTGTATTCTCTGTCATCTGTTGCATGTTAAGAACCCTTTACATTAGATATTTGTGTATATGAAAACAAAAGACAGTCAGCTTACAACCTAAAATAATTCAGACATCTTAATATGTCAGCATAAAGCAAAAAGGCACAGATATACTACAAAAGGACAATGCTGTTCGGTGACGCTGTAGAAAATGGAGTTGTCCTATGACTTCTAAATTAGTAATCAGGGCTTCTATGCATGGAGATCAAGCCTTAAAAATTGTTTTGAAGTCAATGAGCATGTGGATAAGAGTGACAGCTGATATATTCTACTTGGATTTCCAGAGCTTCACAGAAATTTGCTTTAAGGGCTCTTAAATAAACTGATCTCCTATGTGGTCCTTTCATGCATAAATAACTGCTTGAAAAGCAGAAAACAAAGGTTTGGAATAAACAACAATTTTTCAGAAGGAGGGATCTGTACAAGACCTGTGTTTTTCCTTATGTTCACAAATTATCTGGAAAAGGAGGAGAATGAGATTATGTTGCTTGCCAATGACATTAACTCATGGTAGTCAAAGCAAATTTCAACTGGCAAGGCTTTCAGAAGTCGTCTGCTAACATATCAGATTTCTAAAATGGCAGATGACATTCACTTTTCTTAGATGCAAAGTAATGCCTGCCAAGAAAATAAATTGATCTCTGAACCAGCTATTATTACTCAGGAAACAGGTCTTGGAATTATATAGGTAATGTTATGAAAATCAAAGCTCAATTCTCAGCAGTACTCAAAAGAGCAAATTCAGAATTATGAAGTACGAGGGAAGGAATAGCAAGTGAACCAGAAGCTGCTGTTATACTCTATCTATACAAGGTGTGCGCCCATCTTAAATAGCTGCATAGAGATTTGGACCCCCAGATCAAAAAGACTGCTATGGAAATAGAAAAGATACAGAGAAGAGCAATAGGTAAATTGAAGTTATAGAATGGCTTCCTTGTGATTGGTGTACAAATACAGCAGTATTCACTGGCTTGCAAAAGAATTGACAGATGGGTGATTTCACACAGCTTTGTAGCCTGTTCTGTTCCAGACTTATATGGAGAAGGTAAATTTTACGTAACAATTTTTCATCATTTCTTACAACAGAAGTAAGGATCATCAAACAAAATAACACAGTGCTAAGATCCAAGCAAACAAGTGTACTTTTTCCACAGTGTGCATTTAAGTGCTGGTATTCATAGCCGCAGCACATTGTGGATACCAGATGTTAATGAGGGCTGAATTTTGAAGATGCAACGTGGAACCAATCTGCAAACACAAGCATGGGCATGTCTTAACAGAGGTCAAGGCTGAAGAGGACATTCAAATTAAGGACCTGTATGACAAGCATATGATTCTGATATTTGTATTGATCATGGTATGAAGTGGCAGTAAGGATTTGCAAAGAACTAGGGGTTTACCCGTGTTGTGCTTAACTATTGGAGATAGGACTTTGATTTATAGTTTAAAAAGCAGAAAATTTTGAAGGAGTGGTTATCTGCACAGAGATACTTACATTTATGAGGACAAGAATACACAGAAATTGATACAGAAAAAGAAGAGCAAGATGTCAAAAGAACCTTCTCTCAAATCACATTTCCATTTGTCTCATTGATAATTCATGCAAAAATCATTCAAAGTCTTCTACTTAGGCACTTAATAAACAACAAAATTATAAAACCCCACTGTTTCCATTCATGCTTTCATTTTTAAGACCTCTCATAGGTATGAGAAATACACACAGAAAAAAGTCCTACCTGTCCAAGGTAGTATCAGACCTGTATCGTCCAAGTACAGCTTTCTGATCTTCCTTTTCATTTGTGCTACTGCTATAAAAAAGGTTAGAAATCCCATTTTGGTCACTGTTTTTATTAAACAACTCATCACCAATAAAACATTATATAAATCTCAAATTAAGGTATCATATAGGATTTCAGACCACCCAGGTGTCAACAGATCCAACCCTGCATCCATTGCAATGATCAACTTAATTCTTGACTTCAAAGCCAGATTTACAGTGTAAACATGTATAGACTGAAACTGAACAAAGCAATCTCTTGCTATAAACAGGATATACTAAAAGGATACTCAGTTTTCTTTGGCAATATCATTAGAAAGGTGTCCATATACTCTACTGTACCTGTGTAGGCTGTCTTGGGATTTGTACTGATTAAGCACAGCCCTTCCATAGTTTTCATCAGCACTTCAAGCAAAATAAAGAGAGCGGTTAGTTAAAATTTGAATATTAAAAATAGAAAATTGTTTCTTGGTAAAAGATTTCTGTCCTCTATCAGATTTCATAGCTGTCCACTGCCACCGTAACCACACCAGCTACATATCTCTGCATTAGATGATTCCAGACATGTTGGAGTAAGAATTAGCTCTTCCTACATGCTGTTCATGAACCATATAATGAGGGCCTGGTCTTAAGATAGACTTTCTACTGTAATACAAGTCCTAGTTTGCATTACAGTAAATTTCAACTGATTCTGACTTAAGCTCCTTAAAAGAACTTGCCAAGACTTATAATCTTCATGCTTGCAGAAAAGAAAAATTCAGATCATATTCTTGCAACCTAAGTATATGAAATGTGCAATTTTTCTTGTAGAGCAGAAGCCAGACATCTCATTAAATGCTCAGTGCTCAAAAGTCCCAATGAAAAACATAATTAGTGAAAGTCCAGCAAACTAATACTTCCAAAAGGCAATCAATACCTCATCAAGATAAGCAAATAATAGTTATTTGATTAAATTCATGTAATTTTGGTTGATACTATTCATGAAAAAGTAGACCCTCCAAGAAAATGTACATGGCATACAGAAGAAATGTATTTCATATCTTTCTTACCTTTCCTCTTCAGGCCTCTTCTTTATCCAGCTGTTATCTTGCAAAAGGGTCCGTCGTTTATTAATATCATGAGTAGCCTGTTGTCTGCTTTTAATTGCAACAGAGGGGCTCTTATTATCTGCAAATGCAGAGAAACATGTCTTGAAAATGAATGTATGGGATAACTTTGGAAACTTAAAGTACTATTAGAAAGGCTGAAATATGTAGCAGTTTAGGACAGATTGAATCTTCAGCTATCACTCCTGTTTGGTGCAGACCGTTTCATTGAAATATTTGTGGCTTAATCCCTTCAAGGGGCTGCAGAAGCCCAGTTTACCAAGCTAAATTCAGTATCACCCTTAATATGAAACAGCTTCATATATTTTTAATGTAAACAAATATCACAGATCTGATAAAGGAATTATGAAATATACATACAACAGTAATTCCAGGAATGAATCCTGTTTCCTGGGGTGTTGTCTGTGATTTTTGTGTTCGTAAATGTGTGACAGGATGCAAATTTCAAATGAAAGCTAATCTTGAGATGATCATATGGTCTTCTACCTATATCCAGCCCAACATGTGTGGATTTTCAGGTTTCTCAAAAGGGTCAGATTCCCTCTGAAGCTTTTTCCTCAGTGGCTGAATGAACAGTCTCTTTTCTAACCAGCTACCTAGTTTTACTGAACTTTTAATAAAAACAATATCTTTAAGATCTATAACTTTACATCAAATTTAACTAAAATTGGTGTATGGTTTCAAAGGTTATTGGGAGGGACAGACAGACATGCACACTCACACACGGGGTGAACATAGAAGCCTTATTTACTTATGAAAACAACTTAAAATATCTTAGCCCAACAACGCTGATATTTAGTATATTGAGGAACTAACAAGATGATGTTCACTTGATTTGTGAGAATATATGTTCCTCACTGTATTAGAAAGCTGATGTTTATCTCCTTTGGTTTCCCTTTATGAGGAGTTTGGCCCAGAAGCAAGCAAAAATATTCAATGACTATTGTCGAGTATTCTCAGTTCTTTTTGTTCCCACCTAAGTTTCATATCATCATCCTGTTTGAGGTAGGTGGAATATTGTTGTGCCAGTTTAACATTCCCCTTTAAAATGCAAGACTAGAAGTTAAGCCCAAATAGAAATTCCTTTTTATAATTGTGATATTTTTCCAATAGCATTGTAGGAAAACTGTTATCACCTACCTAAAAATCACTTGGATTGCACAGAAATCATGGCTTTCTTATTTGCTTAGTGCAAACAAGATTTTGGGAAATCTCCTGTAAAGGCAGTAGCCAAGGAATATATATTGTGTTTTCTTTTCAAGAAACATCACAAGCAATTTGCTCATGCATAAGGCCTTGAGTTTGCTGAAGAGTACTCATTTCTGGTCTAATGAATTGTCTCCCAGTTTCAATTAAAAAATTAAATATAGATCTGATACAACAGTTCAGGTCACATGAGCACAGGCAGATGGAGCTTATCCCCTTCTTATTTTGGCAATAAAAATTGTATGTCCTTAACACGGTAGGCCAAGCTGTTCCCCACCATGGCTGTACCCATTTTGGTGTACTTAGACCTGGCACATCCCACCCAAACCAGGTCCTCATGTGCCTCAAAACACTTCAGTCTTTCAAAGTATTTTGTATGTTCTGGGGAAACGGAAAGTTTCGTCGTGTTTCCAGTTTGGCTTTGGTCATTTCTCTGCATAGAAAGCAAACTCCAGCCCTCCTCAAATTTCATCCCTCCAGAGGAACAAAAAATCCCATCTGACAATTATTAAATAGCTTTTCTCTCCCCTCCCCCCATTCTAATTTTCCTCAATTTCTCCTCATTTCCCCTGAGCGAGTCAAAGAGACAGTGCTGAGATTGATGGAGGCCCTGTCTGCCCACCGCCTTCCCAGTCGCCATGCTCCTGTGGGGTTGACACAGCAACCACAGGCCTCAGCAGGGGGAACCGCCATCTTGCACCACACAGCCTGGCTCCCCCACACCACACTGCACTGCCCAATGTGGTGGTTTGGCCTGAATCTCTGCCAGCAAAAGCTTATGCACAACACTGCTAGCTTTGCAGCTGAAGCAGGTCCTACTGTGAATCTAACAACCAGCCTGTCACCGCCAAAGAGTGGTGGCGTGCCCTGTGAGGGAGCTGTGCGATGGGCATGGCAATGCTTATAAATGAGGGAGGCCGTGCCTCAACCTCTAAGTGCCCTGAGAGCAGAAAATGAAGGAGATTCAATGTTACCGCTTTGATGAGGAGACTGTTTCCTTATGCTGAAAGCTGACATTTTGTTCAGTGGGGTGTCCTTCTGTGGGAATCTAAAAGAAAACATGAAAAAAAAAAGAACAGAGAGTTGGCAGTGAGATTAGGAATCAGCCCCAAAGACAGTTTAAGTTTGTTTGCCACTTTGATCACCTCCTCTCACAAGTTTAGTCTGATAGGGTAAAATGACTTAGTACTAGCTGCAGCCCTCTTCAAACGTGCTCAGGCATGGCAGTGGCTTTTCCCTCCCTGCTGGTGACTATGTGTATCTGTCATGGTTTAAGCCCAGCCGGTAACAAAGCACCATGAATCCACTCACTCACTCCTCCCCTCCAGCCCCGATGGGATGCAGAGAAAATATGAAGAAACACTTGTGGGTCGAGACAAGGACAGGGAGGGATCACTCACGACTTATGGTCATGGGCAAAAGACAGGCTCAAATTGGGGAAAAAACAAAATCGATTTAATTTACTACAAATCAAATCAAAATATGGATAATGAGGAGTAAAACCAAACCCTAGAACACCTTCCCCCAGCCCTCCCTCCTTCCCACCTCAACCCCACTCCCGGTTCTCTCTCCCTCCTCCCCCCAGTGGCGCAGGGGAACAGGGGATGGGGGTTGGGTCAATTCTCCACACATTGTCTCTGCCACTCCTTCCTCCTCAGGGGGAGGACTCCACACTCCTCCCCTGCTCCAGCGTGGGGTCCCTCCCACGGGAGACAGATCTCCATGAACTTCTCCAATGTGAGTCCCTCCCACAGGCCACAGTCTTTCAGTCCCCGGCTGCCCCAGCGCGGGCTTCCCCAGGGAGTGGCGGCCATCTTGGGGGGCCTCCACCCCCTGCTCTGGCGTGGGCTCCTCTCTCCCCGGGCTGCAGGTGGGCATCTGCTCCCCCGCTCCCCTCCGCGGGCTGGGGGACACAGCCTGCCGCCTGGTCTCCCCACGGGCTGCAGGGGCATCCCCTCCTTCCTCCCTGCCCTCGGGATCTGCACAGGGGTTCCTCTCCCATCCCGATCCCCCAACTCCCGGCAGGTTTCCCCTCTGGAATCTGTTCTCCCAGAGGCGGGTCCGGCTCCCAGCTGGGGAAGCTTCCAGCAGCTTCCAGCAGCAGCCAGCCCTGCGCTACCAAAAACTCCACCACACAAATCCAAAACAGTATCCTTGCCCTGTATCTCTGCCTGTCACACTGTCCCCCTTTCTCCTTGTTGGGAGCTCCTTCTCTGAGAACATGTTGGGTGGTGAGAGCCTTCAGAGGGCAAGACGGAGTAATGAAGAACGGTGATTAGGTGATTAGCCTAATGAGAAGACGGTATCAGCCCGTGGCTCAGAGCGGCGCCTCGAGCGCACGTGGGCTCACCCAGCCCCGCTGACGGGTCTCAGCTTCAGTGGCCTGCAGCTAACGCGGAGGTCCAGGACAGAGGCGGTTCTTCTGCCCTGCAGCAGTTTTCCAGTCACTGACTTCTCCCCTTATCTCAAATCAGGTGAAAAAATGAGCCTCCAAGACTGCTGATTTTAAAAAAAATAATAATTATCTGGGAGTTGAGCCACTAAAGATTTCATGTTATGCTTTGAAACTGGACTTTGAATATCAGCTTTCCTAGAGAAAGCATCAAGCAGAACATAATGACATTTCAACAACAAAAAATTCCCCCTTAAGTAAAAAAAAAATCCAACAATCCTAACTTTGACTTAAGAGTGTGGACAAAACTGACCCTCTTTAGCAAATGGATTCCTTTTTGAAAAACAGCAACTTCCAAGAAAACAGTGTTAAGCTGGAAAGCTCCCAGCCAGCTCCACGGGTCAGACTGCTAAAATTTACAGAAGCACCAGAAAACAGTTTTTGTGACAGAAGCTGTCATTAAAATTTAGAAACATTCCTGGTTCTCTGGGTGACACAGTTGTCCTGGTTTTTTTGCAGATGTAGAGTGCATTGCTCACTCACCTAAGATAGAGTGGATTGAGAGACTGGAGCCTGTGACTGTTTCTTTACTGATGGCGGGCGAAGAAGATGTTGAATTTTGGCAAAAGCTTAGCAAAAATACTAAAAGTAATACTGACAATAAAACATATAAAACTAGTGGATGCCACAATTGTCCTTAGAGCAGATTTTTCTTTTGTGTGTTTTTACTGCCAATTACTAAACAAGCTTATGATTACCAAGAAGAGAAAGCAGGAACCCAAAATCTGGATGTAAACAAATACAGATCTTTTTACAAAGACATAAATACAAAAATAATATTGAAGTCCAAAAGTCCACATATATCTTACCCAGTTGTGAAACTGCAGATGTTTATAAGCATTTAAAATTCTGGCATGTTGATTGGAAGCCTCTGACCCACACTCCTTTCTTTTAACTTTAGCTGTTGGTATCAAGCATGCATTGGCACAATGTGTGTAGAAAACATGTGAGTGCTGGATCTGGTTCCCACCCAATAAAAATATGCTCGGGGCTGTGGTGAGCCTTATTTATTTTGCAATAAGTTACTAAATGTCTTTCAAAATTACTGATATAAAGTTTTAAGCAGATATGCGCTGAACTTCCTAGATACTGTTCAGGTAGTTTTTCAAGCAATCGGTGTTAGATAATAACCAATCTTGCTATGAGTTTTCCTGAAGTGTTACAAAATCATAGAGAGGACTCTGATTTTTTTATGTTTTCAGCATAGCAACAGCTGGACATCTGAGGTTTTTATTTCAGTCAGTCCTGCGATAATAGGAAGTTTGACGTTTCAGTATATTTCACAAGCATTGAGTGCTTGCATTTCTTCATCGGGAGAAGAAGCTGTAGTTTGTATTGAAGGAACTTGGATTTATTTTCTAATAAAGACTTTTAAAGCCATTTCTAATGGAAGTGAATCATAAAACTTTGAAAATGGAGTCTTTTTTTTTGGAAATTAAACCAAATGTGGTCATTCTAAGGCTTAGACTATCTTGTTAAAATACTTATTTTGCGATTAAATATTTCTCACTAATAACAGGAAACCGCTTTGTAGACTTCATGTTATACTATACACTTCCTTTCCATAGATTCATGATGTAAACTGAAATTTCTCACATAACTATTAAGGAAGTATCATACACCTTTGTTTAAAAAAAACAAGAACACTTCAGACGTGTTCTGAAATATAAATTATCACCAAAGCAAAAAATCCATACATTTTGAGCCTTGTCTTTGAAATCTACAGAATAACTACAAATGCATTAATGACACCGACACCCTGAAAAGCAACTGGAAAGCAGGTTTGCAATTCCCTCTTGTATCCATGCATGACAAAAGAAAGTCCAGCAAGTGTGTTTCTTTCATCCTCCATAATTTAATTAAAACTGGTTTTTCTCTTTCCTATATTCATTTTTTAATGTTTTCGGGGCAAAACAATATTTCTGTTGCATATGTGTACAGCATCCATAATAAACTACTACCTAGCCTCCCAGCCTGAAAGTAGTATGCATAAATGAATGTAAGAAACAGGCATACTCCCTTTCACAGTCAGCGCTGAAAATGTGCCAGGTATTCTGAAATTTTAAACCCAAGCATTTTAGTCTTACAGAATACTGCCATATTGTCCTCAAGGTTTACTTCTTGCTTCCAAACTTTCAAGTTGTATATCAAAGATTAATCAATTAAAATTTAAAATGCAAATTAAAAAAGAAAATCCTACTTTAATCTCTTGCACAGACAATCAAGAATCATCAGAGTAAGATTTAAATTTCAAGATCTTAGAAATGAAAAGAATCTTGTGTAAAGAGGCAGAATATAATTCATCAAAACATTTTTTTCTTGGTCTTTACTATTGTGAACTAAGTGTGTTTGTGTCTGTGCATGTGGAAAGGGGAATGGACAGAAGATTGTGAGGATCACATTAGTTTAAAAACTTCAGCTCATAAAGATCTGGAACCATCACATTATTCACACAGGTCAGTGAACTGCTTATCTTCAGCCCATAGTTCAAGGGAGATAAAAAAAAAGTTTTTAACTTTGTAAATGAAATTGTGAGAAAGAGAAGTTATAGGCTTCTATAGTATAGTAGTAAATTATGTTTAGGCATTCTTAATAAGATCTCAACCACTGAGGCAAAACAGCTCAGCTGGAATGCAAAACAAAAACAAACAGGAATGCAGCTCCAGTGTAATTTGAATTTAAAAACAGCATCTGGAAACTTTAGAAGAAAATTAAAACTGCCCCAGCCAGTCCAATGAGCAGTTCCCAAAGAGTTTTAAGACATGCCAATCCTGGATTCAGACCCTCCCCCATTTTGGGGGAAATCCAAATACAATCCTGAAGAAACGCAGAAAAAGTTTCAGACATGACTTCAGGAAAAGTCAAATGCTCCTCGAAGCTGGTAGCCAGTTATTCAGAAAGCAGCACAGGTCTCCAATTTCATTTTTATCACAAATAGCCACTTCTACATCTCCTTTCCACATCCTGCAGTGACTGGTCAGCAGAAGATCTCAGGCCTGCCTTAAATTCTCAAAGCTAGACCTTCTAGTTTTCAGCTGGTCTGAACACACCCATTCTTCCAACACAGAGTCCTCTTGCCTTCCTTCTGTTCTTGGCTGTAGCTTTCTACGTAATTAGGTTTCACATACATGCATTGCCATATTTAAAAAAATACATAAGAATAATACAAACATTTCCTGTAAGAATCATGTTTTCCACATCAAACTGAACTAGTTACAACCAAAAAAGTCTTTGTTCTTTGGCTTCTAGCTATGGCAGTAATTAAGACCTTATTTATAAATATTCAATTTATATGTATTTTACTTTTAATATTTCTTTCCACAGCTTAGAGGCACCACATATCATCACACTGTATAATAAGTAATTCAATACAGTAGATGTTGAAGGAGTGTTGAGGGAGGTACACCTTCTTCTCTTAAAAGTCAAAACATTTGTTTTTATAGTGAAGCATTGCCAAATGTGAACGCCTAAAATATCAAACTTCCTACTATTATTAATGAACTGGGTGATACAAAAAGTTGTAGATAAACAACTAGTTTAAAAAAGAAAAGTTTCAGAATTTTCCTGTCTTCCAGCTTCTCATGCTGCATTGCCGAAGCAGCCTGGATTGTAGAAAAGCCACTGTGTTTGGCATGTCCACATAAAAGCCAGCTGGAACAAACAGGTTTCTTATACATGGCTCTACACAGCCACAGCTTGCTGACTACTGTTTGCAATGCATCCTTCAAGTTCCAGCTTTTCAAAAATGTTTAATATCTGCCATATGAAAAAGAAAATAAATATATACTTTGTTCTTTCTTTATCCCAAATATGAAACTTTCCACCAAAATTTCATCTTCTTGAAGGACTATTCTGCTCTGAAGTAAGCTGAACATTCAGTGTCTTGCGAGTACTCAAAGCTCAAAATTTTAGAATTATTCCATTAGAAATCTAATAAAAGGTTTGGAAATTGATTTTCCACATCCTTTGTGTTTTAACCCATTTGCTTCCTTTCACTGCAGTCTGGAAGAGATTTTGGATAGAATAACTGTTGGTGAGAGAATAAAATGAAGGCTTACTTCAGCTTTACTTTTTGTTTCTTTTTTTTGCCATTGGAACTGTTAATGTTAATTCTATACTACATGGCTTATCTTTCATTTATATAAGATGAATGTGGAGAATACGACATTTTAAACAAAAGTGCATTTGATCCTACTTAATCAGTTTCAAAGCACACCACAGTATTTCCTTGCCTTAGTTAATGACTTTTACATCAGGTCAGCAAACTTTGTTGTTTTCTCCATCATTTCTCTTGAATATAGTAAGACCTAGATGTGTGAGCAAGCAACTGACTAAAGTAATTCTGACTTGATACAAGATAAAGATCTCCAAGCCTTAGAGATAAGGCACTGGGGAGACATGTCGTTACAGTTGTTCTTCTAGATAGACGTCCATAATTGTGTGACATGATATCTTTCTGGTTTGGAAGTTAATACCAGTTTTGCTGTTTTCTATATCCATCATTTCTCCCCTCAAATATCAGAATTGCTGTGACTGATATGTCAGATCTGGCTACCTATACTTCAACTATAATAACTTGTATTTCTAAACATGGCTTCACTTCATCATAGCAGGTGAAGGCTGTTTTTCAAATCACCATCTAGAGCCACTCAAAGCTGTACCATCCTTCACATTTCTAAACTTGCTATTTCAGTCAAGCGCACGATCTCCTAAACAGCCTTAAAGGCCCACTCTGTCAGGTGCAGATCTGTATGTATAACTGATGCTGTATTTTCTTCTGTTCAAAATTGTCACCAGCATCCACTTTCGTAGCTCAAGACTGTAGGTCAGGACATAAAATAAAAGAACAATGGTGCTGCTAATTCAGCACAGTACCAAGTGTGTACTCAGAGCTTAACAAATAAACACTTGGGTATCATGTATATGCTTCAAAATTATAAGTAACATGATTCTCTTTATTTGGCAATTAGTCTTTTTGTCCTTCTTCTGAAAACTACATGTAAAAATAACTATATTTATTTTACAGACATTAAAGAACAACAAAAACATGTTCCTAGAGTGAATTTTTTT
Source organism: Buteo buteo (assembly GCF_964188355.1). Classification (NCBI taxonomy): domain Eukaryota; kingdom Metazoa; phylum Chordata; class Aves; order Accipitriformes; family Accipitridae; genus Buteo; species Buteo buteo. Next base: position 16,287,504 of record NC_134184.1, read on the forward strand.
TCAAGAGTTACACATCAGAGCGATAGCCATATAATACATTTGTAAACTTCTGGAAATAATACATTCTGTTTAAATAAGTATTTTACTATACAGTTTAGGCCACAGAATTGATAACAACCCGCACAGAGAACAGGAATAACATGTGTATGTGTGTAAAAGAGAAAACAGGCAAGGCTGGAACAGGCAAGGTAGGACTAGAGAACACGTGAATGTACAAAAGAGATCATTCATCTATTTGTAGCAGAAAGAGCTCTCAAAACTGGTTTTTCAGGACGTGGGCGGAGGAAATTCTGTTTAGAAAGAAATTAAGCTTTGGAACTGTCACTAATGTAAAATCAGCTGCTAAGTCAGAACCCAAATCTGTATGTGTTTTCAAGTTAGAACTATATAATCATTTTTAAATGGCATGCTTTTTTTTTAATAGAGTGTAGAAGGGGGGACGATAATTTTAGATTTTTTTTTTCAACTCGTTCCTTTCACTTTGCTATATTTTTAATGAAGAATGCTTCCTGTTTATACATGGGTTCCATTCAGGGTGCAGATAAGTCATTGTATCAAAACAGATACAAAGAATAGGTATTTTTGCTATACTTTTAGCAAGGGTGAAAATGATTTCTGGATACCTCACAAGTAGCTTGTTCTTAAAAAGTAAACTGTGGCTAAATTTTTTTCAAAAATCATATACTTGAAACAAATACAAGTAAATGAGTTTTTAATTTTAGATAAAAATTCCCAGGAAAGAATAAAGAAACAGTAAAGCAAACCAAAGAGCAAAAATGACATTAAAACAGCCGTTTGGGAAAAGTGGTCTGAACAGTGAGTTTGTCATGAGAGAAATAGCACTGAAATAAATTACAATTAACAATATAATGTATGTAATGAAGTAATTAAGATAGTATGGCCAAGAGAACATTTCAGAAAGGTCCAGGGAATTTGAACACCTAAACTGAGACACTTTTAAGAGCTGAATTTTCATAGTCAAGTTCTTCACACTTCTTGAAAATCAGATCCTTTGAAGTGGGATCCTTAGTTAGACACTAAGAAATCACAGAACATCCGAAAATGTAGGACTTTCGATACATAGTATATAAAAACAGAAAAGTAAATGCCCTTACCTAGATATGGTAGCAGCTAGTGTCCTAGCGTGGCTCAGTGTGGTAAGTCAACCTGGAGATATCTGGAAGTGAGGTACAATCAAAGCAAACAGAGAGCTGAACTGTCGTTCCCCATCCAGCTGTCTGAAAAGTCAAGAGACTTCTCCTTCAGAGGCTGAGTCACCTCAGGAGGAGGTAGGAGGTGTGGAAAAGGGTGGCACCCTGTAGAAATACCAGATCAATTAAAAGTACCGGTGAGTTGTTATACTTCTGTACTTACTGTACTTTTCAAGTGCAGTAGGGCTGAGTTTCACAAAACAAAATGCTTTTACAGACCTTGAAACAGAAAACCAATCAATTACTATTTGGAAAAAAATATGCTATGCTCATTTGGATTTTCCACAGAAAAATACATTGCAGAGATATAGGGCTGCCTCTCAGCTAGAGGGTTTCAGGTATTTACACAGGTGAACATGAAGAAACACCATATTTCATCAAAGGAAAATTCTGTAGAAATGTTACGTGGGGAACACACACTGCAATCTGATATGCATTAAGTATTTGCACTTTCTGAGTATGTGGGCAGAGGCAAAAGATCTGTGGGGGAAAACCCTCCCACGAGAGATCTTGTTGAAAGTCCCTCTTGTCTGTGCATATTTGCATTCTCCTTCAGTACAGCCAATAATAAACAGAAAGGAGAGAAGAGACTGCCTTCATTACTTTTTTTTCTTTTACAATGGCTGCAACATGTTTCTCTGTAGGCTAAGAACTTTCTTACTATTAAATACAGTAGCAAGGAACATAAACTTCCTTATAGGAATGCTGTATACAACCCTATGGCTCTGTTTAAGATACAGAGTCTGTTTTTAAAGTATCTTATACAAGCCCACACTTATATTTGGAGAGCCTTTGTAATGAAATATGTAAGATGTGGTTATACAAGATTCCGAGTAACCTTTAGTCCTATTTTTTTTTTGAAAATTAAGAATTTCTTTCAACACAAAAAAGCGCAACTCTAACACAAATTAAGTCTCCTTAAATGTCTCCTTACTCATATTTCTAGTCCTTATTTTTGCTGATGGTTACCTCTTCATAGGCTTGGTGCTTAGTAGCATGAAGTTATTGTCTAAACATTGGTTATATCTGATGAAATACAGCTGATGCAGCAGAGCAGCAGACAGGAAATTACCAAGTATAAACTACTAACTACCACAAGTTTCAGAATTAATGAATACAAACAAGCAAAACTTTCTGAACTTTGTACGTCTCATCTTCTGGGTTTCTGAAAGTGAAAAATACTTATAGCAGTCCTGGCATATTCAGCTACACTGTGCTATATGTTGATCTTTTTACAATCAAGAAGAAAATTTTACAAATTAATCTCCTTACAGACATATTATGATTTTACAATTTTAACACACGTCTCCCAAATGAAACAAATGTCTTTCCTCATAAGCAATGCACAATGGGAATTAGCTTAAAAAAAAATCTACATACACTTTGAGTTGAAATGGACATATAGCTTTGATTTATAATAACAACACTTGAGACTAGAAATATATTTTTGTTTTGAAGCATTTTTCACTCACAATCCAGGTGCTAGATTATATTAATCTGTTATAATTTTACATTCAACCAGAAGAGTTCTGCCTGTAAATCAGAGATAAGCTTAATTTGTCTCACAGTGCTTCCTTCTTTAGCCAAAATATTTGAGAAACACAAATAGAGGTGCAACTAATACAGTCTGGAGAAATTAAATTGATATTTTCCTGTATTTTTAACCTTTCAACATGGAGGAGAAACTATGGGGCACAGCAAGCCAGTTCAGCTACCTAAAATAAGCCAGAGGCTTATTCTAAGACAGTCCTTGCTAAGTCTTTAGTGGCTGGCACGACGGAATAGACCCTCTACAGGAAAATACATACATATAAGAAATTCCAGCAATGGTACTGATCTTAGCTTGAGAATAAAGCAGACCAGCTATCTTTTATTGACTGACCTGCAACAACCAGTAAATTCAATGGATGGTGAATTTTTGATGTTAGCTATGCTGATTACTTAATTTTTCACAGCTGGAAAAAATAATTTAAAAAAGGCAACATTTTTTTCAGATTAAAGAAAATCCGACTTACTGCTAATCATTCCGATTTTCTCTATGGTAATCACATGCAAGTATTGTACGTGATTTATAAACAATATATGATGCAGCGCCATGTATCAGGAATTGAACATTTTCAGCATAAGCGTACCGTGAAAGTGACCCATAACTATTTTCCATGAACAAGCTTCCCATACTCTGAAGAAATTCAGCTTTCAGAAATTCAGAGGAACTCAAACATTGCTTCTGGATCTCAGTATAGCAAATAAATTGCACCACAAATCCAGTCATCACCAGATTGTGTGAACTGTTCTGCAGTCAGGTTTAGAGAACAGTTTTGTTTTCATTCTCTAGTTTAAGGTCCTTATTTAATTGAAGGAGGGACAGAAATACAGATATAGTGAAATTTAATTGCTCAGACTATATCAGAATTTGAATTATGTCTCCCTTATTCCCTTTCTTGCTCACAAGAAAATTCCCCAGTTGTAGCACAAAGAGATAGCATTCCGGACACAGATTTTTCAGCAATGTCAAAAAAGAACAATGCAAAAAATACAAGCATGTATATGCCTCTGTATTGTCCACCAATGACTTTTAATCAAAGGATGTAATTTACCTAATCTACTAGTTCACCACATTGGGCCATGCTTTACTATTGATTTGTCAGAGTTGAAGGAACTTTTTTTAGTTCAAACAGTAAAGTGTTTTGGTGATGTCAGTAACTAATTTCATATCTACCTATCACCATAATGTCTATGTAATCTGCTTGTTGGGAGTTAGGTAAATACTCTGCTTTCGCTTGCCGTTCTTGCAAGAAAAAAGAGGAACTTCTCTGAAAAATAGATACAAACATAAACGGTCACATCCTCAGCTGATATAATGGGATATAACTCCACCAAAATCATTCTGATAGCTTGATTTACATCAGCAGAGTGCATGGCCTGACATGATTTATGAAAGAAAACAAGAAATGTCTTAGAATTTCTCTCAACATTAACTCCTCTTTTTAATTTATCAATAACAAGCAGTAGGGACACATTGCTGATTAGTAATCAGAGGTCACTATGTCTTGCTGCTTAGGCTGCTAGCATATTTTGGAGGCCATTTCTAGCAAGCTCATTTTAAATACCTCATCAACAATGGAGGCTTAGGCTTATTTGTCATCCAAAGAATTCTTAAAATGCCTCTTAAGAAACTGCCAGTAGGGGATGTTGACTTTTAAAATGGAGTAGCACTGGCAAACAAGTGAACAGAACTAGTTCACAAATGCCATCATTTAAACTTGAATGGCCTACTCAGTGTTATTAAAGTCAAATGCATGTAGCACCCTACAGTGGCAATAAATTATTGTACTTCCCAATTCCCACCTCTCTCTGAACAAGATGGTTGTATTCTGTGTACTTAGATTTAGTTTATACTTTTCTACAAAGTCTATATTCCTTGATGGCTAGTAAGATGCATTTTCTCTACATGATTTTCTTGTCATTTTTTGTGGAGTTTCCATTTTTAAGTAGAAAACATACTGCAAAATATTTTTCTAACTCCACATCCTTATTAACGTTTATAGGATGGCCGTCATATGAAAATAGCATAATGTAGCCTTGATCTATTGAGCCTTTAGGTAGACAGAGATGGGCATGAGCAATGACTCAGTAGGCAAGTTTTTGGACAAATACCATTCTGTGACTCCTCCCAAAAAGGGAGGAATACACTGCTGAATACATTTTTTTCATACACGCAGTCCTCCAAAAGAAAAGTCCTTTAATACTTCAGACTTTCCAAGTAGGATTAGTAAACTTCTGGGTTATAAGATGCTATTATTATTACTGGTGTGTCCAAAAGATTTAAAGACATTCTAGCAAGTGCTGCTCAAATTTTTTAGTTTCAAGACACAGATAAACCAGCTACATTTATCCTATTAAGTAAAACATACCAAAGCCCAGTCTCTGGCCTGAGGACAAGTGGCACAACATGGTTTGTATCTAAATGGCTAAACTTGCTTTCCCAAAAAAACTGTGTGGCCTCATCCATGCTCCTATTGAAGCAGCGTGGGGCTTGTACTAGAGATCCATGCCCAAGGTTTTTTTCAGAGATAGCTAATTGGCAGGAACAAAACTATGTCAAGGAGTGTGCATGATAATGGTAAGGACAAACAAAGGATATTGCTCAAGCCCATGTCCTACCCCTACTTAGTTAACTAGTGTGGTCCTACTCATTGGACTTGATTTTTCTGAAGTGAATTGTGTTCAACATAACTCGTGTCAAAAGATGACTAAAACTAAACACGCTAAAACATATAGATAAGTGTTGGCAGTGGATGATGGCCAGCTGCCAGGCAGCATTTAGCAGGCAGACACAGCTAGTTAATGTAACCTTCATGTGGGAGGTGGGTTGTACATCTGTGCCACCCATACATTTTTCTTGCTTAAGCTTGGTCTAAAATCACCTGTATATGTAGGCAGCAGTTCTAACAGTCAAAAAGGGGAAGGGTCATCTAGGGAAAAAGAAACCCAGTGCAGCAAATATAACACTACTTATCATAGAGAAGGAAGTGGTGCTCATGCATAGGGTGACACCTTCCTCTTGAAGGTGACTAACACAAGGACTGTTCCTCCCTTAATCCCCAGTCCAGCCCTACATAAAATAAGGGGATGCTTGGCACTTGTGCTACCTTTATGTACAGAGGTACTTTTCACCCCTGGTCAAAATAATTAACCAAGGGAACGTATTGCCTATGGGTACACCCTTACCAAGAGGTATGCATGACTCAGAACCAGGCTAGAAACAGTTGTGTGAATCTCAGCAGTGTTCATGACTGCAGCAGAGAGGAGAGGGAGAAATAAGGAGCATGATTTTTTTCCATGGGCATGTTATTCTATCATTAGACTCCCATGGGATTTCTGTAACTTTCCCCTGAAGATTCTGGTCCTCCTGTTCTTAGACAGACATCTCAAAATAAAATAAACTACTGATCTGATGTGAGATGGAAACCCCCTTTCTCCATGGACATCCTAGCTCATACTAAGATGTGGGTTTTAAAGGTAGATAAGCAACGTCCTGGGCAGGCTTGCAAAGGGCAACTACTGGCAGTGCCAAGCACCTGGGAACTTTGTTCCCCCCTTGGTGCTCAGAAAGTCAGCATTCCTCTGCCTCCTCCACATGTAAGGCTCATCTCCAAGCATGCCTAACCCTGTCAAAGAACAGGACGAGAAAGCAACACCCTACCAACTGGAAAAGTCACTTAGCCTATGGCTAAACCCAAGTTCAAATCATTCTTCCTTTTGACAGCAGCCCATTTTTACCAGCAGACTACCTTAACCACTGAGTTATAAGATATTTTTCATAGGAGGGAAAACAATTACCACAGTTTTTCTACCTCCCTGAAATTTAAATATTCACTGGAGAGAAAATAGGGCTACAGACCTTTTGCTATGACATACAGATATTGGTCTCACCGCTGTCTAAATGAATGTGTAGATATTATATATGGAATTCTCCCTTTTCTTTTTATGTTGCATTTTTCAGAATTTTATCACTTGGGTGATTAAAATAGGTAGAGAGAAGAGTAATTTTGTAATATCATATAGCAACTGTTGTTGTGCAGAGGCAGAACAACTTAAAGCCACTTTCACTAGAGTATGTTACCATTAAAGTGAGTACATTTCAGTAAGTCTGATATGAAATACCAGAATGCACCAGGGATGTTGTGTTTTATGGATTAACTTTTGCCCACCCAGCTTACATTTCCTATTGCTATTGCAGGTTGCCATTCCTGGGGAAGACCTTTCAGCTGGTTAAAGCAAGGTATGCAGTCTGGTTGTTTAACCACACCTTCCTGTGTACAGGAAGGAGCACTGTCAGAGCTTTTTCATACGCATTTTTTAAATGCCAAGAAAACCCTAGTGACAATGCAGATGTATTTGGCAGCCCATTGTTCTCCCAAAAGGTGTGGCAAAGTTCATAAACTAAAGAAGGAAGAAAAAATTGCTTTAAATAGTATGCAAAATGTCTAAACCTTTTCACTGCTTCTAGTTGCCACAGAAAATGGCTGAGCAGTGTCTTCTGTTTTCCTTTAAAATTGCTTGGCATAGAAAAATGCTAATCATAGCAGGTGCCAGCACATTTGATGGAGATACACAATCTTCAATGTTAGTGGGCCTGATTTTCCCACAATTTGAATACCTCTCTACTCTGCAAATGAGTGAAATACCTTGCAGAAGTCCCTGAAAGTCTAGTCCATAGCATGCTAAACTTGTGTATCTTGATCTTGCACCACTGCCATTACTACCTTAGCTAAAGAACACAAAGAGTTACTGATAAAATCAGTTATCTAAGAAAAATTGTGCTGAAAATCTGGCTGGGTCAAATGACACCTGTGTGGTGCTACCAGCTGAATGGCCGTAACCAGTTTTGTAGCTTGTTATTAATAAATAGCTTATTTGTTAATGTGTTACCATCATCTGAATTAACAAAGAACATTCATATGGCTGACTAAAGAAATGAAAATCAGGTTCTGACCAATAGTAGTGGGAGTGTGAGAATTACAATTAGATGTCCTTTTTTCATTAAAGAATAAGAAAGACTTTATAATATCCCCATCCCCTAAAAATCCCCACTGAGAAAGAGGTGTGGGAAAGAACGAACAGTGCTGCTCTCAGAGAAAGCCATCTTGTTAGAAGATGTTAGAAGATAAGAAGTTAAGGGGAGGGAATTTTCTTCCTGCTCCTATCTGAAATATTCTTATAGCAAGTATTTGGTCATGAGCACTGCAAATACATAGGAGACACCCCCTCCAGGCTGTTGTTTTTATGGTGCAGATAAGGAGATGTATCTGCCCCATAAAATATCCATGTGAGGAACTTTAAATTACACTTATCTGATAGATTGGGTTTCCCCTCCTTTTCCTGGTATTGCATTGGGATTATCTGCTAGGGCTAAGCAGCTTTTTCTCTTGTAATGATGATTCTTTCTTTTACTATTTGGATTAAATCAGTTGATTGAGAACTTGATTGTCATTTGAAAACCTATATGGAAATTTTACACCAATCAAAAAAACCCAGGGAACCAATATCCCACCTATTCAATGAAATCTTCATTTGACAGCTGGGTTCCACACTAGTATTATCAGCACACATAACTGCTATGCATGCCAGCCAAATGTAACAGATTGTGATCCTGTTCTCTATCCACATCAAAGCTGAATATAAGCATGGAAGAAAGGTAGGTTTTTCCCCATTCCTGGAAGATGCTGGCTGTAGTACAGTTAGCACAGAACGGCTTCCTGTAGAACAGTTGTTAGAAAATGTGTTCCAAAATCAGTAACTGCAGAAATAAGACAAAAGCCAAAAATGGGCATCGGAAAGAATGGAGTTGAACTTAAAAGGGTTCAGAGAAGGACAAAAAACGATGATCAAAGATACAAAATTACTTCTCCATACAAGGAACAAATGCATCAGCTAAGACCCTTTTAGTGTTCACCACTAAAGCCAACCTTCACCAGGGTTGTCTGAAAGGAGGTGTAAGTGGTCTAAAAAAAATCACAAACAATATGGCAAGGGTGTATTTTAATTCTCCTCCAATACAAGAGCTATTCAGCATCAAAATTAAGCTAATAGGAAGAAGAAGAAAAAAAAGAAAGAAAAAGAGGTGTTTCTTCCTACCATATGTCTGTAAGCGGTCTTGCTGCAGGAAGCTGTGTTTCCAATATTTTATGAAATGCAACAGTTTATTTATACACGTGTATATCTGTACTTGTGTTTGTGTGTGTGTATGCATGTATGTGCATAAATACTTATATATGCGTGTGGGTGTACCCATACATAAAACAGTTCAATGAGAAACAAGACAAGCTTGTGGAAGAGAAATCCATTGACGGTTACTAGGTAAACAGAAACTACATTTAGCTAAGACCCTAACAAGCAAACTGAGAGAGACTGTAAGGACACTTAGGGAAAGCAACTCACATGCTTCCCCTGTTCTTCCACTCTTCCCTGAGCATCTGTGTTTGGCCACTATTGGAGACAGAATATTGGGCTAAATAGACATTTAGGCTGACCAAGGACTGCCACTCCTATGTTATGCCCCTATGGTCAAAATTTGTATAAGGCACATAACTAAAATGGCATTAAAATTATTTCCCAATTCTTTGATGTTGATGTAAACAATTAGCAATACAATCAAGATGATACCAAATTTTTGTAGAATGTTGGTGCTTTAGGTATTAAAATAAGCCAGTCTTCTTCGTGAAGGGGCCCCTCAGCTGAGAGTCATTCAGCATTGTCATTTTAGTTTCTTCAGACTGAATTTCTACTCTAGTTACATGACAAATGTGGAGAGTATGTATATATGCAAATATGGAGAGCACTGTGTTTTGTTAGCACATGTTTAAGACCCTTTCCTTACTCATAAATACCTTTGCAGTCAAATAAAATTGCTTATCTGTTGAAATAACAGGTAAAATAGCAAGGCAGATTCATGATATGTGTTGAAATGTAGGTCATCTGCAGGAAGAAAATAGAAAATGGTATCACAGAAGTGGTATCTTCCCTCCACGTTCCCCTCCCAGCTTCTCTGGAGAAGAATTCAGCTGTCTCATTGTCCTCCCTTATCCACAGAAGTAGAAGGATTAATAGCATTTCCAAGAATATTCCAGGGAATAAACTTCAGGTGTAGATTTCAATCACAAACAGAACTATGTGAAAGAAAGGAGAATACCTTTCCTAAATTAATACATCTGCAAGTAGGGCTTCATGGGCTAAGCTGATGAAACAACTGAGCTTTCTTCTTGCCTTTACAAAACACTTGTCCTTTGATATAAACTGGCCAATAGACTATTACAATGGTGAGTAAGTTAGTACATTTTAAATATCAACTTCTCCTTCCCTTTTATTCTGAGTAAATTATATTCTTTTGAATAATTGTTTTCAAAACTCTGAGTACTTTGGAAAGAATGTTGGCAGAAACAATCTTTTACAGGAGTTTTAATGTTCAGTACACGAAGAATTGAGCTGCAGGTTTTTCATTTGTTTTTGTCGCTGCTGTTGTTAAGTGCAATGAAAACAAAGCTGGGCTTTAAACCAGGATGATTTTAAATTAATTTGGGTGATATTACAAGGGAGAGAGTCAGAACAGAATTATTATAATTATCTGGATGTAATCATGGAGTCCCAGATCAGTTCCTGAAGTTCCAGATCCTGCCACGGTGCTACAGGAGCATAGGGTGAAGAACCCAGTAATTTCAAGTGTGGGCTGCTCTGGATCCTCATGCAGGCTATTAGCCTGAGAAAACTAAATGCCAATTAATGTCTAAGTAAATAACCTGAATTCTACTCAATTAAAGGAGAAGCCAAACTAGTGGCAGCTATTTTCAAACACTTGCTTCCTCAGAGCTGGGTGAGACTTTCCATCACAGGCCCTATTTAACAAAAAAGCTAGGCTACATCAAAAGCTAGGCTCCTACCTCTACATTTGTCACCCAAGACACCCCTAATGTAATCTCACTCTAATGTAGATGACTAAAGTAGGTCAGAGCATGGGGCTCTAGAAATTACTACTTCTCTCCACTGTCTTGAAAGGGAGCCTAAAATGACAAGTCAGATGTAGGCATCTACACTGTAAACAACTAAACATGTCAGATGAGTCCCATGTAATGGAAGGATTTCAAATAAAATTTTTGCTCTTGCAGAAGGCAATGACTTATTGCCAAATTAAAAGGAAGAGGAAAAAAGCATGCAGATTTTTTTTTCTCTGTGTCTGGCCAAAATTCCAGTCAGAAAGCTCATTCTGCAGCCTCAGCAGTATTGCATCTATACTACATCAAAATTTGGCTCATTCTCAAGCAAACTCCTTGTCCTGTGATGCATTGCAGAAAACAGCTTCCCTACTGCACTGTGGCCACTTACACAAAAAGTGTGACAAGGAAACTATAATCTGGCCATGTGGGAGCCTGACCCACAGAGAAATTGCAAGACGAGAGGAGAGAGAGAAAACAAAAAATCATTGTGCTTTCCTGACAGTTCTGTCCCTTTCATTCATGGGTGCAAAAGAAATATCCCTTCTATTTTTAGAAGAAATATGTCAAGTCTTTCTGGATTTGAACCCTCTAGCTATAGCAACAGTAAGGCTTGAATTTTGGGGTTTAGTTGCTTTACTTGTAGGTAACTGCAGACAAACCAGTATAAATTAGGTTTGGCATCTTCTATGAACCTGTGAGCAGAACCTCCATAATACTGTGCTTAAATCACAACCTTTTATTTCTTTATATTTTCTTAATTTTCATTTTGAAATACACAATTCTGCTCCAGAATATTTGAAACTTTTAAACTTAGAGTGCTAAACTCATTTTAGGTTGAAGCAGAAAGCTCCAAGTCAGCGAGCTATGTTGTAGTCTAGTTATACGGCCAGGTTGGGTGTGTGAAAATAGCCACCACACACTGGAGAGTAAATTGCTGGGTTTGGTTTTTCTTGATTTACAAGTTGCTATAAGAGGTGCATGTTCCCAGGGAGTGGTGAAAAGTAGGGGTGTGTTAAACAGGTTTAAGAACATTTTAAAGAGACACTGTCAGGTTTGAGACATAGCAGGTTTGGTGTACTTCCTCCTGCCTTCCAAATAACATTTTCTGTTTCTGTGGTTACAAACAGCTGAGCTGCACCCTGCCTCTCTCTTTAAGTGATACCACAAAATCCAGTGTAACAGTTATGTGTCACACTGGTTGCTCTCTCTGTCTCATTTTCTTTTTTTTGCCATCAGTCAAGAAATGAAACTGCCAGGACTGCTGTTCTTCGCACTCCTTGGAGAGCAGAAATCACGTGCCATCAAGTAAAATCTTATGGTTTTCTGTAAAAATAGTGAGGTGAGGACAAGGAACACTTGAATCAAACTATTTCTTCAGTCAGAGAGGTACAGACATTATTTGCTAGTATTCCTGGGGCCACCACTTTAAGGTCTGAAATACACCAGTCCAAAGTCTGGACTGCAAGCTTCCAGGAACCTTGGCAAAAGTCACGTGATTTTGAACCTGAATTTTCTTGTTTCTCAGAAGTTTTACAGGAAGAATGGACATAATTTTCAATCTTTTATATACACAGCATTGCCTTTGAGCCTTGGAGAACTACTGGGTATTTTCTCCTGGGTATCCTACTGGAAGTAAGGATAATTCCAACTGAAAATGAGATTAATCTCTCTTATATGGATTTCACAAGGCATGACTGGAATATCCATTTCAATCCCTTGCTTAGTATAGGAGAATAGAATTAGCAGAGCACAATGTATAGACAAACTTCAGCCTGCCATTATTGCAAATAACATTGAAGTCTTTGTTTGGAAGGATTCAACCTCCCTCTCTAGGGAACATTTTTAAATCACTTTTTTACCCCCAGCTGGTAAATATGTTAGATTTTAGATCTCTCCCATGAAAGGGGGTTGTAGTGAGGTGGGTGCTCGTCTCTTCTGTCAGGTGGCTGGACATAGGACATGAGGAAATGGCCTCAAGTTGTGGCAAGGCAGGTTTATGTTGTATATTAGGAAAAATTTCTTTACTGAAAGGGTTGTCAGACATTGCAACAGGCTGCCCAGGGAAGTGGTTGAGTCACCATCCCTGGAGGTATTCAAAAAGCGCGTAGACAAGGCACTTCAGGACATGGTTTAGTGGGCATGGTTGATGGTTGGACTTGATGATCTTGAAGGTCTTTTCCAACCTAAATGATTCTATGATCCTGTGTTTATACTATAGTACTTACAGTGCTATCTGACATTCTGTATAATAGAAACATTCAGCACCAAAAGGTCTAATGTTTAGTTATTTGAGGAAACATATCTTTTAAATTCCCCCTTCCAAAGGTAATAAGAGAGCACCATGACACACACAAAAATCATTGTTAGCTAGACCAAAACTTAGTTCTTGGAAAGAGCAGAGAGGGAATGTGACTTGCAAATGCCACTATTTGGAAGAAGCAGAGCAGATGGCAACTGAAATTTGGAAGTAGGTAGCAAAGTGAAGAGGAGCTGAAAGAAAAATGATGTAGGAAGATGTCAAAGAGAAAATGGAAGCAAGCAGAAAAGGATCTAGAAGGTCAAAGTCTGATCTCATATATTGACAATGCAAATCCGGCAGAGATGTGTTCATGAAGGGTTTCAAGAACTGTATCCTTGCATATGAAGATTAATGTTTCCTACTTTTTTTTAAGCAATGATAGAAGTGTTTATATTAAAAATAGAACCACTCTTTCCCCAGAAATCTTACATTTTAGAAAAACTGCAATCAAATGAAGAGAGACAGGATGAGCAGTGATGTTGCATGAGAACTATGTAATGAACAATGTGTGGCATGTCAACTATTCCTTCCATGTGGCTTGTGATTGGGACAGATTAACATCTGAATTATGCTGCAAAAGGAACAAATAAAGGCAAAGACACAGGATGAGGAAGGATGGTTGCTCAGCTGCAGACAAGGGAGCTGAGAGATTTGAAGAAAATGCCACAAAAAAGCAGCCATCGGAGGTTCATGCAGAAGGCCAAGTTCAGCTATAAGGTCTTACTACAATTTTTCTCAGGGTTTTGTAAAGTCAGCCTGCTAAACAGTCACAGGCGTAACTGCAGAGACTACCCGTTCACAAAACACCACAAACATTGTCATGAATCAGTATCTTTGTCACTTATCTAACTGTACAGTGCAGTGATCCAGTAAACGGATGTTGACAACAGGTTTTGCAGTGAACAGCAAGGGCGCGGTTTCATTATCGGTTTAAACCGATCTATTACCACATTCCCACCAAAAGGAACAGTTCTGCTTTCCCTGTCCTGCCCTTGTCTGTGTCCTCCCACCAGCCCCTTAGACTGCCTCAGTCAGGTCAGTAAACTGATCCTATTCACCGCAAGTCTCACAATCAAAAGAACTGAAGCAAAGCATACAGCAAAAAAGAAAGACACAGGGTAGGGCAAGACCACCCCGTAGTCGTAGTGTGCTGTTAGGTGTTTTACGCCAGTCAGGAAAACAGCTCTTAAAGCTAGCATCTTGATTTAGCAACTACTGAAACAAAGTGACAGTTCACACCTCAAAATCAATATTTTAACTTCTATGTAAATTCAGTCTTATTGTTACTAGTGACATCCCTTCACTAGAGTATTCTCCCTGTCCTAACAGCTATAGATTTTTTAATACAAGAGAAGTCTCCCCAGGATTTCAATTGAAAGGACTTGCCAACACTTGGAAGCAACCATCTATGGCCTTTCAGGGTATGTCCTAAGCTACTTAAGTACTGCATTAGCTTTCCCCTCATCTACAAATCACACCTTGCACAAATCTCTACACATACATATATTGGAAAAGCTATTAAAAACATAATTGTGTAATATGGGTAATTTGCCAATTATTACCCATACATCTTCTTTTCTGTATGGAAGAACTTTTTCTGATCTCAACATTTTTTTTCATATTAGTGGTCTTTGATATCTTTCAGTCACTACTGGGAAGGACAAAACTTGAGGATGGGATTTGAGTGCCAGGAATCATTATCACTTTACATATTAAGGAATTAATCTGATCTCCAAAGTAGTCAACAACTCAAAAGATAAAAAGATATACTTTTTTATGTTTCTCCACCACTACCTTTGAAGACAGACTGTACTGGTTTTGCCTGAGAGAGAGTTAATTTCCTTCACAGTAGCTAGGATGGGGCTGTGTTTTGGATTTGTGCTGAAAACAGTGTTGAAGATTGATAACACAGGGATGTTTTCGTTACTGCTGAGCTGGGCTTACACAGAGCCAAGGCCTTTTCTGCTCCTCACCCCACCCCACCAGCAAGTAGTCTGGGAAGGGACACAGCTGGGACAGCTGACCCCAACTGACCAAAGGGATATCCCAGACCATATGACGTCATGCTCATTATATAAAGCTGGGGGAAGAAGAAGGAAGGGGGGATGTCCAGAGGGACAGCGTTTGTCTTCCCAAGTAACCATTACACGAGATGGAGCTCTGCTTTCCTGGAGGTGGCTGAACACCTGCCTGCCCATGGGAAGTGGTGAATGAATTCCTTGTTTTGCTTTGCTTGTGCATGCAGCTTTTGCTTTACCTATTAAACTGTATTTGTCTCAATCCATGAGGTTTCTCACTTTTACCCTTCAGATTCTCTCCCCCATTCTACCATGGGAGGAGTAGGCAAGTGACTATGTGCTTTTTAGATGCATACTGGGGTTAACCCACAACACAGACTTTAATCAAACAATACGATCAATTCATAGAATCACAGAATCACAGAATTTATGAGGTTGGAAGGGACCTCTTAAGATCATGTAGTCCAATGCCCCTGCTCAAGAACGATCAGCTAGAGTATGTTGCCCAGGATGATGTCTGGTTGGGCTTTGAATATCTGCAAGAATGGAGACTCCACAACCTCTCTGGACAACCTGTTTCAGTGCTTGACCACCCCCACAGTAAAGAAGTGTTTTCTTGTGTTCAGATGGAATTTCATTATTCTTAATTCATGTCCATTGCCTCTTTTCCTGTCAGTGGGCACTACTGAGAAAAATCTGGCTGCCTCTTCTTCATTCCCTCCCTTGATGAGATCCCCCTGACCCTTCTCTTCTCCAGGCTGAGCTCTCTCAGCCTCTCCTCATATGAAAAGTGCTCCTGTCCCTTAATCATCTTTGTGGCCCTGCGCTGGACTTGCTCCAGTAAGTCCGTATCTTTCTTGTACTGGGTAGTCCAGAACTGGACACAGTACTCGAGATGCGGTCTCAGTAATGCTGAAGAGAAGAAGGATCACCCCCCTTGACCTGCTGACAATGCTCTTACTAACATAGCCCAGGAGGCTGCTGGCTTTTTTTGCCATAAGGGTGCATTGCTGGCTTATGGTCATCTTGTTGTCCATGTCCTGGATATCTTCCACTCCAAGGACCTTCCCAGCAAAGCCACCTTAAAGCCAGTGGGCCCCCAGCATGCACTGATGCCCGGGGTTATTCCTCCCCAGATGTAAGACTTTGCCTTTACCCTTGTTGAAGTTGATGAGATTCCTCTCTGCCCTGTTCTCCAGCTTGTCAAGGTCCCTCTGAATGGCTGCACAGCCAGCTGATACATCAACTGGTCTGCACAGTTTTGTGTCATCCGTGAACCTGCTGAAAGTGCACTCTGCTCTTTCGTCCAGGTCATTAATGAAGATGATGAACAGTACTGGCCTCAGTGTTAAGCCCTGGGATACATCACTAGCAGCTTCAACCATGTAAGGCATAGACCTTCCTTCTTCTTGTGATGAATGACAGTTTCTTTTCTCCCCAAGCTGTATGTATACTATATAAATTGCTCCTTCCCCAAAGGGAAGACCAAGTCAGAACTAATAACTTTGAAAAGCAGTCCATGCTCACTCTGTAATTAGGTGCATCTTTTCTTCGTGGGACAGCGCTAACCTGTTTCCTTCCTCTTTTTCTTCCATCCTTGCCGCATCTTGTCTCTGACAAGCATGGTAGGTAGAAAAGATTAAGGACTTCCTTGAACTCTTAGTTTAATAATGAACAAGAAGGAAGGAGGTAATCACCCATACATTGGCAACTCTATAATTATAAAGTCAATGAAATGTAAACTATCTCAGCTTCTGCCTTCTAATTAATTTATTGTAATTACTAAAATGTACTGATTTATTTTCATTCTTCTGTTGCAACAGAGATGACTATTAAAAAGTTTGCAAAAAGAAAGAATAGTATAAGCCCCAAAACTGAAATTCATATACAGGAGGCTGTTGAAATGTAAATATAAATTTATATTAGAAGCAAAGGAGATGAACGTAATAAAGAGGCATATTCTATTGCAATGCTCCTACTGAGTCAAAGAGTATTTAATCACTTGCAGTTTTATGCAGGTAGTAAAGGTGTTGCTCTGTGATGAACATCCAAGCTAATCTGAATACACAGGCACAGTGTTTCATAAGCAGTAGTACTACGAAAGGTAAAATACATAACAGCTTTGATTTATTCAACAAGGCACAGAGTATGCATTCAGGCAAATATATGACCACACAGTAGAAGCAGACATTATAGATAGTGTACAGATGAGGGAAACTTTAATGACTACTTTATATATTTTAATTCCAGAGTAAATTTCATGTTCATAAAAAATAAATATTAGTTTACTGAGCTTAAATATGGTCATGTACAAAATTAATGTTCCAGATGACAAGATTTCTCTTATAGCTGTCATGAGCAGTGTGTCATACAAACAGGAGTCATCCCAGCTCTGGCCCCTGGGCTGCTCATGCATAGTGTCTGAACACAAGGTGGCCACATGTCCCTTGTGTTATTTTCTCCTCAATTTGTGTTTAATGGAGTGGTCCTTAGCCAGTACTTCGAAGTAACAATGGCAGACGCCCATCTGTTTCTGATTCCAGAGGGACAGAGCTCAGAATAAGGCACCTGCAAACCAGATGTAAGACATCCATCCCCTGCCCTCAGTATTTTTGTATTGACCACTCCTAGGTGACTGCACAAAGGGAAAGGGAATTTCAGGTGACTCCATATTCAGGGGTCTCTGACTCTATGCATCATTTAAGGCAGGCAGGGATGACCTGACTCAGAGCTTTGCATGCCAGTGTAAGTGGCAGACACCTCACTGCATCCTCTGGCTATGTCTGACCTTCCCTGAACTGCTCAAATGTTCTTGTTGAGACCTCTATAAACTCTCCCTGTAAATCCAGGGAGAAACTTGGGACTAAGGACAGATGCAGGTTCTGAAATGCTCACAAAACAGCACCAAAAGCACTGGGTTAGATTACTCCCTTGTAACAGATACAAGTATCTGCTTACTTCTATCAGTAGATGGGGATTTTCAGTAGACGTGCTTAGGCGTGTCCAGGTATGAACTGTTACGGGTCTTGGGCTGGGGTCTGCCGTAGCTATTGCTGTCTCTGCCTCCCAGCCCCACGCAGTGCCTCCACGTCACAGCAGCTATTACATTTTGTTATGCTGAAGCTTCAAGGAAGGATCAGGCTTGAGAGCTTCTGCTATATTTCAGAATCACTCAGCACAATAGACAGAAATATCTGTGAAGGTTTGTTAATTATTTCTGGCACAACAAGATGAATCTTCAGGAGGCTGCTCAAGCTGCATGAACAGCTTTATTATCTCCATGCTAGAGGGTGAGCAGTGCCCTTACTTCTGCCTGCAGGTCCTTGCACCTTCCTCTGAGGCATCTGGCTCTGGTCTCTCTCAGAAAAAAATTAACTGGCCTGGATGTAGGTGTAATCTAGTGTGTCCATAACTCTATAATGGAAAGCATTTAAAGCAAAAGTGCCCTTCTTTCTACCAACCTTTGCAACAGAAAAGAGTGATTCAAAATATGATATTGGCATTAAAATGTTACAAATATCAAAGTCAGGTTCCCCCTCACTTTTAACTGTAATAATTGATTTAATTTTCCACACTCTTTCTCAAAAACCAAATATTTTCATCCAGCTACTCATTAGCCCAAAGATCACAGGACAGGACAATATACACAAGTCTGAAGAGGATACATAGTGCTAATTTAATTTAATCACAATCTATTAAGTATTTACATAAATACAATCCTCCAAGGAAATATGTTTTTATTTTGCCAAGAGCAGTTCCTTGAAGGACAATAGGGTAAGAAATACTACACGTATTATTACAAATAATTACTTAGAGGTGAATGTACTAATTTTAATTATATCAGGTAATCTTGAGGCTTCGCATACTTTCAAAAAATCATTTATTCTGTTTGCACTAATTTATAGTTGGGTTTAGATACTGTCAGTACTTTTCTTCTCCTGTAACAAAGTCCTGCCTTCCATTCCTTTGGAAGGACACTGTCTCGGTCCCACTCTGCCTGAAGTAATATAAAGACTCAGACAGTCTTCATCTGATGAGGCAACTGCAGAGAATAGAATAGCCCCTGACCTTACCATGATCCAAGACAAGAGTAGCTGTTCCAAGATGGGTGGGACTTTCCCATAGACCCCACAGACAGACCCTATCCTCCTCAGAGGCTGCTTTCTGTAGTGCAGAGCTACATCCACAGCAATCTCTTCTCTAGTTTACATCTTCTGCCAGATTATTTTAGGACTCAAACCAAAGCAAATCTATGCTTCAGTGCAGGAAGCCCTCTTTCAGGAAGAGGGCTTTCAGGTAACAACAGATAATACAATAAAATAGTGCTGTTTACTTTCCCCCATCATGTATTCGCCATTAAAAGCACTATTCAATTATTTCACAAATAAGGAGAATTTGACTGTAAATAAAATTTGAGTCTACTGTTCAAGCAAGAAGGTTGGATAATAGAAACTGGTCCAGACTTGAGCCACTCTGTAGCTCACAGTTCCCAGTAATGTTCACAGTGGTAAAAATAATCCAGTATTTTAACAAGGCAGTTCTGCTAGGAAAGAGTCCTATGCACTTAGTGTTCTGAAAGGTTAAACAAACTGTTCTGTAAAATTTAAATTTAAATCCAAAGCTGTAACTCTAAAAAACCTCAGCCTACTTCTTGCTTGTCTCTAGAAAAATGTGAAATCCACAGGCAGGTCATTGTATTCGGAGTTCTCTAGCCACATACATGTATGCCTCTGTGTAGGTATCTGTCCGGTTTGGAGCAAGCAACTTGTTTACCTCATATCTAAGCTGGGTGAGGGGTATCCAGAGGTGATACTCCCCTGACAAAGACCTGAAAAGCGTTTGGTGCAATACATGTTTTCAGGGGTTGCCTAACCCAGCAGCCAATGCTAGGCACTTCAAAAAACAGAGTTGCTGCAGATGCTTTATTATAAAATAAATGTGACCACAGCTGGTGTCGTAGCAAGGGACCTGTCTTGTTTTATTCATAGTTCATGACATGCTGTTTCATTTGTGATTGGTACCCTGCTGGTATCCAAGAAAAGAAGGTGGCCACGGCTGTGCTGCCTGCTATGTAATAAACCAGCAGTTAGTACGCTGTCCTGAGTGACAGACACTGCAGTTTCTTGTTCATTTATATTTTGCATGTGCTCAGAGAGAAAGTACAAGGGAAAAGCTGGAGCTGAAGCCTTTTTCCTAAAGAAAATATCCAAACTACAAATTCTGAAGACAGGAGTTTCCATCTCCCTACAGATCAGATGCTTGGAGAAATAACCATCCTGTGTTTTTCAGATGGTGCCTGTGGTGTGCCTAAGAGTCATTTGGCTATTTTGCACTAGTTGCAAGAACAGGTAAATAAACAGAATTGCTGCATCTAGATTTTGCTACAAAAATGTATGCATAAAAACACCTTATAGCTATTGAAGTCATTGCCATACTTGTGTTGTATGAAGTGCTGTTTGAGATTAGCAACACCAGGATTTTTTTTTACTTTTGGTTAAGCATATATAACACAAAGTATAACAGCATTTACTTTGTCTAAGAACATGAGATTTAAAACATCACTTGTACTGTCTATATATGCTTGTATCTGTCCATAAGCCTCCTGCTACATTTCACAAAGTAGATCCACAAGTTGTGTCTTCTAGCTATGTTCTACTCAGCTTCCTGAAAAAAAATACATTTCATAGCTCAGCACAAAATCTCTTTTTTCTTCCTGCAGCACAATCGAGTTTTTGAATCCTCCAGTTCTGTTACTAAAAATATTATGGTTGTTATAAAGTGTGAAAGGTACTTTATAGCTCGAGATATATGGGGAAAGTCTGTCCAGATGAGGCCACCTCAAAACTTCCAGGTGGTTTAGCTACCCCTTTCTAGACTTCATCCTGAGCACACACTTGCCTGTGAGGGTAATGCATGCCTCTCAATGACCATGGTGTGGCCCTTTTTATTCATATGCGTTCATTTGTCTTCAGTTAACAACAGAACTCACACAAAAATTATAGTCACAGGAGGGATTCTAGCATTTAAATCAAATAATTGATACTCTTGTTTCTGAACAGATCATACACCAAAGACCATATTAGATACATGACAGCCTTTAATCTGGGAGCTAGTGCAAACACCTTTTTATAAAAGAAATATTTAATCTTACTTTATCCACTTGCTCATTTGTAATGCAGATTCCCTGAAAACTGAGAGTGAGACCGATTTGCAGTCGCCGATTCTAGAACATACTTACAATTTAGTGGAATTTGCAGTTTGAGCACTAGGTGGAAATAGAGCAATGAAAATAAGCCCCGTTATCAAATCTTCAGCACAACAAATGGAAGAGCTTTCTCCAACAATCCGAGAAGGGAGAAATGGCAGCTAAAATCCACTTCATTTTATTGGGGAACTCTATCATTCTCATTTCTTGCAGACAAGAATAAGAGAAAATATTCTCCCTAGTCTTCTTAAACTTGATTTTTTGATTTCCTTTCCTTGCTGATTTGCTTTAAAATTTGGGATACATGTATTCAGAGTACTCAGATATATTTCTATTGATTGTTCAAGTATTTCAGTGGAAATTAGCACCTGTATCAGACATGTAGCAATTTTTCCTCTATTGCTGTTGCAGTTTTGTGAAAGTTTAGGTTGAACATATACTTAGACTGAGCTGTTTCCGTCTGCTGCCATTTGCTTGTCATAGATTCTAAACAAATAAAATAGTGAAAATAGAAATTAATGCTTTCCTTTCACTTGCTGCATGCTTATGCAACAAGAAAAGCACAGCTAGAAAAGTCACCCTAATTTTACTCCTTTGTATAAGCCAGGTCTAGGAGCCTCTTTATTATAATTCTAATTTTTTTCAGCTCAGGAAAGAGAACTTAAATTTATATTTAGCTTTGGATGATAGCCATCTTTTAGGTATTGTGTTGCTTATGGAAAACTTGGCTCCAGAAAAATCCATATGCAGAATACAACTGCAGCAAAAGCCCACAGAAATAAGGAGGAATGATGTAGCACTTCATTGGAAACCACAAAGCAGAACTGAGCTGTACAACACCAGTGCTGCATGCATGGTCAGGATGGGACATCCAGGCATTCCCATCTCACTTCCAAGAAATGATCAATCTTGGTGTAAGACCATCCATTTGAAAGGATACAGTCATGATTTATGCAGCCTCAAAAGAGATTGACCTAGTCATCCATCAACCCTCTCAGTACTGTCTGCAGAGCTTGAAAGGTCTGGTTGAAGAAGCTGGTATAGTAGCAAGGGACATCTCTAGTTTTATTCAGAGTTCATGACATGCTGTTTCATTTGTGATTGGTTACCTGCTTGTATCCAGAATGAATACATAACAAACCATGAGGTTTCCTGCAGTATTTTCACTTCTTCCAAATTCTTCTAAGTTTTTTAATTAAAACATTGGTGATCACCAATAACTTGTTCTATTTCATTCTGCATGTTTACCCAAGTTCTGCCTCTTTGCCCACCTTTTAACACAACAAGAGTGCAGATACTAGTACCACAGGCCAGTTTTACAAACTGTTTGAAGCAGATTTCAACTGCCTGAGGTAATTTAGTCAGGTGCCAGAGCAAGTATTCATATTGGTGGAATGCAAGTCAAAATCTTAACTGAACTTGAAACCTGTTGAAGCCTGGGGAGTAACTAAGACTATTGTTTCCTATCCAAGTAAATATAACCTTCTATCCACTAAGTATTTCAATTCAGTATGTTAGATTACATGATTTTGAGCACATTTTCTTAACTCTGTAGAAACAAATGCTAAGCTAAACTGAAAGAGCAAGTATCAGGTAGGTGCATAAGACCTACTGTCTTCATTCCTGAAGAAAGTTTGTGTGTGATGGGTGAAAGGAAGCTTAGATAGAGCAAGATATAAATGCAATTATAAAGTAAAAACTTCTGTTTTGGAAGGGTTTTGAGGAATTCAGTGCCAGTCACCATTGAATTAAACTACCAGTGAGATACTGTGGATTTCCTAAAGGTTTTTTGAAAACTAACCCCTCCCCCCCCAAAAAAAACCAACAAAACCCAAACAACTCTGTAGAACAAGTAGTGTCTAAGTTCTTTGTCTCTCACAAGAAGGTCATCCCAATCCTTATCCTTAAGGTCATCTTTTAGAGGAGAAGGCACATGTTAAATAGCATGGAAATCTCCTTGCAATACAATAAAACAGTCAGTCATTCTTCATTTAACTATTGAAAGATAATGAACTCCCAAATAAAATATAGCAATTGTTAAATGCAGAATGGCAACACATCTTTAAGAAACCAGGTTCTTGTGTACATTCAGTACCACCTCTGCTTGAAACAGTCTCAGAAGATACTGGCATGTCTTTGATTTGTCGTATTATTCCAACTCTGCTAAGTATGTAGGAACTGGATTTTATATCAATGGGACTTCTTAGTACAGTCTAGCTACATGACTGAAGAGTTTCCTGATGCTAACTTAAAGAAGTCACGTATTAGTGCTGAAATGAGAAGAAAAAAGAACTTTTCAGGACAATCAGAGCCCAAATTACACATGGCAGGAGTGCAGGAGAAATGCTACTTGTAAATTAAGTGGAGGTTATATGGAAAACACTGAAAGTCAAACACAAATGTTCCTTCTTTTTTTTTTTTTTTTTAATTTCAAATTAATCCCCATTTCCAAGTTCCACAAGTAAGCTTATTGCTATAACATGGACTTACCAATTTTGGCACTGAAGAGTATAGCTTGGGAGAGCTTTCCAGATGCAAAAACTTCCACTTATAAAGTCATTGATTTATTGACTACTGAATAGAGGACCCCTAAAGTGCCTCCAGTTACTACTTCCTACAGCTAAAATCCCTCTTCCACCAAGATTCAAGTTTCAGGTTAAAGCAGACTGAAAGTTTGCCTCTGCTGTTATTTACTCCTGCTGGTTGGCAGTTCCTGTTGGTGGCTGAAAATGTTACTAGGAGTGGTTTTGGCTTTGAATAGGATAGTTGTGAGTCAACACATGGGATAAATCCAGACATGCCCAGCTTTCCTCCTGCTCTGTAAACAAAGTGATCTGATACAGAAATCTGATGATCTTTAGATGCAATAAATATATCTGCCTTTCTGACACATAAAGACTGTCTTCATACTGAGCCCAATAGGCATGTGACACAGGTTATTTTTTGAGGCACTCTAAATTGCAATGACTTCCTTGCCTGCAAGGTCAAGCATGAGTGCTAAGCATCAAGAGTGAGATCCTGGCTGCTCTAAAGCCAAGAGCAAAATCCCATCGATCTCAACAGAATAACAGCATTGCCCCAAGATATTGTAGACCACTTTGGAGAAGGCTTCCCACAGACCCCACTTTCTTCCTCTCCATCTTACTCTTCTGGCCACTTCTTTGCATCTTCTCCCATCTTTGCTTCCAGCCAGTTTCCTCTACCAGAAAACCCCTCACGACAAATTTCCCTGTCCTGTTTCCACTGTTTCCTCAAACAGGCTGCCTTTATATTCTAGTTTGGTTTGGTCAAGTTAAATTCCAGTTAATAGCATAATCTGAAATCTTTACATACCAAATTTTTTTCCAGGTGAACAGCTGCATTGCAGCAAGAGTCATTCAGCTGAGCTTTGGAGCATGTCCTCGTGCTACACATCATGGGGATAGTAATTTGCTTTCCTGGGTTAATATCACACATTACAAGTCTTGGCAGTGTAGAATATCTTCTGCAGACAGACTGTTTTTTATGCAGGTGACCAGCAGGATTCTGTATTTATTCACTGAAGCTACTAATTACTGCTGTAAGAATGGAATTGCATATATAAAATGTTAAAGGAATATATTCAATAGACAAACTGGAACTATGCTTTTGCAACAGAGGACATTAGGTGTTTGTGTTTCAAATGTATAGAAATAAGATGGTCATAGACAGAAAAAGACATATACAACCATATTCTTTGCAGACTCTACCTAATCCTGCTATCTCCAATAAACTGAACAAACAGACACAAACACAGTTTTCAAATTGTTAAGAAAATTCAATAAGTAAGACATGGAATTAAAGAAATAAGAAGACTGACTCCAGTGAAGTCAGGATTTCTCTGTGAGTGGTTACTTATATCACCTGCTTCTTTGGCTGGGATAGAGTTAATTGTCGTCCTAGTAGCTGGTATAGTGCTATGATTTGGCTTCAGTATGAGAAGAATGTTGCTAACACACTGATGTTTTCAGTTGTTGCTAAGTAGTGCTTAGTCTAAAGTCAAGGATTTTTCAGCTTCTCATGCCCAGCCAGCAAGAAGGCTGGAGGGGCACAAGAAGTTGGGAGGGGACACAGCCAGGGCAGCTGACCCCAACTGGCCAAAGGGGCATTCCATACCATGTGATGTCATGTCCAGTATATGAACTGGGGGGAGTTGGCCTTGGGGGGGATTGCTGCTCGGGACCTAACTGGGCATTGATCAGTTGGCAAGTGGTGAGCAATTGCATTGTGCATCATTTGTATATTCCAATCCTTTTATTATTATTATCATTATTCGTTTCTTCCTTTCCATTCTATTAAACTGTTCCTATCTCAATCCATGAGTTTTTACTTCTTCCTTCTGATTCTCTCCCCCATCCCACTGCGTGGGGGGAAAGTGAGTGAGCGGCTGCGTGGTGCTTAGTTGCTGGCTGGGGTTAAACCACTACACTTATCCACTAATGAATCTGCATTTTTTTGTCCCTATAATATTGTAGAATCACAATCATGAAAGAGAACACTTTGATCTTTACTCTGACATCCTGCAGAGGCCATTGACATCCTGCAAAGGCCACTGAACTGCACTGAATTTTGTTTATATTAGAACATATTTTTTCAGATAAAGTGGATGATATTATAATTTATCAGACAGTGCAGTATACATTCTGCTTTATCAGAGATAATAGAAAACTGGATCTTTGCAGCAATGCTGCATCTGTAACACAGTTATTTGCAGAATCTGTATGCAGGGCGTAACAAAATTTGCTCATTACTCAAATTAGGCCATCAAACTGGCAGGCCATGGAAGAATTCTCAAGTTGTCCTCAGGTCATTTTCCATCATCCTTTAACTCTCTAAAATTTATTTGCCATCGGATCTTCAAGTAAACAGCTATAAAGTAATCTTTCCTTTAGTTGTCAAAAAGTTTGACAGCCCTTGATTAAAACATAAGCGTCTTAGATGCAGAGCTGCTCCTTGTAAGATACTTTTAGAAGTACAAGCCTTATCCAAAGCCAAAAGTAGTTTATCTGTATGGTTTGCTTAGCTTTTGGATGCTGGTCCTCATCTTCATAACTAAAAGGTACTGAAAGTAATTCATTATGAGCTCTGTATACACAGATGTACACATACATGAACATACTAACTACTCATATTTAATTCAGTCTCCACATCAAATATCTTCTAGGTGATTTAAATAGACCAATGGACTGAATGATATTATTATACGTGAGTCTTGGAGAGCATAAACTATAACGATATTATACAACCAAATAAATCATTATCTTCCAATACTTAGTGGGCAGTACTGAAAATACTACTTGTACATTTACATACCAGGTTGACACAATAATTTCCTATCGAACTAGTTCATAACTAACAAAATCTTAGAATATTTAGCATACCTGATCATAAAATCATAGGGAATGATTAAGCAGCAGTTTTAACAGCATTTTAATAAGACAACAGTGTCTGTTTAATGTCAGTTAGTGATGACTGTAATTCTACAAAATGTACACTGCTTGCAAGTCTGTGATTCTTGGATAGTAATTCAGGACACGTTAATTTTATAATGTCAGTCCTCTGTCACCCCAACAAAACCTTTGATCCAGTGCCCCTTGCAAAATGGCAGAAGTTCAAGAACATATCAAAGAGTGGAAAGCTTAAAGCACATGCAGTCACTAACAAGTATTATCATGCACTCAGAGTAATTGCTACTAAAAAAAGCCAGCAGCTATCAAGCAGCATTTTAATCTTAATTCAGAATAACTACAGTGTATTAAGCACCCCTGTGCTGTTTCTAACTGGGGATACTTAAAAATATTTTCCTTTCCAGCTGGGATGAAGGGAACTATTGAAGAAGTCTTATCGACTGATGTTTCCTCAAAGTACTGAGGAAATCACAACAGACTTTCAATTACAAGTAGGCACAACTTCTCTTTCATTGTATAAAACAACAATCTAAAACCAAGTTGGATTTTGACTGATAATGCATCTTCTTATAGCTATGTTTTAAATAGAAGCCTATTTGGCACATGAAAAATGAAATCTTGTCTTCCTACGCACACTATACAGAAGCGTGTGACCTGTATCTTAAGAATGCTTTCAGTTCATAGTGTTTTGTGTTAACCTACTGTACTGTGTCTTCTATGACTCTAAAGACAACTAAACTCAAATTATAGGCATGCATACTATATAAAAATTGAAATAGACTGCTTTCAGTCTGAAATGAAGAAATGACAAAATCAAGTAGTCCATTACAATGCAGTATGGACATATGGTACTTTAATACATTAATAGAATAACTGGAAAATTTTACTTCAGGAAGTGGGATTGTTTCTTGTGGGAAGGTAGCTCAGCAATAAATCCTTGCACCCATTCTTCAGAACTGAAATGACACATCTGAAATAATTCCAAGCCAAAAAGGGCAAGTGCCAGTCTTAAAGATGGCAAGAAATTCTTGTAACATCTGCTGTGAACAAAGCCAGCCCCAGTAGCTCAAACAGAAGGGAATATAACGTAATTACTTCCAGTGTTCTCAGGGGCCTCGCTCATATTCATAACCATGAGAATTAAAGCTATGCATCACTCTTCTCATTAACTAAGCTGTTTCTTTCCACAGGTGTGATGTAAGAAGAAATAAAATTATGGAGGCATAAACTGTCTTCAGGAGGACTGTCACCGAGTCACTTAGCTTCATTGTGCGCAGTGTCTATATGTGAAAGCTGCTTATTCACAAAGTAGCAGGGAGAAATATCTCCTCTCTTGCTTTGCTAGTGGAGAGCATGCAGGCTAGCAGACAAAGAAGTCAGCTGGTCACTTCAGCTTTGCAGAACTGGTGATCTCACCCTCTCCTCCCACTATTACGGAGTAAAGAGCTGCTACCGTTTGACTGATTGGTTTTATTTTATTACCTACTGGCCTGACATATGAGAGAAGGTAACGCCCAGTTCTTGGCTGCTTAAATTAATTTGGAATTATTGGACACAAGCCAGCTGATGATGACAGTGCTCGGGATTTTCTTCTCCCTATAGAAAAAAGAAAACAGCGCTGGACAGTTACATCAGAGCTTTTTAGCAAGGCATTAATAAATCATGTGAAGATTACTGATACTGATGAATACTCACAAGCAATACTTTAGACCTCAAGTTCCTGAAAAGAACCAGGTGCCTAAAAATATGTATTTCAATGATTTCTTGTGGATTGAGAATGTTTGTCTTCTCTGTACTGTTTGACTGTATGAAGTGAATTTATCAGTTATAGAAATACTATGAAAAAGTTATTGTTTGATTCAATGTTATGTTTGTATAAAAGTAGAACTAGTATGAATAGAATTTGTTTCATTTTGAGAATTGTTACTTATGAACAGAGTGCCTAGGTTTATTCATTGCTCTTAATAATGGAGTTTAAATTTGCCTAGCAAGCAAAGAAAAATCTTGGTAAAAAAAAATGTGTTTCTCACTGTCATGGGAAATCACAACATTATTTTGATGGTTGGACTGATTATCTACAGAACTGAGAAATGGATGCTGAAAAAGATCTACATGCACAAAATCTATAGGAGGAATTTGTGGGAGAACAAAAATGGGGAGAATGTCTGTTGAATAAACTATTTCAGAGCTCTGCCCTTGATCTACCTTGTTATTTTGTGCACTGGCAAACTGCTGAAAAAACATTTTATACAGTTTGGCTCTCGTGTTTCTTCCTTGCTTTGTGGTGCTATATCCAACCCTGGATGTTCTGCCACCCTGTTTTTCTATTGCTTTAAACAAAAGCTGGTGCTTTGATCATTTGTAGCATGTGCCAAGACACAAGACAGATGCTCCAATGGTGCAGTTGTGCACCCTAAGAAGAAAGCTTCTTATTATTGGAGAAAAATGATCTCTACACTTGAGATTAAAGAAAGGATTTACCCTCCCTTTGTTTATTCTCCTGCTGCAGGCAAAGTGCAGCTGCCCCTGAGAATGGCCACATACTCATAATCAGGAGGGGATATGCATGATTAATGCAAATGATTGGGCAGGAGAAGTCACAAATTTTTATTCTGATCTTCCATCGTCACCTGGGCAAGTCTGTTAACTGTGAGATGCATTACTTCCACTCTTTAGTGGAGCTGACAATGGTGAATCTCCATTCATGAATGAATGCAAACAGGAGCTTTAGAAACAAAATGCAAATTCATGTTTGATTATTTACTGTTTTCAAGGGACATTCTCAAGTAACTTGCAGTCCTCCTTTAGAAACAGAAGGATTTCACTACTTTATAAAGAAGAAGCTGTGAGGATGGTGTCGTGGTTTAACCCCAGCCAGCAACTAAGCACCACACAGCCGCTCACTCACTCCCCTGCCAGTGGGATGGGGGAGAGAATCTGAAGGGTAAAAGTGAGAAACCTCATGGATTGAGACAAATACAGTTTAATAGGTAAAGCAAAAGCTGCATGCACAAGCAAAGCAAAACAAGGAATTCATTCACCACTTCCCATGGGCAGGCAGGTGTTCAGCCACCTCCAGGAAAGCAGAGCTCCATCTCGTGTAATGGTTACTTGGGAAGACAAACGCTGTCCCTCTGGACATCCCCCCTTCCTTCTTCTTCCCCCAGCTTTATATAATGAGCATGATGTCATATGGTCTGGGATATCCCTTTGGTCAGTTGGGGTCAGCTGTCCCAGCTGTGTCCCTTCCCAACTTCTTCTGCCCCCTCAGCCTACTCGCTGGTGGGGTGGGGTGAGGAGCAGAAAAGGCCTTGGCTCTGTGTAAGCCCAGCTCAGCAGTAACGAAAACATCCCTGTGTTATCAACACTGTTTTCAGCACAAATCCAAAACATAGCCCCGTGCTAGCTACTGTGACGGAAATTAACTCTCTCCCAGCCAAAATCAGCACAGGATGGACAGGAGGAACACCATGGCATACCTAAACTTCTTCTCAGGAGGCAGTGCCCAAAGCAGATGTCAAGCTACTTGCTAACAGCAGGGGAGGTGGAAAGTGGACTGAAGGGTTCCCACTGTTTGCAGAACTGGGAAAATAAAGGCAACGTCACCCTCTTCCCAGCTGTCAGGAAAAAAGTCCCATTAGAGCTGTTACCACACTGCAAAATCTGCCTTCGCTGCCAAAAGGTTTTCAAAGGGCAGCCTGACACTAACATGTGCTGGGCAGCGCATCCAGATACCATTTTGGGAGGGCTTTTTATCAGTGTGGGCTTGCATTTCATTTATTTATTTATTATTGATTCCCTTACCAGCTTAAGATCAGGCACTGAATTAGTCTCAAAAGGTAGCTCCTCACTACTAAATAAATAGGGATAGGCTGTGGGCTCCTGCTCAGGATCCTCCACTACCCATGTTGCCTAAATTTTTTCCTCTATGTGGATCCACTATGGACCACACCAACTAGCTGTCTCCAAGGCAAATCTGTTAGAGAGGTGACAAGCCACAGGCAGTGGGGATGTGAGCCAGTCCATGGGGTCAGGAATTGGTCCCATGCCCTCTCCTTTTAGCAGTGTGGATGCAGCCAAGAGTTACATGTCAAACTATGGCCAAAGGTATTGTAGCCAGCATGGGCTGGCTATGGGATGAGTCAGTTGCTGAAAGCAGAGCTTTTATTGACAGTGAGAAGGGCACTGTGGGTTACCCAGGTTTTAATCTAAGCTCTTCTCTTCTTTGGATACTTTATCTTCCTATGATATTTCTGGGATACAGTGGTTGAGGGACAAGAGGAAATTTTCATCTGGAATACAAGCTGTGGGAATTGTGAATGTGAAATGACATAACTGACAGATGGCATTAAAGCAAAGAGCTGTTTAGACCTATCACAAAGCTGTGAGTATTGTTTAAAGGGAGATGGAGATACCACCATTTCACAGCAGCAGTGAATAGCAGCCTGGTCTAGATGTCCATTTGCATACAAAGGAAATCTTCTACAAACAGTTCTCAAGAATGCAAAGTGTGCAATGAACTCTAGATGTAAAAGTGAAATATAAAGCAACACTTATGTGGCAACACTGGTTGATGAATAAACATACCATGACCAGAAAATGGGTACAGCTAAGTGTTAAAATAGCCAGCTTAATAGAAAGACAGATTATAGAATGCATTCACTTTTAAAATTCAGTGTATGATGGAAGGAAGGAAGGAAGGAGGGAAGGAAGGAGGGAGGGAGGGAAGGAAAGAAGGAGGGAAGGAAGGAAGGAAAGAAGGAGGGAAGGAAGGAGGGAAGGCTTTATATTTTTTTACTTTCCTGTCAAACTGCATGAGTAAATAAAAAGTTTATATTACAGCTACAAAGAAATTCTAAAAAACAGCCTTCGCGATTGACATACTCTGGGCTTCCTTTTGTTTGAACAGTTTTTGCTGTAGTAGAAATCTGTGCTTACCTCTTTCCCATCCCCTAAAGAGTTTCTGACATAGCCATCGGGGCTGTGTTAACAATTCAGAATGACTTAGTCACGCTCTTCTGACAGATCAAACCCAACTGTCCCAAACCAAGCACAAACTCCATGGCTTCAGTTACACACTTCAGATATGTACTTCTGAAAATAAACATTATCCCTTATTTCCTGTGACCAGACAAGAAGAGTCACATCTTAAAGACAGTCTTGAAATATTTCTAGGAAAACAAAACTAGTCATGATTATTGGTCGAAGTCATTCCCCTGTAAAGTATTATCTAGGGATGATAGTTTAAATACAATCATAGATTTAAACCAGAAATAACATTCATTGATACAGCCACTTTGCTAAGCTATATTTTTTTGCATGTGAAATGACCCCATCCAATGACCATACAAGCAATCTCACTCAAAAAAAAAGAACAAAACGAAAAATAAACTCATTCACCTTTTAATATGGTTTTGTCACCCTTTCTTCTAAATCTCAGAGATATTTATGCTTAAACAAGAATCAGTTACAGTTCATCATGTTGTTCCAGCTCTACATTTGTAGCAGTACAATGCCATTAGTCATTCCCAGAACCATAGCCATTAGAGATTGAAGTGACCTTTTAATGTCATCACATCCTACCCTGATTCTAACTATCCATGGCAACAGACTAATGTCAAACACACAATTATGACTTCACTGCAAAATGTAGCAAAGGAGAAGCTGATTTCCAGTTCTAGGCTAAATTTCAGAAAGCAGAGGCCTAGCCTTTGCTACTCAAATAAAAGTTATTTCCACTTCATTTTGGTTTGGGTCTGTGTGGTGGGGTTTTGGTAGCGGGGTAGGGTCTGCAGGGCCAGCTGCTGCTGGAAGCTGCTGGAAGCTTCCCTGGCTGGGAAACGGACCCACCTCTGGGAGAACAGATTCCAGAGGGGAAACCTGCCGGGAGTCGGGGGACTGGGATGGGAGAGGAACCCCTGTGCAGATCCCGTGGGCAGGGAGGAAGGAGGGGATGCCCCTGCAGCCCGTGGGGAGACCAGGCGGCAGGCTGTGTCCCCCCAGCCCGCGGAGGGGAGCGGGGGAGCAGATGCCCACCTGCAGCCCGGGGAGAGAGGACCCCACGCCGGAGCAGGGGGTGGAGGCCACACAAGATGGCCGCCGCTCCCTGGGGAAGCCCGCGCAGGACCAGGACTGAAGGACTGCGGCCTGCGGGAGAGACCCGCGCCGGGGCAGTTTGTGAGGAACTGCGGCCCGCGGAAAGGACCCGCTGGAGCAGTTCGTGGAGGACGGTCTCCCGCGGCGGAGCAGGGGAGGAGTGCGGAGTCCTCCTCCCCCTGAGGAGGAAGGAGCGGCAGAGACAAGGTGTGACGGACTGACCCCAACCCCCATTCCCCGTCCCCCTGCGCCGCTCGGAGGCGGGAGGGGGAGAGAACCGGGTGTGGGGGTGAGGCGGGAAGGAGGGAGGGCTGGGGAGGAGGTGTGCTAAGGTTGAGTTTTACTTCCCGTTATCCTTGTTTTGTTTTGATTGGTAGTAAATTAAATCGATTTTGTTTTTTCCCCAAGTTGAGCCCATCTTTTGCCCGTGACCATAAGTTGTGAGTGATCCCTCCCTGTCCTTGTCTCAACCCACAAGCTTTTCTTTATATTTTCTCCTCATCCCATGGGGCCCGGCAGGGGGAGGATTGAGCATGTGGATTCTTGGTGCTTTGTTATCGACTGGGCTGAAACCACGACACATTTTCAAGTTGTTCAGCAGTCAAGGTATTTCTAACCAGCCACCTCACTTTGGTACCTGAATAAAAAATTGATTGTTTACCTTGGGCAGAGGAGGGAAAATAAAAATGTCCAAGTCATGCAGAAAGCAGTGTTTGATCCAGGAACCTTCCAAACCAAGGACAGCTTTTTGTGAAGCTGGGTGGACATGGTTACCTTACCCCCACCGGAGAGTGAAGGTCCCTGGCTTGCATGGATGGGGGTATAGACAGGCCTGTGTCATTCAATGTAATGTGGACTCCAGCCTGAACTGCTTCGCAGCTGTATCCCCCATCCCGCTGAAGGAACCACTCTGCTCCAGATCAGACTGAAGTAACTTGTCTGTAATACGAGGAGCTGGAACCTGGGATAAATACAGAGGTTAACCAACATCACACTTTTGGAGATGAGCAATTAGTCTCTATCTGGCTGGGTGTATCTCAGTACGTGTATATCTGAAATGCATCACTGTGTAAAGATATTTCTGTTTGTTTTAGACTAAATGCTATATAACGGTGTCAATGTAACACTACATTTATGGTAATTAGCCCTTCCTCAGAGGTAGGAATAATCAGTCTGGGCCATTGCCATGCTAATACAGATCTATTGCTTGTAGGAACTGAGCTAATGTGTGTACAGGGCTATTTACTGAACCATACCTGCTCATTCCAAGTGCATTGCACTTCGCTGAAACTCACTTGTGATTTTGCTTGGTATATACATAATATTGTAACATGATAAAAACAATGATCAAACCTCCTCTATTTGTGGTTAATGGAATTGTTACAGCAAATTTATTTCGCTCACAAGAAAAATTACTTGGGAGTTTGAACTCCAAGTGTAATCATATCAAGATCGTGTATCAAAAATTGAGATGTGTGACTCCATTTCATAGCTGGACCTTTCTCTCTGATAGGATTTAAAGAACAATTCAGAAAGAATTAAAAACCTCACAATTATTGCAAGGGTTTAGAGTCCTAAATCTCATGTCTGGTATAAACCCACAGGCTATTGCAGGCAGAGGCCTGTGGTAATACATACAGCACTAGGTAAGAGCAAAGTGCTTAAAAATGTGCTTAGACAAAGACGTGTGAGAGGGATATTATTTTGTAATGAAGAAGATTCCTCTCCCACTGACACTCCCACTTCAATAATCAGAACAAGAGATAAATTCTTAGTTTTTAATTTGTCTTTATTCAGACCAATTCATATTGAAATAAAATAGATACATTGAATTAGATAATTTCCCTTCCAAAGGACTAAAGAGGACTGTGTAAGGACTTTTAAGGAGTTGGCCCAGAGCTTTGTAAAATGCATTGTTGGGAAACTGAGCATCTGTGGGTTTATATTTCAGGGATGATGCAAGATTTTTCAACCTTTAAATTACAGCTTGTGCAAGCAGTACTCTGTTACTTAACTACAACAGATCTGCAGATGTGTCTGTCTCCAAGGTAATGGGCATTGCATTCCTGCCATTCAAAAGGCTGAGATTCAAAATAAATCAAAGAATGAATTAATGCTATCCTCTCATTCTCGAAAAGCTTCTAAACACTACTTGGGGGGATTTTAGCAGAGAGAGATAACAACAGATTTTTATACAGATACTCTTTAAAGATTTTACAGAAAAAGGTAAGAATTATTTGCTCTATTTTAGAAACAAAAGATATGAGAGGGCTTTACCTGAACCAGTTATACAGGCAATCACTGCCAAAGCTTACTATAAATCTGGTCCGAGGTCTAGGCCTTGTTATTACACCCCTCTCCCTCTGCCTATCCCCTGAAAAAATCCAATATGAGAGGACAGATGGACAGAAGAAGGGAAGAAGGAAGGAAGGGAAGAAGAAAAAGGAAGATTGGTTCTGGAAAGTTAGAATTGATAATATTTTATGACAAGTTTGATAGTTATTTTTCTTTGACTATTGAACATAAGACTTATAAAAAGCTGCATATGTTTATGACTGATAATATCTGCAGTGATGGAAGCTAAAATAACAGTTCTTTCTCAGGAATAAAGGCTGAGTTCATTGAAAGGACATAACGTTACGTGTGTATAACCACTGGGAAACACTGACTGGCATTTTCCCTTTTGACCTGACACTGCAGTGTTACATTCCAATGGAAAACATTGCCAAGTCTCAGTTCAGCATAACAACATAAAGGAAAATATTCTGTAGCAAACAAACAGAACTAAAGATTGTTTCAATTGGCTTGGAGCCAACAGCATTTCTGAAAGTGTTTATTCTGTTGCCTCAAATCTGACAGGCCCATGATGAATTAAATGAAATACAATTAAAAGAAGTGTTTGGGGTGAACTAGAAATGCTTTGTTTTCTTTATTCACACTAGGACTCAGCTGACTTACATGCCTCATGACAAGATGCAAGGTTGTGCCTCTGCCCTTCTTACTGTGTGACAAAAACTTTAAAAAAAAAAAAAGGCCATGATAAAACTAGAAATAGAAATCTTGGAAGCTTAATATTATGTAAGCTATTCCTTATTACAGTAAAAAGATTTTTTTTTTTACATTTCAGCTTCATGATTTGGAGCCTGTGGCTGTCAGTTTACAGGAATAAATTGCAAAGGAGAGTCAGGTTTGCATGGGGCTGAGATATACTGCTGCCTCAGCTTTCTTAAGGACTTCTTTGTGTTGGATTGGAAAGACTGGGCTGTTAATATGCTCTTTCTGAAATAAAAGAAATAGTATCTCTTACTTGTAATCACATAAGATTTTGCCAGATTTTCAAAAGTGCTAGTTGAAATGAATCTTCTAAAAATGAACCTCTCTGCAGTATTGTTTTCCCTGCTGAATAAAAATTTTCACTCTCGTCCATAAAACTCTGACCCCTGAGAAATTTTTGATCTTCCAAAAAGGACAGACAATAAAACCACTGTCTGTAAAAAAGGAGCACCACTGTCTCTATACAACAAAACCCGGACTTCTCTCCCTTTCCCACAGACAGGAGAAGGAGGCTGAAGAACTGCTTTCTGAGGGGTCCCCCCCTCACTTGTTCTGCCGCTGCCTGAGCTAGGAGGGGACAGATGAAGATTCCTCACTTGGAGGTGTCCCACCAGCTCCAGAGGAGACTGTAGATCCAGAAGGAAACCTGGGAACATTCTTAGAAAGAAATCCACTGATTATGTCTATATTGGCAAACTGACAGACAGACCCTGACGCTGCTGTTTTGCCATCTCTACTGTTAAACAGCTAAAACAGGCCCTGGTATGGTTCTGGCCCTGACCAGCTAGTAAGTTCCCAAACAAACCCTCAGCATAGATCTAGAGTTAGAAAAGACCGGAGACTATTTCCCAATAGGTAGCTTGAACATAGCAAGCTTGTGTATGAGACTTCAGTAGTACAAACAAGACTAGTCCATGCCAGCTGGCCAGAGGATCAGAGCATGGATCCTGGCACTGCTGAATTTACAAGTACAGGGGTAGCCCTTGTGTGTTGATGAGGCAAAACCTGTTACATTTACTGCTAGGATTTGGATGAAATCAGTATGACTCCTAACATTAATAACACTTGTGCAAGGGCCAGGAGACTTAGAGAGGAAAAAACAGCTTATATCCTGTAGGTTGGTAAGAGCCCATGTTGATTCGAGTAGGGATGAAAGCAGGTGGAGTGCATGGATGTGCTCTTCTGAGGAGAGAGGGGAAACAGGCCCCCCCAGTGCATTTTTGACATTTAAAAGTCCAAGGATTTTTTTTATCCAACAGTGTTTGCAGATGTGTTCAAAATTTTCAAGATTCAAGATTGTTTTGTGTTCCCTTGTATTTTGGTCAAGTATTTTCCATGGCTTTGGGAGATGTTTGTATTATAGCAAGCTGAGGTGGGCTTTCCAAGTCATGGGCTTGTTTTAAATTCAAAATGCTGAGTAAACTCCCCCAAATTTGCCAATTTTTTAGACAAACTATTGTGATGTATCAAGGACTAATCAAGCAGAATGGAAAGGAGCAAATGCACATCTACTCTATCACCACTCTTCAAAATCCTTTAAAATGGATTTGCTATCTGTAGACAAAGTTGACCATCAAGTTCAGTAGCAAAAATAAACCCTCTTTAATAACTTGAATTTGCTGGAAAGGTTCACCTCCTCCGAAGCTGCAATAAGAAGTCAAATGAAAGCCCAAGCAATCAGGCTGGCAAATTTTAATAGTTGCTTTTTCTCTGAGCAGGGAGTGGTAATTTTATATCATTATACATTTTTGAGATTATCCAATTGACCAGGTTAAAAACCTGTTTCTATTCCCTTCAAAATTACTTTGAAACAAATAAGGATTATTTCAACTGCACTTTTAAATGAAGAAAAAACATATTTAGACTCATTAGTTTTAAATTCCTTCCCTCTATCATTCTTACCACAACTAAGTCAAAAGAGGCTATTAAACACTGCCCCTTCTTTAGGAGTTCATTAAGATAGATGAAATGCTAGGTTTTGACTGTTTCTCTCCTTTAATTAGAAGATAAATTTAGTTTTGGTACACACTGAGTCACTAAAGCATATTAACAACTATTTCAGCTAGGTGTTGATTTAAGCCCCCAAACAAAAAACATTTTGCATGTCTCTGAGCCAAAACTGATGTGGCCATTTTCCTCAAATAGAGTGAGCTAAATTGAATGTTGATTTTATCCTACATCTACTTTTACTGAAGTTTCTTCATTTCCTGTACAAACCTGTTCTGCAATGGCATTTGCACTAATAAATAACACACTAGATTCTAATGAAAGATAAAAGATCTTAAAGCATTTCTTACTGCCATATGAAATAATTGCTTCACCCATTACCTCCTCACAACATCTTGATTAAAAAGCCACACCCATATAACAACTCATAACGACATTATATAGAACAGACATATTTAGGGAACATAGGTGCCCCTAAGCAATTTTTGTTTCCAGCAGGAGTCACAAGAAATGGTCACTCTGATAGCGATATCTTGAATGCAGGTTTAAAATGGTCAGAGGAGAGAAAAATCTATGTCCTAAGTTGCCAGTGCCACTTGACATACCACCTGCTGTCTTGGTGGCAGCACTGCTTTTGAACTTGGCTCTACAGGGACGCCTTACTACTGCACCCGGAGCAGAGCTAATCCTGACAAGTCTAAATCAACTAATGATTTCATACCACAGGAAGCCAAGGTGTGGAATGATGGCAGACTACAAGGTGCCAAGTACCACAGATACACCATAGATGTGTATGTGAAGCAAAAGATGAACAGAGACACATCCTTCAGAATTAATCAGTTTTCTTTCTACCTAAAAGGGGCTGGGGTGGAAGCAGTATTGTGACAGGCTGCGTGCCTCTGTACCCAACACTGCAACACCAAATCTGCTTGACTGCCTTCTACCCCCAAAGTCATGCAGAATCCCCAGTCACCTTCTTGTTTGGTTTTAACATCCTTTATATGGGTTGACCTTCCATACATATCCTAAGTGTCACATCAGCTATAACCTGATACCTTTCATCTGCTTCACCTCTCCAAAGGTCCCAGACCAATACTTGATCTGAAAATTAGACTAACTGCAATAAAGTGAGGTTCCATAAAAATAGTAACTGAACCTTGTAATTTTTCTTCATGTACCCTCCAAAGACAAAGATGGTGATGGAGTTACCCACTCTGTGTCAAATTATATAAAAATTAGGGCACTTACCAGGACCCGGGACATAGTTCCACCTCCCTCCTGAGCTTGATGGAGACTCAAATCTATACATCCCATCTCTGAAAAGGTAACCTAATCATTGGGCTGTGAGTCATGCAGAGAAATGAACAACTGGCAGCACTGCACAGTGGCACAGCTCCAAAAACGGGAGGAAGGAGCATCTGAACCCAGAGTAGCCTGGTAGTGAAAGGATTTATCTAGGAGGTGGAGAAGGTGGGTTTGACCTCTGACTCCCTCAGACCTAAAGCAGAGGTGGATCTGAACCTCAGTTTCTCAGTGCTTGGGCATGTGCTGAAATGATAAAAAAGCAAGGGGAACACCTCCATGTTATGATTTCAACCTTAAAAATGGAGAGTATGTCCACTCTGAAGGAAAAAAGTCTGTCTTCAGGAGGTGAATCTTAGTGGTGGATCACTTATTTCAGAGAGCATATACCCCACATGGGGGGACTTCAAACTTACTTCCATGCCAGCAGTGTCTCTGCTGTCTGCTCCCTGCTCAGACCACTGACTACACTGGATCCCATACTGAGGCATTTCACTGTTTAGATAGACTGCGCATGTAACATTGAATCCAGCAGTGTGCCTGAAATGCAGGTATTTTGTTGTCTTCATGTCTGGGTACCTAAGACCTGGATTCATCTTATGTCTCTGGGCATTTAACTGATGTGCCTAGAGGTTTTTGGTAGTCTATTAAGAGACTCAGCTCTAGAGAGTGTCTCCAATCTGAATTACTATCTGGAGATGCCCCCGGGAATCCATTAGAGATCCCATACTTAGGTGCATCCCCAACCTCACACACCCCATCTCTAAGACAAGCAAGACACCTAAGTGACTGTCTGCCTTGGTTTGCAGATGAATGAGATACAAGTGCAGAAGCCAGAAGGGAACCACCATGTGCTCTAGCAGCTCTTCCCTATGTGGGCAATTAGGGATACAGGACTGCAGGGCATGCTAACTTTTCTCCCACTACTGATGAGGTTGCTGGCAGCACTTGGTTCCTAATTTAGGTACTCATAAGAGGCCAAAGGAAAATGGGATGAATAGGTGCCTTAGTTTTTATCAGATCTAGTACCCCACTGCATTCTATCGCTCAATTCTGTATCACTGCAGAATTTTCTCTATCTCCCTCCCTGGTACATGAACTAACATTTCAAGTCTCTGGAAGGACTGTGTTTTGTTCTTTTCCTTATTTAAAATATAATAATTTACATTTATATATAGATGTGAGTAAGGAACCCTGCTTACAAACTACAATGGGATTTTTAAAAATGTACTATTTTCATTATCATTATTATAGTCTTTAGCTGAAAGACAAAGGGTGAATGCATAAAAAATATTCACTGATATATGTGACATTAAAAGTGATAGGTTGCAAGCAAGGTTACAGAAATATGCTGCTAACTTACCTCATTTTTCATTGTTCTTTAAATTCTTATGGGTGGGAAGAGGACTTTCTTAGAAAATAGTTTCTCAATGGTTGAATCATGATGTTCTTGATGTATTACCAGTTTTGAATTGAAGATTCCAAAAGTTATTGCCTTACTAAACAGAGAGCTGCATTTTGGCCAGATTTGGGGAAAAATTAAAGAAGTTATCAGCAAAACTTCATCTTATAAAAATTAATTGTAAGGACTTGTTTGAAGAGGTAAACTCTGACCAGCCAGATGACCCAAGCCTGCCAATTAAGTGACATTCCTGAAGAGCAATTCACTTGCAAAGTTCAGAATGGCAAGGAAGCCTAAATAAGTCATCAGATATCCCACAGTGGAGCTAGTGAGAATTTCAGAATTATAATCAGGTAAATTAATGAGGTAGCTGAAATATATGGTAATACAAATAAGACCACAGTGACAAGAAAGGCCTGGCACTCACTTTTTTTTTTAAATTTCATGGGAGTATCTTTGAGATTTGTGATTTTGCAGAGAGAAAAAAAATAATAAAAAAGGCTTTACAAAAACAAGCAAGGCACAAAAAGATTAAAAGACAACTTGCTGTACCAGTCAGATAATGTACTTGGCCTGGTGGTGTCATATCATGAAGTACTAGTCAGTCTTGCTTCAAATGTTTGCTCAATGCAGAACGACTATTACCCTTAGGAAACTAATGTAGAACCTACAACACCTCAGTTGACTGGGTAGAGACCTTTGCACAGCTGCAAAGGCATCAAGGAACTCCTGAACAGCAGTGCACAGAGGGATGTTTTTAGTCCATCCTTTGATTTCTGCTCCCTCCTAGATTTCGTCCAGCTGAGGCACAAAGAAGGTCCAGAGCCTTGTTCTGCCCCTCACATCTACATTGATGAACCTTCTGGTGGGCACTTGGGGAACTTGTCCAAGCCACAGTGCATGCTGATGCTGCAAAGTGTTCTCACCACTCGGTTCATTTTTTTTCCTTATCTAATTTCATCTTAGAAATTCTGCCTTTTAGAGCATAGTTATAATGCCAGTGGATAATAAGATAAAGAATATTAATAGATATTTATTTTTATACTGATGTTAAATAGGCATGTCCTGGGTCTGAATCTTATTAAATGATTTCTCCACAAGTTTGGTGTTTACATATTTGCATTCCATAGGTACATGGGAAAATGTAAGTATTTATGGTCCTTTGGATGAGGAAACCTGAAAATTAGCAGAAAGAAGGTTTCCAGTATTGCAACAAAGACTGTGAACACTTGCTTTAGTACATGAAATGTGCCTGTTTTCACTTTGAAGGCTTGCCAGGCGGTAAGAGTGAGTTAGAGTACCTGGCAAACAAGTTCTGGGTACATCTGAGCTGTCAGTTGGGCTTGCTCCTATTGCTGGTGTGCACATGCTGGATCCTTCACAGGGTAGAATAAGTTGGTATCCGCCCAGCTAAAACCTGGAACTGTCTCAATGATAAAACCATCTCAGGGCCTGCTCCAATAAGCATTATGGGTGGAAGCAAGCCAACTCTCACCACTTCCACCTGGCCTAGCCTTCGAACACCATCCTACCAGGCGGTGAGCTGTCATAATGCATAACTCCTTATGCAAACACACCCTTGGCATCACACACAAACACACCAGTGTTAGAGACACCTGTGAGTAAGTGGCTGCAAGGGGTAGTGCTGCACCGGTGATATCCAAGTGCTACGGATAGGGCCAGGCTGCTCAAGGGGGAGCACAGCAAGTTTTAGGACACAATTCACTGGTTGGAGTACTAGGAATTCATCCCTGGAACAGGTGGTGGTACCAGCACAGACACAGTCATCCTTTCCCTGCTGAATCTTTACAGACAGAGGTTGTGCACAAGCCACCCCCAGCGAACCTGCAACTGAGGGAAGTCTGGCGATGCCAACTACTGAAGCTTATTTGAAGCTCATTTCCTCTTAAGTCTTAGCCTGAGAACTAGTATCAGCTGGTCATGCACTGAATGCCCTGCTTACTTTGCTTACTTGCTTTTTTGCTTTTTTGGTTTTATTTTTATTTTAATCACTGAGATGGCTTGTGTTGAATGCTGTAGATCAGGTTTGGTTAACCAGCATTGCCCCAGGGCTTCATGCTGTGTACAGATTCCTGCAGTGCATAGCCTACTTGTTTGGTGACTCCTCCCTAATTCATTGTCCACTTTCACCCCAATGCCTGTTTCTATTTTCTGTGCTTTTTGTGGTTTTGTCCAAATGCCTTATTGCCTGCATTTGCTAGGATCTGAAACAATTTTGTTATTTTTATCTACTCTTATTTCTAATTGTATTTTGCTCTTCTTTATGTCAGCTCTGTGATTACCTGCAACACCCTATCTCATAAGAACACAAACACATTGTTCAAGGGTTGGTTGGGCTTTTTTTTGGGATCATTAACAACTGTGATTAGATGATAACACTGAACTTTACAGAAGACTAGTAGATATCATCTAAATTCAATACATTGCTCAAAACTGGTACTCTTTGTAGTTTTATGAAATTTTCAAACTATGTGACAATTTATCACAAACTGTGTTTGGAATAAATATTTAAAATAATAATGGATAATTATGCAAATAGTTTCTTAGAATCCACATACGAACTATGCCACTTTCTTCCTTTCACCCAGTAGTTTGTTCCAGCAAACTTTTTCTTGAATCATTAGTGTAATGTAAACTCACTGTGTACAATACTTTTCTTCTGCTTTCTTTTATCTGCATAAGTTTTTCTATGTACTAGTTCAATTAGTAATGGAGGTTAAAACAGAATTAATTGAAATTATTTTCAAAATGTCTTACATCTTTATTTTTTACTGAAAAGTAATCTTTTCTGATTTTGTTAATGAGATAGCTTACCCTTTTGGGCTTTTAATTTAACCCAAATTTATAAGCCCTTCCTGCTTTTACAGTATTTGTAAATTTGGGGGGTTTATTTGGAGGCTTTGAGGCAGTCCTTGCCTCTGCCTCAAAACTCGGAACAGCTCTCTAAACTTTTTTGGTTGTGCTTGCCATTTTACATTGTAGTCCCAGATCTCAGATTTAATGAAGAACTCTTCCAATCACATGCCTTGTGTTGTCTTCCAGAGAAATTGCTTGTGGGTTTTTTTTAA
The DNA here is from genome assembly GCF_964188355.1 of Buteo buteo. Taxonomy (NCBI): domain Eukaryota; kingdom Metazoa; phylum Chordata; class Aves; order Accipitriformes; family Accipitridae; genus Buteo; species Buteo buteo. The sequence continues at coordinate 16,331,047 of NC_134184.1, forward strand.
TTGGCAATATTTTTCTCCACTCATAGAACCAATTAATTCTCTGACTTACTTGCATATTGCTCACCATATTTCTTTGTTCTGCAGACATACCTGACTGAAAATGTGATAGCCTTCTAATATTATAGTTGGTAAACTCTTCTATTCTTGTATTATTAAATATAAGTATTTTGCTATAACTGGATACAATTTTTTTTTTCATTTTTTTCACTCATTAGCACTATCATAAAGAAGCAGATGAAGAGCTTAAGCATTCAATGGATATTTTAATATCTATAGTCTAAAATTGTTTTCTAATCCATCTTACAAAGTCCATCCATGATGGTTTGTTATCCAGTGGTGGTCAAATTACCTGAGATTCTCCCACAAGAAAATTACTTTGTTATTAAATCTTTCTTACTCTTAGTGTGCTATGGTCAAAGTCTACTGAAACTTCTCTAATTTCTCATTCATTTTATCTTTCCCAAGACAACTTCCCAGCCAGGCTTTACTTTCACTTCACATTTAAACAGTACTGCACATGACCCTACTATTCTTTCCACCTTTCACCATCTCCTTTCTCTTACATCATTTAGCCAACTGTAATAAAATGTAAAAGCCCTGGAGTGACAGCAAGCTATTGATGACCTTCTGTATTGGAGGGTTCAAAACTAGGTATTAGTGTTATAGTTGTGAGCTACACACAAGCCAGCAGTGCACCTTGGCAAAAGATGCCAAAGATGGCCAACAGCATCTGGAGCTGTATTAACAGGAGAACAGCCAGCATTTGTTAGACCACCTGAATAATACTGTACCCAGTTTTTGGCCCTCAGTACAGGAGGCATCAATAAACAGGGACAAGTTTAGCAAGGGCCACTGGGATGGTTGGAGCTGGACCACTTGCCCCATGAAGATAGGCTGAGGGACTGGGGCTTGTTCAGCCTGGAGAAGAGATGGCTCCGGGGGGAACTGACAGCAATCCCCAGTACCTACAGGGATGTCAGCAAGGAGATGGAGCCAGGAGTTTCACAGTGGTGCGTGGTGGGAGGATGAGAGGCAGCAGGCATAAAGTGATACAAGAGTGGTTCAGGCAGGATATGAGGAAAACACTTCCTCCCCATGAGGGCAGTCAGGCAGTGGAGCAGGTTGTCCAGAGAGGTTGTGCCATCTCTATTCACGAGGGAGATGACTGGATAAAGCCCTGAGCATCCTGGTCTGACCTCAGAGCTGGTCATGCTTTGAGCAGGAGGTTGGACTAGAGACCTCCCGAGGTCCTTCCCATCTGAACTATACTTACTGTAATTCTATGATTACAAAGATCACCCACAGAACAGCATTAAATATCACATAATATCATTCTCATAGATCCTCTTATTAAAATTGTTCAGATTTACCATTTACCTGGTTAGCACAAAGACTAAATTTCATCACTCGTAATAGTAATAGCTGATGGTGAGATCTGTAGCTCTGGCTTGTTTCGTATACTCTTTGCTATTGTGTGGAGACACTAGAGCACATTCATGCTCTTGTTCTTTGCCTTCTGTCTCCTAGCAACTCCATCTGCTGCCTTATTTTGTATGTTGGAAGTACAAGTCAGATTTATTATTTTTAGTTAGGGAAAAGCTGCTCCTTCCCTGCTTCCAACCTAGCTTAACACACAGTTTTATATTTAAGATGCTGCAATGACTTTTACACAAGTGAAGTTCATTTCATCCTGCACTCTGTCATGACCAGGCCCTCTTTTCCACAGATCTAGGCCAGTTCCTTACCCATGGGTTCTTGGCCACATAGGAATTTCAATGACTATTAATATTGTCAATTGTCTCCAAGACTCATTAATCCACCTTTGCTTTGAGAATGTTTCTATTGTTTTTTAACCCTATTGTTTAGTCATTCATGAGCTATAATTAGACATTCTCTGGCATCCATAATTCACGCAAATCTCTATTACTCATTCCCTGGCACATGACATATTTCCTTGCCAATATTTGTGGAGCACACTGTGAACTGAGTGGCACTGAGAAGTACCTAATAAAAAGTGCTTATCCTGTACATGCCAGTCAGTTACACACCCGTTAAATTTAACTCATCCAGCTCCACTGTGATATTTGTATCCTTGACTACAAGCAATTAGTCATCACAGCAACATAATCTCTTATCCATCCAATGGATAAAACATCATACTATTGGGCAGAAAAAAGGATGGAAAAATCAGTCTGCACTTGGAGGATATGAGAGTGCCTCAAGAGAGGACCAAAATATTATGAAACATTTCACCTTTCTTAAAACATTTGATTATTTATACATGGAGGGGTGACTTTTATCCCCAAAGTAACAAACTGAAACCTAAGCCTTCTTTGTAGCCTACAGAAAAATCATGATGACTTGCATGTGTTTTTAATAGAATTGGAGCTGAAACTTTTGTTTTAGAGGTCACTGGTTTCTTAGTCTTAAGTATTCCCGCCTTCAGTATCTTCGGTCCTTTTCATAGAGTGTAATTTCTATGTTAGCCATCTCTCCAAAGCTCCCTTGTTGATCTTTGTAATCACTTCAGGCATTGTCTTTTCTGATACTAGCAAAAAATATTGTTGGGCTGCTCCTTTCTGGAGTGGAGTTTGTGCCTAAAATTTGAAAAGGTGGATTGAGAAGGAAAAATAGTCCCTTTATTGCATAGAGGTTAGATTGTACCCTAAAATAGAATCTAAAACAGGAAAGCAGAAAGTGCAACAGTTAGGAAGATTTTTTCTGGTGAACTTTCATGAATTTTCAGCTTTATAAATCATCATTCCTCGGACTTTCTCTTTTGAGCTATAGGACTGAGTTGTGACACTCAAGCTAAATTGGTGTATAGATTATAGCAGTTTTCAGAGAACAAATTAAAAGAAAGTGCAAACATCAAAGTGCATAACAATATAGGAAGCTTCCCTTATACAGCATACAGACCATTTAGCTGTAGTCCAGCCAAAATATTTATTTTTTACTCTTTTATATATGACTCCTTATAAGAAAGGGCAAGTTTCAAGAAAAAACACATACTCATGATGTCCAGGATTTTTATTTTTAAAACATTCCTAAGCAATAGCTAACGGCCAATGGTTAACAATACAGGTGATTGCTGAGTAGGTACATAGGTGATGAAGTCAACTACAAAATAACACCTCATTCCAAAATTCCCATGTGGAGACAAGCTAGAATATAGCCCATCAGCCCTTATGTCTTCATGACAGCCTCAGTAGACCCCAGGAACAGAACCAATGATCCCTTAATTTAACAGAGGAAAATTATGACAATAAATTAATCCTCCCGAGTGCTTTGCCCATGACACAGTAACAACTGGAAAACAAGCATGGAATACACTGGCTGTTTGTGTTTACTCCTTTTGTAGTTGCTACTGGCAACAACAAAATTAACATGTAAAAAGAATTTAATAGAATATATATTGATATTAATTGACAAAGAATATATCATTTTGAAAATAAACAAACCTAGCAGGAAAAAAGACGTAATGAAAAATATGACCTTTTTAAGATTTCTTTTTTAATTTGCACAGCTGCAGTTTTCTATCATAGTGAACTAAAAGAACAGTAAATACTAGGCAGCTGACACTTAAATCATTATATATCTTCTAGTTTTCAGCTGAGCATCTGCTGCATCATTTCTCAGACTTCAAAGTGTCTGGGAAGAGAGACGAAGGATAAAAAAAATGCATCTTTTCAACTGAAAGCATATATTTTTCAATCACAGAGGACTACAGGCCGTATTCCATTGCTATTACAAAATAGAAGGGCACTCTGAAACTCTGATTTTAATTTAAAGAAAAAGCTACCTCTGCAATAGCATTTGGAGGGAGGGGGTGGTTACAGGAAAAAAAAACTTGACTACAACATGTCAAGTTTTCATGTTCTGTGAAAATGAACATGTCCATTTCTCCAAAAGAAGTAATGTTGTGGTGCAGACAAGCTGTTTCCGAGTGGCATAACATCCTTAGGTACCTCCAGAAACCAGTTCAGGGAAGCAGTTGTCTTTTCTGTGCTGCACTGATTTACAGCGCCAGAGGAGAGTTCTGATTTCAATGATTCCTTCCTTAAAATGAAACAGCCTGTTCCTTCTCTTACACCTATCGAAATCAGGGGAGAAAGGCAATAGAGTAATACCAGCATTAAAGCAAGGAGAGGATAAGAGACAAGAGCTTGAATATTGCTTTATGTATCATCCCTTTCATTAAAAGGAATTAGAGTTAATTAGCCCAGCTTGTAGCGAAATTAAGACATTCCATGCATATCCTATTTAACCTTTCTATTATCTTTCTCTAGGTTTTCTCTATATTTGTCAGAGCTTCTATAAAGGAGCATATTAGATGACTTTGTCCCACATCATTAGAAAAATCAATATGTTTTAGTTTAGAATCAGATCAAAACACTGTAGCTCAAAAAAAAATATTCAGAACTGTAAAGCCTTATTTAAAGCCTTTCCTCTGTTAGGGGAAGTTATACAATTTTCAAAGCACTTTAGAAGCCTCAGTGCTATATTTTAAGAAGACTGAAGAACTAAAATCCTATTAAATCCTGCTAACCACTAGACCCTAGCTGTCCACATTGCCTAAGCAGTGGCTACTCCCTGTCTCTATTTTGGATGGATTTAGCAAAAACCATTTTGCCATAGAGGGAGCTAACCCTAAGCAGCATGGATTTCAGCCAGTCCATGCCATTTGACACCAAGGCTAGCAATAAATCCCCAAAACCAGCAACTGGTACTTCACAAAACAGACATATTCAGAGAGACTAGAACTTAGAGACTGGCATTCAGCCCCAAAATGGGATCAAGTGGTGTGATTCCCTTCCTACATAAGTGCTCACGAGCTAACCATAGGCATGCTGTCAAGCCCTACCTAGTGTGATGTTGTCAGAGTACCAGTTTTCATGGAGTTTTATGAAAAACTGATGCAGTTACTGTGGCAAAAGAATGGGGATGCTTTTTCTTCCTCCAAACTACCCGTTGAAGGAGAACAATACCCTTGTTTTGCTGTTCTTCCAGCCAGACAAGGAGAGGCTTGGTCACAGCTGAAGCAAGTGCCTCTCTCCAGTCAGAATTCATCACCAGGAAGCATTTACTGATTCCTACAAATTAAAAGCATGTCTCAAAAGTCATTCCTGTTTCTTAAAATATAGCTGGAGGGTAATGAAGCCGTGTTAGGTGATTTCTGTTGCATTCTCCACATTCCTCAAAACCATTTCCATTTTTTAGATAGCAAGAAGGTTGTCCTGGGAAGAGGGAATACCCTCAATCCTTCCTGCTGAATATTTTCTATCTTGAATAAAGCAATTAACATGTGACAGGGAGTGGCAGACAGCACACGAATGAAGCCTGGTGTCAAATTACATTCATCATTCTGGATCCTAGTTTAATGCAAGTACTTCATATAACCCCGGGTTAAATTACTGTCTTTTTTTAAGATACCTTTCCCCCCCATATTTCTTACTGACCAGCTGTAGTAGCTCTTTATTTGGCTTGCTGGGGTTTTATGGTCCCCGTTCATAAGCCCTTATTCTACACACACATGCACATGCACACACAAACACATACACACATAAATACCTCTCCTGGTGTGCATGGTACTCTCATCCCATGCTGCTCCAGAGGGATTTCACTAGGCAGCAATGTCCTTGCAAGGCACATATTGTAACAGCACATTTTTCTGTGAATCTAGCCCTGGTGTAGGAAGCTAGCTAGGTGCTTTTCAAAATGTTAGTCATGTTGCTTGGTTACAACACACAATATTTAAGAACTTGGACACAATAGACCTAAGTAACTTGGTGCAAGAAATAATCTAAAAAAGAAAATCCAGTCCAGCCTACCATGGAACCCCTGTTCTGGACCAATACAGACCAAATTCTATAGAAGATGGTATTCTTGCCTTTAACGTCAATAGAACAAGCTTTTCATGTCACACTCTTGTTGACAATTCACCCTGTTTGAACAGTAAACATGAAAACTCATTTCTGAAAAAGGTTAATTTGCACATTGATTTGAAAATTGTGAAGCACAAACTCCTTTCCAAAAACATCTGAGGGTTTTTGCTCCCAGTGTGGCAGGACTTACTATTCCTTTTCTCATGATCTGTCTTCTGCCATTGAAAAATATTGCCTGGGAATCAGAATTCACTCTTGCAGTGTTAAATAAATACCAATAGTAAGGAATCTAAGATCCACAGTTTTGACAGCTTACTTTTATGGCATTAATTTACTAGGTTTTCTTTATTAAATATCAATATACTATGCACTTAACAAGGATTTTCATAACCATTCAAATATTGATACAAACCTCTGTTGCTATGATACTGCACTCATCTTATATTCCCATTTAGGTTATAAGAACATTTGCTCTGTTGTTTACTACAGAAAAGGCAAGACAAAAAATGGCTAGTTTTATTTCCTCTCCTATTTAAGGAGAATTTAAACTGTTTCATTATACCCCTCATCCTGCCTTTTGTTAGAATTACAGGGCTGGGACATCATGTTGGAAAGCAGCATTGGGTGTGCCAGATTATTGTTTTTAACCTAGTTACTGTAACATTGAAAATTATAAAAAATTTTACATGTAGGCTTATATGATGAGGTATACATGTCCGATAGGGAAACAGCCCAGAATTGGTTAATGATGGTTCTAATTTCCTCTTCCACCTGTGCGCAACCTGACAATTAAAAGCACCTGGTAGAGGGGAGAGTCCTGGAAATGGCAGGTGTGAAGAGATTTTGTTGGCTTTGCAGATTAGGAGGAAAAAAATTTTATAGAGAAAATGACTGAGCAGGGAAGATAAATAAGGGTCAGATAAGGTGCTGCTCTTTTTTTCCTTTTTTTTTTTTTTTTTACCATTTCATTTGGAGTTCTTGCCCTCTGGTTTGAAGTAGTTTCTGGGACTGGCTCTCCTATATATTATCCTGCAGCTGTTTTAAGGCAAGATGGAGTGTTTTGCTTGTTTCTGAGTTGGTAATGGAGCTGGTTTAGCCTGAAAAAGCATGGCTCTGCCCATACAGCCTTCTGTTCCTCCTGAGGAGGAAATGTATAGAGGACTATCTACAGCTACACGGTGTAGCTCTGGCTTTGCTGTGCTTTACCTCCTTTCCTTCTTCAGTGGGGTAGCCTTGCTTCTTTTGCTCTTTTCTACAATTTGAGAAACTCCAGAGAGTGAAAAGCAGTAAGCAAAATGGTTATCCAGATCACCACAGGAATGAGAAAGGTCTAAAAGGGAGCAGTGGCCTTGGAGAGGAATGAGTGAGTCCTGCCTTTTCACAGCAGATCCCTTTTTTCTTGGTATCTATTGGCCCTATCTGTAGTTTCCTTAGAGCCCTACAGATCTTCCTCACCCTGTCTTCCCCTTGTGGGATCCTACCAGCTTCCTAGAAACCTGCTTCTCCACAAAAATTGTCTGCACTGCCAAGAAGGTTTGAGTTAGTTCTGGTCCTTAGCCAGAAGGGAAGCGGTGGCTTTGAAGATAAGAGAGCAAAGGGCTAACAAGCATCACAGTGGAGAGAGGTCAAGGCTGACCATATAATTACCCACATTATGTGGTGGGCACATGCAACTCCAAATTCCCTGTTGGATGGGGATTAATCCCTGAATCATATTGACAGGAGGCATTGTGGGTGCCTGTGATAAGCCCATCTAGAGGAGATGTCACTGTGATTGTTGGAGCTCTTTGCGTAAATATAAAATTGAGTATTTCTTAAATGAAAGCACCAAGCAGTATACAGGAGGACACTTAAACTACATCATAGGAAATAATCCTGGGCAGTGAGGACTTCTGTAGGCATAGCAATGTAGGCACCTGTCATGTGATTTTACTTTCAGAACAAAGGTGCTGTCTAAAATGGAGAAATGTATAGTGTAACTATTCTCGTATACAGTATTAGCAATGGGTTGTTACACTGGTCTGATTATATGCTACTATAAATGCACTAGTGAATTTTCCTGTGCAAACAAGCCTTATAGAAGGAAGTGCTGTATCTTTTATTGTTCCCTGATGAAAGACTGAAATGCAAAAAGAACAGCGTGCACAATCTGTCTTTTGAAAGGAAAAACAGCAGTTCTGAGTGTCCCTCTTCCTCTCCGGCAGACACAAAGGATTTGAAGGCAAGCCTGTTGTTTGACTGCTTTAGTGCTCTCTGCCCCTCGCTTTAATGAATGCGTAGCACTGAGGAGGAATTAAATCCTGCTTGTTTTACTCAAACAAGTGATCCCATTGACTTGAATTAAGATACCTGCAGGATTAGAAGTAGAAGGATTAAGACCTCAGTGTAGCAAATTCATTTCACTCTTTTTCAAATGCAAATAGTCGTCTCTCAATTGTCAGCTTGATTCATCTGTTGGTTGTTCAGCACAATGAGGCCCTCATTCTGCTCCCTGATTGTGTCTTTTGCTGCTCTGTGCCACAAACACACTCAGCCTCCACAGAATAATTGGGATGGAAGTGGAACAATAGCTGCTCTAACAATTTTTTTTAAATATACATTTTTTTGATATATAAATGTATCTCAAAGAAGACAGAAAAACTTTCTCGTAGGAAATTTGTTCCATTAAGTAGTTGAATCCCTGAGCTTTGTTTGCAAGGTGGTGTTATATCTATTTTCCCTTTTATGTAGACAAGCTTTAGCTCACCTCTCTCCCCCACTGTGATGCTGAGGGAGAGATACTGATAATTGATATGCAGCCTGGGAAATCTCACATTATTTTACAACTGATGCAACTATCTTGTGAAACCACTTTATAGCTGCTTTCAGTAGTATGTCTTCACTGAGTTACATAAATTACTCAATGTTAACTCAGCTGTAACCTAGAACATATTTTGATCTGAAATGTCATTTTAATTTGTAACCTATCATTTTAACATACTTAATAGTTATTTTGGGTGGGGACAGCATTGGCATTTTATTGTTGTTTTTATTTAAATTGTTTGAAAAATCCAGTACAAGAGACTGTTACCGTGTTTATCAGAAGTCTCAGTGTCTTGAAACTCTGCCAAATTATTCCTAATTTTATGATGCATATCTTTTCTTTACCTTTACAGCAATGCTGAATCTTTCCAGAGCTTCTCTTTGATCATTTATTTGATCTGCCACTAAAGTTAAGTTTTACATTTCTACTGAAAACAAACCCCACATTAAGAATGCTCACTAGGTCAATGTTATAACTTCTTTATTTTTTTCAAAAAAAGTATTTAAAACTGACGCAATGTATCACTGAAAAGTAATGCGAAAGGAAAACAGTGATATGTTGTGAGGTTATATATCGTACCAAGGGGCTGAGTTCCAAACAGAAACTAAAGAAATGAGGAGAACCAAGAAAAAATGCAACTTAGCACAGCATAAATAAATGTTGAAACTGTTTTTGAGAAAATATAATCTGTTCATCGTCATTTAGGGTGTCTCAAAATTATATTTTTAAACGACATGCTCTATTTTAAGCACTTCTGGCTTTGTAACTAGGATCACTGTGTGAGTGTCTACTGCCTATATCAAAATGTTCAGCCTTCTGAACCTAGAAGTTATTTGAAAAAATGTAGCTCATTAGAAGCAGCATATTTTGTGTAACCCTCAGAAACTGTAGGTGCTCTACTGAGTGTTTGGATGTCAGGCTTACAGCTGTGGTTTTCTACTCTGATCCTCCAAAAGGCAGTACCCCTGGGTATGTGCTATCTATATCTACACAATTCTGATTGAAGAATAAGAACTCAAAAGTTGGCATGCTTGCCTGAATCAATACTTCAGGTCTTCTTTCTTGAAGCTTTAATGTTGTTGTTTTTTTTAAGTCCTTGCCAGTGCAACCCTCCTGGCTTTGGGCTTATCGTTGCCTTGTCCTGATTTGGCAGTAAGACTCCTTTGAGGGAACAGAGCCAGTATACCCCTTAGAAGATAGGAATCTAGGATGCCAAACCTACATCAAGTTTAATAAAAGAATAGGAAAGAACCAATAAATTATCTGGCAACTCTGATTTTGCAACAAGGAAGATCCTGGAAAAAATTATGGGTCAATTACAAAGTCAAAAATATGATCCAGCTTAAAAAAGTCAGAAGCTCCTGTAAGGAGACATAACAAATATGATGAAATCTGGAGTTGAGTGTTGTATTTAACATATCAACCTTTAGAAAGATGTTTGACATAGTAATACAGCAGATTAATAAATAGTCAGGGACAAATTAAACACTTGCTATTACTCTTCAAAGAACTGCTTAGACTGAAGACAGACAGCAGTTAACCACGGTTATTACAAGGTCACAGTGCAGACAAAGGCTTGCAAATGGGGTAATACAGTTGATAAGTGAAAAATAAATCATCATCCTGTTGATATTTCACCAGGAATGTCACAAATTTCTTGCTAAAACAGTAACATTCTTCCTAGTAACTCTGTAAGATACCCAAGCAAGTCTTTACTGTATTGCAATGAACATTTTACAGGTAAAATGCACTGTAAATTAAACATTGACCTAAATGCATTAGTTCTCTAGTTGTAGGATTGCTAGAGATCTGGCATGGCTCAGAGGATTAAAAAAGGTGCTGGACTTAAATGATACTCAGTATAGGCTCAGGCAATTGCCTTTACAAATCTATGGCCAACCTGCACTGCATTTGATAGTAACTAAAATTCTCTCTGTTGATTGTTGAGTGACCAACTTAAAGCAATCTGACAGAGTTGTGGAGGACATGTTGGCCATGTTCTCAAATGCTTAATGAGTATCATAAGCTCAGAAACCAAATATTTGTGAATAATGGGACAGAGCTTCCCCTGCTCACAAGTGGCTTTTCAGTAGAGAATAGAGCAGGAGTAGGATTCATTACTGAGGTCCTTCAATGATGCTTCATTTAGCCCACAGCTCACCACCTCTGACAGCAGTGTGATTGCACCTCTGTTCAGCACAGGCTGTGTTGCCTTGTAATAAAGCATATGTGTATGTTTTTAGAAAGAGCTGGGATTTTGTTGCTTCAACTGTTTGTCAAATATAATGACAAAATATTCTTGAAATAAAATGGCAAAAAGCAATATTGTTCATTTCAGAATTATGCTTAACTTTCATTTTGCATAAAATCATTCCCATAAAAAAGTCAGAGAAGATCAATTTAAGACTAATCCAGAGAAAGAAGTTAGCTTCCTAAAAGTTATGTGAATAATAAAATGCCTCCTGAGAATGATCTGCATTGTCACTGTAAAGGAAGATATCTTAGGATAGAATTTGAAACAGCCAGCATGCTAAGCAGGTAAATGTCTAGGCTTCACCAAAAGACATCTGAAATCCCACCGCTTTCTAGAGCTCACGGCCTTTTGATCTGCATAATGTTCCCTTGAAAAACATAGGTTCACATCCTTTCTTTCAAAGAACTTTGTAGGACTGCGAGTGACTTTTTTTAAAAGTCAGCAGGTGATGTCACTATTCAAGAAGACTCATACTTACCTGACTGCTAAAAGTAAAATCATGTCAGTCTTAGAGCTCAGTAGTCAGATTTTGCATCTCCAGTGATTCTTCTGACCATTTATATGTTTTAATATTCCTTTCTCTGCTATTTTCTTGATTCCCAATACTTTCAACTGCTTTTGGGTTTGACGTGGGGCAGGATAGAGCCTGCTGTTAAGACACTGCCTTGAAAATCATGGAATTTAACTCCTTCAGAAACAGCATTGAATCAGGGCCACATCAGGTTGGGTGGATGGCATCCCTTCTGGGTTATTGCAGAAAGAACCACCTATTTGTAGTGGTGTATGCTTTTCCAGTTCATACCAAAAAAATATTCAATACTCCTTCAATTAATTTTGCCACACTTCATGTTTTCTCAGAGTACAAATACAAAGGCAGAGAAAATCAGAGTTTGATATGAGACTATCAAGGTCATATGGTTTAAAGTGCTTGTGTTTGAAATGATTTGTTGCTTTGAAAGGCTCCATTACAACTTTTAACATACTATATGACTGAGTTTTGGTCACAAAACAAACTGCAGAGTTAGAATTTGAAAATGGGATAGTAATCAGAATGACTGTCTAAAAGTAAAATTTGTGTTGTAGCTATTAGTTCTCTCTTTTTTATATCTTGAAGCTAATTAAAGAAGTGACAATATATATTTTAGCACTGTTATTTTAAAAGACAAAGTTTACTGGCTATCCCTTTTATCTTTTTTTTTCCCTAATTGCAGCAAGAATATGCATATGCAGTATTTCCGGGTTTTAGAACACAGTTTTGAAGACATGCTTTCCCTCAGAAAAAGAGAAGTTGACATTTAATGCCCAACCGTCAGCATCTAGTGCCATTTTAGATGTTTTATGACCTATGCTACATCCATGTCAGCTTGATAGATATGACGCAAGACTTTTGGGACGCTGCTTCATTTTGAAATGCCTGCTGGAGGACAGCTTGAATGCATAGTGTCAGTTTCATACTTTAAAAATGCAGTCCTCCCATGGTTTCAGGCCTTTTCAACTAAGAACAAAATAAACATCATGGAAAGTGGTCTTTTTTTTGTTTTATGATGAAAGAGGCATCATATGCGACTCCGAGGAGGTGCTAGTAGGGCTAGTTAGCTGTGGATGCCTTCCTGGTTGACGTGGGTTGTCGCAGTAGAGACGGACACGACAAGTAATAGATCATGCAAAATGGCTACTTTATTGTTCTAACACACCTTTTTATACCCTTCTTTTGAGTATGTGTTAGTATATGATTGGTTTGGTTAGTAACTAACAATTCATGATTGGTGAGTTCGTTAGGACGGTTCTTCTTATCACTATCTTGTTTTTGTACTGGTCTTCTCGGATCTTTCCAGACTCTCAAGGATACACTACAAGCTGCTCAAGGTCGCACTGTTCTCGAACTGTCAGGAATTCCATAGGCTCGTTGCATCCCCCGACAATTCCCCCTTTTTGTATTTGTGCTAAAGATATTGTCCTGGCTGCCCTCTGCAGGGCCCTTTGCAGAAGGCTGAAAAGACAGGGTAACGTCAGGAGCATAGTTATCACAACCAAGATCACTACCCCCACAGTCTTGAGCAGAGATATCAACCATCCAGACAATCCCCAACCCTCGAACATCTTCGTCAGCCAATCTAATTCATCGCTTTCTGTCAGCTTACTGACTCCCTTCTTTAATTGTTGAATACTACTGAAAATGGATTCTGAGTGATCGGATAAATTCATACAACACATCCCTTCAAACTCATCACAACCATGTCCTTGTGCTAAAAGCAAGAAATCAATTGTAGCTCTATTTTGTAGTGTAGCATGTCTGACACTATCAAAGTCTAGCAGTAAATCAGATAATACTACACCAGTCTGTATTCAGGGACCCCAGAATTTGTGATTCCTGGGGTGGCAATGAGGGTGAATGCCCGATTCGTGGAAACCAGGCATTCCCATCCATTGAGTCCATGACCTGCTGCACAGGGGTCTCCATCAATAAGTTCTTAAACTCTGTTGATGTCAGTGTAACCCCTTATTAAACCTGCAAAAAAAGGATTGCTTGGTGTTACTGTACTAAGGTATAAGCAATCTTGTCCGGTCACATCAGCCAGGGTCATCCAGATGTTTTCTTTGGTTTGCGGCGGTATCCATGACTACGTCCATCTGAGGACTGTGAGGTAGATGAACCATCTGTACATTCTTGTGCTGTCTTGCTCCACGAACTCAGCCCAGCAATCGGTAGGTGCCAGCTTTGCGTGGGCGTCCCCACGGAGGCAACGATGGCCTTGCTGTACACCAGCCCGATGCTCTTCGGAAAATCCCGGTATTTATACATTTGCAGAGGAACGGATTTCAACACACGTGGCCAGCGGGTGCCAAAATCCACCTCAGTTGCAACCTATGACGCATGCACTTGCTGGCCAGGCGCGCTGCACGAGTCATAGCCATCCTGTCTATTGGTTCATGGGCTTTGTGATGCGGTTGCAATGCACAGAGAATCTTGACCTGTTATATTGGCCAAGGTGACCTACACTTAGTTTTTTGGTTGAGATGGTATTTATATTGCCGCACCCTCTGGGATGTTCCAGATGATGACGGTCGCACAAATCGAGTGGGAGTCCATTGTGGGCCTGCATCTGTGGAAACACAAGCATAACCTCGCCCCCAGGTTAATAGCTCACATGGTCCATTCCACTGACCAGTAACTAAATCTTTAACATGTACTTTGATAACCTTTTGTAAATTCTGTGTTGAAAAGAGAGAAGTGTTGAGAAAGAGGAGGTAGGGAAGAATTGTCCCCATAACGGAGAAAGTTAAGAACATAAACTGCTTTATCTAAGCATGCCTATGGTAGTTCCCCAACCATTCCCCCTTTTTGTTTTATTTTTTGGTTTTTTTTTTTGTTTTTTTTTTTTTTATTCTAACATTACCTTCCGTATAAAAAGCTGGTGAAGTGGTATGACTCCGGATATGCATGATTAAATAAGGTTCTATTCGTAGGTGAATACTTTTCCAGAGTTCTAAAAGCACATCAAATAATAATTGATTGTCTGACGTGGTCAAAGCCACTTTGTCTAGTCGAGAAACCAAATTAGCTACATACGCTGAGTCAGTTACAATATTTACAGGAGTAGAAAAAATAGAAAAAGCAACAGCCATTGCACGCAGCTCTACCACTTGTGGAGAACCATTTTGATGTACTACTTTGCCGTTCCAGTTGTTGTTTTCATACCATACTACTGCTACTTTACCCGGTATTCCAGAACCATCTGTGAAGACAGTAGGGCCTTTCACAGGTTCCGGCTGGCTTAAGTTTTTCTGACCAAATGGTATTTCTCGAGCAAATTTCAGGAGCGGGTGTGACGGTAGATGATACGAAATCTGTCCTTGAAAACCCACCATAGCTGCTTGCAGCTCATAATTGTTTGCCAGACACCATTCAAAGTAGCAATTTTGAACAGGTAAAACAATCGTAGCTGGATCACGTCCTATTAGTTCTACACAGCGTTTTCTGGCTTTTATGATTACATCAGCAATAAGTCCAAACAAGCCAGGAGCAGTTTTTTTCATGGCCGGAATGACAAAAACATCCATTCTAAAATATGTAATGGGTCATCCCACTCAGTATCCCACTGCACCAAAGCACCAAATGGCACAGTTTTGGCAATTAGCACAAAGAATTGTACCAATCGAGACAGATCAATTCGAGAAACAAATTTCTAGTATATACATTGTTCCACCATGTGAATTACATTTAACGCTTCCTTATTCAATATTCTGGGCTCTGTTGGATCATTGGAATGTTTTAATAAGTCCAAGAGAGGTTGTAACTGCGAACTGGTCAGTCCAAGATAGGGCCTGATCCAGTTCAAGGATCCCATTAATTTCTGTACATCATTGAGTGTCTTAACCGCAAGATTAAGTTTCACAGGTTGGGGCACAACCTGCATGTTTGTAATTGCCATTCCCAAATATTTCCAGGGTGCTATTTCTTGCACTTTTCCAGGGGCAATAACCAACCCATATTGTCATAGCGAATTCGTGGCCAAATTTTTCACGTCATTCAACTGCTCCTTGTTGTCTGATGCTAACAGAATGTCATCCATATAGTGATAACAATAACTAGTGGGCAATTTTTCCCTTACAGGTGACAGAGCTTGTGCAACAAACCATTAACAAATGGTTGGTGAATTTTTCATGCCCTGCGGCAGAACTCTCCATTGATATCTTTTTGCTTGTTCCGCATGATTGATAGAAGGCACAGAAAATGCAAATTTTTTTTCATCTTGAGAAGCTAATGGAATTGTAAAAAAACAATCCTTAAGGTTCATGACAATGATTTCCCAATCTTGAGGGATCATGGCAGGTGAAGGCATGCCTGGTTGCAGAGCCCCCATCATGGCCATGACAGCATTGACTTGCCGCAGGTCATGCAAAAATCGCCATTGTCCTGATTTTTTTTATCACAAACACTGGAGTATCCCATGGACTGTGAGATGGTGCAACATGTCCTGCAGCTAGTTGTTCTGCTACCAATTCTTGCAGGGCCTTTAATTTTTCAATTAGTAGGGGCCACTGATCCACCCACACAGGGTTATTTGTTAACCAGGTTAAAACAAGCGTGGGTTGTCTAACACCCTGCAGCACAGTGGCCCCCGTTAAAAATCCGTGGTAATCCTCACCCCCCACTGCGACAAGCAATCCCTCCCCCATAAATTGAGGGGAGCTGCCGTCACATATGGTTTAATAACTGCTTGTTGCCCCCAGGATTGGTAATCAGAACTGGTGTGTCTGCCGTCTTTGCTCGCGCAGAGCCTCCCAGCCCCACTACTCCCAAACCAGCCTCCTCTGTGGGCCAGGTGGACAGCCACAGATAGTCAGCTATAATAGTCACATTGGCTCCGGTGTCCAGGAGCCCTGCAAGCCTTACTGTAGTGGGCGATCTTCCGTGATTCAACAGCGTGCACGTCACATGTGGTCGGGATGACAAGACAGTCTGAGACCAGCAGAACTGAGGGGGTCCCGTAGAGCCGAAGCCTCCATCGCATCGCAGGTGCTGTCCTGCTCTTGAAATAGAACTCGAAAAAGGAACAAATTGAGCAATACGAGTACCTTTAGGGATTGTCACTGGTGGGTAGGGGGTCGAAACCATCGCACAAATGTGACCTGGTGATGTTTTGTGTGGAGAAGTTACATTGATATGCCCTTCACTGCCACACCCACAGCACTTTCCAGAATTTCTCATAGCATTGGCTATGGTGGTCACCGTGTGTTCCAGTGTCCCAGCTTTAGAACATGCAGCTACCATGTCAGGGACAGAAGGATCTCCTGGTAAAGCCTGTATGATCTTTTGACAGTCCTTATCAGCATTATCTCTTGCCAACCGTTTGCATAGAATTTGCCTTAAGACCTCATCTTCTACCTGTTTTTCCAGGGCGGCAGATATTTTTTCTACAAATTGTAAAAAGGGTTCTGTGGGGCCTTGGCATATAGTGGCATATTTTTGCTTCGGAGCTGCCATGTCCATGGTTCGCTTCATTGCCATAAGACCTATATTTTGTGCTTGTTCGAGAGCCATCGGAGGCCATGTAGCCTGCAGCTGAGGGCTACCATACTGCCCTTCACCAAGCAAAGCATCCTCTCCAAGGCCTAATCTCAGGTCACCCTGTAGCAGTCGTAAATTATGCTGTGCTGCTGTGCGTGCCATCTGCCTCCAAGCAGATTGAAATACGTGCAATTGTACGGGCTGAAACAGCACCTGTGCTAGATGCGTAATGTCATATGGACACAGCCGATCTGTGCTGATTACACGAATAAGTTGCATCACCTCAGGAGAATTGATTCCGTAGTTTTGTACTCTATTCTGCAAATCCTGCACTACTCTCCAGCCGGTTGGATTGTGGTCATCGTGCCGGTTTGTGCCTGGAGCAGCTTTGAAAACAGGAAATGTAACAGGAGCCTCTGCTGCTTTACCTAGAGGCTTGAGAAACGCCGGTGTTAGAGAGCACGGGCTGAGGCGTTCTACTAGATCCCAGTTGCCAGAGTCGGCAGCATATTTTCGAACTCCCTCCCAGAACTGATCAGGGGATCTCAGGACCACAGTTATTGTGGATGGAGGGAGAGCCCCCAGCAGGGGTTCCTTCGGTATGGTTTTATCTGTGAGCTGCAGAGATCGCATAGTGTCAGTTAGAGATTTTTCTGCCTCAGTTTCATTTCGGCTCTCACTTTCCGTTCGGCCCTCACACTCAGTTTGACTCTCACCGTCCTTTCGGCCCTCAATTTCAGTACGGCCCACACTGTCCGGCTCGGTGTTAATCACCACATCATTCTCGTCGGGGGGGGCTGATGGAGTCACCCCTTCTGCCGCAGCACCAGTAGGTGAGGAGGGCCCCTCATCGCCCGGTAAAGTAATTAATGGCATAGGAGGAGGAGGAGGTGAATAAGGGTATGATCTGATTTTGCCCATGAGGGGTTTTCTGCCCACAACTGCTGAGATTGCAGCATTGGCTGCAGCTGTTACTTGAGCAGAAACTTTTTCATTGCTAACATTGTCAGAGTCCTCAGCTTTCTTTTGCTGATCTTTCGCATCACATTCTGCTGTCCATTCCTTCAGGGTCTCGCGTAATAGACACCATACGATCGCCAACATACACAGCTCTTTCTGTCCTTTAGAGATTTCACCAAACATTTTCCATCCCACTGCTTGCCACACACCCACACTGAATGCAGTAACTGTTGTGGCTTGAAAGCCTTGCATCTTACACCATATTAAAATCCTTTTCAAGCTTTGTTCTGGGGTTTTAACCCCTTTTCTTTTTAATAGGGCTTTCCAGGTAGACAAAATCGTCTCCTTTTCTTGTGTTAATTGCTGCCCCATTCTAACAGTTTTGTCCCCGGTGGCTCACCTTATTAGGTGTCTAGGCTCAGGTCCGGACCAGGCAGATTCCACTGCTCTCAGCTTCACCGGGCTCCGTCTCCGCAGCTTGTCTCGCTGCCCGTATACTCTTTCGCAGCGCTCGTCGCCGCCGGTATACTTCTTGCTAGTGCTGGATTTATTGCCTTTAAATGATCTGTTCGCTCAGACGCATCGGGGTCACCATTTGTCGCGGTAGAGACGGACACGACAAGTAATAGATCATGCAAAATGGCTACTTTATTGTTCTAACACACCTTTTTATACCCTTCTTTTGAGTATGTGTTAGTATATGATTGGTTTGGTTAGTAACTAACAATTCATGATTGGTGAGTTCGTTAGGACGGTTCTTCTTATCACTATCTTGTTTTTGTACTGGTCTTCTCGGATCTTTCCAGACTCTCAAGGATACACTACAAGCTGCTCAAGGTCGCACTGTTCTCGAACTGTCAGGAATTCCGTAGGCTCGTTGCATCCCCCGACAGTGGGTGGTAACAGTTTTCACCACCATTAACCACGGAGTGGTGCATTTTATGCCCATGTGTTTTCCAGGAGAGCATTTGCTGGACCAAGGGAGGAAAGCCAGGCAGTAGTGGAGCTGTATTCAGCACAGTGCTGTCACATGCATGGTCAAGTTTCCAGAAATACCATACAGCAATTTCTCTGTTCAGCAGGTGGAAGAGCTGATGTTATGTGGCTGATCATTATTTCCTTCCTTGTGTTCACAGTAGTACATAGATGCTATCATGATTGTCAGCTTTAACCAGCTGTGGGGAAAAAAAGTCAAATACCTGCATCATTATTTGTTATAATTGTAATTTGTAATGATTTCCATAATATTTGCAATTCAGAACTCTCGGTCCAGATTTCTGTTTCTTACAACATGAAATAAGGCAATCAATCATAGTATTTATATACCACTTTTCTGGAAGAAAGTCTTGGGACTGTAATATTATTAGCATTTATAACAATTATCATTGATAACAATTTCTGTGAAAGATAAATATGAATTTATATTGACAGCATGAGTAGCAACCTGGGAGAATGACTGAGGCTTTCATAGTAAAATTCTAAAATAAATTCCCCAGTTCCTGTGTCTTTTCCTAACCTGCTAATGTCAATAATCATTAAAACATTTTTTGTATGGATTATTATTTAAATTTTATATGGGTATTCTCTGTGCTTTTGTGCTCATTTTTGCTTGAAACAGCATGCTGGTACTTAATGTAGACACCTGCTATGATTCATCAGTTTGTTAAGAAAAGAATAAAGGCTGAATGATTTGTATTACTTTAAAAATATATATGCTTTAATTAACAAAACTTAAGCAAAAAGCTTCATGTGATACTCCCTAGAAATTACCTATATTTTAAAATAACTTCAAATGAAAATACAGAGACTATCTCATTTAACTTCACTGATTTGCAAACAGTCTTTAGGCACTGTGTTACATCCTACACATTAAATTGGTCTTTTAAAATATTCATAGATCTAAATGAAGTATTTGAAATAATTTCCATTTTGAGTCTTAATATGAATATTATAATCCCAAGGCAACTCCGAACTTACATATTTAAAACATATTTTAAATTTACTGATAACTTCTTAAAAGTATGGTAATCTGTTGAGTTAGAGCTTGGAACTTAAAATGTAAATGAACTGTTAAACAATATGACCTATATTTTAGAAGAATAATTATGGATATATGGTTGGTTGGATTATAGATTAAGCCTATGAATGTCCTTCTCTCCCAGTTACAATCACAAGGAAGTTCTGCATCTGTCTTATCATCTGCACTGAATTAAAAAAAGGAAAATATTTATTGTATTTTACATAAGTTTTAAATTCAAATTGCTGGCTGAAAATGAGGTGGAATCACTGTGTGGGCTTCATCAAGGCCCACAGAAAACAGGAAAGACAGGTCAACCTACATGGACCAGTTATGGTACCAAATACAAGTGCACAACAGAGCACTTTTGTACGAATGTCTACTTCAGCTATGCAGTTCCACATAATCTTACAGCCCAAGCAGATTTTTAGTTCTCTACAGAACATACCAGTTTAGGCTCAAAACTAGTTTTGGCAATCTCAGCACGAAAATATTTTAAATTGGGCACTCAAATGCCTCAAACTTTTGCTGTAGGACAGAATGCAGAGCACTGACAGAAAGGCGGATGCAAGTTTTGAAAAAGATGCTGAAAATAATATGGAAATTATTTATGTGTACCTTACCTACACACCATCATAATTCAAGGTGATTTTGTTGCGTAGACATAATGCCAGAAACTTCCCAGAAAAATCTACTGTGAAGCTTTTGTTTTGTTGCTAATGCTGGAAAACTTTGTAACAAACCCACAGGGCAAATTCTGACAAACTAGATGAGGTTAAGGTGACAATTCATTTCTCTGAGTGATGGGCAGATGAGTTTTTAGACTGCAGTACCTTTCATGAAGATGGATAAGTACAAGATGTGGCAATTATCTATTTATTTAACTTAGAAAATATGCACATCCTTGACTTCTGAAATTCATTTCAGCTTTTTTGCAGTTTATACCATAGTTCTACAGCTATTTGTGGTGAGTCTAAAAGGTTAAAGTAAACTTCAGCCTAGTGGAACACACTATACTATAGTTTTGCTGTCTTCCACCCACAGTTACAGAAATGCTAAGGACAAGTGAAAAGATTAATAGATATTTTTTATGAGCACACCTGGGTCCTGTTCTGGGCATTGCAATCCCAGGTTCAGAAATAGTATGCGGTATAGTGAGACAGCATCAGATTTGGCACCCTTTGCCCTAACCATCCTCCAACGCTATTCTAGTAGGTTTTGAGCCCTTTTCTCCCCCTCCACTAACCCTTTGGACTCGCCATGCCTACCTTAATTTCATTCCATTAAAACATCATGCTGTTGGGCCCCATCACAGCCTTCCCATTATCTCAGACACTTTCAATCAGAGTTGGATGCATTTAGCAGTATAGATGTGGTCGTGAGGTCAAGCTTTGCAGACACAATGTGGCAGTGAAGGTCAAGAAGAGGGAAGGCAATAGAGTTATAACCAGCTGTACTTTACCTCTTCTTTCTCTACAACAGTTGCAATGTGGTCAGCCTCTGCGCCTCTCTCCCCTGTCATTTCCCCCCCCCCTCCAGCAATGCAAGGATAATTGAGCCTTCCCCTCAGTCAAGGCTCTGAAAAATTGGAGAGTCTATCTCTTGCTTAATGCTATAATTTTGTCTCTGCAAGCAGGAAGCCTGCTGCTGTAGGAACAGACAGCTTTGAAGGGCAACCTGCTTGCAAAGAAAGGTCTTCTTAGATGAAGTCAGAAGTTCTTTTGCTCTTCCAGCAAACGAAAATGTCTGCATATTTTGACCTTCCAGAAGTTAAATATCCCAGGATGGATTCAACAAAGATATGCCCTTTTGTTTTACTTTTTACACAAAGATCTCATTCCTTGCATTCTTACAGTTTTTTGATTAATTAGAATGTAGCAGGGGTCTTTAAAACATCTTACAAATGTTTTGTAATAAATCTGAGTGTGAAAAAACATCTTGCTTTTTCATTATATCAGAATTACACGTTTTGTTACCCTCGCGCTTGTTCTCTCAGCTCTGAGATGCTTAGTAGGGTGGCCTCTAGTTGCAAGCTTGAATAAGGCACAGATATAGCATGTGCTTATTTCCTTATGTTCTGAACTTGAAGAGACTGGCAATGAAGTAATTACTGACAAATAAGCTCAGTATATAGGGATGTGGGCATGCTCTCTCAGCTAATGTGGTCCACATTATGTGGTCTCAAATAGCAGGGAGTAATAGTACTTGCAAATTATACTTCTCACTCTGTCTGGGACAAGGAATTTTGCAGCAATAGTGCCTCCCCAGACAAAACCATTGATGCTGCAATTTTTATTCATTTGTCTCCAGGATGCTTTCAGGAATCTCCAAGGGAATCATTAACAGATTGCAGAAATCAGCCGTCACTTTAAAAGATCCTTCTTCCTGTTTTTCTCCTCTGTGGTGACCAATTCAATGATTTCCATTAAAGATGATCAGCTTTTTAGCTGCATTTTATACAAAATTTTCACTAAAAATAAATGAACAGAAATAACATTCATGAACATAAGTTACTGTTTCCTTTCCTTTTTTTTGATTGGATCAGGGGATGCCACATGAAGCAAGTCTTATTTTAATAACATGATTCAGCTTCTCTGTTGAAACTTGGCATCAGATTTTCAGAGATTTGAAACATAAAATGTAAATATGTACCATCTTCTGTATGTAATTTCTGCATTTTATGCATTATTAATCTGTTTCCTAGAGTAAGGTACAAGCTACCCTGCTGCTAAGTCATTAATGAAGTTCTGCTATCTAATTAATCAGAGGAAGTAGCTATGGGAATGGTCTCTTGTGAAGCTATAAAGGCATACTCTGAAACATGCTCTGTTCCTAAACTTTGGTGTTGGCATGAAACTCCTAATTCAAGTGCGGATCATTAACCAGCAAGGTAATTCTGACCCAGTGTCAGGGGTTAGATGGCTATGATGGGATACAGGTCTGCTCACGTCTTCTAGATGGGTGTAGTGGGGTTTATCCTGAGAGGGGAGATGCAGGTTTGAACTCCCTGAGAGACCCCGCAAATCTCCCACCTCAGCACTTCAACACTTTCTCACCCCAGTTGGCTACCTAAGAGCTGCCTTCCACACATTCTGCTTCTAACTGCTGATGCAGTGATTATTCTAGGGGAATTACTGATGTTATTACTTAACTGCTGATGTTCCTAGCCCAACAGGAATGTGCCCTGTACGTGGAATAACAAAAAACCACATACGTTGAGGAGTGATACTGAGTAACTGTATTCTTTTGTCTATTCAATCACAATATATTATAGGAAATGATTTATCTTAACATTTTTGGGTTCTAGTTTTCTTTCAAATCTCCTTGTAGCTAGGACTTATATAAATAAAAGGTCAAAGGGAATTATTTAGCAACATTTAGCACAACAAATTGTTAGGTATTAAGGACCACTCCTGTATCTAATCAGAAAAGAGTAGAGAAAGAGCATGCATCCAGCTGGATAGACACACATTTCATAATTTGAGGCTTTCACAGGTGAACAGTAACTCATGAAAAAAAATTATACAGAAAAAAAATATTTAACCAAAGTTTTGACTTTGCTCAGATCCCTGAAGATAGACTTATCTAGTCCATTCACTCTAATCGGCTACTGAAGAACCATCTCCTTGTGAGCTCCTTATTAAGCTGTAGCCTTACTTACGTTTTACAACATTTCTTGCAAATTAGATCTAGCAATGGGTGCTTGGTTTAGTCAAACATTTTGCAAGCACCTAGAAGGTGCTCATCAACAGATGTTTTGTTCAGTCGTGCTTGCATCTCATGTTTCAACGCTCATGATGCTTTTCATGAAAGATTTCTTATTAGAATGGATATTTGTATGTATGACATCCTCTAATCATAAATGCAGTAAAGCATGTGTGAACAAACTAATTTGTGGGCAGCAACTACTTGTTACTTCTGATTTACAGATGTCTGTGATATTTAATTAGGAAACAAAAATGACATCTTATGATTTGAGTTGCCAATATCATAGGCATTCATGAATAACAAGTCAGAAAATTTGGCAGTAGCTTGGCTAACCTTGACATACACATATGCAAATTATGATTCTTATAAATAAGCAACAGAAAAAATTACTTGGTTCATCAAAAATTTAATTGCTAAATGAGACTTTAGATAAATGTCATCCTAATCAGTAACAATCAAGAATATCTTAATAAAATAAAATTATTAGAAATAAAAAAGTTCTTTTGTTACGCAACAAAAATTGTTTAACTAAACACGCAAACCTTTATTTATAGCAAACAGAAATATCAACTCATTTCACAGTGTGATACTTGGATCATCATCAGATGTTAATCTGATATCAACATGGCACCTTTCTCCTAACAAACTTTACAAAGCACATATCACACCAGGAATGTGTAAATCATTTCATGCCAAGAACACCCTAATCTGCTATGTCCCATCTCGTAAAACCTTTACAGAAATTATTCTGCAAGTACTGCATGAGAGAATTCAAAGGAAGTCAGTCTGGATAGAAGCAGAATTATTGCAAATATCAATATATTTTTATGCATACAGTCTTACAGTCTTCTACCTGCTGTAGTCTCCACAGGATCTTAAAAAATTCCACCTGTTTTGATCAGATTAGAAGAGCCAATCACGCCTCCTTTGCACTACATTCCAGTTAGAGTAATTCAATCCCTTATCAACAGAATGTTTCATTTAAACTGATTAAAAAGCATAAGAAAATGTCATTAATTTTAAAGGAAAGAAAGTAATGCAACTTCTAGAATACATTAACCATGATTATTTGGTATTACTGAATGATTCCACAAAAAGTTACCTCGTATTAACTAAAGCTAAAATTCCTCTTTCGAAACTGTAGAGGGGAGAATCAAAGGAAGACTTATAATGATAGAAGGTGGCAACTTGCCATTACTCTTTTGTTGTCATTGGCAAGAACACAATCGTGTGCCCTTTAATCTTTGTTATTCAGCCTGCTGTTCATATGGATAACACAATCAACTACTTCTTTCAATCAAAGGAATAGGAACAGAATTGTCTGCATTGAGAGAAGTGCCAGGGCTAGACTGAATTTGTGAAATCCAACTACTATGCATCCCCCACTAACATGCAGTTCTAGGCTGCAGAGATAAAAATATTCTGTACTTTGCTGTGCACTTAATGTTTTGTAGCACATCCAATTGCATATGAATATGTTGAAAACAGTAGACCAATAGGTTAAAATTTAGAGACATAAAATATTTCTTCATTTGACTGCTTAATTTAAAAGATAGCATGGCACAAATTAATTTCCGAGGCAATAGCTTTAACTTATTAATATATTTTATTTCATACCTCACAAACGTAGTGCACACATGCTGCATTATTAGTAGTAATAGTATTACTACAAATAGCAATATACTTGATAAATTCCATTTATTCAACTTTGCAGATTTTTATTTCTTTGTAGTTTTCTTAATGCTCAGTCCCATTTATGCCTGATGTCTAATTCAAGCGAGCTAAAAACACTTTCACTTGTAAATTCTAGCAAATGTTTTAAGATTCTTTGTCCCTTTTTTAACTCACCTGATTTTTTTTAACTAGTAACTTCTGAGCAATTGATAACTGCCAATGTAAATTCTTGTCGACTTTAAAAGGCAGTTAGAAATAGTTTCAGGCAGTGGAGTGGCTTTGCTGATTCTGTGTTTTTACTATCTCTTTTTAATGTATTATTATATCAGGAAAAGGGGATTAGGGCTAGATTCAGAGAAAGGACTTTGGTGCAGCAAGGCACCATTAAGTAGAACACAGCCCAGAGCTCCATGCAGAGTGCATGAAGAGCTGCCCGAATTTAGAGCAGTGAGTAGGCTATCCTAAAGAAAGCTGTGTATTTTAAACACTGCTTTTTTGTGCATGAAATCCCATGCAACTACATGGGATTCGTAGTCCAGATCCTTATACTAACAGTGTGTGTCTCCACTCTATGTATTAGCCTTGCAGATGGAGCCTTTGCCTATGATGTGGAAAACCCATGTTTGCTTCCCTTGTGTGCTTGAGATCACAGATGCTTTGGCATGACAATGTCTAATAATTAAGCACCTTGATCTACCAGAATTACGTAGGGTGCCAGAGGTGTGATGGGTGCTATGCAGCCAGTGGGGATCTCTAGGTGTCTTTGGAGAGCAAGTGACATGCTGAATAAGTAACCAGCCTGGAACAGAAGTGAAAAGACACTCATGTAAAGACACACGCAAAAAAGATCTCTTTCACACTGCAGATTACATAGCTATAGGCACTAAGGACCTAGAATATCTGACTTTTCTTACAAAGTAGGCAACTAATTAGGTATGTTTTAAAGTATGCTGATGAAACTCCTCTTCTTCATAAGAACTTAACAATTGATACGGTTTCCTTTAGACAGGTCTTTGATTTAAAAAAAGGCACAAGTCCCTCCACATCTTCTCAGCTGAAAACCCCAATCACTGGGTTACTGAGTTTTCATCTTCTATACCTCCGTTTTGCATTTTTTGCTGCAATGTATCCCAGTTTCAAGAAGAAGAATGGAGACACCACTCCCCAGACAAACTAAGATACTCTGATAGTGGTGAATGTGTTCTTATGAAAGGAGATCTGTGCATCTGAATCACCTCAGGCTCCAGAAGATACGAACTCAGGTTTCCCATTTCTTTGATACATGTTGCAGTGATGAGGCTATGGTGAAAAAAAGGCACTGTTGTGTCCATGATGGCTTTTGAAAATTAAAACACCGACCTTTGTGCACACCTCAGTGCAATTTGCATGGGTTAAGTCTGACTAAAATGCTTGGATAATTGGGTTCCTCTAAGGGACTTAAGTAGAGTTTAGCCACCTCACCATCTAGTATCTCAATTAAATAGTTAGGGAGATTAAAGGCAGAGACATCTTCTAAGTTCTAGGTAGCATGATCTTCAAAGAGCTCTTGGATCATCTCTTGAGCCTAAATTTTACCCGATTCCTGTTAGGAGCTGGGCAAGTCATGGGACAATACACAGTCCCAAGTGTCCTTGGCACTGATTATTACTTAAAAGTATTATATGTATACACATAACAGTTATGTTTATATTTAGAGTATTTTCCTTGTAAGGAAACCAAACTTGTTTTCTCTTCAGACCTTTCACAAGATGCAGTGGCAGAAAGTTCATAAAGAACAAAAAAACCCAGTCAATGGACCATCATTTTCTGTACATGTCATATTTTAAAAATCAGAAGAGTCACTGTTCTGTCTGATGCTGAACTTCTGCTTTAGAGACTTTACTAATGAAAGTAGTCTGTAGATCATTTGTCAGTTTTCTTGTCTTATTTTACTAGTTTCAACTTTATAGGCAAGTGTCAGACAACATAGAAAAAATTATTAGTAGCTATACATAGAAGTTAGGTGTAAAAGAAGTGGCAGAATTAAGAGATTACCACATTGTGCATATGATCCCACTT
The DNA here is from genome assembly GCF_964188355.1 of Buteo buteo. Lineage (NCBI taxonomy): Eukaryota > Metazoa > Chordata > Aves > Accipitriformes > Accipitridae > Buteo > Buteo buteo. The sequence continues at coordinate 16,358,419 of NC_134184.1, forward strand.
ATGCCATTATTTAAGCAAAGGTCTTGTTGATTTAAAAATCTGCTATTGGTTATTTAGCTAAGACAAGTTTACAAAGAAAATCAATGGAACAAAACAGATTTCATGCATGCCATTCAATCACAGTTAAAAATGCAAATATTTTATACAACCACAATTCAGTATTTTTCCATTTGGATTAACTATTAATATGAAATCAAGAACTAGTTCATTATTTAGATATAATCACTGAATCCTAGTCTAGACTATACTTTGTTTGAATATCCCCACACTGTCTATTATACCTCCCCATACTAAGGCAGTGCAAACATTTCTGAAGGGTTTAGTACAATTTCCCAGAGCCTTGTATGAACATTTATAATCAAGAGGAATGATGTAAATACAATCTCTGCTCTAATTAAGAAAATGCGAATACCTCATACTTTCCTTAACTTAAATAATTTGTGTGCAGAGCACCTTCATATTTATGTCACTGTATATGGAGCTAATCATACTCATACTAAACATTTTAAACTCCCCGGGCTCTTGTGTGACTCACAGTGGAGTAATCTAATTTTTCCAGGAAGAAATCTCACTAGAACATCAACTCAAGGAGTAAAAATGCTTATGATAGCAGAGGCCTCACATTTAAATACGTGGGAGCATTCACAAGACCAGGCTTTTAATTTCAGAAATAGATAAAAATCTAGCTTAAAGTCTGCTCATCTGGGATCATAGGCACTCAGTCTTCTTCTGTGAAAGCTCATCTATAGTACAAAACTACTTTCATTTCTTTAATGACAGCTGGGTAACTTCATAAGTCCCTCATAACCTCTCACTAAAGAGTTTTGCCTTACATCTTTATGTGTTATGGACTTAACACTGATACTTTCAACACTTTGTTAAAATGTTTTTATTAATACTCTGTCTAGCCTAATTTAAGAATGTCCACTATCTCTATAGTGCAACAGATTTTAATACCTAGGCTTTTTTCTGGATAATATTCTTAAATTTCATTAATTTGCTTAGCATTGCTAAATTACTCTGTAGATTTCAATCAGTTCAGATATGTAGAGATACACAATTCCTCCATTTTGATCACTGCATATGCCACATATATGACAACGTAAATACATGTATGTCTAGAAGTTGTACAAATTTATAAATTATATGAATAATGACTTAGATATACAGATATTTATTTATTTATACAAATTTTTTTTTTTGGGGTGGTGGTGGTGGTGGTGTCTGGAACTTTATATAGGGGTGGGCCCTGGAGCTGACCTCAAGCAACTGACTAATACTTTCCTGTGTCCCAAGAAATGATCAGCTAAGCCTAATTTGTTCCACTACATCTCTGATAAGGGAGTGGCCCCACTATCCTGGAGGCAGAAAATGGTAATATTCACAGCAGTACCTCAGAAGTATCATCAGTTAAGCAGCCTGAGGATGAAGCAAACACAGTAGTCATCAGCTGGAAGTAAACAGGGAGTTGAATTTCTGACACATGCTACCTTCTTGGCTGCTGAAGAAGGGCCATCCAAGACTAAAAGACTTCGCTTCATAGTTTTGCAGAAAAGATAGCTGAAGCTTATGGTACCTGTCAGATCATAAAAGCAGAGATGGACCATCCACTGCTAAATGAGAAAATAGGTGCAGGGAGAAGAGGAGGTACATCTGACTAAAAGCCTGGGCACAAGAAGGTACCTTTCTCCAGCCATGCATATCACCCACCTATCAAGATTGCCTTAAAAATTGATGAACAGATAAAATATGATTTTAAGTAATGTTTGGTTTGTAATCAGGAAACCAGTTCCTTCACAGAAAAATTAAGGCCAAGCCAGCCTTCTCCATCTTATACTTCTGTACTTGATTTTTTTCTACCAATGTGTAAAACCTTTCACTTGTCATTATATAACTCAAACATAACTACTCAGCCTGACTGACTCTTGACTGTCAGTCAAGATCACTTTAAATTCAAATCCTGCTATCCTTAGTGCTTGTAGCCAGATTTGTATTGCTTGCAAATGTAGTAAACATCCTCTGTCCTTGATACAAGATATTAATGGTAGCACTAAGTAGTGTCCAGCCTAGGACAGGCCTTTGTGCAACCCTTCTTGATATATCCCTACAGTTTGACAGCAAGCTATTGAAACCATTCTTCTGAGCTTTACTTTTGCACCTCACTGTACAGCCACCTTACAGTGGGATCATCTAGATCCCTAGTTTCTGCATGAAACTGTCATGTGAAATGGTGCCTGAAGACTTTCAGTGGTCAAAATAAATCGTATCTGCTGCTTCTTCTTTATCCATCAGCCTATTACCCTGTCATAAAGAGAAATAATTTGGTTTGACATGATCTGTAATGGACAAATTGATAAGGGCTGTTATTTTTCATCTTGCCTTCAATGAGTTTATTTGTTATGGTACTTTTACAGGAATTTAAGTTAGGCTAAATTGCATATAGTTTCCTCGTCTACTTCCTTCCCTATGGTTTTCAAGGATTAGTGTTATTTTTGCCCTTTTACAGTCTTTTGGAACTTCATCCATTCTGCATGAGTTCTCAGATAGAAATGCTAACGTCTTTGAGATGGTCTCATTCAGTTTGCTGAATCTCCTACTGTGAATTTTATTTGGCTGAGCAGATTTGAAAATGACTCATGAATCTCTTCCCTCTTCTTTTTCTTATACTACAATGATTCTTACCTCTATTTCCATATGTGTTAATTGTGTTAACCAATTAGGCTTTTTAGTGAAGAACGAAAAAAAAAAACCATTAAACACTCCGGAGTTCTCAAGATATTCCACTATTGGATATCCTTTCTTTTTGTGTAGAGATCTTTCTTTACTCTTCTAAGTACCAGTATGCTTACAGAATGTTTTTCTCATTTTATAGTTTTGTGGGTTTATCTCTACAAGTTCATGCTGTTCCTTTATTTTCATCCTTAATAATTTCTGAGAAATTCCTTCTGATGTTTGCAGTAGCTGAAGAGTTCATATCCCAGTTAAACTCATTGTTTAGCATACTTCCTAGCCTTTCATTGTACTGAGTTTTACATTTGTGACCGAATATGGTTTTTAAGACTCTTATCAGCCTTTGTGGTCTTTCTTCCTTTAAATGCTCTTTCCATGGGTTCTCAGCTATCAGTTCTCTGAGTTCATTGAAGTCTGCTTTCCTGAAATCAATTCATATGAGTTGTTTTCTCCATCTTAAGAATGAAGAACTTTAAAAGTCATTATTTCATATTAACCCTTATCCATCTACTTTCACTTTCTCAGTCAGGTCTTCCCAATTGGCCATAAACAAATCCAAAAGAGTCTTACTCTCCATCACCTTACCTTAACCCATCTGCTCTATATCTTTGCAAGCTGATGACTGAACAGCTGGAGGTTTTCCACTGACACAAACTCCTGTTTCCAAGGAGCTGTTTTAAGCTCCCCTTAAAAAGCCACAATATCTGACACTTATGGTTTTATTTTCTACAGAAGACCCTGACCACAACACTAAACATTTGTCATTAGGCAAGTAAGTTCAGTATCTCTATTTGTGACCATTTGTGCTGGTTTCAGCTGGGGTAGAGTTAATTTTCTTCATAGTAGCTAGTATGGGGCTGTGTTTTGGATTTGTGCTGAAAACAGGGTTGCTAACACAAGGATGTTTTAGTTATTGCTGAGCAGTGCTTACACAGAGCCAAGGCCTTTTCTGCTTCTCACCCTACTCCACCAGTAAGTAGGCTGCAGGTGCACAAGAGGTTGGGAGGGGACACAGCTGGGACAGCTGACCCCAACTGACCAAAGGGATATTCCAGACCATACGATGTCATGCTCAGCATATAAAGCTGGGAGAATGTCCTGGTTTCAGCTGGGATAGAGTTAATTTTCTTCCTAGTAGCAGGTACAGTGCTATGTTTTTGAGTTTGGCATGAGAAGAATGTTGATAACACACTGATGTTTTCAGTTATTGCTAAGTAATGTTTAATCTAAAGTCAAGATTTTTCAGCTTCTCATGCCCAGCCAGCAAGAAGGCTGGAGGGGCACAAGAAGTTGGGAGGGGACACAGCCAGGGCAGCTGACCCAAAGTGGCCAAAGGGGTATTCCATACCATGTGACATCATGCCCAGTATATAAACTGGGGAGAGTGGGGGTGGGGGGATCGCTACTCGGGGACTAACGGGGCGTCAGTCAGTGGGTGGTGAGCAATTGCATTGTGCATCACTCATATATTCCAATCCTTTTATTATTACTATTGTCATTTTATTAATGTTACCATTATCATTATTAGTTTCTTATTTTCTGTTCTATTAAACTGTTCTTATCTCAATCCACGAGTTTTAGCTTTTTTTTCCCAATTCTCTCCCCCATCCCACTGGGTGAGGGGAAAGTGAGTGAGCATCTGCTTGGCGCTTAGTTGCTGGCTGGGCTTAAACTACGACAGGAAAGAAGAAGGAAGGGGGGACGTTCAGAGTGATGGTGTTTGTCTTCCCAAGTAACCATTACACATGATGGAGCCCTGCTTTCCTGGAGATGGCTGAACACCTGCCTGCCCATGGGAAGTGGTGAATTAATTCCTTGGTTTGCTTTGCTTCTGTATGCAGCTGTTGCTTTACCTATTAAACTGTCTTTATCTCAACCCATGAGTTTCCTCACTTTTACCCTTCAGATTCTCTCCCCCATCCCACTGGCAGGGGAGTGAGTGAGCAGATGCTTGGTGCTTAGTTGCTGACTGGGGTTAAACCACAACACTATTTGGCGGGCTTGAATGCCTTTCTATATATTTTTAATATGAAAGGCAACATCTTTCTTTTCCATTCACAGTTTAAACTCTATTTACCTATATCAATATTCTAATCCTGTGAACTAAGTTTCTGTAATGCAAGTTAAATGATTATTTCATTTGAGTACTAAGACATCAAGCCCATCATTTGCATTACTCATCTAAATCTAATCTACCGTATTAGATTATACACCTAAAATGTTTACTATACAGTTTTATTCTTTCTATCACCATTATGGTGTAAAGACTTTCCTCTTTTCAGTTTTAGGCCTTTAATGCTGACCTGTAAACTTATGCTGCCATCATTTGTTAATCTAATCTAAATTCTCCTCTTCCACAGTATAGAGAATGTTCCTTCATCTTTGGTATCACCTGATTGAAAACCCTGGTGGAAGAAATGAACCCTACCTCTGTTCAGTTGTCCTCCTTAGAAAATCACCCATGGGCAATTAAGACAGTCACCCTGCTTACAGGTCTGCAGCCATATGTTTTTTTTTAATTTACCCTCACCTACCTGGACTATTACCAATAGCTAGGGGCACTGAAGAGAACTCCAGCGGAGCTTTCACTTTTGTTCCAAGAGCTATGTAGCCACTTACCTGCCTAAGATCACTCCTGGAAGCATCCTTACAGCCTATGACCCATGGTAATCACAGTCACATGGGTGTCATAACCTTTTTGTCAGCTTCACAGGTTCTGTCTCCTGGAAAGCAACACACTTCATAGCTATTAAGTCAACTGAGCAAATGGGTACCTTCAGTATCTTCAAAAGTGATACCCCCAATATTTTTCCTCTTGCAAGTGGTAATCATTAACTTCTAAACCTTTTGGATGCGCAGTTCCTCAGCATTCATGGCTGAGGGTAGTTCCGCACTCATTCACAGGGCAGCGGATCAGTTTTTGATCTAGGAAGATGCCTAACTGGTTGCAGAGCAATGCAGAGAGAACCAGCAGCCGGTTTCCATCCCAAAGTTGTCCCAGTCCACCTATCTTGGTTAGCACTCCTCCTATCCCTTCTATTCCTTTCTGTATTCTCCATCATTGGATGTTTCTATGTCTATCCCATTGATCAAGGCTTCACAATAGTGGATGCACCTTCATCTGCTTCCTAAGAGGGTCTGCAAGTAAGTGCATCCACTCTAGCTGCAAATCCTGCAAATCAAGGTGAGGACCTTGGGTAAATGAATTAATCTGCTTTCCCACCACTATTATGCTGTGGTTCCTGCACATTATCTTCTCCCTTATCCCTTGTAAAAACACTATTTCCTACTTAATTTGAGAAATTTTACTTACCTGACTGCTCCATCCCACTCTTAATCACATTTATTCTCTTCATTTTATCCGATGCACATAAATGTACTCAACATCCTAAATGGGATCTAACTGCCCTGTTCTGTTATGATTGTAACCACTCATAGTACATGATTTATTAAAAAACTCTTACTTCAAAATAGTGCCTTTTTTTCCCAGCTTATCAAAACTAGCCCTTGATTTTTTGTGACTTTTTTTCCTCAGAATTACTGGAGTGACATATACTCATTCAAATTTTCAGCTGATGTTTATCAGTCTTATTTCTTTAAATTCTCTATTTTTAGAGTACTCTCTTCTTAATATCATTAGCAAACCCACAAAAAGCTCTCAGGACGACCACATAAATACTCAATCCAAAGACTGTCATGGTCAGCTTTTTGCATTATACATGTCCGTGGCATTTTCTTTTCCAAATGCATTTCTGACAGATTGTACCCATTCATATAATGCTAATAGAAATTAATGAAAAACCCCATATTTAAACAAATGAGCATTTCTTGTCCAACTCCTTTCAAAATATTTGTTTTTATAGAGTTTATTTGGCCAATTCCTTTCATTAGCTTTGTCTGTTAGCAGCTCAAACTCAAAGTATGCTTTTTTCCCTACTGTATTTTTAAAATAGATCACTTCTTTTATGGTCACAGTCATCCATGATTTTTTCACAAATTCGAGACACTTTCAGAAATTATTTTGCACTATTCCACAATTGTTTTACTTGGGTTTCCACCTCTTACTATGTTATCCAGGTACATGTTCCCAAAGCTGCTGAGGTCAATATAGGTATCAATCTTGAACAGCAGATCAGTAGCCCTATTAAGATATTTTTCTTGTCTCTCTGCTGCTGCAATATACTGTCATCTGAAAATTGTTGAGGAAATGAGCAAAGAGGAAGGTATAAAACAGCAGTGGTTCTACAGGAAGCACAAAAGGAAAACTAGATAGAAAATTAAGAATGAATGTGTGAAAAATAAAAATATTCAAGAGACAGATTTGTTTTTTCACATGATTCAACTTATATTGAGTACATCCACACTAAGACACCTACGCAGTCACAGCTTCTAAGCTGTATACACATGAGCAATATTGACACCAAGAAGTAATCAGATACTTCCTGATAACTTGTTGAGAAATGTTAAGAAAAGGAAAATTGGAAAAAAAATAGGAAGGGATAGAAATAAAGAAAGTGAATAATTTCAAAGCTAGTAACTTGTGTATATTCACCTTTTCTATAATTCCCTGGGAAATGACAGAAAGCCCTCACCCTGCAGAAGGTCAGGAAAATTCAGAAGGTGCCTAAATAATTTTTGTGTTAAGGAAAAAACCCACTAAGTGGTAACAAATTGAGCATATCTCCATTTGCAAGCATGATTAAGAAAAACAGCTGAAACTGAAGAGTAGCAATGACAGTGAAAGTCATTAAAAACTCCTTGGTAGCAAATACATGTTGTCCTGTTAATTTCATTGGTATGAAACAAGCAGTGTTAGGTTCAATGAAGTCTCTTAGATATGAAATAATCTCCCAAGGGAGCCAGGTATAAGCTCCTTCCTTTAACACATGCTGCAGCATAAAATACTGAAAAAATGTTCTTATGGACAGCAAACTGTACTAGATGATTCACCATGAAAGGTCTTTTCCATCTCTCATGTCTGAGTCAAGGATCTATAAAACTGATTAATTTCCAGTGGCTGTTACCCCCATTTCATTCACCAGTAATTTCTATTATCACTGCAAAAACAAAGTGACTAATAAAGACACCAGTGACATTTTGCTAGTTAGCTGTAACTAAAATGCAGATCCTTCTACTGAATTAAAGAATGAAAAACGTGTATTTCACCTTCTGTTTTGTTTTGAGCTTGCTTTTTTCTTTCTTCCACATTTCCCTACCAGTGCTGCTGACCACACTCTTTCATTGCTATTCTCAGCCAGAAGTTTTATTCTGTACTTTCCCAGTGTCCTAGCTTGCCTGTGCTATTGTTTATATTTTTTAATTGTAGGAACTGATCTTGCACTTATCAAAGTCATTGGGAGTTTGGAACTGAACTGAGTAACAATGGAGTCAGGACTTAGAAAACTGGGCAACAGTGTTGCATTCAAAATTTTAAATGACACTAAAAGGCACTCTCATAAACTCATTTGGAGTTGAGGCATTGGCAGGAAGGCATACATGGTCAAAACCAGACTCTGAATGGGGAAATGAGACAAGTCAGAAACAGTGATGGAGAGCAAAAATTTAAAAAAAGTGACAAAGCAAGGAAAGAAAAAGGAGAAGGGAAGGGAAGGGAAGGGAAGGGAAGGGAAGGGAAGGGAAGGGAAGGGAAGGGAAGGGAAGGGAAGGGAAGGGAAGGGAAGGGAAGGGAAGGGAAGGGAAGGGAAGGGAAGGGAAGGGAAGGGAAGGGAAGGGAAGGGAAGGGAAAGGAAAAGAGAAAGGAAAAAGAACTGCAGGGAAAAGGAGAAGAAGGGATATAAAGCATTCTATTAAATGAGTCTAACACTAAAATTAAGCAAGTTGTTTTATTTATAACCAATGCATTTTTAATTTTTACATCCTTTGGTTTAATTAAAATGTAGGAATCCTAAACCAGCAGCCTTAATCAGTTCTGACTGTTGAAGGAATTTTGAGAAACAATTTTTGTGTTTCCTGTGTTTTTTTAATCTGAAATACTGATATTGTTTGTATAAAGTGTTCTGATCTGATAATGTTCAGAACCCAAAATTTAGTATCACTGAATTTAACACTGACCTTGAAACATATTTTATTATGAAGGCAAAGTTTCTTATCATATAGAATCTACAATTTTCTATATTTTCTTTTGTTTTACCATGCATATTATTTATCTCTTTGTGATCTATTAAGAACTTACAAAGAACCTGTTAATACTTTTATTCTGGAAAGTATATTGATATTAGTACACAGTGTCACCAAGGCAGCCAAGCTAGTTGTAATGAATAAATCAATCACATATTGAAAAAAAATTGAAGGTGGCAATTTTTCCAAATGAAAAAACTTAATTTGCCCAACACAAGGGTGGCTGTACAGCCAAAGAAAAAGATCACTTTCCAATATCTGGATTAGGAGAGATGTTTTGAACAACTCTTTGATAGTACTTTCTGATATTAACTGTTTGTTATGAATAATTCTTTGATAATAACGATGCAATAAATGTTCACTGACTGTCAGATGCAATCCTACAGGAAAAAATCCAATGGTTTAAGAAGTTACCACCTTCAGCTATTAGTTTAAGGCTATATGAAAATACACTTGAATTATAGTTTCTTGATTACTCAAGCTAGCCCACCTTTGTTCACTTTAAGAAATCTTAGGAGAATACACTGCTGCTAACATGGCTCAGTGCTAACTTTTTAAACTGCTTGATAGGCTGTCTCTCCATACCTCTATCTTCAGTCTGAAACAGTCAATAAAATAATGTTTTCTCTTAAGCAGTACCATCTCCCATCTCAGAATGCTATTAGAGGTGCATAAACACCAAGGACTAACCCATACCTATTTAACACCCATAAGCAATTAAGTAACTGGAATACCAGTCTCTGCACTCCAGTCTGCTAGGTTCAAGATCCCTCTTTTTATTTATTTATTTCTCAGCAGCATAATAAATCTTGAATTATTTTCTGCCAAGTAAATAGTGCAGCTTTGAAAAAAACGCTTTTTGCCACCATCCTTCTCACATCCTGACAGTGAGGTCACTCTTCAGAAATAGGAGCTCTTGGTTTGAATCAGTGACTCAGTGAACATGAAATCTGAGACACCAGGACCAGCTAAGATAGTGAAATCTGATGATGATTCTTTAAGACATACATGGCTATAACTTTTGCTCAGATGTGATAACACTCTCTTCTGAATGACTCACCTTCCTATCTGGTGGTAGATATATATGTATCTCTCTAATGATACAAACATGTATTTGCAATATAACGTATTTTATGTATTTCTTGGTGAAGAGATTTATTCTCTAAGTAGAAAACTGAAAAATATCAATGTAATGTACCGTAAAGAAATACCCTAATTTTCTCTTTATGACAGTACATTATATGTACTATAAGACCTTTGTAGTAAGATTCAGCCCCATTTCAAATCTCACCTATCTTTAGTTAAGGTAAATGAGTTGCCCATTCTCCATCTAAAATTCATCTTAGCTTTCTTATCTCAACTAGCTTGTTTTTTAGCTTATAACATAGGTGCGTTTTGACTGATTCTTTAGCAGTTCACTTCCATATGACTTCAAAGAAGCTTTGTTGTGCTGTAAGGTCAGTCCTTGTTATCACTTCCAGGTAAACGAAGAGATCCTTTCTGATGACTGCAACCATTCATAGTACGCAGCCCTTTCTATTTCAAAATGAGTGACTAATGAACAATCCTTCAACATCATTATTTGTCCCCCTAAATGCTAACTTATACTTGATAATGAGCTTTTGCAGCCTCACTGACAATGGGAGGATCCTGCCACCTGTCTCTTCCTTGCAACACTTTATATTTTATATTTGCAAGTAGTTTATTTACCTTTCAGCTTTCTCAACAGATGTTTTACCCTTGTTCAAGTTCCAACAGCATCCTGAATTGGAATATGACTGCAGATCCAGGTAGCTCCCAGAAACGCCTATCAGGAATCTGGATTAACACTTGGACCTTCAGAAGTTGTATCTGAAATGGTATACACTTGCTCCTCCTTCTTTGATTAGCCTCTTGGATATGACATATATGCTCAAAACTACAATAAAATAGTATCATAAATTGCAAACAAACAAGCAAAAAAATCAGCATCTCGTAAGCAAGAACATGAATAGCTGTGCATGGATTGTAGGAACTCTGTAACTGTGACAACAAAACTGGTACTGTGACATTTGTTTTTCATTTTGGTGGTAATTTCAAAACCCACACAGTTTTACCATATATAAGACACTGATTAAACTATGAAGATAAATCCATCTGACTTAAATTTTCCTGTTTCAGCTGGCCTTGGACATCATCCCAAATCATGGTTTAAAAGACAATAGGGTAAAATAGTTCAGCTTGCACCTCTTTTTAAATAGAACTTTTTACTTGATTGTTAGGAAAAAATAAGATATAAACATTGCCTTTTAAATGGAATTCAAGCCTGTACACTTCTAGCATAAAAAGACATTTCTATGCAGCCTGTGCAGGGCACCAAAGCTTCAGAGACAAGCAGAATTCAGATACATTTCTGAATTGTAATTTCTAAATGCCTTTTACTCTGTAGCGGCATGCTCCATGAAGTCAGATACACTGGTTCCCATTCTGAAGCTCCAAATTCCTTCCTTTCACAGCACAGGAAGTTCAGGTCACTAGCCCAGCTTTCTTACACACCACTTATAGGCACAGATGCCTAAAAGCATCTAAGACCTCTAACTTTAAACAGCTAAGTTGTTTATTGCCTACAGCATTTACCTGTAACAGCATTTCCTTTCAAAGCCCATAGAGCCTTAAAATTGTAAGCCATTTTGTGAGCTTCACATAATACAGTAATTCTGGATTTTTCCATTTTCTCCTTCAGGAACAATGCCAAAACACTTACTTTTCAGGAAACCCAATTGTCTAAGGAAATGTATGTTTTGATTTATATCTTATGTTTTATATTTTTGATTTATATCTTATGTGTTAACACTGGTAATTAATAGGCTAAGGCTGGTCCTTTTACACTCTCAGGGATTATAGAAAGTACATTAAATCTTGGAAGCTTGCAGAAGTTAGCAGCTCTGCCTCTTGTTACTGTCAGATCTGTTCATCCCAGAAATCAATAAACGTTTGAAGAATGTATTTACCCTGAACACACACGTGAAAGTTCATGAATGAGAAACAGCTCTAATTTAAAACCATGCCTGCAGACAGATGCCATGAATTATTTTTAGTAGTTACGATAACATCTTGGGCAGAGGCCTAAAAAGCACTTACATATATACTTGTACATATAAAACCAAAACTGAGATTCTCATAATCTTACCCCAGTTTCTGCATAACTTTTTAAACTCTGCAGGTTCCTCACATGTTTTGAGTTTAAATGTGTGCCTAGAAGTGCAACAGTCTTAAACAACTAAGTAATTTGGCCCAAGCCTCACTGTGATCAGCAATTAAGCACTCCTCTGCCGTTGTCCGTGACAGACTCAGTCTCACAGGCAGTGAAACCTAGGTGCAGGCACAAATGCAGGTGTGGCAATTCCTGTCTTCTGAGATAGGTCAGTGGAAGTGGCAGGCTATCAAATGTTACATCAGGGGATAGCTAATTGATAAAAATACCTGCCCAGTGATAAATGATGGGATCAGGTTCCTCACAAAATGGAATGACATTTCTTGTAAAATAATCTAACGGTCATATGGTTCTCCCAGAAAGAAACTCAGTTACCTTTTTATGGTGCAATAAACTTTGAAGTTCTTACTGCAATAGCTGGCACCTCTTTGGGAAATGAGATGGAAAGCATCTGCTCTCAAAACAGACCATCCGCTGTTCAGGCTGACTCTCTAGAGATATAGATTTGAATGCCTCAGGGAAAGGGTGGTATTCAGCCCAACCACCTATCTCTTTCCCAAATGCTCCAACATCTACACTAGTGCATGAAAGGGTAACATTGCATGGCACACTCTGCCAAAACAGTAAGGAGAGGCATCACTAACAACTTTCTGTCTCACTGAGGTCCTTCTATCACACTTTGAGAAGGGGTTAGTTCTGGTCATGTGTGTTAGGCTTGCTCAGTGCAATTGTAATTGTTTAGGCCAATGGGGACATTTAACATAAACATGCCTGATATACATAGGTGGGATTCAACCTGCCCAAGTCTAAGTTTCTATAATGTAGGTGGTCTACATGTAAGAGAAATTTGAGGGCTTCTATTACTTTAGTAGAGAGATATTGGTCCAGTCAATGGACTCTAGAAAGATATTAATCTCATACTGGGATGGACACCCACATTTCATCATCTGAATCTCTCTCCAGCTCTGGATAGCTATCTATTATATCTATTTCTAGAGACAATGTAATTAGATCTAAGCCACCTAGTTCACACATAGACAACAGCCCTAAAATTAAGACAGGCTGTATCCTACCCTACCTTCATAAAAATTTATGATGGAAAAGAGACAGCCATACCCATGCAGGTGTATATGTCTATAATGATAGAAGCAGAGTACAGAAGCCAGGGAATCAATCGTACCTATTGAGCAGACTCACTAGGTATAGATCTTGGAAAGGAAAATCTTTGATTTCATAGAATTGTACAAGCTATGAGTCTAGCCTCATTACATTTGTTTAATAATTACCTTCTTGGCTTGGAGAATGGTCCCAAATTAAAGGCCAGCCTCTGATTCACCTGACACTGATTTTACTCTGATTGGAGTCAGAAAAACCCAGAGCTGTTCACTGGCTTTATAGCAATGCTTTCCAACCTCTCACTTTCTGTCTGTGAGAAAAAGGTTTTCAAGTTTTCCAGAAGATTGCTGACAACCCTTTTAAGACTTGAAAAACCAGTCAGTGAGTCAAGTTTGGTGTGATGCTGATTAGTAATGATAATTAGTGCTTTTTTTCTTTTTTTTCCTTTTATCTTCAAAGCACTTAAAATGCTGACTTGGTGTTAATTCTCACAACATCTCTAACCTTGCTGAGTATACTAACAACTGAGCAGCTGATTAAAAGAAAAAAAAAAAGAAAGAGAGAGAAAGGGAACACCTCAGTTTCTAGTTTCTACCTGTGCTCTGTAATATTTACATAGGCACACAGCTCCTGGAATAAGTTCCTACTGTGAACAAAAAAACATCCATATCAGAAGCTCAGACAAAGTTGGATAAATCCACACACTGATTTTTGTGACTCCATTCTTAGGTGCCTGAATACTCCAGAACTCCAGACAAAGTATAGGCACCTTATTCACAGGCATACATTCCAGTATTTATCAAGGAATCCAGCAGCTAGATACTGCGAAACACAATTTATTTTTTATAGAGATAACTTTAAAAGATTCATAGAAATGAAGCTGTGGAAAGAACCTCAAAGATCTCCATTGTGCTCCTAGGGAAGACCAGATTTTATTTTTAAACCGAAAGCATATTGACCGATTTGTCCTTCTAGAAGCATTAACAGCAGAGTGAACCTCAAAGTTAAATCAGTTTGTTTGGGGAAACTTCCAAGGGTGGAAATTTCATTACCTCTCCCAGCAATCTGTTCCAGTGCTTAACAATTTTCACCCTGAAATTTTCTTCCTTATATTGTTACAATTTTCATTATTGCAACCTGTGACCAATACCTCTTGTCTTTTTGCTGTGCACCTCCTTCAAGAGTCTGGCTCTATAAGGCCCTTTTATGTCACTGAGGACAGCAGTTTGAACCCCTTTTAACTTTCTGTTCTCCAGACCAAGCAAATCCAATTCACTCAGCCTCATACATTATATGCTCCAGCCACTCAATCCGCTTAATGATGCTTTGCTGGACTGACTTTCTCTAGTACTGGGACACGCAAAGCTGGACACAATACAGATGTGGCCTTTAGAGTGCCAGGTAAAGGGTAATAAAGACTTTCTTTGACCTGCTGGCTACACTCTTATTAATGTACCTTAGTATGAGATTGGCCTTCATGATCACCAGGGCACACTGGTAGTTCACATTCAATATGTTGTCCACCAGCACCCCAAGGTCCTTTTCTGCACTGCTGCTATCTCAGCAGCCTGTATTGCTGTATGCAGTTGTTCTGTCTCAGATGCAGGACTTTGCATTTTCTTTTGCTAAACTCTGTGAGGTTCCTGTCAGTCCATTTCTCCAGGATGTCAAGGTTGCTCCAAATGGCAAGCCTTTCCCTCCAGTGTATCAATCAGTGTTGCCCTCCTCCCTCACTGCCCTCCCCACCCCACCATTTTTTGGTGTCATTCACAAACTTGCACTGTTAAAGGTTTCATCATCCAGGTCATTGATTAAAGTATTAAGTAGAATCAATCCCAATACTGAACCCTGAGGAATATCCCTGAGAGTTAAGACTTAAATCTGTTGACCACTAGCCGTTAAGCCTGGTGTTCCAGACAGTTTTTCATCCAGTTTGTAGTCCATCCAGTCTGTATTGCCTCTTCTAGGTTACATGATGGAAGACTATGTCAAAGGCCTTGCTTAATTCAAGGGAAATGACATATACCACTCCCTCCACCCGATACAAAGAGTCAGTAGTATCACAGACAGCAATTAGTCAAGCATACTTTGGCCTTGGTAAATCCATGCTGCCTGTTCCCAAACATATTCTTGTCCTTCACATGCTTGAAAATGGCTTCCATGAGGTCTTTCTCTGTAATCTTCCAAGAGACTGCAGGGAGGCTGACTGACTTACAGTTCACTGTATCATTCTTCCTGCCCTTTTTGAAATGGATATAACATCTGCTTTTTCCCAGTCATCAAGGACCTCTTTCAATCACCGTGACCATTCAAAGATAACAGAGTGGCCTCACAGTGGTATCAGTAAGTTCTTCAACCTTTCCTCATAGATAAGCATTTGTAACCCTCTTATCATTCTTTTGATTTCCTCTGAATTACTTCCAGTTCATCTAAAGCTTTAGAAAAACATAGTGACCAGAACAGGACATGGTGTTCCTACTATTACATACCAGTATGCTCTAAAATGAAAAGCAACATTGCATTGTTGACAAATGCTCCATTTTCGATTCGTGATAGCTCCCACACTGGCTAATTGGAGACCGTGCTGAAGCCTGGTAAGGAAAAACAAAGATATTTCTGATTCATAATACAGATCTCAGATTACCAGGCAATGCCTTTCTCTCAGGAGAGATTCAGGTTTCTAAGATACTGAGTTCAGTG
This sequence comes from Buteo buteo, assembly GCF_964188355.1. NCBI lineage: Eukaryota > Metazoa > Chordata > Aves > Accipitriformes > Accipitridae > Buteo > Buteo buteo. Next base: position 16,374,296 of record NC_134184.1, read on the forward strand.
AGATCTGATGATTTATAGCATCCGTCATGATCAGAATGATAAGATTCAGTGTCCTTGACTAAGAATTTTTAGAGAGAGAATTACTACAGATGATCTAATAAAAATAATTCACTTGTTATATTAGACTCATTATATATGTCTGCCCTACCATAAAATGTGGAAATATTCTATTTCTTCCCCAAATGAGGTCACAAAAGTATTTCAGCAGTTCTGTTTTAGTTAATGTTGCATCTAATGTTAAACACTTACTCTGAATTCCAAAGTCTCTCCATTTATTGAATATAAATTTTAATTGCTCAACACAAACCAAAACCATACCAATTAATTAATAATAATGATCCTTGGACAATAAATCAGAGAACACAACTAGCATTGACCATCATAATGATTGCTGAAATATGCATTTTAAAATAATTTATTTTGATTCAAAACATGGTGGTGGGTTAACCTTGGCTAAGGGCCAAACACCCTCCCAGTTGCTCACTCACTCCCCCTTCTCACTGGGACAGGGAGAGAATGTAGGATGTGAGAACTCATGGGTTGAGGTAGACAGGGAGATCACTTACCAGTTACTGTCGTGAGTAAACCAGACTTGATCTGGGGAAAATTGCTTGTATTTATTGGCAATTAAAATAGATTCAGGTAGTGAGAAACAAAGATAAACATTAAAGCTAAGTCCTTCCTCCTCCCTTTCTAAGGCTCAACCTCCATTTCCAACACCTCTGCCTCTCCCCACCCCAAACAGTGCAGGTGGTGTGGTGGGATGGTCAGTACATGGTGGTTTCTCTTTGCTATTACTTCCCTCTCATGCATTTCCCCGTCCAGCGTGGGCTCTCCACAGGCTGCAGTCCCTCAGGAATATCCACCTGCTCCACTGCGGTCTCCTCCAGGGACTGGCTGCAGGGGAATCTCTGCTCCAGCACATGGAGAACCTCCTCCCCTCTGACCTTGGTGTTCTCTCTGTTGTTTCTCACACTTTTTGTTCCCTTCTCCACTCTCTGTCCTGTGGGGGTTTTGCCTTTTTTAAAACATTTTTGCTGATGCATCACCACCTTGTATGAGGGGCTCAGCTGTGCCCTGCAGTGAGTCTGCTAGAGCTGGTGGAACCGGCTGTGTCTGACACAGGGTCTCTCCTCACAGAGGCCATGCCTGAGAGCACCCACTGCTGATACCTTGCCATGGACACCCAACACAAACTTGTACACATTCAGTTAGAATGAACATTTAATCCTGTCCTATCACTCAGCAAGTGATGACTTCAGATGTTCATCCAACCACCTAGTTAAAACAGCATTTCAATTTCTCCCAGAAACATAGTATCAGTGACAATATATCTAAGAAATTATTTGGCATGGTCTTTGTACAAGACAACTAAACAAGCAGGCTGTCATAATCTTCAGGAAGGGACCTTGAAAGATCATCTGGTCCAACCTTCCAAGGGAAAGGGAGCCTAAATGAAATTATCTAACAGCCTGTCCCATCGCATCTTGAAAACCTCCAGTGATGGGGACTTTACCACATCCCTGGGGAGGTTTTTCCAGCGAATCATTGTTCTCACTGTAAAAAATTTCTTTCCTCTTCAAGATGAAACCTCTCCCAGTGCAAGTTGTACCCTTTGCCCCTTGTCTTCTCCATATGGTTCCTTGTGAAGTGAGAGCCTCCATCCTCTTTGTAGCCACCATTTAGGTACAGGAATACTATGATGAGGTCCCCCAAGCCTTCTCTTCTCCAGGGTGAAAAGGCCTAACTCGTTCAGTCTTTCCTCACAGGGCAGGTTCTCCAGGACCTTCTCCAGTCTGTCCACATCTTTCGTGAACTGTGGGGACCAGACCTGGACACAGCACTCCCGCTGCAGCCTAACACATGCTGAGTACAGTGGGGTGATCACATCTCTATCTCTGCTCATAATGCCCTTGCAGATGCAACCCAGGACCCGATTTGCCTTTGTTGCTGCAGTAGTACACTGTTGACTTGTGTTCAGCTTGTTGTCCACCGGGACCCCCAGGTCCCCTTCAGCAAGGCTGCTCCCCAGCTGCACAGGTCCTACCCTGTACTGGGCTCTTTGGTTATGTCATCCCAGGTGCAGGACTTCGCACTTCTCTTTGTTGAACTTCATACAGTTCTTGCTAGCCTACTCTTCCAGCTTGTCCCGGTCTCACTGTCAGGTGGTTCTCCCTTCCGACATGTCCACCTCACCGCCCAGTTTGGTGTCATCAGCATTCATGGTGAGGGTGCTTTCAAGCCCACCATCCAGATCATTTATGAGGATGTTGAACAGCATGGAGCCCAGTATCCATCCCTAGAGGACCCCACTCGTGACAGGCTGCCAGCCTGAGTAAAAAACATTGATCACCACCCAGAGTGCAGCCTGTTAACCAGTTTCCTACCCATTTCACAGACCACCCATCTAATCTGTATCTTGCCAAGTTGTCTAGGAGAAGGCTGTGGAAAACAGTGTCAAATGCTTTGCTGAAGTCCAGGTAAACTACATCCACTGCTCTCCCCGTGTTGACAGAAGTTGTTATTTTGTTGTAGAAGGTGATCAAGTTAGTCTGGCATGATTCGCCTTTGATAAATCTGTGCTGACTTTTCCCAATCACCTGCTTCATTTGGATAGTAATAGTTGCTAGGAGGACTAATTCCATCTTTCTCCCAGGGACTGAAGTGAGGCTAATGGCCCTGTAGTTTCCTGGGTCTTCTCTTGGGCCCTTCTTGTAAATGGGTATGACAATGCATTTTAAAATGCTTACACTAAAATCAAACTTATGCTGACAAACAAAAAAAAGTTTGATTTATCTTACACTTTCTAATATTATTGATTCTTCCCTGATTATGGCTACTGATAAGTGCTTTTTCCTTGAATTCTTCTCTCCTTACCTGCCTCAAATGTTAAATGTGGGGAATTAGGTTTTGACTGTGTTTATTACTTATAAATTATTTCACGAGAATATATGAAGAAATTTCAGTAATTTTTAGTATGATCTAAATTGTATTTTATGAGTTTCATGCTGTCAGATATTAATACTTTCATGTTTATTTTTAAATAATGAATTCATAAATGCACTACTCATTGCAACAAAAATTAAATTCAAACAGATCTTCATATTAAAAAAAAGATCCTTAGAAAATCTCTCTATTTAAGATGTAGAAGCAAACTCTACAGTGGTTTATTCCTTCAACCATCTACTCTCATACAGTTTCTAAGGCAGTCATATAAGAAATAATCTGTATCATATTTTGTATGATACAGAAGTAGACTGATATGATGTCCCGGTTTCAGCTGGGATAGAGTTAATTTTCTTCCTAGTAGCTGGTATAGTGCTGTGTTTTGGGTTCAGTATGAGAAGAATGTTGATAACACTGATATTTTCAGTTGTTGCTAAGTAGTGTTTAGACTAAGTCAAGGATTTTTCAGCTTCTCATGCCCAGCCAGCAAGAAGGCTGGAGGGGCACAAGAAGTTGAGAGGGGACACAGCCAGGGCAGCTGACCCAAACTGGCCAACATGCCCAGTGTATAAATAAACTGCAGAGAGTTGGCCTGGCGGGATCGCTGCTTGGTAACTAATTGGGCATCAGTTGGTGAGTGGTGAGAAATTGCATTGTGCCTCACTTGTATATTCTAATCCTTTTATTATTATTATTGTCATTTTATTATTGTTATTATTATCATTATTAGTTTCTTCCTTTCTGTTCTATTAAACTGTTCTTATCTCAAGCCCCGAGTTTTACTTTTTTTTCCAATCCTCTCCCCCATGCCACTGGGTGGGGGGAAGTGAGTGAGCAGCTGCATGGTGCTTAGTTGCTGGCTGGGGTTAAACCATGACATATGAGACCACCACTTTTTATCTATTCTCCCATTTGCAGGTGAGATAAACTTGATAAAGAGCTGCCATCTGAAGGATTGCCTGCATATTTGGAACATCCTGGGTCTATAGCCTCCATAATCATATAACAGTCCATCTAGAATTTTCAAAATGGTCTAAATAGTTAAAATGCTTTGACAAATCTCAAACTTTAATTCTAAACAGTCTCTCCAATTATACGCTACTGTATCTGTCTTTGATAACATCAAAAAACCCTCTGGTATCATCATCTGAGAAATTAGCAAGAACAGGGAACAGTTCTTTCCTCTTACTATAAAACAGCAAACTGGCAAATCCTTTCACGTATTCATAGCATAAGATTGGAATCTCTAAACTACATGTAGATCAGTTTCTGAGGTAACTTAGATCAATTAAAATAGTTAAGCTTTCAAAAACATAGCTAGTTTGGGGGTTTTGGTTTTGGTTTTGGTTTTGGTTTTTGTAGGGTGTTCTTCATTTATACTAAATCATTTTTCAGCCATAGGTTTACAGTGGGAAGGTTCAGGAGCAGAAACATCCATCTCTATAGCCACCGAGTTGACAATTTACACATCCCCACTCTTGTACAGCACCAAAGCGTCTCTCTGGCTTCACCAAAGCTGAGAAATAATTAAACCCCACCCCAGACTATTGCCCTGTAGCTGCCAAGAACATATTTGTGGCATACACACATACCCTAGTCCTCTCTGTATCACAGCATTGTTTCATTACTTTGATGTGACACAGAAAGATGCCTGATGAGGAAAGTGGAGAGCAGCTGAGTTCCCATTTACACAACGGATGCCTCTGCCCTGCTACATTGGTCTTTTTAAAAGTCATCTTCTCCTGAGCTCCAAATGAACTATCTTTATCATAAACTGATTTATTCTCTGTGGTGTTTTATTTCTAAGCAATGAGTCACAGTGGAACCTGAAAAATTAAGTGCTATTTTGTACTGCTTCATTATTCAGAGCTATGCTTGGCCTTAATATTTAGAATAGTTAGTAATACTGTTTTCTTTGCTTGTAATGTAACTTTTGCTGTATTGGCAACAAATGTATTATTATTACTGAAAGCCTTCACTGGCAGGGACTGAAGGCACCAGTCACAGGTAAGCAATAAAAAAAAATGCATCTTTTTCAGACATAGAAGGGATTCCATTTCTTTGCTCTGTGAGAAAAAGTCAATACTTTATCACTATAGCAATGCTCACTCTGAGCTTAACAGTTTCTGTGAGGAGAGGAAATACATGCAGTGGTTTGTTATGGATGAAGAATTATTTCAAATGGGTCCCCTAAGAAATATAGCACCCAATGCTACATCTCCCCTTGTTCTTCACAATATTAACAAGAGAATAGCAGACTGTTGAAACTTGCCAGGGTGCTAAAATTCACTGAAATCTTGTGTATTATTTAAATGTCTAAATACTACAAGCGTTAAATTTTTCTTCCTCTCTTCATATATTTAGTTTCTCATTTAACACAGGTGGAGGAAAAATATCCCCCAGACAATGAATTCACTGAAGAACCTGTTCTTTAGGAATTTCTGTGTTCTTTTGTACTGAGTGGGAATGACATGAAGGTTATTTTAGCAAAAAGACAGCCATTTCCTTTATTTCGCTACTATCCTCCGGTTCCAAAAGGGCAAAGACCTGCCATTTTACCTAAGAAAAAGTTTGTGTTTTGTGCTTTTGGAACTATGGAAAGCAAAAATTCTTCCCCAAACCAGCATTCCTTCATGAAATTTTCTGAAAAATGCTCACTGCAATTTTCAGATGTTCTGTTTAAGTAAAGCTGACTGGAATCTAGGGCATATAATGCATGTGAATAAAATTGGACTGTAATTAAGCAATGTTTGCAACAAACACTCCACTCCCATTGTTCATGATTATATGGATAACAAAAATACTCTGAAAACATGTTCCCGTTAACTGTTAACATTGTGGCATTGTCAGTGTTGTCTTTTCTAGTTATCAGACAACAATTTTCTTCATAACTGTTGGCAAGTAGGCCAGATATTACTCACTGATAAGCCCCGTCTCTTAGCCATTTTGGACCCAAGTTACTGAGTACTGTACACAGTCTACTGCTTCAAACTGAACACAAAGATTGAAAAGGTTGTGATATTATGTGACATTATGTAACTCTTCACTGTAATAGTGAATTTTATGTGCAGGAAGCCCAGAGCTTTTGGGTCTCTGAGACTGTGGATTGACTTCCCACAGAGACTGAGATCCATCAAAGTTCTCCTCATTTCCCACCCAAGACATGAGACAAAGAGAAAGTAATCAAGAAACTATCACAGCAAGGGAAATCATGGGATTTTGAGGCTTAAGCAATATGTGCAAAACTCAGAGAATATATTTTTAGTTAGCTAAACTGTTTTAGTAGGTTTAATACACTCAAGGAATAATTTGGGAAAAAAAATCCACCAACTGCCACTTCTATTAAAACAGAGACATACAGCATCAGCGAAACACTCATTAAAGAAAATACAGAAACTATCCTGTGACTTGGACTGTGGTATTCTGCCATACAAGTAGGTACCTTATACCTTAGGCTTCAAAATTAAATATCCTTCTGCTATTTTTACATGGCTTTTAAGAAAGAGGAAGCTTTTTCTCTGTAATTTTGAAAAGCATCCCCATATCCAGTCTTTTGAGGTATTCTCCCAGGAAGTTTTGGTTTACTGACCTTTCAGCTAGAGGACGTAATAGGATATAAGTCTCTTATTTCCTTGGCAACTGTGCTAATCATTAGGTTATTCTATGAAAGAAAAGTGTGATCCCAGCTGAGTTCTCTAAGGAAGAGACTGTTGGTGCCCACTTTCAAGTAAAAAGCTTTCTCAGGCACTCTGCGCTGCTCTGTAAGCTTTCAGTCTCCTAAATACATTTTGCTGCAAGTGGATAAGATGATAAGATAATGGAAACCATAAAAGAAGCCACAAAACATATATAATGTATTTATTTGGCCTGGTCACTAACAGAAGAGCATTTAACACTGTTGGTAACAGCATTTAAATAAATATATTTAAACAATAACTTGGCCCATACTGTTAACCTACCTAAAGGGCCAGGAATCCAGGGCAAATGGCACTAACCACCTCGAATCAGCACTGCTTAGTGCTGGCTCCTTGATATGTCTTGTATGGAGATAAGCCAATACAGAGACAACGACTGAGCTAACATTTAAGTAGCATGCTCAAGACCACTCTATGGCCCTCTTTTATTTCACCACAGATGTACAAGAACACAGATAAGTTAGCCCTTATGCTTTCTCAAAGTTTTCAAAATGTTATAAAGGCTTCAAAAAATATTTGGTTAAGAGTTAAAGTTAGAAATTTCTTAGAAAAAATTTAGAAATTTACTTTAATCTTTGTATCTTTTTTTTAATTTTGAAACCAGCAGTCCTACCTGGAATAAACTCTATAATATAGAGTTCATAGAAGGGCTTCACAGTCAAAGGCTGACCTTGTAACTGAATACAGCTGCACTAATGACAGTATCAGTTCAAATATTGCCACAATGATGAGCTAATGTACTAGAGATGTGGTTTTCAACCTTTTCTACTTTTGGAAGCTTAGCCATTTTTCAGTAGCACATAGAACAATTTAAGTTCACTGACAAATAATCATCCTGTCTTTCTTAGTTACCTGTTTTTTTTATTCTTTAGAAGGAATTTACAGTCCCCAGAAGTCTAAATATCACAGGTTAAAACCCATTATGCTGGACAAACATCTCTACATCTTATCCTGCATTCGTTTCTTATGAACAATCTTCAATTGCCTTTCTTTTAGATTTAAATGAGACTTCTGCTTGATGTGGTTTTGGGGTTCAGTTGGCCTCCTGTTTCCTAATTATTTTTTTCTATAGAAAAGGTGCTTCCTCACTGTTTGTTTCCAGATGGTGGCTGAATATTTGTCTCTTCTTTCCAAGGCAAATACTTTCCTAAAGTCTGTAACAGGAAAGCCAACTGACAGATGTGTGTAAGATAAAAGCATTCTTTTCTCACCAACATAGCAAATTAAAATTATACAGGAACCTATACTCACCTAGGTTCACTCCACCTATAAAATATTCTATTTTGCACTTGATTTAGTCTCAAGGTACCATAAAATTACAATTACATTTATTCTGAAAAGCAACTGAATAATGAGTTAATGTGAACTACACTGAACTACCCTATTACATTTATTCCATCATTTTCACTAGTTTTAAATCTAATACAGTCTTCAGCATAACAGTCTCTTCCCAGTCTTCTTTTAAGAGCAAAAGCTGAGATTTTTCTATGACTAAGGGATGTCACTTTCTCAGGAAAAAAATGAAATAGGCATAACAGAGTATGAAATCTACCTGACAGTTCTTTTGCAGAATAAAGCTGGAGAGAAATTGTAAAAATATGAACTGTTCTTCAAAAAAGAGTGACAGTGGTTGCTCATTTGTCTTTCTGGGAGGTATTATCAGTCATGAGGGAGATACATTCAGCAGCAGTGAGTTAATGAATCCCAAAGGGAAACAGGAAAAGGGCAAACTCCAAAGAACCTACCATCCTGAGAAACTTGTCTTAAGTAAGTTTATCTTCCAATGAACAAGGGAAGACTTTTTTAAAGAATTATTCTTCTCAGCCTGTAGGACATTTTTATTGTCTTTTTTGATCATGCACAGATATATATTTTTTTAATTTATTACAAAGTATTGACTTGTAAAAGTCCTTGGAGAGTTATTTGATTTCTGGAGTTTAAACCAAATCAGAAGTACAGAGTCAACTTTTGACTCCTCACTGCAGGAAAAAGAGCCACCTACCAGGCTTCAACCCGTAATCTACGTATATCCTCTAAATTAAATATTCAAGTTTAGGACCAGCTTCTGAATAGAGCTGAAGCCAAGCTAGAACCACAAATACTGGACTTGAAAGGTGCTTATTTTCACAGACATTGCCATCAACTGCTCTGTTGTTTCCTATTTACTTCTTACAAAGAAATAGCTATTTGCACCCAGCTCACTTCCAGCTATCTGGCTTTAATTCTGCCTTCCAAGTGAAGCACACAGAATAAGTGCATTGCACAACAGTAGTTTTAGTAGTTTCCTATAGTCTCTCTGCTCTTAACAGCGTATGTAGAGCCCAAACCATTTCTTGCCCTCCTGTTTGAAATGCTCACATAGTCTGACATCTGTCTCCAACTGTATGTGCAATTGTGTGTCCAATACTTGCTATGCTTCCAGTAGCAGTTCTAATACCACCTATTAATCTGGTCATTAATGTCCTAACTGGATATGGTCATTCCAGGAATGGGAGAGGTCATTTTAGATGAGAGTTTACATCTTCTTCAGTAAATAATATTTTACCAATTTTGTAAATGTAAATGGCTAAACACTCCTTCAGCAAATATTCTCCCATGGGAACAGCCTGACTCACAAATAGATCAAGTGCCCTTCTCCATTAACCCTCTGGGATAACATGCACTGTTCCCTGTCTCTGAAGTGAGTGTCTGTAAGACAACCTAATTTGGAAAGCTATATACAGCTGTGGATAGAACAGTGTTTCAAAGGTTTCTAAGGCTTTGTTGCAGACTTCCCTCTGTATTACTTTCCTGAAACCATCAAGGTCAGTCAAAGAAGCAATGAGGATAGTAATTAATTTTATCAAGAGGTAAGTTATGTACTTAAATATTTCAGAGAGATGTCCCTTAAGATATGAGTAGAATTGAAAAGTCCAGTGGGATACTTTGAACTTTATTCCTGAGCTGAGCTTCATGGTGTTTGTCTGGGTTACAGAGCAATGCGGATGATTGCCAAGCCAGGAACGGTTGGCTTGCAGCAGTTGCAAGATGCATGCCTCGCCACTGAGCATCCTGACTCAGCAGGCAAAGTAGAAACAGGACATGCATCCACGTGACCAAACTCAGCCTGGGGTTTTGTGGGCCTGTGGAGTGAGAATTCAGTGGTTCCCTTTCTTCTTTGCTTTCCTGGACAGCTGTTGCACAATTTGAGCTGTGGTGAAATTATCAGATTGACCTTTTCAGCCTGCTAAGTGGAATGAAGATATTGAGTAAACTGCTTTCAGACTACTAAATCCCACCACTGAGCAGTGCTGAGATGACTAGTTTCAGACAGCCCCAGGCAGAGTCTCAGAAACTCTGTTAAATTTGCATGGGACTAGACAAAGGGATTCCCCACAAAGGACTGTCATGAGTACCATTAGTATCCAAATAGTCTAACCTTTCAGTTTTTAACTAACTGACCAAAATCCATTAAAACAGTCTGCTCTGGGACTTCATAGGCAACTTGTGTTTTATTCCCAACTATGGAGCAACTTGCAGAGTATACAAGTTCATAAGTCCAATTACATTATTAAGGCTTCTTATTTCACAGTCTGTTATCATCTTTGGGATGACAGTTGCAGGAAGAATCACTTGAAGCATATTTATCCCAGTGCCAGCCACTCAGCCAGACTTCTGCTTCCCCATCTCTGACGTATTCTGAATGATCTGCTGGGGCCAGAAAGCATTTCAAGAGACCATTTCTGCTTGTGACAGAAATCTGCCATGTCAGCCCACTGATACGAGATCCATCCTGAATGTGTGTGTTCATTTCAATGGTCAACATGGGCCTGATTCTGTTTCCTAAACAAAGGCACCAGGGGTACATCCCTGCCTCCAGCTGTCACTGAAGAAAGGTGCAGGTCTCACAGGACCTGTGTCCTCACCTGCTGGTCCTCTGTATAGGATATCAAAGACGTCCTGAATTCTCTAGGGCATCTCCAATGACACTCAGCAGTTATGTTTGGGCGATGTGTTTCTGCCATGAGACCAGAGCTAGATAATTTCACTCCTAGCAAATGCTGTCAGTTCTTTCAGTACTTTTGCAGCAGGAGGGCTGGTCCCCAGTCAGATCGTGAGCCAGTAGCATCTCAGGCTATCGCTTAAAAAATCTAAATTAAGATTAAAGCTGAAACAATGAAAAAATCCTGGAGAATATGTTATGAACAGGATACAGGAGAATGTGTGGAGCCAAGCACACTCATTGTTTTATGATTTTGCTGTTTCCTCTCATGTTTCTTACAGAGGGGACAGAGTTAAATGAACTGTTCCCCTCCCCTCCAAATGGAGCATTAGGCACAAAAAATAGAGCTGGGGAGAATCTGGTCTTTATACCTCTATATGGGACTACAAAGTGCAGATATTAGGGCTCTTTAGTGATGTAGCTGAATCCAGTTTATAAAAGGTGTGAGAAGCTATATCTAGTTGCAACAATTATTGTGTGTTTCAGCAAGAATTCCCCATGTGTATAATCTGTTTTGGAAAATAGATTTGTCCTGGTTTCAGCTGGGATAGAGTTAACTGTCTTCCTAGTAGCTGGTACAGTGCTATGTTTTGAGTTCAGTATGTGAAGAATGTTGATAACGTGCAGATTTCCTCATCAACTCAAACTCTGACTGGAAAGACAGCAAGAAACCTTCTTTCATGGGAAATATTCCAGCAAGGTGATTTTTGTTGTGATACTAATTGAAAGGTGGCTTCTCTTGCCAGACTAAAATTTTGTCTTTTTACTGATGGAACCTGAAGATCCTGTAGTCTGAATGACACCAGAAACAGTCTGTGGATTTACCCTAATACCAGACTTGTAATTTAGGTCATCATAACCTCCATTTAAAGACATGGAAGAAGAGAGAGAAGACTCATGCATCTCCTCATGTACTCTCAATGGCACCTCCAGATGGCAAACTAGCCCACCTATCTTCTGAGTCACCCACTGACTGTTGAAAATCAAAGGTAATTACATTCCTGATATTGGATCTTTGGTTATTTGCCTAAAATTAGTTTGGAAAAATCTGGCCTTTAAAATTTTTTAACATACTGGCTGATTAAACTACTATTGACTCTTACAGAATGAACTGCAATCTGCAGAGCAGAAAGCAGAGTTGGAAAAACCCATAAATATCTATATTTCTTCCGTATAAGTAAACCAAATAGTGAGATGAAGCACTGTTTCAAGTTCAGCAGTCCTAAAAAAGTTTTCCATTCTTTTCATCACCATTAATCTTAGGATCGCAAATTTTTTTTTTTTTTAACAAAATCACCTCAGATTTTGCCCAAAGCAGTTGAGGTAATCTAGTTTGCAGCTAATTTCTTTGGTTAATTTTATCAGACTGGCTGGCTGATCTCTCTTGGATTTGCTAATATTCTTCACATTTTACTAATCTGTTTCTCTGTCTCTTCTTAATCATTGCTTCTTGTTGAGTGCCCTTGTTTCTTATTATCTCCTGATAAATTGTGTTGCAAGGCATGTTTTCATGGTTTCTAAAAAAAATTCTGCATGCCAGTATTTGTGAGCAGTAGCCGTGTGGTTGATACACAGATAAGTCACTTCCTCTTCCCTAAGCTTTCATAAACAAACAAGAGGGGGAAAGGGAGGATGGTGAAGGCTTGCACTCCATCTGACATGAAGCTGGAGTTTGCAGCTGGACCCAGACATTGGGAAATGCCCCCACATTCCACAGTTTGGATTGCCTTAAGTGCTATTAGTATAGCAGAAAGGAACTCAAATAAGAAAATAAAGAGTAGAAATTTGTTTTTCTTATGAGGCTTCCTGTGACCTACCTTTCCAAAGTGTAGTAATGGCTGATCTGTCTCTTCCCAGAACCAATGTTTAAAGCTCTAAAATTTTGGCTGTCAGTTCAGATTTTGACTAGATAGTGCTCAGTCAACGCTTGTTTTTCTTGCTGCATTCATTCTGGGCTAGTCACTTTAGGACTATTAAAGGAAGTTATCAGTTTAATTCAGTAGAAATCAAGAATCAAGGTTAAATTTATTGAATTACTAGAATCAAAGCTCCAGCCTCATTGCTGGTTTACCGCTAAAATTCCCAATGTACTATAAGCATGTTACTAAACTGTGTGAGAAACAGCAGTATCTCATAGCAGAACTGCCAAAATTCATACCTTCAGATGCAGAATCTAGCATGGGAAGCAGCAGAGATGGAGAATGTCCCACAAATAATGGCCAAGTAGGCTTTGTCCAAGTGCTTTGAAAGACATTAAAATTTAAGTAGAATAATATGTTGTGGGTTGCATGCATGCTTCTTGGTTTAACTGTTTACTGTATGCTCCTAGAAATATGAGGAACAGTCCTTGTTCTCGGGACCAGTTGAAATGGGAAATTCCTTTTGCCTGCCTTACTGATACATATTAGTAAGAAAATAATCTGTCAAGTGACTAAGTAGTAGGTCTTAGTAACTATAAGTCTATGGGGGCCGGGGACCACAGGGAATAATGCAGCTAGTGCAGCAACAGGTATATGCATAGACCTCAGAGTTCAGTAAATGCAATGTGATGATTCATGTGTAGAAAGTCTCTGTGTGTTTGAACTTTTAGCTGAGAAAGTTTGCTTAGCTATTAATTTAGCTGAACCTTTGGACTCTGCATTTTAAAAACAATACAAAGCCTGAAATGGCTTAATTTAATTCACAGTTGCTCAAGAAAGCTGTTTTAAGTAACTTACAGTTACTAAAAATATGTCCATGGATAACTGGGGGGGGGTGTGTGTGTGTTAAGCAGTTGGACCCTAGACTGCTTTTTTCTGTGATCACAGCACCATCCCTTCAGTTTCCTAGCTAGACTTCCAAAGCTTTCACTGACAACATGATTATCCTAAATATATCCCTGGCATCCTGCTCTGAGTCTGGAATCTGAATTTAAAATTGACCTGTTTTATCCATTTCAGAAGTCTCAATAATGTGATTTCAGTCTTGTGTGAAAATACAGTAGACATGGAAATATAATCTCATCCCATTTTTCTTTTTGGGATACACAAGATTATTGCTTGCAGATTAGCATGTTTGAACTGCTAGGGGGTTTTTGCTGCCAAGCCAATTTAGTCTCCAGCAGAGTTCAGGTGTTCCATGCCTTGTAAAGGATGCAGGATTTTTAGTTCTCATGTATATTGCGCCATTTCTGGCAGAAGACTCGTCTTGATGACCCATGTGGATTTTTCCAGTCCTGTGTTTCTATGGTAGGACTTTTCAATGGGATTGCATCCTAGTGTGTATTTTATTTCTTCATCCTATGTGACAATCCAATAAACATTATTCCATATGTAACATTGAAGAGGACTTGAGGTTTCCAAGTTTCAGTCCAAGGTCCGGTTTCAGAGCTTACTGGCATATGTAGATTTGAATGTCAAACCACACTACATCTTCCTTTTAACCTGTAGAGTATTTTTAAAGCAATAATATCTTATAAAACATTGTTAATATGTCATCTTTGTGGGTTTCTAATAACTTTTTTTGGTTCTTTGAATTTTTTTCCACTTCATTCACACACTATAGTGCTGTTGTTTAAAATGTTCTGGGTAACTTTTCTTGCTTTTCAGGGTGATTGCAGATTATGCTCTGGTAATATTTCTTCAAATATGTTTGTTTCCATGTTATGTATACCTGGTTTAGACAAATATAGGTAGGAAAAAGTCTGAATTTCTATGTAAGAGGAAATCTGGTGGAATATGGTTAAATAATTAATTGCTACAATCTTGAAAGGAAAAAGTTACTCATGAATACTGCATTTACTTGAATGTGTACCTATTTTTATTTATTCTAATGCCAGTCACATCACCATAGCAGAATTAAGTTGTTGGGGTTTTTTTGTTGTTGATCTCCCCACCTAAAAGAAGTCATTATCTTAAGAGCTGATACATATGATTCAGCGTTATGAAATGTTGGAGATATAAGTTTTTACTTTGCACAATTTTTTTTGGTGTGTACTAAATGAGTTTTTAAAGAAAGCATATAAAGGAGAAGAAAGAGTTTGGCTAAGGTAGAATTAAAGTCTAAACATTAGTGCAATAGAAAGTATAAAGACAAAAGTGGGTGAAGGGGTGCACAGAAGGGCCTTTTGGTTAGGAGGCTCTTTGGGATTTGTGACAGCTGGCATAAAAAAATAAAGTGGGGGTTTTTTGTTTGTTTTCCTTTAGCATGTCTCTACAATTAAGACTGTGAAAACTTGCCTTGCAAAAAAGAAGACAAAGCAAATATATTTGGAGAGTTGGATTTTTCCTTTTTTTTTTTTTATTATTTTTATTTTTTAAAAATGTGCACTTTGTTTTCCTTCATTTGTGCTGTATATAGAAACTAAACATGAGTAAGCATAAGTTGGTGTTGCTATTTGACCTGGAAAACAATTGGATAGGGAGGAACAAGCGTCTCCATTGTAGCAATGGAGAAGAAGGCCTTGTCTCTAATATGGAGGCAGCATAGTGCCTGTCCTGTGCTTTTTATCATTAAAGAACTCTTTATGATAGAAAAGCACAAGACAAGAATTATGTTGTAAAGCTTTGTGGCTTTGGTGTCATCCTGTCCCCAATAATAATGAAGTCTGAAAATAAATGCTGATGACTTAAAATAAAGACAGATGTACATTACAAAGTAAGAATGCCAAAATAGACTTCAGCTTTGTTGGAACTATGTGATGAAAAATGGTGTCTTTAACTAATCCTATTAACAGCCTCACATTAACATGTCTTGACAGTGACAGAAGCTTAGTGACCAAGAGATTCCGCCCCCCCCCCCCCCCCCCCCCCGTTATTACTGGTTTAAGTCCTATTTGTGGAGAAAATGTGATGGTAAGAGCAAGCTGTTTCAGGTGAACAAAGAACTCTAACATCACCTCATTGTAGTAAATCACAAGTTTTATTGCAGAAGTACTGAGTTCTGTGGTTCATAACTCCCTGGCTGCAATTTGATATGTAAACTGTCTAGTTTACATATTTTGAAGTTGTCTTATTCCAGACTCCCTGGTTGCCTGTGAAGAAATTACTATATTAGTTTGTACCATATTTTGAAAGCTTAAAGAACCAAGGCCTGGAAATACAATTGAAAAGTATAAGGGTTAGGTTATGAAATCATGGAACTTTCTCCTTTATGTCCAGTCATGCCGGATATAGGAGCTTTGGAATTACCTGGTGGAAATTTTTGTTCTGCTGTGTTGAAACTCAGGTTTGTACAATGCTGATCCATATGAGCAGTGATAGTGAACAAGACAGACTGTCAGACTCTGCTTCTGGATGACTTCTGAACAATTTGTTCTGCTAAACCTTATTTATAAAGGTGCCAAGTGAATGAACGCAACTGCTGAAAACCCCACCTTAAAGTAAAAGGGAGAGGCTGACTGGCAAAGTGCTTCATTCTGTAAGAGCAAGCAGATGTTAGCAAACAGGAAAAGAGTTGAGTATTGTCAGAAGACACATTCTGGTTGCAAAGCACTTAATAGTATCTTTCAGTTGACTGACTTTGTTTTGATGGTATAATAAATCCATTTCTCAAGCGTAGTGCTAGGTCAAAAACTCTGCAGCTACATAAAGTAAAGGGCTAATCCAGTGCAAACAGAGTCTCCAAAGCAATACTACCACTTTAAAAAAACCCAACAAAACCAAAAAAACAAACCAACCAACAAAATTTGAACCTGTAATGATTTTATGCTAACTACAGAGTATAGTCAATATCAGATCTAGCATAAGGCTGGTCTGGATGAAATGTGTACTCCTGAATGTTATTACATGGCGCAGTACTGGTATTGTTGCTCAGAATCCATCTCAGAGAAAGAATGTGAAATATGAGTACCACAGTTATATAAAAAAAAAAAAAGGGGGGGGGGGAGAAAAGGTGGCTTCCTCTGAGGACCAAACAAGAAGAGAAAATATGGCTGTGAATGAGGACTGAACATCTAGCTCCCAGCTGGTGCCATTAACAGCCTCACAAGTTGGAGACTACTTTGTATTTTGAGTGAAGAGAAAGCTTGGAGGTGGACTATAAGAAGGTCCAGAGTTATTCTTGCTTGGCAGATCCTAGTTACATTGCCAAACACTATTGCTCGTCACAGGCTGAAGCTTATGGAAGCTGGACTCTGCATTGTGGACACTTAAGAAAGATTCCCCCCAGAAGCAAAAAGACTTGAGATAAAAAGCGATGCAGAGTAGCAGTTGCAGCTTGCAAAGAATACTGCTCACCACACTGTGTGTGGCTCTGTACAACACAAGCCCAGACAAATTCTGGAGTTTGGAGCAATACGCAAGAATTGCAATAAATTGCATCACTTTCATAACAGTTTGCCAGCACTTAGCTTTTATGACAAGCGCATTAAGATGGCTACAACAGCACTAGTGCAAAATAATTTTGAGATGTGACAGATGATGTCATACCGGAAGATAGCCCATTTGTCAGGCAGTGTGTGTCTGGTGAAGAAAAAATTACTATTTGGATATAACGTAGCAGCTTATGACAAAATAAAAAAATGAGCTAAAAGTTAGTTTTTTGTTTGTTTGTTTTTTTCTTCTGGTTCTTGCCTGTAGGAATGATTTCAGGTAATGACTAAAAGAGGAGCTAGAAAGACATATTACACTGATTCTCAGAGGGAATGCAACTGGGTGGTGGTTAGCACCATAAGACATGGTGCTTGTTTTGTTGTGGCTCCTTTTATTGCTGCTGGATTGTTTTCTTCTTCTTCTTTTTTTTGTTCTTCCCCACCCACTACCGTATAAGAATTATAATTGAAAGCTTTTTATGCACTTAGTATTTTAAATACTTCTTGGATGGCCTCTGGTGCCTCTAACTGCATTCAGAAAGTAGCTTTTTCTTCAGTGATGGCACTAATTTGGATGTCTTTCTGCTACCTGGACAGCTACCTCTGAGAAAACCTGTGTGAATTCACTGGTTTTGACATTCCCAGTTCTCTGTAAAAAAAAAAAAAGTACCTGAAATTTGGCTTGAATGCTTTAAGCATTGGTGGGCAATACACAAGCTTAAGACGACAGTCGCATAGTTCTCTTACATTTGCTGTTACATAGAAAGAAATCATTTGCAAAAATATTTATCTGTATTCAGAATCAGCAGAATCCCAGGCTTTATTTAGGCCCTCTCTTGGAGAGGAGAAGAAAAAAGAAGAAAATATGACAGCATGCACCTCCTTTGGATGACAGTTTTCTGCAGACTGTGATCCAAGCCCCATTTGGCATGCAGAATTTTTATTCTTTTTTTTAGTAACATGTACTGTGGCCTGTACACCTGAAGTTTTCAGCTGTGTAAAGCAGCAGAAAGTGCAGCAAAACTGCAGGGCTACAATTCCAAGAGATAAAAGGTAAAAACGTAAGAGGCAAGAGATGTGAAGATAAGTAACCTGGGTGAAAGGAGGTAATGTAGTGCCCCCCTTATCGTCTAAAAGCAGGTGAGGTTATCTTGGAGCCAGTGACGACGACTCCGGGAAGTCCTGGCCTAAGGCGGCAACTGGACTTGGCGAACTCGGCATTAAGTAAGAAAGAGTGGCAGCTGCTCCTGGAGGAGATCCTGCCTAGCTATAGCATAACGAAGCACAGAAACGGGGCGTGGGGCACCGGCGCACCGGGGCTCGGCCGCCGCAGTCGGCGGCAGCAGACCGACCTCTCACGCCCGAACGCTCCGGCGCGGGGCCATACAGCGACGCAACGGGGCTGCGACGGCCGTCCTCGCCAAAACCGGGACTCCCTCTGCGTCTGGTCCAGACGCAGCGGGACGCCCAAGTAAAACGAGACAGAGAGGCGTGCGCTCTCAGCGGGGCGAAGGACGAGCTCCCCGCGAAGCCCGCACCACCTCAGAGCCTCTCAGCGGCCACCGCGCCCCGCGCCGCAGGTGCTGCCGCTCGCTCGGCCCCGGATTTCCCGGGGGCCGCGCTGTGGTGGGAGGAGGAGGGGGGCCGGGCCGGGCGGCGCATGCGCCCGCCGGCCAGGCTGGCGGCGGGAGGTAGGTGGGGCCGGGGCGGCTGTGCGGAGAGAGGGCGGTGGCGCCGCTGAGGAGAAACTCCGGAGGGGAAGCGGCAGCCGCTGGCCTCCGCCCCCCCGCCTCCACCCCCCCCCACCCCGTAGCGGGAAGGGGGAAGCGTAGCGGCCGGCCCCCGCTCCCCCCCGCCCCTCACGTCCCGGCGGCACACGATCTTGCCCAGAGCTCAGCGCGCCCGCCGGCGGGAGGGAGCGGCGGCCGGCGCTGCGCCCGGGGCGGAGGGCGAGCGGGCGGGCGGGGCCCCCGGCCGCCGCCTGAGGGGAGGAGAGGGGTGTTCCCGCACCCCCCGGCCCCGGCGCGGGTGGATGAGCAGCCTCGGGGGCGGCGGCGGCGGCGGCTTTTGCGGCCTCTCCATGGCTGGGCCCCGGCGGTGAAGGCAGCGGGAGCCGCCTGTGTCCGCCTGGCGCCGGGAGGCAGCGCAGCCACCAGGGGGCGGGAGGGGAGGGGGATGAGCGCCGCAGCCGCCGCCGCCTCTGCGGGAGCCGCCGTCGCCGCCTGCACCGGGGCCGAGGGCGGCTTCTTCTTCTTTTACAGCGGCTCCGGTCCGGCGGGGCCCATGGGGCCCGAAGAGGGCTCGGCCGGCGGGCTGGGAGCCCTGCCCGGCGCCCTGGCGCCGCCGTCGCTGGGCTGCCGGAGCCGCTACCAGCTGCTGCTCTCCGGGAAGGCCCTGGCCGACAGATACCGGAAGATCTACACGGCGGCGCTGAGCGACCGGGAGCTGGGGAGCCACCCGGGCAGGTAACGCGCGCCGAGCTCCCTCCCGGGCGAGAAGGGTGGCCCCCGGCGGCCGCCGCCCCCCCTCCTGTCGCCGGCTGGGAGCGGCCCTTTCCCCGGCGGCTGCCGCCGGCCCCGTGCGCGCACCTTCCCCCCGGCGGCGGCACGCCTCTTCTCCCCGGGCCGCCGCCCTCCTCTTCCTCTCCGATGGCCCCCTCGCCCGGCAGTGCGGGTGCCCCCGCTGCCTCTGCCATGTGGCCGCCGCCGGGCCCCTGGGGACGGAGGGGGCGGTGATGTAACCCGGCGGCTCGGCTGCCCAGGTGCCACCCCCCTCCCCGCCGCCCGGGCCCTGCCGCTAGCTTGGCCGGCGTTACCGTGCAGATGGCGCTGCCACCTCCCTTTCCCGGGGCCCGGGGGGGAGTTACCTGTGCCCGCTCCCCTCCCCCAGCGCGGAGGCCGGGGGCTCCGTCACGCCCTTGTGGCGGAGGCTTAGCAATGTAAAAGGCCCCGCTCCGCCCGTCCTTCCGCGGCCGCCTGGGGGGGATGCATGAGCGTTTCCTCACGGTGTCCATGTTGAGACCTCGGGCCAGACCTCGCTCCGGCCGGGGCCTGTCGCGCCACTGAAGCGGGCTGGACCCCGCGGTCTCTGCCTGCTGCGCAGGGTACCCGCCGATCCCGCCGGCGGGGCCGCCCGAGCCAGGGACCTTGGCGCTTTGCCGTGCGCCGGAGCGGCCTTGAGCTGCCCTGCCTTATTTTCCCTTCTCTTTCGGGCGATCTCTTCCCCGGCCGCCTCGCGGGCGGCCTCGGTATCTGGAGGGAGGCTGCGTCCTGGGCAGCGCTTTTCCGGGGGGGAGCCGGGGGGTTGGGAGAGGTGTGCCGCCCCCACCCGCTCCCTGAGTGTGCGTGTCCGTGTCCGTGCGTGTCGTCCGTCCCCCCCCCCGCCCCGGCGGATGGTGCACCTCGGGGCTCCCTTTCCCGCCGGCAGCTGCCGGTCCTGCCGGCCGGCCCTCCGTCCCCGGTCCGCCGCAGGGTGCCTGTTGCTCCTGCCGCTTTTCGCCCGGGGTGCCTCGCCTCCCCCACCCCCCCCAACCTGGGCGCGCGCGGTCCTTCTGACAGGCGAGGCGGGGCGGCGGGCCTCGCGCGTGGCCGCCGCGGCCGTTACCCCGCAGCCCCGGGCCGGGCGGCGGAGGCGAGGGCGGGGTGCCCCGGCCGGAGCCCCGGCCTGGCGGCGGCTGCTCTATGTGAGGGGGGCGAGGGGCGGGCTCCCCCACCGTGCCCGGGCGCTCCCCCATTGTTTCCCGGCGGAGGCCGCCGAGGATGCGGATGACACGAAACCCGCACCTTCCTGTGTTCTCTCTCAGCCGCTGCTGGCCTTGAGCTGTGCCGTGGGTGGGCTGGTCGTGAGGAGAGCTTTGAGTTGCTGTTGTTTCTCAAGTTTGTAAACGGCTGTAAAGCACTAGGTGGTTGGCTGCTTCGGTTTGGGGTTTTGGGTTTGGTTTGTTTTTTTTTTTTTCAGTCTGACTGGAACAGTAAGGCTTATTTCCCACACCACCCCCCAGAAAGGTTGTGTCTAGGAGTGGAATTAACATAAGAAACTAAAAGGATAACATAACTTTCCCAATGTGCTTATGGCAAGTGCTGGAAACGTGGACCGTTAACACTGGCATTCGACATCTTTGCCATGACTGAGTTCTTGCCGGAGTATATGACAGGGAAACCATAATTATTTCTTCCTCTATGTAGACCTGTGAGTGTTTTCATACCCCATATATTCCTCATTTCAGTGCTCATGCTTTTCCCTTTAAATCTTCTTTTCCTACTGTTACAGCTTTGTCTCATTCAGTCCTGGGACTGCAGGTGCTAAGTATAAGGAAACTACTAAATGCAAGGAAATCAGCTGTGCAATTGCTTCATG
The DNA here is from genome assembly GCF_964188355.1 of Buteo buteo. NCBI lineage: Eukaryota > Metazoa > Chordata > Aves > Accipitriformes > Accipitridae > Buteo > Buteo buteo. The sequence continues at coordinate 16,395,564 of NC_134184.1, forward strand.
GTGTTCAGATATTTGTCTGAATCTTGCCTTAATGTGTCTGTATTTTTTTAAAGTTGTAGTTCTGAATTCATTGTGTTCTCCATGTTTTTTGGTTTCAAGATAATTCAACTGGTATCTTTTCTACTTACAACTGTAGAAAATATTAGCTTTTGGTGGCTGTAAATGTTAATGTTTCCTTTAACTGATGTTCTTAAAATAATTACTTTTAACTCCAAGAGACCATAGATTGCATTCTTCTGGGTTCTATTTCTTCTTAGCACATTCTTATGAGAATACCAGTTAAAAGAAACAGTGACATTTGCAGTTACTGTATGTCTTTATTCTTGAAGGCTAGATTTAGTCATGTACCTTGCCTACATTGTGTCATCTTAGAGCAAATCAAAGAAGCCAGACTCCTCATACAGAGTAAGCAGGTAATGTTAAGCTATTGGCAAGTACATGTCAGCTAGTTAATACTGGTGAATACAGCCAATGTCTACTGTAGGACTTTTGAGAGGAGGAGTATTTAGTAATCAGCTAGTTGCCCCGCTACCTCTTGGTACTCGCCCTGAACATCTCACGCATCAGACTAGTGGCAGCCAAGGTACTGCTCATGATCTCCACCCTTTCTCCATATTAGTGTCAAAATATTGCAATTTAAGGTTTGAGAACTTCATCCACCAGGGAGTCTTAAACAGACAAAAATAGTAAAAAAAATTACAAGCACTTTCTAAAGAGGTGCTTTAAAGTGATTTGTGACTGCATCTAGTTTCTAGAGTAGATAACAGTGCCAGATAAATTAATTGGAGGTTAAGATAATACAGTTTATAACAAGAGTCTTAACTTGATTTTTATCTATGTGGAAAATCTGAAGCCTCTTAATCTGTCAGTAAAAATGTTTGTGACCAGAAGAATATCTTGAAGTAGCTTAAAAAACGAAACAGATTGGTTTATGAACATTAAAAAAATTCTTCCTGTGCTCCAAGAAGACTAATTTGAAGAATGATAGTGCAACCTACTTGCAATATGTCGACGTAGAATTTTTGCTTCAAGTCTGCAAAATTGTACTCTACGCTTCACATGGCATGACCAACGCCTGCCTCACTGAGTGGTTTTATTCCAAACCTGCCTTTAATGCTTATGAAGAACTAGAAGGCAGTATGAAAATCTATGTGCGTAGATAAGGAAATTAAACATTGTGGTGATTATCTGAAAGTCACAAGATTAATATCACATTTGCAAGGTGTTTGTGCTGGCTGTCATCTGAAAGTGATGAATATCATGTGTTGAGTAGGATGCAGTAATTGGCTGTGAAACAGAATTAGCAGTGCTTTGCATTTCCTCATGTGATACTGGCTGTGGTGTCATGAACGCTTCAGTCTCCAAAGGAGACTGTTCGGTTGGCGTGCTTGTTCCCCCTGCCACGTTGACATAATCATTTATATAGTCTCTTGCAGTAACAGATTAGAGACTCACTCTGGGTTAAAATTAACTTGGCAAAAATGGTTTGTTGTAATCCAGACTAATTCCCTGATCTGGCTCACCTTGTGATTGTGCTTGTGACAGCGTGAGGCGAAGGGTTGCACAAAGATCTATGTACAGAGAGGTGGGAGCAGAGAAACTGCTGTTTTTGTCACCAGTGCCAGCGTAATAATTTTATGAAAGGAAACAGAAAGAAGAATCTAATCCTGCAATTTAACATGCAATCATTTTTGCTCAGATAACAAAATTAAGAATCTGTTACAGTGCTACTAGCGGTGGGAAATTTACTTGTCAAGTCAAGATGGGTTTGGAAGATAAATCTACTCTGAGTGTGCCTAGTTTGTAGTCTCTGCTTTGTGGCTACTGAAATATATGAAAATTACTAATAATGGCATAATGGTTAGTGTAGCCATGAAAGTTTGTAAAACACTAGTATGAAGTATGAGCCTCTTCAGAGGGCAAGTAAAAACTTCATGTTGTTGGAGTGTTCTCTCATATGCTGGGTTCTGAGTAGATGGAACTGGCAGTCTGCTTTGTTACTGAAGTAATGTAAGTTGTTAACTGCTTTCAGTCCTGAAGCTTTGCATTTGCAAAGTAAGGTATTTCTGATTTTTCACTTTTTTGCTGTCTTCAAAGGTACAGTTTTTCTGTTGTGTAACTTAATCCTAAGAAACATCCCTGTCCAGCTGAATTGCTGCTTTTATCTCTTGTGCATCTCAGGGTTTTCCCTGAACAGTCAGTACCTTTACTCTTCTTTTACCTATGTATGTACTACCAGAAGTATCAGGCTCAGTGTGTTCTTTGGCTTTGCCAAATATGGATAGATATACAAATTTGTAATGGCTTTAGTGTGGCCTGTTTTGTAATGAAAATGTTCACTACAGAATTTTGACTAACTTGAAATTTTAATATTACAATAACAATATACTCTAAAAATGGCATGAATTTCATACTCATGTCAAAGTGTTTTTCATCTGTTTCACAGCTTATCAAGTGATCTTTTTAGTAAAGATCATCATATCTTTTTTTTTTTGTCTCTAGGATATCAACTCAGCAACTGTAAAAGTAACATCATGCAGATCCAAGAATCATTTCTGAATAGGTTCTTTGGTTCCATTTGCACTTTAAATTACTTGTGAGTGCTGTGTCTGGATTTCTGTAGTAACATTAGGTATCAGAGATGCAGCAGTATTTATTGAATAGTCAATATTGAAAATTTGTTATGCTCCTTACTGAAGGTAGCCATCCTGCGGAGCTTGTCAGGTGCTTAATTTGTTTGCTTCATAAAGTTCAGTAGAAACATTCTATCAATTAGTTTAAAAACATTAACCATTTGAAAATAAAGTGCTTTTGGGGGGTTACTTTTTTTTTTCTCCATTACTTTGTTGCTAAAGTTGCCTCTTTTAACTTGTATTCTTCAGAGGTGAAAAGCTTCTGTTTGTATTGTGGGGACAAAATCCCCAAACAAATCTAATGTTGTGAAGTGGCTTGATTGAGTTCAAGGAGAATTTCAGTGATGACTGGAATGTATGATTTCTGCCATTAACCAGAAATCAGATGGCTGAAGAAGAGGCAGCCAACTTTCTCTCATTTTACGGTGATTTTTTTCTACTGGATGATAAAAGAAATTTTTGGAAGTAGGCCAGCTCATCCACACTGGAGAAAATTGATCATTAGGTTAGTCTTTAGGCTTTTTGAAGTTGACACAAAGTCTTCCCTTATGCTCCTTATGCTCAGTGATGCAGTGCTTACTTGGCCCTGGGATGTTTCAAGTATATATTTTAAAATTTATTGGAGAAACACTACTGAAGCATTTCACCTTTGCACTGCCAAGTTACTAAAGAATTTGTAGAAACCGTGTTTAGTAAATTTAGATATATGAAATTTGTGTTTAATTGTTGGTACGCCAGAAAGTGTTAATTTCTTCAGATCTAAAGCCTTTACAAAAGCTGTAAGCTGTTTGTTGTTTGGGACTTGATGCTTTTTAAAAATGAAATTATAATTGCAGATAGTTTGGAAGCATTCATTTGATTGAGAGAATAAAGGTTATATACATAAAGACTTAACAAAATGATAGCGGTGTTTCTTGTGAAGTATTATGCATTACGTATTATGTTTTCCTGCTTATTCCTGTGAAAAGGTTTGCTCTCTAGGTCCCTTCCAACTGAAATATTCTATTATATTTTTCAATTCTTATGTTTTGTAAATGTCATTTAAAAAAAAAATTAAGTAAGCCTTTATGTAAACTTAAAACTTTATTTTATTGGAAAATTGATGTGCTGTTGAGTCTTATATTAAGCTAACCTGTGCCTCAGAAAAGCTGATGAAAGTTGCTGTTGCTGTCTGCTGTAGGCTTTAGCTGCAGTATAGTAATGTTTTAATACTATATTGTGCTGTTGGTTAATAGGGATTAACTGATGACTAAACTAGTGTATTTTTACTTGTCTTCTTTACCTTATATTCTGATAAGGAAAACAGTTCTACATAATAGTTCTTTCAAAAATCTGTAGTAGTTGCTTAGTCTAACATGGATTGTATTTGTGCAACGTTAGCGTAGAAAACATAATAATAGAAGCTGGAAAGCAGCTAATAATATTATGTTAAGAGGCTTAAGATGTTTATTTGTGTGCTTATACATAAAAATAATATAATTTATATAAATGATTTGAAAAATTAAGAAAACTAGAATCCATGAGAATATTCAGGTTTTATGGGCTGATGGAAATGCATTTCCTTTTCGTAAAAATAGAGGCTGAAGTAGACTCAGAAGCCTAGTGATGTTAAAAAGACACCTTTGTCTTTTGTAGTCATGTATCCTTCTGCTCCTTCATTTACAAGTTAAGTGTGTAGTTTGGAGAGGAATTAGTGCATGTAAGAGAATCACATTGTGTGATTTTTATTTTCTCTTCCCCTTCCCCCCCACCCCCCGCTGTTATTTGTCTTGGATTACAAAATAATACTATGTGGAACCTTTTGCTCTTCAGTTAAAAGTTCAGTTATAGGCCAAACTGGAATTGAACAGAAGTTACAAAAAGCTGTTAAGCTATTTTTTGTTAGCTATGAGAGTGTGTCAAGTAGCAGCAGCTACGATGTTTGTACTGTTAAATAGTGACATTCTGAATGTTCACTGGTGGAGAAGATTGCCATGTTCTCCACATAATCAGTTTGTTATTGAAACATTTGTATTGGGTACCTAACTATTCAGATGTAATATTTCGGCCATTATTGGTTAGGCCTTTCTAGTTTTCATATGGTAATTGTCTCAGGAAGTGTCTTTTTAGTAAGGTAAATAATAAAGACAGCAGATTATTGCCTCTTTTTCAATTCCCATTACCTGCTCTTGGGTTTTGGCATTCTTGTAGATGCTTTTCAAGCACAGGTAAAAGCCTTATGTCGTTTTCCTTTATTGCTAGAGTAGTCCTTGATGTTTGATGTTCTCTTGATATTGTTGCCATCTTTGAGGATCTTGGCTGCTCAGCCCAGTTCCTAAATACCATATTTAATGTGTTTTAAACTTTTAAAATAATTTATCCTTTCTGAACATCAGCTTGGGGATTACTGATGAGAATATCTGTGGGAATATGATTGTACGTGTTGGTATCTATACAATGGCAAAGTTCTTAATAGTGGTAACACGTCTGGTTCAAGTATTAGCATTATACATTTAGTAATTAAATCTATATGAGGTCATTGCAAGAATTTTTTGGTTTTTTTTCCCCTGTGGATAATGAAGTCTCTTCCACTTTAAACTAGCAAACATTGTCTGAATATTCTGCTGAAGTTCACAAGAATTTGGAATTTTGCTGTGCAAACATAAGTAAATACAACCCCTAAGTGGGATAGGAGAGAAATCAGCATATTAGATTTGCAATGATTGTGGTTCGTTCTGCTTAATATTTTAACTTATTTCAGAATGGCTACAGCTGGTAATTTGAGAAATAATCAAACTTATTTTTGCATAACTGAAATTGGGCTTTGCTTCCATTTTTTTAAAGTCTGATTTCTGGTTCTCAGTAATCTTCAGACTTTCTGATCTGTGTCCCCCTGGGATTCTTACATGTACTGATTGGAAACCATCTGTGTGTATGTTCTATTTTTTTTTCCTTTTATGTTGTTGGTTTGTGGTGGGTTTTTTGGATGTTCTTTTTTGTTTTTAAACTGAGAGGAAATGCCAGTTAAAGTTTCAGTTTTTATTACGCTGTCTGCTCTGGCATGCTGATGGTCTGTTAGGTGGCAAATAGAAGCAGTTAAAGTTAGGCTGGAGCAATTTAAGAAGTTGCCATTCCTTACTGCCAGCTGTGTTAAATGTAGTAAACGTGCTTCCTGCATACTTAAAAACTTGATGTTAAATTTGTGTTTCTGCTATATTAACCATCAGTTGTGGGGGTTTGGTTTTGGTTTTCCTCCCATATTATGACCTTCCTCCTGTCCAAAATATTTTGAAGATGTTTCTTTAGTAAATTTTTCTCCTGTCATGTGATTACATATGTTTCACCAAACCCATAATTTAAAGACTATTTATGTCTTTATAGAAAGCACATACGGCATATCAGTAATACAGTCTTTGGTACTGAAGTACTTCGTGCAAACTGTTTTCCACATCCTTAGTTTACTTAGGAAACTTGATACCTTGCAGCATCTCTTTAAATACATGGTTGCATGTTTGTCTTTTTCTTTTTACCTTGCTTGCCATAAACACTGCTTCACACTGAGGTGCTGGTTGAAATAGTTGTCTTATAATTAACTAAAGTTTTTATATTGTAAACATACTCTTTCACAGCTAATCTTCCCCAGTGGTCTTTCACAGGCAGTTCCTACCATTGTGCCCCTCCAAAGGAACACTAGCAATTGGCACATTGCCGTAAATGACTGCATTAAGGTATATGGTTTCTGTACATTTAGCTCTAATGTTTCATTTGTTATGAAGCATATTAATAAGCTTAATATGCTTTTTCTTAGTAGCCAGTATTTCGTAGTAAATAGCATGTTATAGCTCATTGCCTCCCTTCAGACTGATGAATATGTTGATGAACTTAATTAGTTTTTATTGTTGTAACTGAATGATACTTCTTTCTTTGCATCTAGTATATCTATGACTACTTTGGCCTGAGAATACTGTGAGGTTTTTTCTTTTCTCTTGTTATTAATTTAATAAATCTAAATCTATACCAGTTGTACACCTTAGAAAAGAAACAAAAATTCAGCTTCCTTGTCACCACATAAAGCTGGAGCCCTCTGGTTAGATTAGTGCCGTTCCTTCTTTTCATTTTCTTCCCTTAACTTTCCTTGACTTGTGTTCCCAAGCATAATTGTCTAAGGTAATGGTTTTTGGACTGAGGTTTGTGAACTGTTGGAAAATGCTTTATAGATTCTATGAAATGGTGTTGTGGTTTTATCCCAGTAGGCAGCTAAGTACCACACAGCTGCTTGGTCACTCCTGCTGCCAGTGGGATGGGGGAGACAGATGGAGGAATAGAAGAGTGAAAACTTATGGATTGACATAAAGAGAGTTTAATAGGTAAAGCAAAACCTGTGTGCACAAGCAAAGCAAAAAAAGGAAGTAATTCACTACTTCCAATCAGCAGGCCAATGTTTAACCATCTCCAGGAAAGCAGGGCACCATCATGCATAATGGTAACTTGGGAAGACAAGCCCCATACCTGTGAATGTCCTCCCCTTCCTTCTTCTTCCCCCAGGTTCATATGCTGAACATGACATCATATGGTATGGGATATCCCTTTGGTCAGTTGGGGTCGGCTGTCGCCTCCCAACTTCTTGTGCAGCCCAAGCCCACTCACTGGCGGGGTGGTGTGAGAAGCAGAAAAGGCCTTGCTTGACTCTCTGCAAGCACTGCTCAGCAACAGCTAAAGCATAGGTGTGTCATCAACACTGTTTCCATCACAAATCAAAACTGCAAGCACCATACAAGCTACTCTGAAGAAAATTAACTCTGTCCTAGCAAAAGCCAATACAAAGAGAAAGTAAGATAAGGTAAAAAAGTAGAAGCCTGTTGTTTGTAGTTTAAATTCTTTAGAATGATCCAAACCGCTACTGAAAAATTTTATGTTTGCAAATGAAAATAATTGGAAGCCTCTTTTCTAACTTTTGCTGCAGTGCCATAGTATTTAAATTATTTTGGTCATGATCTCTGTCAGTCTGGAAAAATGTCTAGCTAAGAGTTTTAACCTTAACAGGGTTAAAACTTGTTGCAGTTGATAACATCACTCATTTTTTCTATGGCTGAGCCTTTAAGCTGACTGTCTTTATACAGATCTGCAGCCAGCCATTTACATTACATTCAGATGAACTTGTTCTTAAATAAATACCTTATTCTCCTGTGTTTATTATTTCAGCTGCTTCTTTCTTATTCTGGTTGTTTCACAATGAGTTGTGTATTGTGACTTATGACTCGCCTCTTATCTGGTTTTGTCTTTCCTTTCCCACTAGCCAATGCATTATTCTAACAGATGTGCTCATACATCTTCATTGCACTTGTATGTTTTCAGAGTAGTCATGTCTCTAATACATTTCTCTTTGAAGAGAATCAATCAATTATTAGAGAATCAATCAATCAATTCTCTATCCCATTTTATTTCTAGAATATACTGTTATATGGAGTAGACCACTGACAGCTGTAAACTGGTGAGTTTTCAGTTGTTTGCACTAGGTGGTTGTGTCTTCTGCTATTCAGTGAAGACAGTGTAGAATGTATTTGGTTTGCTTGCAATAGTAATCACTCTAAGGATATTATACTGTCATTAACCACTCATCATGTGCTTTTTCTGAACAAGTACAGTTCTTCCTAAACTTCATGGAGCATCTTCACTAAATTAAAACTCTGCTGGTATGATTCTATGTAAGATAGCTTTGTATGCACTTTGGTTTTGGTGGTTGCATTTAGATAGGAAAGTGGCCAAAGGTGTGGATTTTGTCATCTTTGCTATGGTTGAATGACTCTGGGTTGGGTTTTTTTGTTTGGTTGGGTTTTTTGTTTTGTTTTAATAAAAAAGAATCCTAAAAATGTTTGTTAAGGGTAAGAGGTATAGAAATATTTGAGGTAGAATATTTACCTTGCATGTGTTCTTATAGATCTAATTTCATAGATAACATTGCAGCAAATAAAGAAAAATCAGATAATTGCAGAAAAAAATTACATCTGTCAGTGGTTTTACTGAGAGACCATTCTCTTTGTGTGGACAATACTTTGTAGGGGTGCTTTCTTGTGTGTTCTCTTTGTTTATATGAGATAGATTTATGCTGTTTCAGAAGCCTTTTCAGTTATAAAAGGGATCCAGATACTGTTTTTAACTTTTACACTTTTGTCATGGTTAAATGAAAATCAGATCCATTTTACTTGTGTAGTTGGATTTTAATTTCATTTATAGAACCTGCACTATTTACATTTCAGACTGTATTGGAGAGGCCTTAGGATATTCTAGTAGCTGGAATAACCCCTTTCTTAAGCCTTCAAAATTTTGGTTTAAAAAAAGAAGAAAAAGCTAGTTGTTTAAAAAGATGATGTGATAGTAAAGATAATACAGATTGATGTCATAGGCTGGAAAAATAGTTCTGAGTTATGAAACTAGTCATGATTAAAAAGATGTGCAATTTCAGCTCACAAACAGTAGCATGTTAAAGCCCCAACTGAACAATCAAGTAGTAAGATGGTCTTTTTCTTCTGGAACAGAGTGTGCAGAGAGGAGTTCCAGACCATAGTAATGTGGCTGTTAGTCTTACCCATCTTCCAGATGTTTGATGTCTTAACTATACATAGCTCTATATTCCTCCCCAGGCAGTGTTGTCTCAAATCCCTCAGTTTCCTTTTGGTTTGAGTTTTCTTAACCTTTCCTTTTCAGGTGCCTTAGAAGCCCAATATAGCCTGTCCTACTAGTCTGCCTCTGTTTTCCTCTAAGCCTGTCTTAATTGGATTGCAGTTGGTGTTCCCTACCCTGATTTATGGATTTAGGTGACAGGATTTTGATGATTTTTTCCATTTGTAGATATACTGCTTAAGCCCTGACTTGCCTTTTATATTGGCATGGATGAAAATTCACATCAGAATGCTTGATTAATAATTCAAAGAAGATAGCGCATAAGCTGGTAATGGTTTGGAGGGCATACACGTGGCTGTTAGAATGACAGTTGAACTATTTCCCAATTTATTAAAAATCAGAGCTCCTCAAGCATTAGATCTTAGGCTTACTAAATGAAGATTATATCAATAATTAGAAATATTTCAGGTCATCTGAGGATAATATTGTCATTGTTGACAATAAAAAAATACAAAGCTTTTATTATTTGGGAAAAAATTGATTGTGCTGTCTAGTGTTGTTTTGAGATCTGCCTAAGTTGAGAACTGGCTGAATGAGTGGATCTAGAGGTTTGCGATCAGTGACACAAAGTCCAACTGGGGGCAAGTCATCAGTTGTGTACCCTAGGAGCTGATACTGAGGCCAATACTGTTTAGCATCTTCATTAATGACCTGGATGCTGGGACAGAGTGCACCCTCAGCAAGTTCACAGATGGTACAAAACTGGGAGGAGTTGCTCATACATCACAAGGTTGTATATTCATTCAGAGGGATCTGGACAGGCTGGAGAATTGGGCTGAGAGAAATTGCATGAAGGTGCAACAAGGGGAAATGCAGAATCCTGCATTAGCGGAGGAATAAACCCAGGGGAGCTGACCAGCTGGAAGACAGCTCTGCGGAGAAATAGCTTGGCATACTGGTGGACAACAATCTGACTGTGTGCCAGCAATGTACTGCCATGGCAAAGAAGGCAGGCAGCCTCCTGGGCTGGGTTAGGAAGAGTGTTGCCAGCAGGTTGAAGGAGGTGCGCTCTGCTCAGCACTGGTGAGGCTTGAGCAGGAGGTTTCATAGAATTGGTCACAGAGTCACAGAATGGTTGAGGTTGGAAGGGACCTGTGGAGTTCATATGGTCCACCCCTTCTGCTCAAGTAGGGCCACCTGGAGCTGGTTGCCCAGGTCCATGTCCAGATGGTTTTGAATATCATCAAGGATGGAGACTCCACAACCTTGCTGGGCAACCTGTGCTAGTGCTTAGTCACCCTCACAGTAAAAAAAAAGTGATATCTCAAGAGATATCCAGGATGCTGTTGGCATTCTTGGCCACCTGGGCACACTGCTGGCTCATATTCAGGTGACTGTTGACCAACACCCCCAGGTTCTTTTCTGCCAGGCAGCTTTCCAGCCACTCTTCCCCAAGCCTGTAGCGGTGTATGGGGTTGTTGTGACCCAGGTGCAGGACCTGGCACTTGGCCTTGTTGAACCTCATACAGTTGGCCTCAGCCCATCGATCCAGCCTGTCTGGATCCCTCTGTAGAGCCTTTCTACCTTCAAGCAGATCAGTACTCCCACCCAACTTGGTGTTGTCTGCAAACTTCCTGAGGGTGCACTCGATCCCCTCGTCCAGATCATTGATAAAGATATTAAGCAAAACTGGCCCTAATAATGAGCCCTGGGGAACACCACTTGTAACCGGCCACCAACTGGATTTAACTCCATTCACCACCACTCTTTGGGCCTGGCCATCCAGACAGTTTTTTACCCAGTGAAGAGTATGCTTTTCCAAGTCATGAGCAGCCAGTTTCTCCAGGAGAATGCTGTGGGAAATGGTGTCAGAGGCTTTACTAAAGTCCAGGTAAACAATATCCATAGCCTTTCCCTCATCCACTAAACAGATCACCTTGTCATAGAAGGAGATCAGGTTAGGCGAGCAGGACCTGCATTTTATAAACGCATGGTGACTCGGCCTGATCATCTGATTGTCCTGTATGTGCTGCATGATGGCACTCAAGATGATCTGCTCCATAACCTTCCCTGGCACCGAGGTCAGACTGACAGGCCTGTAGTTCCTCAGATCCTCCTTCTGGCCTTCTTGTAGATGGGCATCACGTTTGCTAACCTCCAGTCAACTGGGACCTCCTTGGTTAGCCAGAACTCCTGATAAATGATGGAAAGTGGCTTGGGGAGTATGTCTGCCAGTTTCCTCAATATCCTTAGGCAGATCCCATCTGGCCACATAGACTTGTGTGTGTCCAAGTGGTGTAGCATGTTGCTAACCTTTTCCCCTTGGATTATGGGGGCTTCATTCTGTTCCCTGTCCCTGTCTTCCAGCTAAGGGGGCGGGGTATCCCAAGAACAACTGGTCTTACTTTTAAAGACTGAGGCAAAGACGGCATTAAGTACCTCAGCCTTTTCCTCAATCCTTTGTCGCTGTGTTTCCCCATGCATCCAGTAAAGGGTGGAGATTCTCCTTAGCCCTGCTTTTGTTGTTAGTATATTTACAGAAACATGATTGGACCTCCATGCTATAGCTCAATAGAAGTAAAGGGAATACAGGGGAACTGAAAAGGTAGCAACAGGTGCAGTTTTAAATAAGTTAAAGCTACATATTTTTCCTAACATTCTTGTAGGAAGAGCTGCATGTTTAGAAGATCTGTGTCATTTATTACTTAAGAGTATATTTTAGCTGTTTTAAGGTCTTTTGAGTCTTGCTGGGGTAGTGGGTGAGTATCTAGGGGCAATTAGTCCACAGTTTGGGGATATTAGTCCAAAAATCCTGACTTTCCTCTTCTGCAACCTGTCTTCCGCTTTTTTTTTGGTTTTTGTTTTGCTAGAAAATATCATATTCAAACTTCTAGTGTATCACAACAGGCAAAAATATGGTCTGTGAGCCAACTGCCATGCAACTGAGCTACTTTGGCTGTGATTTTGGCAGAAGCAGTAACTGTAATTTTTCCTAACCTGCCTGCAACTGTGCAAAGAGGAAGGGAAGGTCAAGCAACTGCTTCATGGAGGTATTTGTCATTAAGTACTTCACAGACCAAGTGTTACCTTGTCAGAAATATTCTCAAACCGAAGGATACTAACCAGTGTTAGCAAAAGCCATTTTTTCTGAAGAGTTCTGTAGATTTTGTTGCCAAGTTACAGTGAAAGGGTTTAGATTAGTGTATTTATTTTTTCAGAAATATACATTCTTGGATTTTTTTTCTATTTCTATTTGTGATTTGTAAGGTAAAAATTCAGGATCAGTTTATGATGGAAGTATATGGCATATTGTATACTCTGTGTGCATGTATATTTCATAAAGCTTGCTAATACTTAGTTTTGCATTACACCAAGAGAGTTTGTGTATCTGTATGATACATATTTGTGCATCAGGTTTCAGCTCATATATGAGTATTTTATTCCCTGTCAACTATATTATGGCAAGCCCTTTTGGGAACTTGATAGGTATTATTCTAGGTGATATGAAAAATGAAGCATTAAAATGCTTTTGGAACTACTGTTTGTAAACAGACCTTTTGTTTATCAAGACAAGAAGAGATAGGGGGTTTTGAGTGGTATTTATTTTCCTTCTTTATTCTTGCAGTCTGCTGATACTGTCCCCATGATTGAAAGCACGTTGGATATTTCAGTAGTAGAAGGAATGATTAGCTGTAGCTACTTAGTCATCAAAGCGAGGTATCTGCAAAGGCAAAAATTAAAGCAAAGAAAGCCTTAGGAAAGTTCAGTTGTGGGTACTTTAGGGCAACCTCTAAACATTATAAAACATTTGCTGAGTCCAGTTGCCTTGAACCACTTTCACACTAATTGGTAGATTTGTGTTGGAGGGAGTTAGATGGAGTAACCCACAAGTAAGTTAAGGACAGAATTAGGAGTTCAGTAGTATAGATTGGACCTGGTACTTGAGCCATTTTCTGAGCTTCTCTTATTTTACAGTTACAGATACAATCTTAAAGCACCTACCCTTAAGTGACACATTCTGTATGCCAACTTTATAGAAGGCATATAATGTTTTGATTACACGACTTGTTTACTTTGAGTTGCTTTATGGGGTGTGTTGTAAGGCAGTTTCTCATTGTAGATACTTAGGATTCTTGGTAGCTGAAATAACAGTAGTGCAGAGAGCACACTGAGGTTGGAGAAATCAAGGGGGATTTTTATTGCAAGGACACTTAATGCATAGCTAAATATGGGAGGCTTTGTACGTGGAGACTCTTAAGAGAAGTAGTTGCTTTCAAGAAAAAGTATTCCTCCAGTTCGTAGAAGTAAGGCTGCTTAAGATTGTAGTTTCTGTAAATGAGGAGAGGTATCAAAGTAAGGAATATGCAAGACAAGCAGCAACTTTGATATGTTTTGCAATATTCAGTGTTTGCATTTTGCCACTGGTGCCTCTTCATCTCCTTGCCAATATCCAGACTCCACATATTTTTCTTGCTATTTAGTTCTCTGGTCATAAAATCTCTTCTCTATCTGTTGATTAGGCCACTAAAGCTCTGCCCACTTCCTTTGTTTTGTTTCTTATCATTGTCAGGTCCTTCATGTGAGCCATTGCTTGTTTGTCCCAAACTTTTGTTGAACTTTCTCTTTCCTTTGTTTTTCCTTTGGCTTTATGTTTGCTAGATGCTTTTCAGTTGTTAACAGCAAGTCTGGATGCCCTGTAAAATAAGATTAAAGAGCAACTTCTTTCTTGCAATAAGGGAGGAAATATGGTCCCACAATTTTGAGATCTCCTCAGATCTTCTGATCAGCCTTGATAACCCTTTTTTCTTTAGTATTCCCTTTCCTGTATTTTGAAGCCCTTGTAGTTCTACTTCTGTAGCAACAAGACAGTGAATGGTAATTGTTTAGCTGACAAGTGCACTGGTGTTTATCAGCTGTTTCTCCTTTATTGTATTTGATATTAAGATGCCTTGAAACTAGATTACAAATTAACAGCTGTTTTGGAGCACTTTGGAGGATGGAGTAAATGGCATAGGAGATAGGGAAGCCCGGCAGAGGCTGTGATTCCTTTAATATCTCTCCATAATGGCTCTACCCTTCATCTGTGTGATCACATGTCAGATAATCTATCTACTTACAGAAGGTAAGGAAAAAACCTCAAAATGCACATTGTTGTACTTCATCAGAAGAGTACCTCCTGGTTTTCTGCATGGCTGAAAATTCTGATGCAGATCTGTTAGAAAAAGTAGCTCTGCCTTATAGTAAGTTAAAACAATTGCAATCAGTGATGAAGGCAAAAATAGAGAAAGAATAAGCTAGAAAGTAGTTAGGTATTTTCACAAGTATGATGAAATTCCCCCTTAGAGTGGTTGGAAAAAGTCCCTGAGGCAATTTTAGAGCTATTAGGAATTACCTTGGAGAATTCATAGAAGATATATAAGGTTCTAGAAGACCAGTAAAAACCAAACTGGTAAACAGTGCCTGACTAAAAAAAGGATAAAGAAGGACTCAAGATACTCTAGTACAGTTTCTGTTGACTACGTTTCTAAAAGTACTGGAAAAGTTATATGTTCTATAAATGAAGATGATAAATTAGACACAGAATGGATTTATGATGAGGCCTGTCTGGGAAATTTAATACTTAGCCACTGTTAACAATTGTCTAAAACTTGGTTTTTTGGTTGGTTTTTTTTTTTCCAAAAAAATACAGAAAATAATTCGCGTCTCACCAAAAGAAATCTTAAGTGCTAAGCTTGTTCTAAAATCAGATGATGATTGAGTTTGGACCCAGTGCCACATAGTCTGTACTTCAACCCAGAGCTTGCTCTGAACTGAACCAAACCTTAGAATATCTTGTTACAGCAGATCAGCTATACCAGAGCTCTACTTCTAGCCTTGAGCCTGCACCAAGAAGCATGGGCTGATCTTCAAGCAGATGCAAGTGAGAAAAGCTCATGTTGTCCCTGTTGTCTCATTGGCTGGACTGTAGCCTTCCTCAGGTGATATTTTCGAGTGTGTTGCCTTCCACCTGTCAGTTTGGCTGTGCCTGTTCTAGACAGAACTACTGTAAAGTGGATTTAAAACTACAAAGACGACAACCCTGGAGAGGTGCTGTGGAATGGCTAGCTGTCAAGGGGGAAGCATGGGAGAAGAGGTAGTAGCTCTTGTCCTGCATCTGGATCTGTCCTAGGTCCTGAACTGTTCAATCTCATCATTGACAATTTCGGTGTTGGAATTGAGATTGTAGATGAAAAAGTTCATAGAGGATGCAAAACTGTGAAAGATTACAGATACACAGAAGATAATAATCTCAGCAAATGCTTAGCTTCAAAAAACCCCACCCCAAACCAACCAGTAAGCACAAACGTAAAAACAACAGTGAATAAAAGGTAAGGTAGGAGTTCCTCATGACAGGTTCTACACATTATATAGAATTATAAAGTGAATGTGATTCAGCAGTGTCATGCTGTTGGAGCATTTCAGATTTTTTTTTTCCAAATGCGTGACAGATTCTTTTGTGTAGGACATGTGAAGTAATTCTTGACCTTTCCTTTGCACTTCAGGATTGTGGGCCTTATTTTTGTCTCTCTCTTTTTTTTTTTTATTTAATTTTTTTGTTTGTTTTCTCAATAAGGACTAGTTACGAGTATGAAAGAGAGTGAAATTAGATGTCAGTGGTGTAAATGATTTGTGGTTTAGGCTGAAGGAACTGAGACTGCTTAATTGACAGAAGACTTCAAGTCTGAGGAAAAATAAATAAATTCAAGATAGCCATGGAAAAAGAAGAAAATAAACAGATTTTTCTACAATAAAGATGTAAAAAAATAGCATTTAATTGCCATAAAGGTGATTTAGAAAACTCACAAAGAGCTTTCTAGTAGGATTACTTAAGACATGGTGGAAGTGTGATCATTGGCAGTGTTTAATATCTCTACAGGGAAAACACCTGTCAGGAATGAAGTGAAATTTGTCTAGTCTTGTGCTGGACCAGGGAATGGAAAGACTGACCTTTCAGGATCCTTTCCAGATACTGTTTTTAATGATTCTAGAGTACCTTCCACTTGTCAAATTATATTTTTAGGTTGCCTGGAGATATGCACAAGTTTTCCAAACTTCAGTGGTACAAAAAAGTCTTGTTAAAGATCCTGTACACAGTGTCCACATTGATCCATCTGCACAGGAAAACTTGTGATTGTTGCATGTTAGCATGTTCTTTGTCATGCACTTCTTAGTATACTGTTGGGCATTGGTTATATCCAATAAAGTGTGGATCAATTCAAGTGACTGGCTTGTCTTAATACAGGCATATATTTTAAGTGTGGTAAAGTGGTTTTCCTCCCTTGTTCTCATGTTAGCTTTGCATAGTATTGTATGTTTGATTATGCTGACTAATTCTCATAGAAGTCTGCTCTTATGCCTGAATTTGCTGTATGTTTGCTGATCCAGATGGTGAACAGATGAAAAGCTCAGTATGTCTCTACTTGGAATTGTGATCAGAAGCATGGCATGACACCAGGAAAAATGCTAAAGTCATAATGAGAAAAAAAAAAGTACTTTTTCCACAATGTACAAGCACATTTATTGTGCAGTCAGATTTTACTTTAGTATGTAAACAGTGAGGATCACAGAATAGTTGAGATTACAAGGGACCTCTGGAGACTGTCTAGTCCAACCTTCTTGCTCAAAGTAGGATCAACCAGAGCAGGTTGCTCTGAACATTGTCCAGCTGGATTTTGAATATCTTCAAGGATGGAAAATCCATAGCCTCTCAGGGCAACTTGTTTCAGTGTTTGACCGCTCTTAAATGGAACTTCCTGTATTTCACTTTTTCTTCCCCATTGTTTCTCGGCCTATCACTGGATATTGCTCAGAAGAGCCTGGCTCCATCATCTTTACTCTCTCCCATCAGGTATATATCCACATTGAGAAATTACACCACCCCACCCCCAAGTTTTCTGTTTTCCCAGCTAAACAATCTCTGCTTGTTCAGTTTCTACTCATGTGACAGATGCTCCGGTCCCTTAAGCATCTTAGTGGCCCTTCTCAGGACTTGCTCCAGTAAGTGAGTCTCTCTTGTACTGGGCAGCCCAAAACTGGTCACAGTACTCCAGATGTGCTGTTGCCAGTGCTGTGTAGAGTATAAGAGCCAACTCCCTCAACCTGCTGGCAACACTTTTCCTAACCCAGTCCAGAAGGCTGTGTGCCTTCTTTGCTTCAGGGGCAGTGTTACTGGCTCATGTTCAATATGTCCACCATGAGGACCCATAGGTCTTTTTCTGAAAGCCTACTTTCTGGTCAGTCGGCTGACAGTGTGTACAGATGCCTGGGGTTGTTCTTCCACACATGCAGGACTTTGCATTTCCCTTTGTTAAACTTGGTGAGATTACTGGTGGCCTGTTTCTTCAGTCTGTTGAGGTCCCTCTGAATGGCAGCACAACCCTCTGGTTTATCAACAACTCTTCCAAGTTTTGTGCTATCTGCAGACTGGCTTGAAGGCGTGCTGTCCCTTCATTCACAACCCTTTGACCTATCAATTTGGCCTGTTTTCAGTCCATGTTTATCTAGCTTGTACATCATCAGTTTGTGTATGGGAATGTCGCTGACAGTGTCAAAAGCCTTACTAAAGTTGAAGTAAACAAAATCCACTGCTCTCCAGACAGCCTTATCATTGTAGAAGGCTACCAGGTTGGTCAAGCGTGATTTCCTCTTCATAAAACCAAGCTGACTACTAGCTGTCACCATCTTGTCCCTTGTATATTTGGATTCCCCACTCTTCCCTCTTGCTCTTCTTGAAGATAGGAGTGACAGTTGTTTTATTCCAGTTCTCAGGAACCTATGCTAGTCACTCTGACCTTTCAAAGACTGCAAGTGGCCTTGCAGTATCATCCGTAACCTCCCTCAGCACTTGTGGGTGCATTCTGTCAGGTCCCATTGACTTACTTAAATGTTCCCTAACCTGAACTTCCTTCACTGAGGGTAATCACTTAGATTTTCTCTCTGGTGTCAGGGACATGGCATTGCTGAAGGCTAGTTTTACCAGTAAACGTGTAGGTGACCGGTGTCACTTGTGACCAGGCTCTTACTCATTCAGCGTTGGGCTTACATTTTCCTCTAGTCTTCATTTTGCTACTGATACACCTATAGAAGCCAACCTTGTACTTCATGTCCCTTGCCAGATTGAACTCCAGGTCGGCTTTGGCTTTTATAACCCCATCCCTGAACACTCAGACATGTATCTGTGTTTCTCCTGGGTGACGTGACCCTGCTTCCATCTGTTGTATGCTTCCTTTTTGTGCTTGAGCTTTGTCAGGAGCTCCTTGTTCATCTATGCGGGCCTCCTGTCTCCTTTGTTTGACTTCCTGCATGTGTGAATAGACCATTCTTGAGCTTGGAAGTGATCCTTGAAAATCAGCCAGCTCTTCTGCACCCCTTTCTCTCCAGGGGAGAGTGACTCTTCAAAGTAGGTCACTGAACAGGCCAAAGTCTGTTCTTCAGAAGTCTGGGATTGTGATCCTACTTTTGCCTTGCTCCTTTCTTCCAGGTTCCCAAACTTCACCTGCATTGTTACTGCATCTGTGATTGCCCCCAGCCTTCATGCACCTGACTGGGTCTTTGTTTAAGTGTCAAGTCCAACAAAGTGCCTTCCTTCATTGACTCATCAATCACCTGTGTCATGAAATTATCATCCATGAGCTCCAGAAACCTCCTGCGTTGCTTGTGCCCTGCTGTGTTCCTTTCCAGCAGATATGAACATGAACGTCTGTGAATGTGAGGTTTATTGCAGGTCTCATCTACTTCTTCCTGATCAGACTGTGTGCAGCAGACACCCAAAACAATATTGATCTGCTCTCTGATCCTAAACCTTTAGCTCTCAATTGGCTCACCATCAACTGTTTCATATTCTGTCTGAATCACAAAAAGGACAAGGAATATTCAGTTGGTGTTCTGCAACAACTATGATAAAAGTTCTGGTGAAGTTTGGCTGTAGGAAGGTAAAGGAAAACCATCAAACTAAATGGTAGAAATTGAAAATTACTGTGTTTGCTGCTTTCTTTGAAGTATAATTTATACCTCCCAGAGACTACAAGAAAAGAATAATGAAGTCATTTGCATTTTCTGGGCAGTCATTCTATGTTGATACAGCTTTGTTTACTCAAAATAGTCTTTTCTTCTCCATCTCCCTTTTGTAAATAAGTCTGTAGTACTTCAGTTCTCCAGTGGTGACTTGGGAGTAGTGGAGCTTCTGTCTGCTATTGGGTGACAGTAAAGAAAACTCTTTGAAAAATTATGGCAATCAGATATTGTAATACATTTATTCAAAAAGAAAATAATAAAAGCGTATAGATTTTTGCAAGTCAGATACTCCCCTGACAGTTTGTTGGGCAGAACTTAAGGTGGGTCAGGTGGGGCACTGTGCCTCATGTCTAACAAACCGCTTTGGTCCAATTAGTCTTCCTGTAGTCCTGCTGCCTTTATGGCAAACGTGATATTCCATCTCGTAGTGACAACCTCTGGATAATGTGTTTTGTAGTTTGTAGATCCTTTATGGCAATAATATACCTGTACAAAGAAAGCTGCCAAATGGCACTAGTTATTATGTGATTTCTGCACATAAAAATGAGTATTGCTGATCTTCCACTGTTATTCAGTATGGGGGCAGCTGAGTGAAACAGTGGAGGAAACATCACTAAATTACTTTTCAATCAATGTCCATGTGTCAGTACTCGCATTTCATTGCCCTTGAGTAAAGCGTGTTGGTAGATTCAGAGCTTTTTAAGGAACTTGATGCTGTGATGAAAGACCCTAAGACATAAAATAGCTTGCAGTTACGGGCTACTTGACAATTTCAGCTTGGGATTTCAGTTTGGGCTGTTCAGAAGCAAATGCTTGCTGCTGCTCGTCCAACCAAATTGACCACCAGCAGCAATAATCCACCAAGTGGGGCCAACAAAAGAATTATCTGATATCACAAATCTGACAGTGTTTCATTTCAGTGTTACTGAGTGGTTGCTGCCTCTTAAGAGTATTTGCAGTAGCCCTTGAATGCTTAAGCTAACTGTGTAGAGTAAGCACCTGTGGAAACAAAGTAATAGGGTATATTTGTCATTTGTCTGGACACAGCACGACTTTTATAGACCTCTCCTGTCAACAGTATACTTCTTCCTGAAGATGCTTAGCCATCGAACCAGAGCAAGCAAGTTTAGACAAATACACTGAGTCAAAGCCAGCTGGAATTTTTAAAAAAATTAGCATGTGGCTTACTAAATTCACTCATTTTCCAAAAATGTACTCAAAGATTTAATTAACAGTAGAATGACTGGGTCTAATGCTGTACTAGCTACCATGACCTTTGGTAACACATTTCAGACAGAAGCAAAGGTTTTAGCTCAGACAGCAGTTGAATAACACTTTTGTTGTTCCTATTCTGCCTCAGCAACAGAGACAGAATAGTATTTTTTTTTCACTCATCAGTGACACCTTTAGTGTACCGTACAGCCTAGAAGAGCTTATGCAGGTGTGACACTTAACATAAGGTTAACATAATGTTAACCCATATTGAGTAATTCAGTAAAAACATTGAGTGGTGGGACACTCAACACATAAAGCTTCCTTCACAAATTTAAGCTATGAATTGCAATTCAGGACTATTGTGACTTGGAGGGAAGATGTTCTGTTTGCATTTCCTAAGCTCTTCTGAACTGAACATTTCCTCTTCTTCTGAACTGAGAAGGAGCCACGGTGTTGAGACAAATGAAGAGCGTCCCCCTAATAATGCAGCAGATGTTGCATGTACTAGCTAATGCTGCTTCTGGTTTGAGAACAAATAAACTAAGCATGCTTTTACTTTGTTCTACTACAAGTGCCTCAAAGCTGAATAGAAGTTGCAGTCGTGTCATTTAACAGCTACTTTACCTATTTTAAGTTGTCCAGCAATCAGTTGTTGCCCACCCTCCACTTTTCCCCTTTGGTTTGAGACAATTGTTCCATATTCCAGGGTTGAACATTTTAGGTTTTTGCTTTTATTCTCAACAGGTCTTTCTGTGAAGGCTTTAATAGCATCATTCAATCTTTCTTTGGGTCCATTTGCCACAAGTATTTTCTTGTCAAGGTATCTTCATGTTCTGCACTCGTTTGACTTGCATTTCCTTTGTGGTCCAATTCAAAACTGCTAACTTCATCTCAAACTTTACAATGGCTTGAAGCAGTTTGCAGAAAACCTGCCTAAGATTTGCTGATAATCAGTGTTTGGTTTGTGTGAACTAAACAATATAAACAGCTGAGTTAAAGGCTAAAGGCATTCTGCCACTGGAAGCAGATTGTCAGCATAGAGTTTCAGGACCTTTACAAATGACAACTTAAAGCAATTTACAATTGTTAATCAAAAACATAATTAATAATTTAGCTAAAAAGTCAAACCAAGCCGTATCAGGTCTTGTTAATCTTCAGGCAGTAGAAGAGTCAGGCTTATAATTAACACATGTGGTTTCCAACAGGAAATTACTCATAATCTGCTTAACGTTGTTTTTCATGACTATACTTGGCTATATTTTATCCTGTCTGAATATTAAAACCTCTTGGCATAATGTATATAACAGTAGAACTGTGGACAATCATATATATCTTTATATGTTATATGCAGATACATCATAAACTTATTGGTGTTATGCATAGTAATGATAGATTGCTCAGAACTGTTTATAAAATTAGTGTTGATAAGGGTTTTTTAACTTTTTAATTAATCACTTACTAGTTCTGAAGTTTTGTTTGGAAACAGGGGGAAAGCATACTTACCAACAAAAATGTTGGGATTTCAGTATCCCTGAGGTTTTGTTTTAAGAAATAATGTGGATTCTCAACATGGCATTTCTATACCCAGGTTGTTTCCATGTAAAAAAATCATTCAAGCCTAAAACTTGCTGAAGATAATGACTGCTACAGTGAAGTGGAAGTGACTAGGAGAAGTTTATACTTGCAGCATCTTTAATGGTTGGTGTATGAATGAGGGAGATCATAGCACCATGACTTCAAATCTGAAAGAGGAAGTAAGCCCATTGCTGATCTTTCCTGCTTGCTAATTGGAGAAAACATTGTCTAGCTATTATTGACACATGAAGTTAGTCTGCAAAATGGCGGGTTTTTGTCACTTTGGAAATGAGCCCAGTCTTAATGGGGGGTGGGGGTGGTGGGGAAGGCTTAATTTTGGGGGTTTCTAGGTGTATGCATACACACAGAGAAATACATACAGAAATACAGGGACTGGTCCTCTGAAATATTTACAAGATGAAAAAGTGCTTATAATGCTTGCAGACTATAACAAATTTGGAGAGTTTACAAGGTTTTTGGCAAGCAGAATTAAATTTGAAATGTCTTGGCAACTTGAGTTAGTGGCCTTTTTCTTTAAAAAAAAAAAAAAAAGCAATGCCTATCAAGTTGTCTGGTAAGTGCAAATTGTACTGTGTTTAAAAGACATAATTAACAGCACAACTAGATAAAAAGAGTATTGGAAGCTCAGTTTGAAGGTTTGCAGGAAAGTGTTTTCAAGTTACTCTGTGTTACATAGATCTGCCATGCCATATTGTTGTGAAGCTGCCAAATAATACCTGGAATATAGTTAAAAGTGTGACCCTGGAGGCATATGAGGCAATTCTATTTTCTCTTCTCAACAGCAAATAAGTACTGTTTTCAGTTTTGGTCCATGTGGTTTACTTGTGGTATGGACTGAGACAGCCCAGAAGTCCAAAATAAATCAGGACTTTTACACTTGGTTAGGGTGAAAGTTTCATAAAGGGTTATTTGGTCCAGAGAAGAAGATTGAGTGGGCTACAGAATGGAAGGGACTGCACTGTTGTTCATGTTTGACAGCAGAATAATAATAAACTGCATTAAACTCTAATAAGGAAGAACAACTTGTCTAATGTAAGAATAACTAAATAGTGAAATGGACTATGAGGTTTGATTGTAGAAATTTGGACATCAATGGTTTTATGAAATGTCTTCCCCCCAGCTTCATAAATAGGTTGTATACAGTTACATATTGAAACTTTACTGCTGAAGAAACCTTAGGAGGTCATCTAGGTTCTCTTTATAAGCTTTAATTTACTGGGGAGGGCGGGGGGTTCCCCCTCACTGAATCACTTATCTTAACTCTGGGGTAATGGTGGCAGTTCCTTATAAGAAAAGCTGATTTGTTTCTGCAGGAAGTGTCTTGAGGAGGAATGTACCTCCCTCTTTGTTAATAGGTGAACAAGGGAAAGGTGATGAAATTTCTAGCAGGCAGCTTTCTTGGGATACTCTGCAGGGGTTCTTTGAGCTTGTTTTCTGACTGGTGGCTGTTGGTCAAACTTTAGTTTCCAGTTTTTGACTGCTGGACCATGAGACTTGCATACTCTTGCAGTCTGAATGCTGTACAGGAGAGAGTAGTAAGCAACATATTTTTAGTCCCTCAGAATTTTTATTCAGAACAAAGTTGTTTGAATACAATACTAAGATTCTTCTGATTCTCAATCCCTTTCCAATTTGTTACCTGAAAGTGCAGCTTCTGTACTGCCTGTGATGTTCAGATTCCATAGTTTTATTTTTCCAACTAATCATAGAATTGTTTGGGTTGGAAATGACCTTAAAGATCATCTAGTTCCAACCCCCTTGCCGTGGGCAGGAACACCTTCCACTAGACCAGGTTGCTCAAAGCCCCATCCAACCTGGCCTTGAACACTTCCAGGGTTGGGGCATCCACAACGTCTCTGGGCAACCTGTTCCAGTGCCTCACCACCCTCACAGCAAAAAAATTTCTTTCTTACATCTAATCTGACTCTACCCTCTTTCAGTTTAAAGCCATTACCCCTTGTCCTATCACTACATGCCTTTGTAAAAAGTCCCTCTCCAGCTTTCTTGTAGGCCCCCTTTAGGTACTGGAAGGCTGCTATGAGGTGTCCCTGGAGCATTCTCTTCTCCAGGCTGAACAACCCCAACTCTCTAGGCCTGTCTTCAGGAGAGGTAGAAGAGGTGCTCCAGCCCCCTGATCATCTTCATGGCCTTCCTCTGGACTCACTCCATGTCCTTAATTTGGGGGCCCCAGAGCTGAACGCAGTACTCCAGGTGGGTCTCACAAGAGCGGAGTAGAGGGGGAGATCCACCTCTCTCGACCCGCTGGCCACGCTTCTTTTGATGCAGCCCAGGATACGGTTGGCTTTCTGGGTTGCAAATGCATATTGCTGGGTCATGTTGAGCTTCTCGTCAACCAACACCTCCAAGTCCTTCTCAGGGCTGCTCTCAATCCGTTCTCTGCCTGGCCTGTATTTGTGCTTGGGATTTCCCTAACCTATGTGCAGGACCTTGCACTTGGCCTTGTTGAATTTATGAGGTTTGTGCGGGCCTACTTCTCAAGCATGTCAGGGTCCCTCTGGATGGCATCCCTTCCCTCCAGCGCGTTGACCACACCACACATCTGAACAGTAAACTATCTGAGTAATTTTTAAGTGGCACAGAGAAATGTTAGTAGCTGTTGCTTAAAGTCCTGTATAGGATCAGCTGTATGCTGGAGATAACATCTGCCGTTTTTTTGCAGAGAGCTTGTAATCTGAACAGACCAAAGAAATACAGAGTAGGTTAAAAAGCATGCATCTCAAACAGAGTAATCTCAGTGAGGGTGACAAAACAATTGTATATGTGTATATGGTGTCTTTTTCTTTTTTTAACGGAGTAGTAAAATGGAGGAGAAAGAGAATGTGATAGGAATGAAGTGTGGGCAGAAGAGGATTAGAGAAGCATGTGTTAGCTAGAGCTGTAATGTAAAGGGATGGAAATGAAAAGTCTGTAAACTGAGGGTGGCAAAAGTCCAGACAAAAATCTAAAAAGCTTGTGTTCAAAAGTTGCAGTTTCTTCCACCAACTGAATTTTCTGCCAAATTATACATTTTTAAAGCTTCCTTTTTGTCTTGGAGGGCTTGAATGTTTATCTGGTAAAGACTTCACAAAACATATGTGTTCTGTACTAACAGGTTATCTTACTGAGAATTGTCAATAATTCTTGCTTCTAGCATTGGTTGTGGCACCAATGGACTTGTAATAGAAACAGTATTGCAAAACTGTATAAAATATAGGGGGTTTTTTTGTCTGTCCTAACATATATTCTGCTTAAATTGATGACAGTAAAGGCCCTTAATTCAGTGAAGCATTAGGAAAGCATCATTTTAAGTGCTTTATATTCTGATTTATACTCTGAAATTCTGCCTGTGTTGGTTCCCTTTGCTTAGGAGATAATATTTTAGATTTGACATTTTTTTCCCTGCTCATGCTGCTGTTTACCATGGGATGCAGAAGGGCGTTTAATTCTTTTGTTCTCATGGCTTTTCTGCTCTTTTTCAGAAGTAAGAAACTTTTTAGCAAGAAAAAATTGAAAAGGAAACAGAAGACTAAATTGAAAGTAAAAACACGCAACAAGGTAAGTCTGAAACTAACTTTACAGAGTTCTGATCAAAAATTAAAGTAATTTCAATTGAGAGAAATACAAGAAAAATTAAGTGTAACTAGCAATTTGTTTAGAAAAGATAATAAAAGGCTAGTATTGTTTGTTTCCTGTGTTCTACATGACTGTGGATACCAATGTTAACCTTATTCAACTGTTTGCTACTCATGTTCAGCATGAAATAATATGAACAGCATTTTTGGTTCTCCAGTTCCTAAACAGTAAAAGTAGCTAAACATGTTGGTCTTATAGTTAAAATTTAAGGGATGTGTGTCTAGCTAACATGCTAGCTGCAAAGATTTCTGTCCATATTGGCTAAAGGAGGAAGGGAGCATTCAGTGTCAAAGGAATCCAAAGTTACCTCTGAAAATTCCTTCCTAATGGAATAGATGATACTTTCAGCTAATATTTTCTTCTCCTGTAACCCTTGCCCCCATCACTTTAAATGCATTGGGAGTTGCATAGGAGCAGTATAGGAACTTCATAAAAATGTTTACATGTTTACTTGTTGCAGAGAAGTAATCTAGGCAGTAGCCACAGTATTTTAAAATACTGCTCTGCTGCATTCTTTCTCTATTAGAGAGCTATTATTTCTCTGTTTAAGCTAGAGTCTTGGAGGGATTTTCATGAAGGCTTACTGCAGGCACGGAGGCTTCTTCCTAGGTTCCCATTGTAGTCGGTAAAGAGAAAATAGCTCATTTCTGGAATGGTTCTGAAGGAGAGAACCACTGAAATACAAGTGGAAACACTTTCTAGTCAGTTGAATGCCCTTATAATACAAACACACTGTAGATCAAATTGGCCATCTTATCCCTATTTGCCAAACCTTGTGTAGTTACTCTATCTCAAGACAGATGGCTTTAGGAGGGTGGAGGGTGAAGCAAGCCCTATATCTCTTCATTTGGTATTGCCTTTTTGGATACTTATCAGATTGTTCTGCTTATCTCAAGTAGTGCAGCTCCAGACTATGGTATAGAAGGGGCTTATCTTCACTTCTGTTCTCAGTACTGTACAGTGAAATATTTAAGGTCCAAACTGAATTTTTCAGCCCTTTCTTCAGTTGCTATGATATTAGAAGTTTTAGCTTGTTCGCTTCATGATTTTATCAGACCCACTGTCAGCACAGAAAACCAAACTAGAAATTTGAAGAAATTTTGCAGAATGTAGTTAGTCTTTGTGTGTTCCGTCTGGCGTCAGAAACATACGCTTTTAAAACAAGATAACTCGTCAGCTGTGATCATTGTTACTATATAAAGGGAACCTTGTCTTTCTGGAATAGTGGTGCCCTAGTTTAACTGCCAAGTAGGAAGCTAAATCCAGAACTGCTGTTCTTCACAAGCCTGATGGTCAAATGTGCTTCTTGGATTTAGTTGCATTGGATAAATGGATTGGCAGGATCCTTTCTGAATGGCCAAAGGCAACATGAGCATATTAAAGGCTGGTTCTTGTAGTTATAGATTTGGCACTAACTGATCATCTCTGGACCTCATGCCTATGGAGGGTTGTTTTCAAGATTTTTTTCTTAGATTTAAAACAGCTTCTACTTGATGCATTAAGTGAGATTTATCTGCCTTTGAAAGGCATAATGGGTTTTGTGTGTCTTTTACTGATGTCTCTATTCTACACAGTGTTTGAGGCAGGCCAGGGTTGACCAGCAGAGCATTGGTGTTTGTTCCGAGTCACTGAGGTGCAGAAAGACACTCCACCTTATTCCTGCATGATAGCAGGAAATTTTGTATTTCCTGAAAAATGTAGCTGAAAAGGGAAAGATAAAATCAGCTTCATATCTTTAGATTATCAAACTTTGTTTACTGACAAAGTGGGTTTGTTTTGTTTTCGATTGTTTCCTTGTTTTTTTGTTGTTGGTTTGCTGTTTTTTTTTCCCCCACCATATGCTTTTCAATGCATCCCCATGCTTACCAGTGCAGAATAAGCACTATGATAATTTTTGTACTGGAATGTCTGAAAACAGATGTGCATATTGTCAGGAAAATGTGAGTTTCCATTTGAAGCCTTATAATAGGGCAGATTGAAAAGTCCATCACTACTGGACATACTGAGCAGGAGAGCTTGAGTGCATCAGTTTATTTTTTAAGAAGCAGGGCCTTTTAGTCTGAACAGAGATGGGAGCTTTCTCTTAATATGCTTGGTAGAGGCAGGGAGGGCCTTAAATTAAGAATAAGCTGAAGGAACCCAAAAATTTGTTGTTTATGTCCTGCACTTACTGAAAATGATAATTGTGTAATTGAAGAGCAGAGAACATTAAAATAAAAAATCATTGTTGAACAACTGGAAGAAAATTACTTCCACCATTTAAGCATTAAATGTTATAACATTTTAAGTATAAAACATTAATTGGTTTTTAATGCAGCCCAGTAGTTTGAGCCTTATTCTGTTTCTAAGCTGGGGTCATGTTATGATCACTTGTATTTGAACTACCGTTAACTTTTGGTTTTGTGGTTTAGTATCTTTTTTTAAACAGATGTATAAAAGTTTTCCATGTTGGTGCAGTGCGTTTTGGCTTTAGAAATTCAGTGCTGAATAGAGTGACTTTTACATAGGAAAAAAAAATAATATATTATTAGGTGTGGGTGTGGCACCTTGGATTCCATCCGCCCGCCTTTTTTTTTTTTGGCAACAATTATCACTAGAAAATTGTAGGCTGTGTTAACTTATCTCAACCCTATGAATGTTGCTGCTTCCCCTCCCTCTCCCCTTTTTACCCCCTGGAGTTTTCCCACTCTACTGTTAACTCATAAAAGTGCTGTTTAGGACACTTAGCTGAGAGACTGGATGGAAAGCTAGAGTTCACCATCTTCTATTCTCTTAACGTTATCTGAAGAATACTGAAAAATTGGAGTCTGCCAGAGACAAAAGAATGTACTTGCAATGATTGGCATCCACCTGCTTACTTTATGCAGATGTTTTAAACTATAACTTGTTTAGCTTTATACAAGTGGAAGAAATAAAACCTTGGGAAAGGACAGTTCATGTACCAGACAAATTTATTGTAAGCTAATTATTAGATGTATAAGGTGGATCAACTGGGATAAATATTTGTCTCATTAAAAACACATGTAGCTTCTCAAATAATTTGGCAGTGTTTTCAATGACTTTTGTATTATTTGGTGTTTCAGCTTTAAGAGGGTATCCCTTTCTAAGAGATGTTTGAATTGTTCACAGTAGAATTTGGGGAGGTTCTGTGCTCTGTGTTATGCAGAGGTTAGATCAGATGGTTATTATAGACTTACCTATATTTACCAACAGATTAACTTTCCTCTTCTAGATTATAGTCTATTTCCATCACATCTGAGAATAAACCATTATTGCAGTCATCTGGTTCAAGAGGAAGGAAATAAATTGGTCAGAAAATAAGCTATTTATGGATTTTGTCTTTCGGGAAAACAGTTTGTTTAGGTGTGAAACAAGTGTAAAGGAGACCAGAGGGTTTTGGTTTTCCCACTTTTTTCCTTGAGTATACTGGAACATTACAAAAGTCTAACTGAGAAGAGCACTTGTGAGTCTGGTTGCTCTATTTTGTGAACCAAACCTGTGCCCTTTAACCTCTCCTACATAATGTATCCTTCCATTTAGCAAGGACTATGTATTTACAAGGACAAGTCACACATCAGCCTATGGGCATTTGCGCTTCAGTTTTTCTCTTGTAAGATAGTCTCTTATCTTTTAGAAAAAAAGTAACACATGAAATAAAGTTTTACCTTCATGTATTAAACCTATATTCATGATTCTTATATTGGCATTGCAATTTCTCAGACTTGCATTTAGATTTCATTATTCAGTAGTTCAGGATTGAATTGTTCTTTCTTCAGTATTTTTTAAAACTTAAAGGCTTTTCTAATTTTATCTTAAATGTTTGGAGAACATTATCTGCTTCTGTTTTGTCTACCTAAAATACAGAAAACTTTTGTGAGGGATTTAATTAGGTTTATTGCCTTTACAAATTCTCTGTAAAAGATGCCTTAGTCCTTCTGGCCATTGAGATGACCTTTCATCACTGTTACCTCACCTTGTATGGTTTCAGTTGAGAATCTCCTTTTTGAAGTTTAATATTGCACAGTTTGTAAGAATGATGTCATGTTTAAAAATTGCTCTTCCTTTCCACCAAAATTTAATTTTAGATGTTCTGTCTAACACAAATAAATTTTTCCAGCACTCAAGGCAGAAGATGTGACAAACACTGAGTATCTCTTTAGTAAGACTGTACAGGTGGTAGTGCGAATCTCTTATTATTGGGAAGTTTGTATGGCTGTGTACAAGTGACCTAATGCCGTGGCTCTCATTAGTTGCAGAAAAGGGAACTTCCAGTTGATGATGGGATGAACTTCAGTCCCAGTCTCCTAACTTGATCAGTTCATCTCACCTCAGTGAAGTTAGAAATCTGTTGTAATCTGGAAAGGAAGAAACTTGCCTCATAGGGAAATAAACTTCTGATGTCTGTTTTGAATACTTTCTACTACCACTGTTGAAAAAAAGAAAAAAAGGTTAAAAAAAAGAAAGCTGCTCACTGAGTGAGCATTTGCATTAGGGGGGCAGAACGTTTTCCTGTTTCGGGTTTGTGGGTTTGTTGTTCTTTTTTTCCAGCTCCATCTCTGCCTTTTGTAAAAGAAAACTAAGAAAGTGATGCTTATACAACCTGCTCATATATACCTCCACTTTTGAACAGATGTTTGTTTTGAAGACCTGGAAACTACAAATATTATAGTTAAAGCCCTTCAGAGACTTGAGCAAATTGATCACGAATAAATTGTCAGTGTTTTTTACCTTACCATGAAGTTTGTGGGGGGGGAGAGAGAGAACAACATGATGATTGGAAGTTCTGTTCCTACTCTCCAACCAGAAACAATGTGTCTTGTCATTCAGCACCTTTCTTTTGCCTTGAGACATGCTAAGCATTTGTATGCTTATACATTTAATGTTAATTGAGGTTTTTTCCCCCTCAAATGAAAGACAGTAAACAGTGAAAGTCATAATTATCCTTAAATTTTAACCTGCTTTTACAACCCAACAACTTATTGTTCAAAAAGGGATTTATTTAGTACAGCCCTAGGGCCAGTGTTTTTAAACTGACAAAACCAAGTAGTGAATTTCAAAATTATTCTTAAGGGACATTGTTAGGACTGCTACTATATTTGTCAAGTGTATAACAGAATGCAGTATAAGATACTTATAGTTTCAAAGGATTTACAATTCTCAGAGATAAGGTATTGTGAAGGGAAAGTGGAGGTATGAACAAAGAAATGTAAACAGTGGGTTAACATAAAGCTAGGAATTAATCTGTAGTTCTGAGTCGTATATTCTAGTGCTACACTGTTTGGATAGAGCAGGGTTTTCTGGAGTATGTTGTGCTATACTGAAGTCTGGGTAGGAGATTATTGTATATAGCTATAGTTTGTGCACTCTTGTAGAAGAGTTGAAACAGAAAGAATGGTTAGAGTTCTTACTGTTTAAAAGCTAAAGCATTAGGTAAAGGAGTTTTTAATAGTTGTAAAGTATTGAGAATAAGGAAGGAGTTTACTTCTGAAAACTAGTCACCTTATTATTAATAGGCAAGAAAACATACATTGATACTTTATCTAGCACTGTAAAGTCTAAAATTACCTGTGCTGGTTAAACAATTTGTCCAGCCTGTTTCAAAAGAGGCTACATGAGCTACAGAACTTAGGCTGTTCTGGAACAAAGACTAAGCTGAACTCCTGACAAAAAAGAACTGGAATGGAAACTCTTCACAGAAGTTACAATTACAATACATGATACTAATTAGATAAGTGAACTTCAGATAGAGATATTTCAGAGGTTCCAGATATTTTTCTCTTCCTGTAAGTGTCGGTAAACTAGGAAGTGCATAGGAAACTTATTAAATTTTTTTTAACCTGTACAGTTCAACTGAGTTAGCTTTAAAGCTGAAAGCTGATATTGTGCCTTTGCCTTCACAGCAGCTGCAAAAACTCTTGGGCTATGTGTATGGATATTTGACATACAGAAGAGTCATATGTTAAAACCGTTTAGTTTTCTGGTGCTAAATACATTTTAAAGTATGTAGTAGCTCATTATCATTGGTATCAGTCCAAATCTATTTTGATGCAGTTTGATTCTGGAATAACATATGAGGTTGTATCTTGAGTTCTTGCACTGATTAATATTGTGGGTTTTTACCAGCAGCTTTACTATTTCAAAGATATTCACGTTGAACAGGGACTAAACTTATGTTGTCTTTCAATCCCTAATGGCAGAAGTTCTGTTGTGCTAAAAAAAAAAGGGAAAAAAAACCCCGAAACCAACCCACCCCAAACTTTCAGTATGTATGTAGGGAACTTTTACCAGCTTCTCCAACCCCATTATCTTTATATTTTTATGCTTACTGCTAACACTGACACAGGTAAGAAAAAATAACACACTGTCTGTGTTGGATAAAATAGGCTACAGAGTAAACCATTGCTTCTTAATGTTTTAGCTTGCAGTAATTTTGTAGTAATAATGAAAAGGAAGGATATGTAAATATGTACCAGTACAGTTAGAATAATACTATAGTAAAAAATAAAAGGAAATATGTAAACTTTGAAATATCTTGAAGTTATTTTGAATTTTTTGTTAGGCTTTATAACATATGGTGTTAAATGGTCTAATTTAGAAGCCTGTGTTATTTCTGGTAATAATAAAAAGATAAGTGCAGATAAAAATGTGTTGTGACCCATTGCTGTGTTTTGATGAACAAAATTGTGGCTACCATATTGTGGAAAAATAAATCATCCCATTAAAAAATTATCCAGTTCACTGGTTCTCATAATTCTTTTCCCCTCTTCTCTGCTAGTTTAAAGTCCTCTTTCCTATCACTGCTGTCACAGATGTATGAGTATTTCCACTCTGATGTGTTCCAGATCACTCCAATATAATTCACTGTGTGCTCTCCTGCCAAGTGAACATGGTTGTTCACAATATCTGTCCCCCTTAAAAAGAAATAAAAAGAAAGAAAAAGACAAAAAGCCTCTACACTCACTGCCCCCCAAGAATACTAGAAACAAACCAAAATAACCTTGTGAAGTTAGTTATACCCTGACTCAGTCTAGCCTAATGCCCCTCCAAATTTTGCCTTGCATGTTCAAGTAATTTGTCCTGTACCTTTAACCCTAGGCCTTCTCTCCTTATAAAATCTCTGTGCCCTCTGTCTACACCAGGGTGTTATAGGGAATTGCTTCTTCCCATATGCCTGAAGTCCAGTTTTTCATAGCCTGTGCTCAAACCAGCCTAGCCTTTTGTAGCATACAACAGAAGAGAAAGTATAATCCTGCCTGGGGATTTTTGTTGTTGTTGTGGGGTTTTGTTTGTTTTTTAAATCTATTGTTCCTCCTGTTCCATCTTACTGTTGCAGAAGGGGAGAGTATGGGGCGGAATTTAAAAGGTGTTTTTAAAAAAAAGTTTTTTCTTAATATTTTTCCAAGTCTAATGACAGCCTCATGAAGGCTCTTCTGTGTCTTGGCAGTGGCTGACAGTAATATACCAGTAGTAGATACCAAGGAAAGAGTGGGGCAGGGTAGTGGTAGGGTAAGGGCATGGGTAGTGGTAGATTCTCAGAAAAGTTTCCCAATTCTTAACTTTGTGGCTTAGGTCTTCTGAAAACCGGATGGTGGTCTGTGATTTCATGGACCTTGATAGATTTTTGCATTCAGTAGTTTGTCCATTAGGTTGTTGTTATCCACAAAATTATTACCCACAGCATCATGCTGGGGGAGTTTTTGAACTTGCCATGTTTTAATTTAATGACAAAACAACTAATGATATTTTAAATTTCTAATATACATTTAGCAAATAGCTTAAATTTTTGTTATTTACCAATAGATTAAAATTAACAACTAGAATAACAAATAATGCATTTTAAAATTCAATAATAATAATTAAAAAAAAACCCAACAACAAAAACCAGCTGACCCCTGTAAAGAAGATAAATCCTAAATTCTGCTATTGACTTTGGCACAGGTTTGGACTATTCTGTAGCCTGAGCTGATTTCATTTTATGTCCTAGTGTCCTCATCAAGTTATGAGAGGTAGGGACTAAAGCCAGATGGAATATTTTCTTCCTCCTCCTCCTTTCTTCCCTGCCTGAATTATAATTGGTACTTCAACAGGAAAGTTCAGTCTCCAGTTTGAGAATCATTTGGTTGGCCAAAATTATGGAGAGTGTTGAGATTACTTGTATTTAGCAAAGCTTGAAACTTCTAATAAACGTAAACTAATCTTGTTTTTCAGACTGAAAACCTAGAGAGTACAATAACCATACCAGATATCAGACTACATAGCAACCCTTCAGCTTTTAATGTTTACTGCAATGTCCGCCATTGTGTGTTGGAGTGGCAAAAAAAGGAAGCATCTGTATCTTTGGCTTCAAAGAACAGTGTACAGAGTGGGGATTCGGACAGTGATGAAGAGGAGGAATCCAAAGAGCCACCTATTAAACTTCCAAAGGCAAGTAACTGTATACTGTTTAAAGTGTGCCATGTATGTGATCTAAAGTTGGTATGCCCTTTGTGGGGAATAAAGAACATCCTTATAAGCCAGCTGCTCAGAAAATAGCTATAGTTTTATTAGTAGTCCATCTAGTCCAAAATCATCTGATTTGATGAATTAGGAAGATCTATGTACCTGCCCAATAATTCATTTGAAAGTCAAGTTATTTTCTCCACTGTGTTAGGTTCTCTGCTTTCTTCAGCTACGTCTGTCAGCTGCTAGATGAGGTCTTCTGTCTGAAGATTGGGAAGAATACAAGAAACGTCTCAGTTTCTCTCAAAGATAGTATCACTGAAAAGAAAGGATATTTCTAAAAACGTACTACAGTGTATTTTATTCTTCAGCCTGCAAGATGATGCTGAGTTTTGGATCCTGGAAAAAACATCTGTTCTGTTATTTTGTTGACCTTTTTTTTTTCCCCTGTAGATTCCATGCATGTGTTTTCCCCCACTCCATTGAAGATATGAAATGTAAGGTGTAATTTGCAGGAAAATTGCTGTAGCACTTTGAGGACTTGATGTGATTATGTTTCTATCCTTCCTCCAGAAATCAAACAGATGTAAAAATAACTTCTGAAAGACAGGAGTCGAAATAAATTGAATGATAGCAGACAGTTACAAGGTGTCCAGTAGAACTTCTAGCTGACTGTCAGAATAGATCTTTTTTTAAGCATGAGTGGCAGTTCCATTAACAATTTTATTTATTTTCATATTTCAGTCTTTTTCCTTAGATTTTATTCAGGGGTGAATCTATATTAAACACTGAACACTGGGGCTCTGCTCCTGACAGAAACACATAGTGAAGTTTTGAAGACATGGTTGCTTATTTGTAATGAGTTAACCTTACTCACTTTTCTTTCATCCTCATCATTATTACATACTGAGTTTGAGAAGGAAGTGAAAGGGACCAATCAGTGGAGAGAAGCATAATTGTAATCTCAGAATATTCAGGAGTTGTAAAGGGAAAGTTAGGAGTGGCTGTAACAGTGCTCTTACAGATGTTGTATTAGTTGGTGTAATGCATGTCTGTGATGAGTACGTATGGAGTTTTAGTGACGAGCAATTGATCTTTATTTTTTATATTGTCACAAAAACAATCTCAGAGGCCTTGGAGGGGAAAGTGCTAGTGCTGCCAGTATCAGCTGTCAAATGTATCATTACTCAAATTGGCAAGTGAGGTTGCAAGCCAATTCTAGTTTGCTGGCTCACATTAATGAGCAAGGAAAAAGGAAAAAGAGGTCTGTCAAATAAAGTGTGAACTCAGTAGAAATTAGAAGGGCTCAGAGGCACACTGTCTTACATTGTCCAAAAAATTTTAAGTTTCCTTATTTTTTGAGGGAACTATTACTCTGCTTAGGTATGCTCTTTCATATGACGACATTATTTCTGTGTAATATTTGCTAGTACAGTTGTGTAGGTGGGTTCTTGATTTTGATTCTCTTTTGAATTACTATTGTATTCTATATTACATTTTTGTTATTCGAGTAACTGTCTTGTTCTGTGAACATTGGGATATATCTTTATTGATGAAGATCCAAAAATATTATATTAACAGATACTCTGAAATATCTGTACTTCTTTAGATCATTGAAGTTGGATTATGTGAAGTCTTTGAACTGATAAAGGAGACGAGATTTTCTCATCCATCCTTGTGCCTCAGGAGCCTCCAAGCCCTACTTAATGTGCTCCAGGGCCAGCAACCAGAAGGCCTGCAATCAGAGCCTCCTGAAGTCCTAGGTAATATCTCATCTGTTACTGTATTTGTATTAACATAATCTGTTATTGTGTTGGACAGAAGAAAATGGTTCCTAGCAAGTATTTGTGAGATAGTAACATGCTTGTTCTGAACTGACTGACTTTATTCTGGAGTGTAAACTCTTTATGGTGTATGTAACTAGTACTTTCTAAGCATTAATCTTCTGTGGAACAGGAACGTTAACATGTAAAGGTGTGTGTGTGTATATAGATATAGTCATATTTTGTTGCTGTGTAATGCGAGTTTCACTGACACATAGTAAACCTTATAACCTTACAAATTGTGATTCATTTGTCTTACTGCAGCTATAAAATACTTAGTCTTATTGGAAAGAAGATAGTTCTACAGTGAACTTCTCTTGCAACCTGCTGCTGTAATCAATGGCTTAGCTATTTAATGTTGTAATTTGTATAAAGCTGCTAAAGAAAGTGTCAGAATGCTTGCTTTTATTTCCTCTGGCAATCCAAAAGCTTCCCTGAAAATTAATTTTGCTTTTAATGATATTGAAAATAAAAGTTGAACTCTTGATGGCTTTCAGCGTATGATTGGCTATGTCCTTTAAGTTAAAATCCAATTATCTTTTGATAATTGATAGTTTTTACTGGTTTATAGAACTGCAAGGAAGACTAGGCTGTAGCATCTGTTGTTTAAAAAAGAAAAAATAAAATATATCTTCAGACTTTCTATGTATGTTTTCCTACGTTATGGCTCAACAGTATTCCATTTCTAAAGATGATCGTAATTTGCTACAGAAAGCTTTTATTTTGTATTGATGCACAGAGTATTAAAAAGCTACAAAGAAGGCTGTGTTTTGATTACTGCCTTAGTGATTATTTGTATATACTATCAAAAAAATTGAGGTGGATTTCTGTTCACACCTTGATTGTTACAGATGTTCAGCTGCTAAACAGTGCTTGAAAAGAGGCATATGATCAAAATAATTTTCAAGCTTTGATTTGAAATGCTTGTTGCTGAGAACTAGGATGTGCTTCAGCATGGGTAATGGTCATAAAGATTAGACAAGTTTGGTCAAGACCTACAAATCATCTCAGTGATGAGGTAGACTGAATAGGCAGGTAAAGTTACTCCTTCTGGCCCATTTCTTATTGATGTGTTCCACTGTAACAGAAGGACTTAGTTTTTCTTTTTCTCCAGCCATTGTGATTATAAAGACTCGACATTTTCTGGCTGAAAAAAAATGAAAAGTTAAGGATGTTTTAGGCCTATTGAAATGGGACACTTTCTTTTCTGTCTGGAAATAAGGCTGAACTTAATGGCTGAGGAAGGATGTATCATGTATTTTGTAAGTTTAATTTCCCATTGCCTGGAAAATTGCTTGGTATGATTTTGTGACTTGTAATTGCTGTGTTTTATCTGCAGAATCCCTGTTCCAACTTCTTCTGGAGATAACTGTCCGTAGCACGGGAATGAATGACAGTACAGGACAGTCCTTGACAGCACTTTCCTGCGCTTGCCTCTTCAGTTTGGTAGCTGCATGGGGAGAGACAGGAAGAACATTGCAAGCAATCTCTGCTATCCTCACCAATAACGGCAGCCATGCTTGTCAGACTATTCAGGTCTTGAGCTAAAACTTCTCTGTATCTGGGAATTTATGTAAATGATGTGTACATGAGTTCTGAGATCTATTGCGTAAATTCAGTTAACTTTTTTTGCCTTGCTGTTTTTGAGGTAAGAGTAGGTATTTCTTTGTCTTTCTTGACTTGGGGATAGAACAGAAAATACATTTTAAAAAAAGTAATGTTTTTCACTCGCTCACTATTTCTTTTACTGTTTAGGTGCCAACCATTTTAAACTCTCTTCAGCGGAGTGTACAGGCAGTTCTGGTGGGCAAAATCCAAATACAGGACTGGTTCAGTAATGGGATAAAGAAGGCAGCCCTGATGCACAAATGGCCATTGAAAGAAATATCTGTAGATGAAGATGACCAGTGTCTACTTCAGAGTGATGGTTTTTTCCTCTATCTGTTATGTAAAGATGGACTTTACAAAATTGGCTCTGGATATAGTGGGACAGTGAGGGTAATGTGATTTCTTCTTGTCTGATGAATGATAGTTAATATTTTAACTTAACTTTTATGATGTTCTGTTTCCATTGAGGATCTTTTGTAGCTTACTAATGATCAGTTCTTTTACAGTTTGTCTCAACTTTTTCTGTGATTTCTGTGAGAATATTACAGCATTTTCTTACAATTTTCACTTCTCAATATAGTTGAAGACGTTGTTATTTAGATGGTAAATGATTATGTGTAAAATTGTCAGTCTGATATTTGTTATGTGATTGGAGTATTTTTTTGCTTTTCAGGGCCATATATACAATTCTACATCCCGCATCAAAAACAGAAAGGAAAAAAAATCTTGGTTAGGCTATGCTCAGGTAGGTGAATACTTAAAACATGTGCCCCATGCTCCCATCCCTCATGAGTAATTTAAGTAGATGTTGGCTTAGAGTAAGCTTACGTGTATTGTTCCTTTGGCTTTAGTTATAAAAGTCAATTTTTTGGTACTGACTTTTAAATTGTGGAAGATGAAGAACATCTGATGGTACTGGCATATAGAAAGGAGTCATGAAGTGTCATTGATTTCTGTTGTCACTGTAAAGACTTTCTCAAAATATGATGGTTTAACAAGTAAATTTATGAACTGTACAGTCAATTGATGTGTGTTTCTTAAATAAAGGAAGTCAGTGGATGTAAAAATGTGCTGTTCCAACACAATAGTTTAAAAAAATACTTGAAATATCTATTTATGAAAATTGATTTTAAGACATTTGCAGTAAAATAAGGAAGTGCTGTTTTTGCTGGGGGAGGATTGAGGGTGTGTAAACCATAAGTAGAGATAATTGTTGATGTTACCACTGCAGAGTTAGCTATATTTGGATGTTTTGGTTTTTTAGACTTAGTTTCTGGAATATCAACCACCTTTTCTTATACCTTTGGCATTCATTATAAAAATAGTGCAGTTTTTTAGAATCCTGTTATTACCACTGAGTGCTCGCTCTCTCTCCCCCCCCGCAACCCCCCAAAACCAAACAAACAGCCCACCCCCAAACAAAAAAAATGCCACAACAACCCAAAAATTAAATTTCGGAGAACAATTAATTTACTTCATTTTTTAACTACTGAGCAATTTTTATTGTAATTAAGTGTACTCCTTGCCACACTTTTGAAGTGAGATATATACAGAATATGGTTTTGTTTAGATTTGAAAAAGATCACCAAAAGGTGTACTGGCACAATACAAATGTTTGTGGTTGCAGTCATTCAGGAGCCTGTTTTATCAGTTTGGAAAGGAATAGAATCCATACAGTTTCACTATATAGACTTAGACATTTGGACATCCTGTACATATCTATAAATATATTTGATGTTCTTTGAGTGTTTGTACAGGTGTATGCATTCACACAGTGACTGCACTCAAAGGCACTGCTAGTTGGAAAAATGTCACTCTGGGGCTATATTTATAGGAAGATATGTAAGTTGCACTTACTGCTAAGTATGTGTCTGTAAAAGAGGCAAGATGTGTTCTCAGTCTCATTTCCCTTCAGGTGCATGCTTCAAGTTAGCTCAAATTCAAGTGATTTTTCTCACTTCATGTAACTTTCTTTAGACTGAAGCTTTTCGATCTACTTTAATGCTCTTTACTTAATTATCCTAGTTTGTGTGGGTTTGTTTTTCCTCATTTCACAAAGATTGATTTATCCAGGAAAATTCAACTCGTTTTAGACGGGAGGAGGAGAGTTGGTTGGATTTTTCTGTTGTTGTTAGATGATTGTAATTAGGGTCTCTGACTCTTTGACAGATGAAGATATTCTGAGGTTAAGCCTTAGTAACGTCCCTGTGACATGCATCTGTTCTTATATGTGTAGAATCCATATCTGAGGCCAATCATGCTTCAAGCAAGTGCAAGCCATTGTCATTTCTCTTGTTATGTCACTGCTGTTGTTAGAATCATTATGTAGTCATTATGCATATTGGCCTTTGCAACCCTCCTGTATGTGAATACTACTTTGCTTGGCCTCAGTCACCTTGAATGAATATGTTCATAAGTGCCCTTAAGTAATCTTTTTCCTTTCCTGTAGCTGCTTTTATAGCAGAATTGCTTTCTAAGTGTAAATTCCCCACCTGTTTCTACCCTGCTCCCTCAAAAATCTTTCAAGGGTTCACAGGCATTGTGGGATCAAAAAAGATACAAGAGTAATGTTGCCATATTGCTTCACATGGATCTGTAGACATTATGCAAATGTGGGGGCTTATGCAACCTATCTAGTTTAAGCTAAAGCAAAACTTCTTTGACTGTGTGTGTTTAAAAGTGCACTCAAAGTTATAGGTATAAACGATAAACCTCAAATGTGAGTTTCAGGTAGGCAAATCTTTTTACTGAGTAACCTTCTAAACTGATGACTGAATCAAACCTTTAAAAAAATATGAACATACATATGAACAGAGAGAGAAGATGCTATTTTGGTATACCAAGGGAGACTTCTTGATGTGGGTTGCTGACCAGAATAGGTAATCTTGGGTAATGAATGTATTCTGCATGTGGAGAAACAGAAAGAAGAAATCATTAGTCCCAAATATCTCCCTTGCTCTAGGTCTGGTTAGGAGTTGGGAGGTGAGCAGTATAAGAACTCATTGTATGTAACCTTGTGTCATGGCCGCTGTTACCAAAATCACCATATACTTTGCAGGAATTTCTTTGGTGAAGAGCTCAGAAAGAATAAATACATGGACTCATAGTTACTTAACATATTTGAAAAATTCCCTAGTTTTTAATGCACATATTAATATTCATTAATGATCACTCTTCTATATATGTGTCTTCTTCCCAGAATTCCTGTGAATCTTTTGTTGATTTGGAAAGTGAGACAGGAACATTGGTTTTTGCTGTGGCTGTGACCTTTAGCTGTAATTGTATACACATATGAAGAACAGAATTGCTATATGTGGCTTCAAAAGCTGTATACGAGTTTCAGCATGCTCATCCATAGCATGTGTAAAGTATAGAGGAAGGACATCAGATTTCTGGGTTTTATTACAGAATTTGATTAGTGGAAAAAAGTTGATTATCGAAATGAAGCAAATTTGATGTAAAAGCTTTCAAAAATTTTTAAACAATACCTAAAATAATGATTGCAGTTTTTTCACTTTTGACAATATCCTTTGATGTATTTAAGAATATTTTCATACCAATATATATATTCTTACTCTTACCAGGGTTATTTATTATATAGAGATGCAAATAATCACAGTATGACAGCCGTAAGAATAAACCCTGAAACTTTGGAACAAGACGGTACAGTTGCTTTGCCAGGTAAGAATCTCCAGATACGAGAAGATGGTTATAGTTCACTGTTTACATGCTATGTATTTTCAGGTAAGCAGAAGAGAAATTGAGACAGATTTTGAGATCACAAAGAGACTGCTTTTTTATGACTTTGATTTGCTGTGTTAGACTAGCTGCAGTATTTCATTCAGAGGTCTTGCATCTTACTCCAACTACTGGAAGAATATTGCAAAATTTTAGAATGTATGGTCATATTAATTTAAAGACTCCAAGAGCTTAACTTCCTTCTTAAAGAATTTTTATTTCTTCCTTGTTTGAACTTTGAGCGTTTGGCTCAGATACGACTTTGTTTCCAGTATCTGTTACATGTAGGTAGTTACAGACTATGACCAAAGCCATTTTTAAATATAGGTAGAAATGTATCCAAAAAACAAAGGAGGCTAATGAACACTGATGGACCATGCTTCTGATGTTTAAACTGGTGGGGATTTTTGTTTATTTGTTTGGGGATATTTTTCTGTAGTTTAGTTTTTGTTTGGGTTTTCTGTTTGGCTTTTTTCCTTGGCTTTTTTGCAGAGGAGCCTCATAACTTGGGTCTCTGTTTAGAAAATGAGGATGTTCCTGGAACATGTTTTAATGGCCTCCTGGTGAAACACATCTGTTCTTAGCCACTCATGTATGTGAACAGTAGAAGGGCACAAGAATATCTTTTGATTGAACAGTGATAGGCTTATTCTATAGATGAGAAGTAAGATTTTGCGTTGTATCCTGACAAAAATAAGAAGGCACTGACTGAAACCTCAGAAAAATTCTGTAGGCTTTTTGTATTTCAAACACAAACAGTAATTTTTGAAACAAACTATGAATGTAGAATCTAGTCTATGCAACTTTCTGCAAGTCCTTAAAATGTGGATGTCTATTTAAGCTGCTTGGTCTTTGTGGGGCTGTATGAGAAATTTGAGTGAGGGCACATTCAAGGACCTGACAAATTGCCTTGTAGGATTGCTTTTCCACTTTTTTCACCTCAAGGCAGCTTCTACAACCAGTAGGGTCCTTTGAGGTCCTTAATTAAGTTACCATTGGTAAAGAAATCGGTGCATTTCATGAGTCTTGAGAGACACTTGAGCACATTTGAAGTCTACAACTCTGAACTGTTAGCTTTATCATGCAAATTTCAGTGACAAGCGTCATTCTGCAAGACAGCCTTGTGTTTATACTATAAAAAGGCACAAATTAAACAAGAGTATGCCTTCTAAACAAAAATGTATTAATCTTTCAGTGCAAAAGCAAATCTTATAACTGTGGGAATACCCATTCAGAAATCCCTCAAACTATTTCACACAATTGCATTTCGTGTGGTTTGTGATGCTATGAAAGTGGATGCTAGATGTTCTTCATAACTCTTACCCTTTGTACTTCAGCCCTTGAACTTTGCTGTTTTGCTTTATGCACTTCTACACACTTATCTCAGTGTTATATTGTGAGCAGATATGGCCTTGTTCTTTTGGCTAGGACAAATTCCAAGGGGTCCACTTCTGGTTATTTCTGTTTCCTTTTAGAAGGAAATAAATGAAGGTGGGGGGAAGGGTATGTGACCTATCCTGAGGAAGCCTGAGTAGGTACATATCTCTAAACAGTAGTGGCTGCCCCACTGTAATCTTAATAATGACCTGCAGCATGTTGTAGTTCTGAAAAACCACATGGGATAGAACTAGAGGGCAGTGACCTTGCTAACAGCTGAATACTGACATGACTCCAACTATTTGCTCCTAGTTGGTATGGTGTTCAGACATGGCTCTATCTGGAGTTAATCTCTTTCAAATTCCTGGGCTGTTGATATTGCGTTTAAATAAGGTATTCATATTTATTCTTACAGGGATGCGTAGGAGATTAGGAGTTCATTAGGAGATGTGATTAGGAATTGATCCTAGCTACAAGTTGCAACCTTTGGAAACTCAGTGAACTATGGAACATTATCTTCTCCTTTCTCAGACAGTAGGATCCACCAGCTTCTTGAAACCATAAACTTCTATTTCAGAGGGCAGTCTTTCCGCTCTGATCGATGATCTAGCAAATCTGACAACATATCTGGAACTACCAGACTGTATGTCATCATTCTTGTATCTGATGCCTTTGCCAAACTTCATACACTGTCCTTGAGCTGTGGATCTGTCTACCCAGTTCCAAATGTCATAAAAGAATCCCTGAGTTCTATGAGATTTTCTAGGTGATTGGACCTGAATTTACAGAGGAGGTTTTCATCTTGACCGTTTCTTTAACTGTAATTCTTACTACCTACCTTAGAGAAAGGTTGCTATGTTCAGCTGAAGAAGTTGAAGTTACATGGTATATGGTTTCATTGTTCTTTGAAATTACACATTAATATCTTGGAGCTCAGGACTATTCACTTAGTCTGAAAAGTACTGCTAACTGAGGGTAGCCTAAATGAACTCAAGAGTACTTATTAGCCAGGCACAGGATGCACTATGTAAATATACAAGGTGATGCTTGACAGTCAATATCTCCTGAAGCCTCTAAGGAGGCTGTGATTAACAGATGTCTGTAGTTATGTCCTTTAAGTAAAACATAAGCCCTTTCTGTTACAGTAATCTCCAGAGAGAAACCTTGGATATCTTTGTAGCCAGAGTAATTTCCAAAGATTGAATAAGACTACAATTGATCATAAGAGCTCCTTGCTAGCTGAGACACTATACTATCCTACTTGTCACAGATATTCCATTTGCCTTCCATTTTCTACTCTCCCCATTAATTTGATATTTAATGCTGGGCCTGGATGTTATCTAATCAAGTGCTAATATTCAGGAAGTCTTCTGA
This sequence comes from Buteo buteo, assembly GCF_964188355.1. Taxonomy (NCBI): domain Eukaryota; kingdom Metazoa; phylum Chordata; class Aves; order Accipitriformes; family Accipitridae; genus Buteo; species Buteo buteo. The sequence goes on from NC_134184.1 coordinate 16,439,653, forward strand.
AGAACATACATTAAAAGAAAGAAAAAAAAAAAAAGGCAAGCATCCCTGTTCCAGGTTTCTTCTATGAACACACCTACCAAACATACAAACAACCCCCAAAAATGTTTACTGGGAGGCTTGCCTTTTCTTGAAATGACTCAAGAAATAGGCCAAACAGTGTAATATGGACCCACTGGTGGCCAGAATATCCTCTTTCCTTGACTGTTATGCTTACATGAGCATGTAGTTTTCAGCTATTCAATGGATCTTAATACTTACTAACTTCCTATAACCTTTCAGAAATGTCATTTAGATAATTTTTGAAACTTCAAGTTACTAACAACTCTTGTTTTATCACTAATACCACATTGCAGCATAGAGAATTAGTAACATGAACGGACTTTGGTCATTAAATCCAAGATTATTTTTGAGAGAGCAATTTTTTAAACTTAAGTGTATCTGTCATTCTCCATCCTGCTTGCTGCTTACCCTCTTTGTGATTCATATCTGTGTGTGCTCTAAGGGGGAGGTTGCCTAATTTAGGTCTGTTACTTCAAGATGGGAGAATTAGAGAAGGCCACTTAATGCATATTCTATTCCTGGTAAGATACTATATTGGACTGGGCAGTATAGTACTAAAAAGTAAACAGGTTTATGGGTTTGTGAATACTGTGGGGGTTTTTCAGCTGTATTATTTTTAATAAAATGCTCTAGCTAGCTAGCAAAAAATAGCAAATGGTTGTGCCAGAAGGATACTATGGATATATTATGTGTGCTTCATTTAGCATTAAATTTGTTAGATAAAATGACTGATACTGGATCTTTGTTCAGGTTATGAAACAGATTATTTAGAGTGTAAAGTAGCTGTCCTGTAGTATTTTTGGAAGAGGTCTACTTCCTGTGTAATCAGTGAAACAAGCACCACACAAGCCATATAATACCAATCCCTTAGTAGCTCCATCAGCAGAGCAAGAAGGGAAGAAGAGATGGTGTAGGGACATACTTTTAAACTTGTAGAGAAAGTGGCCTTTTTCTTTTTTCTCCTAATATGGGCAGAATTCTTTCCCTGCCTTTTTTTCTTGGAAATAGTTGACCTGTTTTCAATAAATGTATGATGCATTCGAGTATATGCTTTATAGTTTTCCAAAAAATGTCGATTTAATAGTTTGGTGAAATTTATGAACAATGGAAAAATGAGATGAATAATGAAGAGTTTGATTCTGTTTCATTTATTTCTGTAGGTTTTATAAGCTGGACTGATGAAACTTTTCTTTAAAGATAATGGCCCTTATTTAAAAAAAAAAGTCTCTGGGGAAGGAGAAAGACTAACACTCCCAGAAAATTAGAATTTAGTTGTGTTGTAATAGTTTAGAATACCCCTCACAGGTGAATATTAAATTTTTTTGTAGTTAAATATTGGGGTAACCCCTTACATTTCATACAATGAGAAATGCTTTAATAACTCTTAAAGGGTGTCATGGTTTAACCCCAGCCGGCAACTAAGCACCACGCAACTGCTCACTCACTTCCCCCCTACCCAGTGGGATGGGGAAGAGAATCGGAAAGAAAAGGTAAAACTTGTGGTTTGAGGTAAGAACAGTTTAATAGAACAGAAAAGAAGAAACTAATAATGATAAGGATAACAATAATAAAATGACAATAATAATAAAAGAATTGGAATATACATAACAAGTGATGCACAATGCAATTGCTCACCACTCACTGACCAATGCCCAGTTAGTTCCCGAGCAGCGATCCCCTCCTCAGCCCAACTCCCCCCAGTTTATATACTGCGCGTAAGATCGCATGGTATGGAATACCCCTTTGGCCAGTTGGGGTCAGCTGCCCTGGCTGTGTCCCCTCCCAACTTCTTGTGCCCCTCCAGCCTTCTTGCTGGCTGGGCATACGAAGCTGAAAAAGCCTTGACTTGTTGCTAAGTAGTGTTTAGACTAACTGAAAACATCAGTGTGTTATCAACATTCTTCTCATACTGAACCCAAAACATAGCAGTACACCAGCTACTAGAAAGAAAATTAACTCTATCCCAGCTGAAACCGTGACAAGGGACAAAAGAGTATTATATGCTTTTGGTGAGAGAGGAGATCCTAGCATAAAATAATGTTATCAGGACAGTATGATCTCTCTTTAGACCAACTACAACTCTCATAGTCTGATTGTAGTGAGAATGAATTAGAAGCAGAGAACAGTGTGTGTATGTTAATATAAACTGATGCAGTGCACTTCATCTTTCTCTCACAGATTGTCATACTGAAGGGCAGAATATCCTTTTCACTGATGGAGAATATATTAATCAAATAGCAGCATCTAGAGATGTAAGTATTACATATGATGGGTGAACTATTTTTCTCTCAACTGAATTGTTTTATTTTACAATACTTAGAGCCTCCTTTTTGCTTAATGTTTGGCTTTTTCTTCGCTAACACAACTAAGACAGACGTCTATGTAACTAGAGATAATAAGAAACTGCCATATTTGTGCATAAAGAGCAGTATTTTGGTATTTATCAACACAATTTTGATTTGTGATGGATTTTTCAGGTTTCTTTTTATTTTTGAGGTAAGTTTTAAGAAAAACTTTGTTGCTTTTTGTGAGAAAAAAATCTTATACATGGAATAATGGCTTTTTAACATGTTATTCTGCAGGGCCTCTGTGGGATAAGCTTCTCAGGGCTTAATTATAATTTTTTTTTCTAATTTAATTTCCTGTAATTGCTTTGGTACTTTTGGGGGAATTTCAGCCAGATTTAATAGAAAAGGTATGAAAGATACTACGTTCCAATAGATTTTTATATGAAAATTGCCTATTGGCCAAAGCTGTGGAAACCCAAATAAGTGTTTCTACTAGCGGCAAGACAGTTCTAGCTGTTCTTTTTTGTTCGGCAGACAGTTCTTATTAGTTCTGGACTGGTCACTGTTTTTTGACAGTGAGAAAGCTGTAAAACAGGGATGGGGCAGGGGTGGGGTGAGACAGGGTTGGCAAAAGATACCAGATATGCAACTATAAGAAAACCAGGATTAATCCATTTCCTTGTTAATGGAACAACTTTTTTTTAACATGGCCAAATGAAGATACTTCATCTGCACTTGTAGACAGAAACCTGTTTCAGCTACTCTTCAAAGCACTCACTCTTAAACTGCATGCAGAATTTTGGGCTCTAAATCTGAAGATATTGAGGGCTTAAAAGATAGACGTAAATAGTTATAAAAGCAAGTTTTCTGTAGTGAGATTCAGAGTTAATTATTTCTATAGCAATTCACTATTTTTATAGTGTTCATAGTGTGTTTTCATAAAATTCAGTATGCGTTTAAGGTCTGTCAGATGCTTATCTTCAGCTCATCCTGTTTGGCACTTTCTTCTTTTCTCCTCTATAATAAATGTTACTTTATCAGTGTGTTCTCTGATAATTTACTCTGAAATAGTATTATACTGATGTACTTGGGCCATGAAAAGTAAATTAAAGCATTTATTATACAGTATAAAGTAGATTTTTATTTATTTATTGCAGGATGGCTTTGTAGTGCGAATATTTGCAACAAGCACTGAGCCAGTACTGCAACAAGAACTGCAGCTTAAGCTTGCGAGAAAATGCTTACATGCCTGTGGCATCTCATTGTTTGATCTGGAGAAAGACTTGCACATTGTCAGTAAGTTCTCTTCTTTGAAGGTTAATAACAAACCTAATAATTCAAATAATAAAACCGAAACACTGTCCTTCCCTTTTTTTGCCTTATTATGTGCAGGAAGGTATAGCTCCATTATAAACACGTGGAGAAGTACAAGGGTTTTAAAACTGCTAAAGCATTGTTTGACTCAGTAATCCATACGCTCATTTTGAACCACCTTTCTGTCTATAGCACTATCCATGTTTTTCCAGTATTTTCCTCTAGTTGTATAATAAATATATAATTGTTTGAAGCTTGGACTTCGTGATAGTGCTCGTATAACATGTAGTTAAGCTATAGAACTCCTTGCTGTAGGTCAAAGTTAACAATAGTTAAAAGGACTGCTGGCTGAATTAATGGAAAAGAAATGCATTGAAAGATACTAAATATGTGGAAACTACCTTTGCATCAGAATTTGAGATGCAAAATTGTTGGTGTCTACAAAGGTGTTCTGGAAAAATATTACTTGGCCTTTGCTTTGGGTTTTTTTGCTGTTAGGTGTCTGCTTTGGGCACTATCAGAACAAAAGCATATTTGGCCACATGAACCTTTTATATGACCAACTTCAGTTGCTTTTATGCTGGTGCTTTTTTCCCATTTGAACAACTCTGCCAGTCTAGCCCAGTAAGCCTTCTTGTGGCAGCAAAACTTTGTTTCACTTGTAACTTCCTTAGAATCTTTGTTACGACAAACTCTCCCTGGCAGAGTTAGGTCCGTAAACTGGTCTGTGAAACTGCCTGGTTAAACTGTCCAGTTAACGCAATCTTACTTGTCACACAGGTACAGGGTTTGATGAGGAATCAGCTGTCCTTGGTGCTGGAAGAGAGTTTGCACTAATGAAAACTGCTAGTGGAAAGGTACTGAAAATGTTCTGTAATAAATAGCAAATTTCATCAATGTATTTCTACATGTTTTTTAATTTAATTATTATTTTCCACAATTCCTTTTTGCCTCTTTAGTATGTTAGAATGTATTTATATGACTGTTTTTCAATACATTTTCAGAGCCCACTTTAAAGGGAAAAAGGCAAATGGTTATTTGAAAACATAAACAGATGGTATTGCAACCATTGAGAAATCTGTGGCTTGAATCTATAGGAATTTCTACAGTCAGTCTTACCTAGAGACAGTGTGAGGGTTTATTTTAGATTTGGGGGACAAAATTACCTTTTGTCTACAAATGATGTGCTAGCACATTTGCAAAATTTTTTACCCCATAACTTTCCATAAACAGTCTGACCATAGTAATTTATTTAAATCACAGCCTGAGTTTTCCAGTCCTTCAGAGAACTATTGACTTCCCCTATGCAAAGTTTTCAATTGATTTCTTTAAACCTATTCTTAATGATTTGATATGTTGGTTCTGCTCAGTGGAGACTGTTTTTCAGAGGCATTTGCATATTCATTGAAGCTGAGAAATAATTCTGCTTACTGTCACTATGACTTTTTACATTATTTACTGTGTTTCTATTTTGGTTTGGGAAACTAATGTTATTTTACTTGTATAAGCATAGTTCTTTGTTTTCCTGTGTTCAGAATTTTATTGCTTTATTGGAATGAAGGCCTTGCTCTGCTGCTGTCACAACAGTGAGATTGGTGAAAATGTTCATAAATAAACGTAACTATTTTTTCCTAATAGAATTTAGTAGTTTGAAACAGAATTTGATCAAGCAGAACTCTTTAGACATTGGAGGAGACAGATTAATTTGATCTTCAGACTAACAAATGCATCTTCAATATAAAATTAACAAATTTCCTAGTTTTGATCGCTAAAGTTATGTGTTTAGGTATGAAACACACTTGGTAAGACAATGAAAAATGGCTTTAGGTGCCCACATAGGTTTAACACAGCCATTTTATATTACTGTTGAGTAACATGGTTCTAGAGGAAACCTTTTTTTAGTTCATATCAGTTTTTCATTTTTTCATGTGAAATATTTTAGTCCATGTTATTTATGTATTCAGTGGCCACTGTGAATTTACTGAAAATGTTTTAAAGATGTGTTGAAGCATATTAAAATTTGTAGTAATTGGTATTTTTAATTATTTTTATTATAATACTATGTTGTTTTTACACAGACCAGACATTTCTCTGAAGTGTTTTAAATGCTTGGTTTCCTCTGAGTAGTTTCTTCTGAACAATTCTTTCTTGTGTGTTCAACTCATCTAGCCAAACAATTATATGTGAAAACTAACTCTGTGGCACAGTAGAAAGCGCATTTCAAAACAAGCAGAATCTAATTAGAATGTTTCCCCATTAAGTCAAAATTCATGGGTTTAGGATAGAGATATTGAAAGTTGTAAACAATGTCAGGAGAAGTTCTGTATGGTTTGAAATGACAGGATTTTAAAACAATGCAACTTTAACAATGAAGCAAGTTTGAAGTGCTGTGGCATAACTGAAAACACTGTTTTCTCCTAGATTTATTATACTGGCAAATATCAGAGCCTTGGAATCAAACAAGGTGGTCCCTCAGCAGGAAAATGGGTTGAACTCCCAATCACAAAATCTCCAAAGATTATTCAGTTCTCTGTCGGACATGATGGCTCACATGCCTTACTCGTGGCTGAGGATGGAAGCATATTCTTCACAGGTTCGGCTAGTAAAGGAGAGGATGGCGAATCAAGTACGTATTATGTTTGCTTGGCCAATGGTTAATAAAAGCCTATTAACCACCTTTTAATTTGAAAAGATGAGTTTTAACATTTTCCAAGAACATGTAGGCATGCCGTTGGGTTTGAATTTTACGCCAGCCACAGGTCCTGACAACCAGTGCCACTGTCTTTCCCAGCTAGAGATCTTGATCTCAGTTTTACCACAGTTGGGATTGTGTGGTGGGAGTGCTATTTTAGCATTGTCCTGAGAAAAGGCAGTCATAATTTTGGTCAAGATGCCATGCCGTCTGCCTGGGACTTTGTCTGAAAAACTGAAGAGCCAAACTTTTGCCTCTTCACTGTTGTTTGAGAGAACTTTGGAAATGGGTGTTTTGCCAGCTAATGCCTCTCCGTAATGGAGAGGTACAATGGTTAGAAATTGTAGAAGCACGGTCTTCTGTGCTTGGTCAAGCAGAGCCCTTCAGACATTAGAGAAGACAGATTAATTTGATCTTCAGACTAACAAATGCCTCTTCAATATAAAATTAACAAATTTCCTAGTTTTGATCTCTAAAGTTGTGTGTTTAGGTTGAAATACACTTTATAAGACAATGAAAGATAGCTTTAGATGCCCTAAAGCTGTGATCTGCTGTGATATTAAATTAAATACTTCACTTTAGGAAACAGACTGTTCTGTTATGTTGTGTTAGATTAATTTAAAAAAAAAAAAAAGAAGGAAGAATGTGTTTTGAAAAATACCTAGTTCCTGAGGATCTTAAAACAAAGTTGATATTTTTGAGTTGTCAGCCTCACGATGTGTACATTTTAATAGGATAATGTAATATATATTTCATAGATGGCATTTTCATATAGTGTTGAAGCCTAACTCAAATTCAAATTAATCTCTCAGTCTCTCTGTTGTAATAGTGTAGTTTGATGTTACCATTAAAATTAATATATTTTTCACAAAGCAGGTTTGTGGAAAACTTTGGTCTGCTAGCCATAGAATTTAAACACAAATTTAATAAGACTGAAATTTTGGTGCCTCAGTGCAGTCAGTTAGAAATATGATAAATAACACTCAAAAGTTGGTATAAAATTCAAGACTAGGTGGTAGTAGTAGATGGGTAGAATTCAAAAATTGATTTAAAATAAAATTTTAAAATAGATTTAAAATCCTGAGAAACAGCAGTGGTAGAGTCCAGCTTTGTCTCAGTCAGCTTGTGTAGGAGGTTTACTTTTCAAGAAAGTTGTTAACGAAAGCTCGGTGGGCTGCATACATGAGGTATGGCATAGCTCATGCAGAAACAAAGCATATTTAACTTGTTCCTGTGAAAGATTAACTACACTGACAGTATTCCCCAAGAATGTGTGGGGTTTCCCATGAAATATAACTAAAATACAGGCAAGAACATATTTTAAGTTTTGATAGTGCATATGGAGTGGATTCTTGAATGTATTCAGAGGAGAGGAACTTAATAGTAGTACTCCTGTGTAAAAGTCTTTGGATAACAAACATGGTATGTGCTATAGTAACTTTGTAGAGTCTTCTTAAATGCAAATCTACTGAAAACTGTGTGGGACAAAATCATACTACTTTTTCCAGTAAATGTAGAGTAAATTTAAGGGATTCAAATAAAAAGATTTCAGGAAATACATTTAAAAGCACAAATTTCAAGATTTCTTTGCACAGTTATTGGGAAGTTATCCAGAATACAATTAAACTGATTCTTTTTGTTGTATATTTAATTAATCTACAATTTCAGGTGAAACAAAAATTTAGCACTTTGAAGTAAATTGCTATCACTGCTTTTGTTTATACTAGCAAAATTTAGGTGAGAAGATTTAGTACTTACTAGATCTTATTGTAGAATCTACTCAAGGACATGATCAAGGTCTTTCTGAGTTCTTTGAAAAGAAGTTCAACTCTTTTCTGACTCATCTGGTTCTCTTTGTCACTCTAATTTGGCTCAGAGTGGATATGCACAAGTTTTAATTCTTCTCCCCTGTTTTCTTTTAAACCTGGGCAGGGAGACTGGGTTTCTGTCAGTAGGGTGGGTGTGTGTTTTTTGTAGCAAGCTGGTAATTGTCAGCAAATGGAAGTAGCTGGCAGTTCTCTGACTTAGGTGAAAATTCACAGGCAGTAATGGTAGCTGTTTGTTGTTTTATCCAAGTCTTCAGCTATGTTGTTACTGTTTTCTTTGAGGCCAGATTGCAAAAAATGATTTGGGGATGGGGTTTTTTAGTATTTTTTCTTCCTTTTTTCATCTTGTGGGAATCTGTTGTGACTCACAGGTTTTTCTAAACATGGTTCTAATAAATAGAGAATGTAATATTTTTCTTTTAAATAAATGAACTTGTGTAACATTTTTCTGTGAACTTATTGTGCATATATTGTCATATATATACCTCGCTGATAGCAATGAGGACTTTTTTTACTATGCGCTGCTTTGTAAAGTTCATAAAGTTAGTTCAATATATATATATAAAAAAGAAAAACTTGAAGAATCATTCCTGAAAGATACTTACCTAATCATGACTTTGCTTGCCATTGAATTTTTTGAGAGAAACCACTGTAATCCAATAAAAATTAGACCAGGAGATCACACAGATGGATATTTTTTCAGTAGCAGTCTAAAAACTAACCCCTAATTGTAAAACAAATGTTATTGTGCCTTTGAAGGTTTTTTGGTAGAATGACTTGCAATTTATTTATTTATTTATTTGAAGCTAAAAGCAGACGGCAGTCAAAACCATATAAGCCTAAAAAAATTATTAAAATGGAAGGAAAGATTGTCATATCTACAGCATGCAATAATGGAAGCAGTTCTGTAATTTCAAAAGATGGAGAACTCTACATGTTTGGAAAAGATGCCATTTACTCTGATAGTACAAGTAAGTTAAATATTTGTCTTCTAAGTGATTTCTCAAGTAGAGTAATTGAAATTAGTCTGGAAGTATTTAGCCTGTGGAAATTATGTTTGTGTGTTTCTTACTCTTCTAATAGATTTCTGAATTTCTGCTGATTCTGCCAAGTATGACAAAGATAGAAAGGCAGTTTCCTTAATTTCTGTAAAAATATATAGCAGCACTGGTGACACATACCCAAATGAATGCTTCCACTAAGGAGGAAAAAAAAAAATAATTTGTTGTATTAATCTGACATTAGAAGGCCACACAGGAAAAAGTCACAGAAATGAGACATGTTTTGGCATGAACAAAGGCTGCAGGAAACCAGGCCTTATATGTTTCTCTGCTGCTCACAAGACAGCCTGTTTTGAATTTGCAGGTGATCCAGTACATCTCAATAAAAATATTAAAGAAATAAACTCCAATGGTGTTATGACTCCTTTAGAATGGTTTTTCAGAACGAGTGATTTGCAGCAGGGTTTGATTTTTGGTTTTGGCTTTTCTTTCTTTGCAGGACAAATGGCCTAAGCCTAATTCTCCTTTCACTTCTTATTCTAGCACTTGTTTTTTGTAGCTGCTGGTTTTCTTCCTTGCTGTTAATTCAAAAATTGTCAGTATCCACTAGCAATTTTGTTGTATTGTTGAAATTTCCTTCTTGGGTAGAAAGTGCAATTTACCACTCAACTGTTTTATGTTTTATAGGTTTAGTAACAGATTTGAAAGGCCATTTTGTGACTCAAGTAGCCATGGGCAAAGCTCACACCTGTGTATTAATGAAGAATGGTGAAGTTTGGACATTTGGCGTAAATAATAAAGGACAGTGTGGACGAGACACAGGTTCCATGAGCCAGGGAGGAAAGGGTGAGGGACCTACATTATTCCTTTTGTTTTGTGTGCTGGAAAATATCACAAGTGAAAACATAGCTAAGCATTTTATTACAAAATATAATTTTGGTAACTAAAGCTTAAGTACCTGCAATGAGCTTAAAAAAAAACCCAGGTATGGATGCTTTCATTTCAACTGTCAGGTATTCGGTGTTTTGCACATACTCGTAAACTTAGTTATGTTAAAAAAAACCCTCAATTACTTTTCTTTTGTCAGTGAAAAAGATTTTCTTCAAAAAAAATTAATAAAACCAAACCTCATCACTCCTTGTCTTACTACATGCGGTTGACCCAGTAAGAAAAAATTTTCTACCTTTCCTTGTTTGCATTCAGTCTGGAGGCTGTTGTTTGCCTAAGTGGGGCATGAATGCACATTTACGTCTTTCTTGGCACAACTGAACGTTTCCATTATTCCTGAACATAGGTATGAAAAGTCAAACCTATTCACCTTTGCTGGATTGGAGTATTTTATACCTGACGAGTAAATGACCTATTACTTGTATACTGAATATAAATGTTTCATTTCCCTTTTAGTTGTGAAACCTAGCTATATACCCCAGCCCATGCTCAGAGAGGTTTCAAGAGTGTCATTATGCTGGCTGAGCATGCAAATCAGGCATGCCTAGTCATTTCTTTTAAAAGCTGATCTCTGAGTGTTCTTCAGAGCTTCCTTAGTAGCCAACTGTTGGTGGCCTCGGTAAACAGCTGTTGTTTCAATATCTTAATTAGGTTTTGGAGTTGAGAACATGGCAACAGCAATGGATGAAGACCTAGAAGAGGAACTGGATGAAAAAGATGAGAAGTCCATGATGTGTCCTCCAGGCATGCATAAATGGAAGCTGGAGCAGTGTATGGTGTGCACTGTATGTGGAGATTGCACAGGATATGGAGCTAGCTGTGTTAGTAGTGGGCGTCCTGACAGAGTACCTGGAGGGTAAGCAAACATATGGAAATACACTTGCTATAGTGTGTTGAATGGCTAAAGCATGTGTTGGATGTAAACTGAGTTGATGTGTTCTTAAACTTCAGTCTAAGGTAACATTACATCTAAAAAGAGTCTGTGCTTTTAAAATCTGAAGTAGGTCAAAATTTTTGCAAATAGCTTGTGATGGTTGCAGGTGATTTAGTTTTAAATGCATTTTTTTACATTTCTTTAGCATATAGTTCTTTACTAGAAGCTGTTGAATATGAACGCTAATACAATCTGTCTCTTGACAGAGCTGCTGGCTTTGGGATAACCTTTCTTTGTCCTATGATGGAAGTTTTTTTATCTTGCTGTTCCAGTTGCTTTTATCTATTACTTCAGGGTTGCACTCCATAAAGAGCCACTGCTTTACGTATTGCTGTTACTATTTCTCCAGCATTGCATGTGCTTGTTGTTTACTTGTTCGAGTTTTCCTGTGGTGTATGTTTAATTAAGTGAAGAATAGTTAGTGCTGAGAAGTCAGTTCAGATATGTATGGTCAGTGTATGTTCCCTGGTACCATGCAACACCAGCTAGGATTTAAACTAGCTATACTTTTTGTTTACCTAAGGAAAAATTACGTGTCCACAGATAGAACAAAGTAATAATGTATGTTTTAATTACCAAGGCATCAGTAATGCACGAAATAAGACAATGATGAAGCAACTTTGTTTGCTGCAGAATCTGTGGCTGTGGCTCAGGTGAGTCAGGCTGTGCTGTATGTGGCTGCTGCAAGGCGTGTGCTAGAGAACTGGATGGCCAAGAAGCAAGGCAAAGAGGAATCCTTGATGCTGTAAAAGAGATGATACCTTTAGATCTCTTGCTGGGTAAGTGATATGAATTAGCAAGATGGCTTTTAATTTTCTTTTTTACTGCACATTTGTTTTTTCCTCAGTACATCTGTTTGCACTCTTTAATAAACTCAATCCCACTGCTGACTTTTGGAACTTGAATTGGAATAGCAGGTTAGTTTAGAAATAGTTTGTTCTTTTCAGTTAATATTTTGGTTAGTATTTTGATTCTTCTGTATGATAAAACTTCGTATCTTAAATAATGCAGTTCTTTCTAATCAAATTACTAAACTTTTAGACTTACAGGACAGTTTTAGTATATTGTTAAAATGGATAAAATGCTGCTTATCTGGCAGATTTATTTATTGGTGATATAGCAAAGTGGGATCATTCTGGTAAGTGAAATATTTCAAAGTTGCCCTTATTGTAGACGTGTGCCATTTTGACCTGTGCAGTTATGATACTAATGCTGATACTACAAAGTTGTTCTTGTCCTTTTTTGATAGCCTGAAAATTTTTCTGTAATCTTTTTATCAGGGTTTTTTGCAGTCACATAAAAGATGGGGAATATTGTTTCTTGAAAACTTTTTTTTTCTGTTAGAAATTTTTAGAGAGAAAAAGCTTCCAGGAATGTGGAAATTACTTTTAAAAAAAACCTGAGACACTTCCCACCATCCCCTAGCCCCCCCCATCCCCCCCCCAAATACCCACCTTAGGGGAAAAATTACCAACAGGTATGATTATTGGAAAATACAGTTTGGGATCTTGCCTTATAAGATCTGTTATCACAGAATTTTTAATATTGTATTCTCTGTATTTACAACTGGGCAAATACAGGCTTTTGGAGATCAGACTTTCCTTCCTTGCTTTTTTTTATATTTAGATTTACATAGAGCCCTTAATCCTGCATGGATATATGGATATGGTATCTGGTATAGAAAAGTACCATAAAATAATCGGATGTGTGACTTAAAATATACATCTCACCAATTTATCGGGGCGGGGGGGGAATAGTAACAGTAGAAAACTATATACTATACTTTTGAGTGTGGGATTTTTTTTCCCCAAGCAGAAGTTAAATAAAAACTAGAAGTGGTTCTCTTGATAAGTTAACACTAAGGACCAAAAATAACCTCGCTGTGCAGTCCTGATACTTCCATACGGATATGTCTAAATATAATTTGCTTGTATATGGCTATCACAGAAGTAGGTTTATACTGATGGTGAATGTGGCAGTAGCAGCTCTGCTTCACAGCTCTATTCTCATGCATGACCAGGTGGAGTTACAGGTTTTGTGCTAAGCTCCGCTTTGCTAACTCCTCTCCTATCAGGATAGACAACAGCTCCTGGTCCTGTGTGGGCTTGGCATAGTTTGAGGTGAGGGCATGGACCACATTTGTTTGGAGAAAAGTGACAGTGCCGCCAGGTGGAGTTTTTGTTTGATGTTGGGGGCAAAGCATATTTTTGTTAGGTTGCTGCAATTTGCTGAAAAAACATTGGAAAAACATAGTGCTTATAGTAGTTTTATTGTTGCGTTCAAGTTAAGTTTTCTGTTTAAAAAAGTGCTTATCGGTTTGTTTCAAATTCTTGTTAAATTAGCTAGTTTGGTAAATAAATCAGATTTACCTACAGATGTATACATGCATTAAAGTAATTGCATGCTTCTTAGTAAGCACAGAGTGTATAGTGGTAAAGCATTCTTAAACTAAAAACTATCTAATCTATTTTTTGAAAACATTTTCAAAATATAAGCAATTTTATGCTTGTTTTAATAATAATACTTTCTGAAACTTTTTTGGGAAAATTTGAGATAACCATAACAACTAAATATAAATATGTATATGCCTGATAGAAAGAAAGTACTAAATACTTTTCAGTGATATTGGAATTGTGGCAGATTTGTGAAAACCAGGAAATACAGAGATAAGGCCATAAACTCTTCTACAAATTTACTCAACTGCTTTATTTCTAAATATTGTGTCAGAGCCATGTAAAAAGCAGGTAGTAAGTAGGCTTCAGTTTTCATTTACTTAACTTCTAGGGTTTATTACCATCGTAACAATTTTTAAAGATAGTTTTACATATTTTATTTTCTTAATCTGTGTAGCTGTCCCTGTTCCTGGAGTTAATATTGAAGAACACCTTCAGTTACGGCAAGAAGAAAAGCGGCAACGTGTAAATAGGAGACATAGATTGGAAGAAGGAAGAGGTAAGTGACTTCCTTATTGATGAGGGGCTTGAACATTTTAAGCGAACAACTTAGTCTGTTTTCTAAGAATGGAAATTAATTAGTTTTGCTCCAGTGAGCCAATACAGTAACCAAACAAAAATCAGAACCTAAATAGCTAGTTTATGTTATTTAGCATGCTTTTGGAAAATGGTAAAAAATTTAACAAAGTCTACTTATAAGAATCAGAATTTTAATGGTGAGGAATAGCATTATGTATCACTTTCATGTAGTCAATTTTCATTTTTTGCTGTTTCCTAGTTGAATAATAGGTTTTTTTAAAGTGTTAGATGCTAAAACACTTTTTATATGAAGAGTTTATATACCTTTTTATATGAAAAGTTGAAATGACTGCAAGCCTGTCTAGTGCTAGTTACCTATAATATGAATTATTTATTATTATAATGAAAATATTATGATAATATAGAATTTCTGTTGTATAATAGTAAGCAGAATTTCTTTTATAAAATGAACTTTTCTATATTTGAATAGCATGGAAAAAATTGACACACTGACTGAATTAAAAAACCAAAACACTACATCATTTCAAAATTTTCTTGCCTTGTGTATTATCTGCTTCAGGAATTATTGTTGATTTTCCACACAAACAGTACATACCTTAACAGGTTTTCAGTACTCTTCTTGTTTTAAAATACCTCAGTGTCTTAATCTCGCAAATAATTAAAGATGAGAGATTTAGACTGATATAAAACATAATATTTTAGTGAAGCATGATGATATGGTTAGTAAGATTATTGTGTGTTGAGAAGAGGAACAACTTTATTGGAATGTTTTGCTCTTCAAGTTCCTGCTGTGTTAGTAAATACCATTTTGATTCTCCTTTTATGAATTAGATACTGTTTTTACTCAGATGCAAAATGTGTGTTGTGATCAAACTTAGTTCCTAGTCCCCACACCAGTGAACCTTGTGGGGCAAATTGTGGCTTTATTTCACTTGCATGTAAGAAATTACGGGTCTTACCACAAATAAGGAGCAACAAGGAAGAGAAAGCTGATAGTTTCCTATGCATGTGGAAAAGCATGGAATATTTCTTTTTCTTTGAATCTTTGTGGTTAATTTTAGCTGCAAGGTGGAGAGGGGAAGACTTTTTTCTTCCTTTGTCTAGGTTATGTTGGAGCTGCATTGCATACTGCTGGCAAATACTAGGTACAGCTAACAATAATTTTTTTCTTGAATCCTTATTGAATGCCCAGATATTATTGAAAGCTGCTGCTGTTCAGCCCAGAAAGGTAATGATGACAGAGCTGGGAGGTAAATTTCAGTTTGGGGTGGGGGAAGAGCATCAGAGAAACGTTTCGGTTTGCTTCCATTTCTGTGGTTAGAAGTAGAACCAGAGCAGCTTATCCCTTTTGTATGCCATCTTTCTCTTAAAATAAAATAAAATGTTTTGGATCTAACAGAGTCTCAGGTGATGAATATCGCGAATGTGGTGGTGGTGTTGGTTTGATAGGCATATAGGGACTGTAGCTAAAAAGATACTGCTGGACAGCTTGTTGCACACATCAATATTATATTCTGTATCAAAAGAACATTGAAATTCCATACCTATGTGGCTACTGGAGGTAGTGGGTATGTCTAGCTGGAAGGGTTGGAGATTAGTTTCCTATTTCAGTTCAGAATGACTTATGTGATAAAGCTGGGAATAGTGTTTCACAAATACTTAGAGATCTTGATTTACAAAATCAGGTATGAAAATTTGATTTTATAATCAATCTTGATTTACATAATCAGATGAAAAAGTTGGAGTTTTGTTGCTTCTCCATCCAAATGCTGTGGTTTTCCATGAGTTGGTGGAAAGAATAGTACCATTCTTGAGAACTCTTATGATGCTCTTCTTTTCATGAGAGAGACCAAAAACATTTAAATAATCTACTAGATCTTCATTTTGCTATGCAAAAGATTTTGCAACCTGAAAAAACTTAGTTATGCTAATATTATGAAGACTGGGCAGACTTTAGTTTTCCAAAAAAGTTCTAGTATTTGTGCATATGTAACTGAACAAATCCTTGCTAATGAAATCCTTGCATATTTAGAGATCCAAAGAAAAGTTTCAACCTTTTACTTCTCTGAAAATATTGATTAGTCAGTTAAAGGCCAAATTAGCTCTGTTAGGGTCTTTCCTTCAGGTATACACTATTTTGTTTGTCAGGATTATGATTTCTGGGTTGTAGTGTGTTATTCTGGGTTGTACTGTGTTAATGTGTGGCTTTTGTTCTTCTATGCCAGATCAGTGAGAAACAAAGCATGTGTAGTTTTTGATAGTCAAGAATAGGATCCATCACTGAATGTTGCTAATCACTCTTTAGTTACAATTGGTGACCTTTATTCAATATAAATATTTTCAGTAGATCTTGAATGTCTTATAAACAAGAGGACTATGAAAGCTTTCTGAGTAAATGTAGGAATATTTCATTCCTAAAACAAGCAAGCAAACAAAACAAAAACTCGCAAAGAAATCTCTCAGTTTCCCACTGAATGTGTTGAAATAGGAGTAAAGTTTAGGACAGAGGTGTAAGAGCACAAGTGCTGGAAGTGTACTGGTTTCCACACTGCAGATCTCGATTTATTGCTTAAAGATAATTCTGTTTTTTTCAGAAGGCTGTGAGAATGTGAGAAGAGCTTTTAAATAAACTATACTTAACTAATAAGCTGAAAATACAGAAATAGCTTAATATGGTGATAATAAATGGTCTTGCGCTTCCCTGGTATTTTACTACTTCTCTTTGTCAACCTATGATGTAAAACATTTAGATGACCATTACTGAGACACAGATTTGGTGTGTAGTTAACCAAGGTTTAACTTGCGATGCTCTTAGAGGAAGGGAAAATTATTTTTCATCAGTCTTATTCTACTTGGAACAACAAAAGAACCCATAGAAGACTGATTAATTTTAGTCAAAGCTACTGTGTTTTGAGACAGTATTATCTGAGGCTGCCTATATTTGGGCAATTTTTGATTTTTTTTTTTTTTCTGAAGTGTAACTGATTCAGTTAATTCAGTAATTAGTTTTATTCTGGTAGGCTGAGTATCATATGAATCTGTTTAACATCTGTCCCAAGCCACTATGAACTTGGAATCAGTTTGTCAGTAACACCATTCTCTGTTCATTGCTGAACATATACCTAAATATACAGCAGAACTATCTATT
Organism: Buteo buteo; assembly: GCF_964188355.1. Taxonomy (NCBI): domain Eukaryota; kingdom Metazoa; phylum Chordata; class Aves; order Accipitriformes; family Accipitridae; genus Buteo; species Buteo buteo. Next base: position 16,456,857 of record NC_134184.1, read on the forward strand.
CAAATACAATATTTTTCATTAAATATCAGTGCAGCTTCTTTCTATAGTTTTAGTTAAATATTTATTTTGATGCTTTCAGGACCTGGAGGTTATATTTGTTTCAAAGTTCTTTAAACCAAAACAATTCAAAAAAGCCCTTTTTACTTGAAACAATATCAAACCCATACATGACATTCTTTTTAAGAATGCTTTCAAGAGAAAGCTCTAGCCTTTTGTCCTTAATGACCAGCAGGTACAGTTCTGTGAAATTACATTGTTGTATTTGAGTTTGTGATTACTTTTTGAAAGAGGTGATAATTGTTAACAAAACTGATTTTTAAAGTAGAAATACTTATATTTCTCTTATAGTTTTAGAACTCAGATTTGCAATAGACTCAATGAGAATGGTTCTGGTTTATATTTACTGTTCTAATTTACCTGATGTGTTTATATACAGAAATGCATCTTTCACATTTATTTAACAATATATACACAGTCTAGTATACAGAAGGGAGAAAGTGTCAAAATTAAGATTATCATAAATCTTATTTCCATCTCATTCTCTATCACCCCCAAATTTCCCTGCATGCTTTTATTGGCTAGCATGCATCTCTTTTTTACCCCTATAAAAAGCCATAATAATTTTTCTTCCACATCTAATTTGTACAATTTAAGTGTCAGTAGAAAAGAGCTTTAAAAACACAGGAAGAGACATGTATCCTGGTTTTATTTTCAGTGTTTTGAACAAAAGAAGCAAACTGCAATTAACCTTAGTGCCTGCACAGCAGTGACATTCTCTGTGAATATTTCTGCCATAATAAATTACAACTCATAGTCTGAAAAATACAGTTTTAAAGAACATGCACCTTAACTAGTATCCCTGCCTCACAGGAATATTAACTTTTGTTTCCCTTAAGGCTATAGAGGTGGGACATTATCTCAGTATAATGTTTTCCACTTTATTGGAAGTGAAACTAAGCATTTGTCCCCAGTTTCATTTTCTGAAATATTTTTCTTTAAAATTTACCACCTGTTGACCTATTAGATAACTACTTTTCTATATTAGGATTTTGCCTCCATATTTTATTATTTTAAAAAAAAATAATCTTCAATTGTGTGATCGTGTACTATTTTTTCAGGTAGCCTGCTACTTTCAGTGCATTCCTGTAGAAGTCACCATTTGAGATCACTGATTTCAGTCTTCAGTAATCACAGCTTGCCAAATAGCATTTGTTTAGACAAAGGTACTAGAAGAATTCAAAATATGTGTAATATAAATTCAAATGAAATAGTAAACTCTTTGATAGTTCTGCCTAAGTGCTTAGATGGCCAAGAATGCAAAGCACAGAAATGCAGGTAGAATGATATTAATTGTGTATATTTCCTGTAGCCCACTGCATTGTTTAATAAATGCATTCTGTTTTGCTAGAAAATGAAATTATTTCTGTGGATAAATATCTTTTTCCTTTATGCTCTTAATTCACTGCCAGACAAAGACCATTTTGAAAGGCCTGGATCCTGCAGGACCAAGAAAGAAAAGCTAATTTTGGCATTTCCTAGGCCAGGGACGTTTAACCTTGCAGCCTAGCTATGGCAAAACATTCTATAAAATATAAAAGGAGAGAGCGAATGTTATTTTGTATCATATAGCAACTGATTTAACATAGCAGCACTGCAGTCCACCGGTGACTCTCCTTTGCTTATCTCCATATCTTGAGCTACTAAAATAGTAATAGGTTGTTTTTCCCCATGTAGATCTATGTTAGAGGTTTCTGTAAGAGTTTTTCAAATAATACTCTGTGGCATTTTTTAACAAAATAAAGGAGGTGTCTAAGGCATGGCTAAATTGTTCTACCAAAATAATTCACAGTACCTAAACTCTGCTCCCTTTGTACAGGCAACCTCAGATGTAAGCAGAGAGCAGATACGGTCTGTATGAATTGTCCTAGTGTTTTGTTTCCTGTGGTGTTATTTTGGAGGGAGAGGAGGTACTTTACATCTTGCCAGCACATGACTGAACATGCAGGCATCACAATGTAATCAAAATGTAGATATTTCCTCTCATATTATGATCAAGTTAAAGATGTAGCATGTATAAAAAGCCAAAGAGGATGACAGACTTGCACATCCTGTTACATGGATTGGATACAGATTATGACAAAATGGAGATACATTGCATTTAACTTTATTTTGGATTCAGGTTCTTTACATAATGGGTGGGAATGGAGAGTATATAGGAATATCCAGAAACAGATAAATCCTGCTTTCATCAGAAGTTTAGATACTGTTACAGAATTGTCATCTTGACTAGGGGAGTGTAGTTCAGACAAGCGGCTTGGCACCTAAAGGCAGCTATCTACTAGCACCATACAGGAGCTGACAGCCTTTCATGCTTCCTAAACACTCTCTATCTCCCAAATCTCCAGTAGTTCTTTTACTCACCCTAATGTACTTCACTTCCTTCTGTCCTCTTGAAATTCTCTCTTTTTTTGCCATCTTTGCTCTTAGTGCTAAAATGCCAAAGGCTGCCTTCAGAGCTGTGTCTTGTCCCCTGGGCTGTTTGTTGTGCAGGCATTTTCTGGAACTTCAGAATTTTTTGCCTAAGTTATCTAGAGATCACTTATGTTTGATCACCCACAGATATCTTAGATCCACACACTTCAAGCCACATTCTTTGCAGTCCTTGCATCTCTTTTTGTGACTTTCCTAATCTGAGTTTCACTTTTGTCATATTGTCCTGTCCATTCTCTATTTCTTGGACTTTCCATTTCATTAGGAACTTCTCAGTAAGCAAGTCCTTTTTACTTTTTTTTTCTCCCCCCCCCTTTTTTTTCCCCTTATTTTCTCCTGTTCTTTGTCCACCTTTTCTCTGTATCTTTTGTCCTTCAAACATTTTTAGCTTTCATAATCTTTGTCATTCATCTCTCTCCCCTTTCTTGCCTTTTCCTGGTCTGCCTCAGTATACTTCTCAGTATCTATCCTCCAACTTGGAAGGAGGGAAAGTGTGGTGTAAGTTTTTGTGTAAGTCTAAACTCTGGGAAGTAGGATGTTAAATGCAGCAAGTGGCCTGTCAGAAAGTAATCTCTACCAAAAATGTATCTGTTAAATGGAAGCTTCAACTGAGAGGAGACTGTGAAAAGTGGGAACAATAGCAAGACAACTAAAGGAAGAATCTGCAAGATGAAGGTAAAGCAAAAGCAAATTATGATCCTTGAACATCAGAAGGACCTCTTAATTAACTAGAGAGTCCAGATAAATACAGTAGAACCAAAACAAAAAATCTATACCGTGTGTAGAAACATACATGATTAATGAGGTTTAGGGCCTTTGTATGAATCTCAAAGCTAGGGGGAAAGGTAATAGTGGATTTTTAAAACATTTTTTATTTTCTTTAAGTTAATGCTAAAATTTGGGAACTTCTGTGTGTGAAGACAAGTTTCTTCATCTGAAGGTTCTAAAGCTAGATGGATTTGTCCTAACTTTCACTTAAATTTCTTTCCATACTGTTTACTGTTAGTGAAGGAACTGATGGACTAAAGCTGACAGCAGGAAACCTGAGACAATGGGCCCTTATGAAAACTTAGCCTACATTAATTTGTTAATAAAGTTCAGCTAAGGAAATAGAGTATCAGTAATTCTGGGGAAGGAGGAGGAATACCTGTTTTCGAAGTTTCACATAAGCTGTTTATAACATGACGTAAAGCCTGATTTGGGGTGTTTTGGTTTGGTGGGGGTTTTTGGGGGGGGGTTGGGGGGGGGTTGGGGTTTTTTTTTGTTGTTGTTGTTTTATTTTGGTTTTTGTTTGTTTGTTTTTTTGAAAGTCCATGTAAGGACTGAGTCTGCGAACTGGTGGAATGGTGAAAGTGGCACTTGGCAGAATTAGCTGCTCCTGATTCATGGTTTCCATTGAATGTGAGACTTCTGGAAGAAGATGCCTCCAAAGAAATTCTTGGTGGCATGCTTAGCCTTTAGAATAGAGGAAAAATACAGATTTAAGGAACAAATTGCTGGTCCATGATCTACATATAATCAGCCTCAATTAAACTTAATACAGCACTGCTTGGGTGTAGGTTTTAAAAAGAAAAAGTAGTCTGCAGAAAATTTTAAATATATACATCATTGCTTTCTTCAAATACAAATCATAGAATCATTTAGGTTGGAAAAGACCTTTAAGATCATCGAGTCCAACCATCAACCATGCCCACTAAACCATGTCCTGAAGTGCATTGTCTACACGCTTTTTGAATACCTCCAGGGATGGTGACTCAACCACTTTCCTGGGCAGCCTGTTGCAATGTCTGACAACCCTTTCAGTAAAGAAATTTTTCCTAATATACAACATAAACCTGCCTTGCCACAACTTGAGGCCATTTCCTCATATCCTATGTCCAGCCACCTGACAGAAGAGACGAGCACCCACCTCACTACAACCTCCTTTCAGGTAGCTGTAGAGAGCAAAAAGGTCTCCCCTGAGCTTCCTTTTCTCCAGACTAAACAACCCCAGTTCCTTCAGCCACTCCTCATCAGACTTGTTCTTTAGGCCCTTCACCAGCTTTGTTGCTCTTTGGACACACTCCAGCACCTCAATGTCTCTCCTGTAGTGAGGGGCCCAAAACTGAACACAGGACTCAAGGTGCAGCCTCACCAGTGCCGAGTACGGGGGAACAATCACCTCCCTGCTCCTGCTGGCCACACTATTTCTGATACAGGCCAGGATGCCGTTGGCCTTCTTGGCCATCTAGACACACTGCCGGTTCATATTCGAATCTTCTCTTCAAAACCTTTACATAAATGGGAAATATTTTAAAAATAGATTTCAAAATTAGGAAGTAGATTAAAAAAATCGTATGATTTGAATAATTTTCTTCATGAAACAGGTTTTGGGTAGCTATTTTCTCTATAAGTGATAACTTTGCATTTCAAATATGGTAATTATGAACAGTTGTATAGTTATGTTTTTTAAATTTATCATTGGTATGATTATATTGTTCCAAATTAGTATTTTGAATGTAATATTGTAGGATGTAAGACATGACAATCTTTTTAACTGATAAAGACAGTAATGGATATATGTTGCATACTTATAAGTTCAGGTAAAACTGTCACTATGGGACATTTATTGTTTCTTTGCATAATATTTTGGTCTTATTGTCAAGAAATGGCAACTTTCTTTTATTTAGGGCCTTTTGAATTTAGGAAAACAAGATTATTATATAATTATCATTCTTTTTTTTTTCATTGCTTTTAATTTGAATTTTGTTTAACACAGTTTCCATTTTGTGAGCTTTCCTATGCATGTGCAAAATGTTTCTCCTCAGGCCCCCTTGTATTTCCTGGTCCTATTTTTATGAACCATCGAGAACAGGCTCTAGCCAGAATCAGACCCCATCCAGCACAGCTAAAGCATAAACGGGACAAGCACAAAGGTATTTGGTCTTCCTTACTGGCTAGGGTGGAAATAAGTCCATCCTCCCAGTCACTTCTTCCGTGCGCTGAATCTGTCTTTTCAAAGAACTGCACAAAATGGGTTCTGCCTTTCTTCTTGTTAGTATCTTATTACCTGAGGAGAAAGAAAATGCATTTAAATGTTGAACTTTTTTTAAAAGTGACTTTTTTTTATGAAATCTGCATTGTCTTTCTGTGTATCTATTCTCATTTCTAATGCTGTCTCATTCTTAAGGTTCTTTAACTTTACTGTAGGAAACTTTAACACCTTCCAGTGACTCAGACTGCTGCATTGCATTTGTGTTGTTTTTCTGAAACTGCGTTGTATATCTGGGGTGATTGCTTTAACTTATCAATTCCAGACTTCTTAATTCTAGCATAAATTTTTTCATAGGTATGTTATCTTTTAACAAGCCTTTTTTAGAAATGAAATATTTAAAATTATGTAAACAACACTTTTCTTTTTATTAGCTTTGAACAGGGAGAATACAAATCAAAGTACAGGTTTTACAGTGTAATATTCTTGAGTTAAACATTCTTTTGCAGAATATAAGTAAGGGGGTGTCTGATATTTCTGACTTTTTTGTATGTCTGGAAAGCCAATTCATTATACCTTGAATTTCTAAATGTGTAAGTTTTTCAGATATAAGTGATTTTTTAAATTTTTTTTTTTTTTTAAGAAGAGGTAGTGTATTACTAAAAATTTCAACTGAATTTATTAAAGTTGGGCTGTATCAAATCTAATCGTAGTTTGTATATATCTGTATATAGATGTGTCGGTATGTACGTATTTATATATAAAGGATAAATATGTAAAATGTAGATTACAGACCTGATCAAAGTAAGTGGAAAGCTCCTAAAATGGTGAGGGCCCAGAACACTTCAGCTATTTTCTAAAGAATAGCTAAATAGGAAAATAATTGTTAGAATGGCATTTCAGTTGAATTAACAAAAGTTAGTGATAGTATTTGGCATGTATGCAAACAAATTGTATGACAGTTTGAAGCTTTTTGGGATATGAATTCAGTGTGTGGGGGTGATGGGCCTACCTAGGTATGAACATACTGGATCATGAAATCATCTTAAGTTTATTTTACGGAAATGAAAGCAGAATCTGGTCCTTTGTATTTGTGGAAGATATATTCAATCTATCTGGAAGACATATCATCTGAGCTTTAAATTTTAGTAGATTAAATAGAATAACCTATCATAATCTCCCTGGGAGAGATTGGGTGCTGAAAGACAAAACATATGGAACTTAAATGCTGTCATTTGAGTGAGAATTTGCTGATGACCAGTATTCTTGAGCTGGATACTACTGTGAGTTGTACTGCTTGCAATCCCTTGACCTCATAGGCAAGTGCATAAAGGAGTATGTTCATCCTGCCTACATCTGTAATTTTTTGGCATGTGTTAGTAGTTGGAACTCACTTCAGCTCAAGTATGTCCTTACAAGAGGTGTATTCGTTAGTGTCAGTTTGAGGTTTACATTGCTTCTTGGAGTTGTAAGAACAATGCAAAGGTCTGTATCATGCTGAAAGATTTTGTCAGATACGATCTGTAGAACCGAACATTTATTTTTCCTTGACGAAGGCTATATGCAAGGAAATGTTCAGTTTCTTTTAGTTCTTTGTGTCTCATGCTAAACAGATAAGGAAGATTTTAATATCTTTGTAAGTAACCTTTGAGACCCTTCTCTGCCTCAGAAGATTGCTTCTCAAAAGATGACCATAAATTCCACTAGAAATGCCCCTTAACTCCAGGAAGAGCTTCCAAGGGAAAAAGGAAAACTGGTGAAGTGGGTTGTTATCAAAGTGATGGGGAAGGTGGGAATTGTGAGGAAGAGAAGTATACCTCATCTTAAAAGGCATAGTTCTTTTACTATATAGAGAATGTAAAAGCAATAATCAAGCAACCTGAGGCAGGGATGTTGACTTCAGTGAGAGGACACTATAGCATTGAAATCAGCATGGTCTTTTGTTTCAGTTTTGAATGTGATGCTTTCCAAACCAGCATTCTTACTTTGGATGTTTCTGCTAAAGTAGTCTTGTAACTCTTCACACCAACCAGACCTTTAAGATCTTCAAGCAAGGAAAATTTATTTCAGCTGGTAGTACTGATGAGGCCAGTACTAAATGTGCTGGTACCTGATCCTGCCTCTCCATTTCCAGCTGCAGAACTTCTCTTGATAATGATATTTAAGCTTGAATGTGAACAGATTCTTTGGGACTGACAATTATGGCCTAGTTTAAAAAGTATATTTGATATGTACTTGTATGTCTTATCAAATCTATGGTTTTCACTTTTGGAATTCTGTTGAATTGCCTAATTGAAAATTCCTTCAACTTCTTCAAAATACCCATTTTCTGGAAAGCTTGCCATTGTCATCTACTCATTTCACGTTTATAGGGTCTGCATATCAAGATCCTTGTTATCACAAAAAATGCATATTAAGCATAATCATAATGTTTCTGATCTATGTCTGTGTCTCCATCACAAGTATAGGTAGAAGGGATTAGGTCCCACCTTGTTGGTATTCATGGACTGCTTTGACACTAAGAAGAGAAATGAGGTTTTGCTTCATCCTCATTCTTTAATGAGGTAGTGAGTTCCCAGTCTGCATCTCCAGTCCCTGTGGACTTCATCACTGGGGATCTGAGTAAAAAAGATTAATGGAAGTCTGTAGAATTTTCTTAACTGTAGAGCTGAGAGTTTCTGTAGAAATTAACTGAGTAGCAATTAAAATCAAGGTAAGCTTCTTGAGTCAGTTAAGATTCTGCAAGTAAATCCCACCTTTGTCCTGTATTTGGGAGTAGTGGCAATGAAAAAAAATTTCTAAACAGTATGAAACCAAATACCCTCAAAAGGACAAAGGCTAGATGAAGCTGAATGTGGATGGATGGAACAAACTATATTTCAACCATTTTGCAAATGCTAATACAAAATTATCAGAAGTTCAAGAAAATTTACTTGTAATTTACTTTTTAACTGTAAAATACACTGAAGGGTAGTTTGAAGCACTTATTGGAGAAAGACAGCTGACAATGAAAACCTACATCTAAGACTTAGAAGTGAATGATACTGGAGTCTTTAGATGTTCCATATTGACATTTCCATAGTCTGGTAGTCTTGTTTTCATTGCTAAGTGTTCCCAAACACAACTGAAGACATGTTGTTTAAGACTTGCTCTTTGCGTAGGAAGATAAAAGTTGCACCAAAAATGTTTCAGGGCCACTTTTTCTTTACTAGACTTTTACATGCTGTCACCAATAAGGAGACATTTTAGACAGGGACTTTCTTGAATTTTAGCCTTGAAGAATGTGAGAGTATGTCAAACCTCACAAGCATACATAATCAGTAGCAGTTGTCATGTGTTATAACAAATATTAATTTGTTAATAACAATTATTAATGACAAAGTTGACTTTCTTTATAGCATACCTTTTTTGCGATTATGAGTTCTGTCTCTCTATTCAGACTTCCTTATCTTTCATACCAGCCCCTCTTTTCCACATCATTTAGTAGTTCTTTCTGAGGGTTAAATTTCATTAGATGAAGCTGCCCAGAATTTTGAAGAGGTTAGGAATAACTCTTCATGACATATACTGTAAATGGAGACTTGCAGCTGTGAACCATTGCAAATCATAAACAAGCAGGACCAGCAGTGTCTGATCGAAGAAAAAGCTATCCAGGTCACAGAAAATACCTAAGAATTCACACTCTCAGTCAAATACACTTCTTGGGGTTTGTATTCATATAGCATAGAAAAGTAAGTACATGGAGATAATGGATGTGCTTTGCCATTTCTCAGTATTGCAGTTTTACTTGCATCTGTGTCAGATAATGGAATAAATTATTTGGCCAGTAAATTCCTGTTTGCGTTTACTTTTTGGCTGAGCTGAACAAGTCAGTCAATACTGGTACAAAAATTCAGGACACAGTTATTACTGAGTTTGTAATTAGAATGCAAGTTTATTACCACATCATAAGTGTTACGCACTTGTGATTCTGCATATCAAATTTCATCTATAAGCTCAAGTAAGCTCTGTAGCAACCTCTGAAACATCCAACAGACTTTTTTTTCTGCCCTCATAGGATGGATGATTTTCACAACCAGAGGTAGGTTTCTTTCCCCCTGCACTGTAGCTATAATAATGGTTACAGATATTTCAGCTGAAGCCTGTGGTGGACAGCCAAGAAGCTGCAGTCACAGGCTGATTTGTTCAAGTAATGTTGTTGTATATAAAGACTATAGATGATATTAAGGCATTCAGAACATCCTGTGAGGGTTGAACATCATAGATACTAACCAATAACTTGACTGATATGCTTTGTTCGGGTAATCACTGCTGAAATGAACAAAGATTTGTTGCCAAATGGTGTGGTCTAAAGAGACAGTTATTCTCAGAATTTTTTGTGTACAGTCATATTGCATTAAGGCTTGTAATCTGTGGGGAGAAGAAATGTATTTAACATCTTTAGAAGCACTTTTTCCCTCCTCCAAAGATGGTCAGTGAGAAATGAAATACCATCACCCTTACTGCAGCTGGGGAACACTAACAAAATGGTTTTCCTCAGGTCTGGACCAAGGGTCCAAGATGCCATTCTGTAACAATGTTGGGGTTTTTTTGGTTTTTTGGTTTTTTTTGCCAGCAGAACTCTCATTTATATCTTATGACTTCACTTGCTGTTGCTACTGAAGGAGCTTTTTCTCCATTCCTGGAAAGCACCTTTTTTTGTGGTGGCAATATCAGCCAACAGAACTTTTGAGCATGTTTCACAGAGGGAAAAATTGTCTTCAGTTAAGTTAAGAATTTTCTAAGGAAAATGGAGTGGGTGGGTGGGGAGTGTTGCTGGTTGTATTTCCAGTTATCTCGCTTTCCTTCCCCGACTGTGTAAGACAACCAAGATGAAAACCCTCATTGTGAAGTTGTTCATGGAACCCACCCCTCAGTGTTGTCAGCAGGAAGCACTTTGAAGCTTTTCCTTGGTGCTTTCTTCTCTCAGAGAGTTGAAAGAGTCAAAGTTTCTGTCCAGTGGTAGTCCAGTCAGATAACACTGGAGGTAATAACTTGCTCTGCTTACAAGGTTCCATTCATTCAACCAGAAGAGTGTCTGGTTCAGTAGCCTTTCTATGCTTCCCTTTTAGGAACAACTATTTGATATTACTTCTAATGAAATGAATATGTGCACAATTGTTTGAAGAAAAGCAAGCGTGTTTCTCCATAGTTACAGTTGTTCCTCAAGACGTGCAAATAAGCTTTCTGCATCCACCTTTCACTCACATATCTAATAAATTTTGACTTTGTGAAAGTACTGAAAGGAAAGGGGGTGGCCGAGTTCGTTTGCAGCCTTTTCTCTAGGTGTAAGAGCTTGTAGAACTGGGTTCTCCTGGCCAGTGCTGCTGGAAAAATACGGTATCTGTTGGCCATGTAAAGGAGTATACAGATAAACAGTGTAGCCCAAAAGTATTGTTCTAAAATAAGTAGTGATATTCTATTTAGCTTTGTATATTTTAGTCAAAAGACTTTTATTTCCTCCCTAAATAAGACTAGCTGAATCTTACTTTTTTTAGTTACAAGAGTTTTGTACTTACAGCACATAAATTATTTTAGAGTGCTTATCAAGTTCTGAAGATCCAGCTGATTAAAAAGTCATGAGACAGTTGCTAACCGTGCAAAGAAGGCTGAGAGGAGTTCCATTTTCAGTTTGCAAATTTCACACTTAAGCAAAGATGTGTATGGAAGACAGTTGCTTCCATTCCTGCTTTCTTAAAGGCTTTGAGACGTTAACTTTGGAATTTGAAAATGCCAACTCTGTAAAAATTTTTCCTTTAAAATAAATTTATTTCTCTATTTGTTTCATGTGAATGTACTTGTCTCTTGCACAATAGTATTTAGTGTTTGCTTAAGGGTAATATGGTGTTATCCTTTCATCTGCAACTTTGGAAAAAATGGGAATATATCTAGAATCATCTTTTACTTAAAGGCAGTATCACATATTTGTCATTTGAGAAAACAGCAATTTTCGACTACTTACTAGTAGTTGTTGAAGCACTTAAGAGCAGTATTATTTTCTTACAATGAGGCAGGAGAAGCACATCTACCTGCGCATCTAACTTCTGCTACATTTTGTTAATATGACTGTGCATAGGTGACATGGTTGCTGTGTGTCTGGTTAGTTTCATTGTAGGAAGTGCATGCAGCCATGACACATACTTAACAGGACATGTGCATTCCTGGCAGATAACTGTTCAAGTGCATTTGCACATGGGGAGAGCTTACATTTTTCATTAGTCATCAGTGATTGAGGAAGGAGGGGAGACAGAGACAGGGGCCATGGGTAGACTTCCAGAACAATTACCTTTTTTCTGCTCCTGTCCAAAAAGCTTGTGTGAAAGACAGAAGCAGTAAGTAGGCTGCTTGCTGAATAAATAACTCTGGTGGCAATATTAGCCCTTAGAACCATCTCTTGATTACTTTGGCATGTAGAGTTTAACTCAAAAGTAGGCATAAAATGTTAAAAGGTACTATATTTAAGAAATAGCCAAATTGTTAACTAAAATACTAGAAGCAAGTTAAGGCAGAATTACATGACTAGGAGGAAAAATTCTGTGTTTTCAGGGTTTGTTGTTGTTAAGTAGTGGTTCTGTCTCTTTGTATTTGCTTTTGTTGTTAATACAAAAAAAGCTGCAGACAGACCTTCAGAAACATTTTTTCTAATGTGCATGCAGTCTGGTAGTACACAACTGACGCTGTTGGAAAAACCTCAAAAATCCCATGGCGATTCTGAGAGCAGACATTCCTTTACCATGTCTCCATTTCACACATATCCAACATATAGTGGAAGTATAATTCTTTTTGATGAAGGGCACCCACATTTTCAAAGGGATGCTTTACGTGTGCTGTTAAACCTAATTCTTCAAAAGCATTACTTAATACCTATACGCACTGTTCCTTTACAGTTGTAAACTACATGGAGATTCATATTATTTCTGTACTCAGTCATCACTCAAAAATAGCTATATTTTCAGAACAGTAATATTTTAAAATTGGTTTGTAATAAAAGTGCTGAAATGACTTTACTGTATCAGCAGTTTCCATGCAATAAAAAGGAATTAAAGTTTCAGCAATATGTATAAAAACAGAATTATGTTTTAAAAGATTTGTAACTCTATAAGTGCTATGCTGCACACTAAATAATGAAGTCTCAGAGTTCAGACTTCCACTAATGATTATTCAGGAAAATGTGTAGAAATTATAAATATAGTTCTGAATTAACACCACCTTGAATGCTTTGAGCAGCAATTGTTTCCCTGTATCAATTTTGTTAATAAAGCAGTAATTGGTCAGAATTATCTCAGAAAGAATGTGGAATCTCCTTTGTGCAGTTATTTTCACTTAATGTGTTTTCTTTCATTTCTCTATGCTAGACACAGTGTGACTAAACTCATATATGAAATTTTTCATTGTGAAAATGCACTTTCTTTAGAGCTTTCATTGCCTGCTTTCTACACAGGTATAGGAGTTATAATGGTGATGAGCATGTTGTCTGTTTCTCTGTCATGTTGATTTCCTGCTAGTATTATGAAACTGCCTTCCTTTGCGACCCTGTGACCATATAGTTCAATTGTAGTGTAATTGTTAGATGATATAAACATTCTGATTTCTGGAGAAGATAGTGGCTTTCAAGAAGTTAATAAATAATACACTTATTTTTCACTCCAGTGCTTTTATCTAATGCGAGGGCAGTTTGACCGTAGGAACCAATAATGCACTTCATACTTACTAAAAGAAATCACAGAACCAATGTCTAAAAATGCATCTTAGACAAGAAACAGACATGTGAGTAGTGAATATGTCAGCATTGTTAGAAATGAGCTGCATAAGTAATTGGTAGTTATGTAAAACAAGAGCTATATGGCTAAGTTAGAGTTAAGTAAAATCCTTAAGAAGTTGTAATTGAAAAAAAACATACCAGGCTATGCCTATTGAGTTTAACTACAGTGCTTTCTGTGTATTTCATAATGCTATTTTATTGAATGGAAGTGATGGTTATTAAGCAAAACTTCTGAAGTTGTTTGAATTTCCTGTTTTGCTGGTCATTTTTGTATGCTCTTTGGAAGCTTCTGCTTTAGAGGATGTGGTATTTTCCAGTGTGTAACTTTGTAGTAGGTTGTTTGGAAATAGTTTCTATCGTCTTTCACATCTACTTTGATGCCACATTTGAGCTCTCTCTTACTATTCTGTGAGTTCTTTCTCCTACCTTACAAATGGTGGGGTGGGGAGTTATTTACTATTCTTGATCTATTCATTCTTCTAATATAACTCTTTTAGAAGACATGGGATATAACTGTAAGTTTTGTTTATAGACGGAAGTGGAGAAAGAGGTGAGAAGGATGCCAGCAAAATCACAACCTATCCACCAGGGGCTGTCCGCTTTGACTGTGAACTGCGAGCTGTACAAGTCAGTTGTGGATTTCACCATTCAGGTAAAAACAAATAAATCAGTGTTAATTATAGTGTAGAGGTTTTGTTGGGTTTTTTAATGTTTTCATATGTGTTTTCACTGCTTTGTGTTTAATTTTCAATAAGGAGGTACATGGGAGTGTTAAAGATTGAAAAAGTTGCAGTATTATTTTGTAGCCTACTACCCTGTCCTTCAACAGTGAAAAGGACTAAGTATCGTGTATTGAGTTACATCAGAGCTTTTAAGCAATTTTTGAGTCATTTGAAGACATCTGTATGGCAGAGCTCTAGCCCTGCATAGAGATACTAGCTGTGATGGGTTGCAGAATCTCGTATCGCGTTTCTTAGTGAATTGTTACTGTGCTGCTCAGAAAGGCTAACCAGCACTGGGGCGGTACCATGTTAACATGTGCATATGTCAGAAAAATAATCTCCTTTTTTGTTTGTTTTTCAGTGGTTTTGATGGAGAATGGTGATGTTTACACGTTTGGATACGGGCAGCATGGGCAACTTGGACATGGTGATGTTAATTCCAGGTGAGCTGGTAATTAAAGGATGTGATTGTGTATTGCTGCACTGCTGCATAAAAAGTGGCTAAATTTCTGTTTCTCTGTAGATAGCAGGCGTGAAAACTCAAATACTGTCCAAATAAAGTCGATAAGCTCTTGTTCTGCACTTATTCCCCATAATCCCCTGGGTATAGATACAGTACTGTTGTATTGTGTAAATAATTTGTTTAATACATGAAAGCTTCTGTGCATAGTTATTAGCATAGCTTTGATAATTGAGTTTGAAATGCTTCTGTCTCTTCAATTCTCCCTACATATGTGAGAATGACATTGAAATCTCATCATATGCAATAATTCAAATAGTACAACGTTGTAAACCTAGATTAACCTGTTTCTGTTACACCATTATCAGTTATGATAAAATTCTCATTTTTGTTTTGTTTATTATTAATACAAAATTAAGTCACTAAGCTTGGATCTCAGCTGCATTTTGTAGAAACTTATTTTGGATGTCAGCATGAGAGTGATGTGTGCTTTCTTTGTGGTCAATGGAAAGAGAGAAGTCAACAGAGTGTGGAGAGCTATTTGACTAACTACCCACTACTTATCTACTTTAGGTATGCTAAGTAGCTCTGTAAACTTCATGGGCTTGATCTCCGTTGACCACAGTGGGAGCATAGATAAATATAAGTGTCTTTAATGTGAAGCTCAATCTCACCCTTAGTATCTCATCCTCAGTATCTTACCTACTCACTAAAGTGAAAAAATCAGTGTTCTGCCATAAAAGGAAATGTAATAATGTTGTTCTTTGGCCATGTCCATATAACACACAAGACAAGGGATTTTGAATAGTAGGAATCATTGAGGCTTTGTGTATGTCCAGTAATGCCCAGTCTCCTTATGTAAAAGGCATACAGAGTGGAGCATCCATGACCTGTCTTCAGTTTTGTCATTTCTCTTATAGCAGTGAGATGAAAATTACTGAACATCTATCCTCCTAATCTCTTTGGAGACTTCCAAATCATTTCTTTTGTCAAGTTTCTGAAGAAATGTTCATCATCTTAAAACTTTCATTGGATTCACTAAACAAAAGGGGGAGAAGGAAGAAAGTTTACTGGAACTGTTACTTTGTATTGACTGCTGTGCCTAATGGTAGTCTCTAAACTGTTACCCCTACTCAGTTTGCATTGGACTGGTGAACACAGTCTGTGTTCTGCCTATGGTAGAGCTGTATCACAGATAAGTACTCTGTTTTTCATTCCTGGAAATTCTTGGATACTTGTTCCAAGCTACAGCTGCTTTAGCTGGCAATTCAAGTCACTGTGAGAATAAGGCCAGTTTCTGTCTTAACACCTGAAGAGGTACAAACAGCAGTGGCATTTGTACTGGTAACTTACTGTCTACTGTTTCCAGCTTTGAAATCGCTTGGCTTTTCTGAAGGCATCGGAGCTATCTGCTGTATCTGTCAGAATTTCAGGCAGTAAACCCTACATCTGTTGCTCATTTGGACAGAAACTGGATGGAGACCAAATGTAGTTCCAAGTGAGATCCTAGAAGAGAACATGAAACATCCTGTGCCAAAGGATAGTGCTTGACCAGACCTAGAAGCTGAGGAGGTACAAGTGACTTGGCACTGACCTTTGTATCATTCTACAACAGACCCTAGAGAGTGTCTGGAAAAAGCCTTGAAGAAATTTGGACTATGTCCTGTGCATAAGAACTGGCTGTAGTACTATATTGCTGTTTAGCACCATCATTCAAATGATAATTTCCTCATTGATGTACTTCTTTTTCCAGCTTTAAGTAGAGATCTCTCCTCTGTCCTCACAGTAAGGGATTCAGAGAAGGAAACAGGGAGTCCTTATGCAGAGTTCCACCTCAGTTGGGACGCAGTGGTGCTCAGATGGCCAGCTCCAGCCAGGTCAGTGGTATGTCAGTCATGCAGTGTGTCACATTGCCTGTATTGACCTCAGGAAGAACATCAACTTCTGAATCCAGGAGCTGATACTCCACTGTGTTTCTGGGAGAGAGAGAGAGAGGGGAGAGAAAAAAAAAAGAAAGTAATATTTAGGCAGCCTAGCTAGTATATCTAAGTATGGGGGCCCCTGAGAACAAGAACTGTCAGGTTAAATGCAGGAACTTTCATTTTCATCTGAGGGAGCCATCTTCATTGCCAGGTGAAGCAATGATGGAAGTTCCTGGGCAGTGATTGATGACTTACCCTTTCAGAGACTTCTATCTTGCAGTGCAAAGATTTAGTGGTGAGACTATTTGTTAAAAAGTCTTGAAAATGCTTAACTATTTTGAATTCTGTGCACCTATCCAGACATGTCTTTCTCCTTAATTAAGGGGATTCTGGACTCCTCTGTTAGACTATGGTAAACACCACAAGTTCTCCCTCCTAATTCAGTAGGAATGAGGCATATTACATGCCTTAGAAGGACTTCAGACTGTTTCATGCACACAAGGAAACAGCAGATGAACAGGACAATGTGATTCTCAATAAACCATTAATAGAACTGAAATGGTGTGGAGGAACAAGCAATATGCACAAGGTAGTGTTATTTTTTTTTCTCCAGCAAAGACTTCAGCCATTCACAGATGGACCACTTAAAATGCAAGTAATTTGGTTCCTGGGAGGCCATTTTTTCCATATCAGTATGCTGGAGCCATTAAACTAGTCTGCGTAGGCTTTCTGTTGTAAAATCCGCAGTGGTAGATGTTGATGAGCTGTTCACTACATGAAGGATTTGTCAGTCTCTGCTTATATTCTCAAATTAGATGCTGGTGGATAGAAACTCAGTGGAAGAAAGAAATGCTTTGCAGTATCTAGTCTTGGTGAAAGATAGCATGTCTTGTATTCAGGTAAGCAAAGGCCTGTTTGTTGCTGATGCTTCTTTCAAGAAGCTGGGACTTAAAACTCCAGGATCTTTCTGTTATTGTTCAAAATTTGCCTTCATTTCTTGTACCAACTGTTGACTTCAGCACTACGTTAGCAAGCACATGATCTGGTAGTCAAGCTCTAGAAATGGAATGACTGAAGTAAGATAATCCTGATGTGATTTTGCTTCTGAAGGTTCAGTAGTAACTTAGAAAAAAACTGAGCAGACTGAGCAGACCTTCCACAGACAATCAGCTATGTTCTATTTGAAGACAAAGCGTAGAGACTATATCCTGTTAATATGTCTAGAAAAAAATGTGTACTATCATATCTGTTTGTTGGGACCGTGTTTCTACGTGCATTGTCTGATATTTTACTTCAGTGGTGGAATGCAGGTCTTATTTACATCTTTTCACCAAACTTCCAGTTACCTCTAAAAGCTAAAAATCTCTATTTTCTTTTTAACTCCATACTGTCCAACTCGGCCTGCAATCGACAGAAGTTAGGACTGGTTCCCTTTTACCCACTACACAGTAGCAGCCCATGGTGAATCTGAATTTACAGCACCACGGTCAGCTGCCCCAAGTGACATCTTACTGGACCTGGCAGCCAGCTGTTGGCTGAATGAGTACCACGGACAGCGATTGTTCGAGCAGTTAATGCAGGACATTAATGAGTTTTCAAACACCACATCTGCTCCCAGAAATGCTTACCCTTCAGGATAGAAGTGGGTTTCAGTGTGGACAGCCAAAATGCATTTGGACCTTCTGCAGGACCCTGAGTTAGCTGATGCATGTATATCTGCTGCTTTTCATTCAGCAATCTTACATTTTCCCAAGGGGTCTCAGGCTTTTTCTGTATAGTTGAGGTTGCTCTTTTGTGATTGACCTGTGTCAAGTACCTGTGTCATATCCAGAAGCCAAAGAATCTGTGAGTTTGAAACCAATGTGTCCTTCAACTCCATCCCAGAAGAATACTTACTGCTTTCTACCATTCAAATGGAGAAACCCTGGTTATCAAAACTTTTGGACAGAGTCTCTCAGACTCTTAAGTGTCTGTGCTGAACTTTTCTGTGTTGAGTTTCAGAGGGATAGGGAAATACTCAATAGTATCACAGGTTTTAAATTCCATATACATCAGTCAAACTGGCTTACTGTATTTTTCCAAGTGAAAACTATTTTTCTGTAATTTTACTTTATTTTTTTTACATAGTTAAATGTCTTAAACTTTTTCTTGTTCATTTCTTTAGTTGATACACTGTAGTTGGCCATTCCAAAAGCTGGGTGATCTTAATAAAAGAGCTGTTCAAGAGGATACCATATTACATCTCTCTACGTTAGTTGCTTGTCCGGTTTTGCTCTGCTGCTGCCAAGGGAATACCATATGCAGCATTCAGATAACATTACTGATAAATTCAATTGCCAAAACAGAAAGATAAATAGTTCTGGTGATAACAGCTTAGCTTTTATGCATCAAAGAGGTGAAACATTCACTTTGTTTTTACAAGCATAGTATTGATAATTCCATGCCTGCAGCTATCATAATTTTGAGTGAGAGGGAAAAAACCCAGTAATAAAAATATTTCTCTTTAACAGAAATGCTTTTGGATTAGTTCTTAACTAATTAGTTCTTAACTTGTTTCTGCTTCAGTGCCCTTTTGAGCTTCCTTAAAGTTAATGGGAGGCAAAAGTAATGTTTCTTCTGTTTTTAAAATGTTTCATCATTGGTGCTGCTAAACTTTGCTCTATGTGTCTGTGTGTAATCTTAGTGATGTCCAAACCCATGTGACTATAGACCAACAAAGGCTTCTAAATTTATGAATGTCATGCTATGCATCCTCTACCAAATTTTATGCTGCCCTTCAGTCTCTCCATCTCCACTAGAATCATTCATTGGAAGCTACATTCACGAAGGAATAATTTCTTTCTGTATACCTGTTCCTCCTCCTTCAGGTCATCAGCCTATCTTCATGCTGCATTCCTCTGTTCCACATTTCCATATGTTCACATCTTCCCATCTACCCTTTTCCTTTCCCTGTTGAAAACACGACGCCTTTCCTTCCTACTTTCCTGACTCCTGTTTTACCTGCAATTCAACCAAAATCAGAACATGCAGATAACCCATCATCTTGTATATCAGCTGCTAAACAATTGCTAGGTAACTATGGGCTGACACCTTTTTTTTTTTTTTTTTTTTTTTAATCGCAGCTTGTTCTTATTTTAGATTAACCTGCTTTTGAAAGCGTGTGTTTAAAAGTAAGTTTAAATAGTGCCGCTGTTCTCTGGGGTCAGAGTTGCCAAACATAGTGTTATTTGGGAATAACTTGTTCTTCAAATTCACAGTCTTTCTAAGTCCAAAATAAATTTGAAGTCTAGGTAGACATTCATTATGGGATTCAAAGTCTGGTACAGTTCTTGAGGGCTCCTGTTCACTTTGGGATTGAGATAAAAGTTTTAGTGTCTTTTACTTCTTTCTTTTTGACTTTTCTGCTATTTCAATTCTAAGTCATCACTTCAAGTTTTCTTTCTTTGCTTCTTGACCATCCTATTGGGTTTTTTTCTTCATTTTTACTGGAATGGGAAATTTATTTTCTTATACCTGTCCATATTTGGGAGGCACATGGATTAGACTTTTTCAGATTTTTCTGGAAAACAGTTTGGAGAAGTTTGTTCTTTCTTTCTTGAGTCTATGAATTTGATGGAGAGCAGTTTTTTAATGCTTTATTCTCCATTACAAAGCTGATGGAGGTGGGTAGACCTTCTCTTTCTTTTATAATTCCCTAGACAGTGATCTCAGGAGGGCCGTATCAATATTGCTTCTGGTAATTGTACTAGGATACAAACCATGTAAGGCTTGGATTGCTTCATAATGCAAACAGGTTTTTGAAGCGCTTAACCACCGTCCTCACAACAGAATTTTTTTACTGCTACAGTTCATTGCAATATAGTTTATATACATACTTATACGCACACACATATATATTAGTGTAACTGCAGTAACATTAATGTAATCCTGCAATTAAATATTAACCATTTTTATTCTGTACTAATTTCTGAGTTTAACTGAAGAGAGGGTACTTGATCTGGTCCCTGTAACAAGAGACCATAAACTTAAATATCTGGTACAGTTTTTCATACCTTTGTTCATTTAATATGCAAGTTGTTGCTTGACTGATTCCGTATAGTATGTGAACATAGTGAATATATTTCACAGTGATCGAAATCCTTATAATACTAATGTATGTGTTAAATGTTGCATGAGCATATATTGATACAAAATTAATTTATTTTTATATAGGGGATGTCCCACTTTGGTGCAAGCATTACCAGGTCCTAGTACACAAGTTACTGCTGGGAGCAACCATACAGCTATTCTCTTAATGGATGGCCAGGTTTTCACATTTGGAAGTTTCTCAGTAAGGAAATAATAATAATACTTATGGGAATAAGCTAGTAGTTAATGTATTGCTCAAAGACCTTTCAAAACTGCTTGTACTTGCTCATATAGAACTACTCATGACTTCTGCATATCTTTTGTGTCTGTTATGTTTAAAAATGCAACCTCTAGTATTGTTGTGGTTAGAAAAGCATGATGCCAGAAATTCTTGGTGGTTTTTGTATTTTAATTAAGATTGTGATTTAAAACTCTGTTATTTTATAAGGTGCACCAGTTTTCTCAAGCTCTTACTGTTGCAAGCTCTGTTGCAAATAAGTATCTATTGCATATTCTATTACCTGTCTGTCTGCATTCATTTGAAGAAAATAAGTGTGCTGTTTTCTTTCATAGAAACGGCAATGGGTTGCAGAAGTTATGCTTACACTTGAGCGGAAATTATTGCTCAGTATAACACAGCATAACTCTGGTACTCTTCTTTAATATCCGCATTACGTATATTGTTGTATGTCCATGTGGAATCCATTCTTATATTCACTGAATAAGCACTTCAGCATCATTTAGTTCCCCTTCATCCTGACTTTAGGCCTTTGTGCCTCCTTGTCTTGGCAAATACCCCCCTCACTACAATCTTTCCAGAGTCATCCCTTGGTCGTGCTTTCCCACTAATGTCCTTTTGGCAAGAGCTAGAGTATAGGTATTGAGCTATTTCTCTATGCTTTAAAAACTCTGTACTGCCAACCACAACAGAGGAGAAATTGCACCTTTTGAAATCTGTCTTTCTACAAAAAATAAAAAAAGATGAAGACTGAAATTTTAGAAGCAGAAAATCATGTTTTGAATTAAAAGCTTGCCACAAGATGGCTCTTTGATTAGGTAATATTTTGTTGGTTTTCAGACTTTCAAGTAAGAGCTTTGGTGTCCATGTTTTTGTCAAAAGTGGCTTGGACACATAAAAGTTTAAGCTTTGTTGACTTGCAGTGAATCTTAGCTCCTGAAAAACCAAATTAATTGTCAGAAATAGGATTTAAAAGCCTCTCTTGACTGGGGTTTTTTCTTTCTCTAAAAGAAAAAGTAAATTCAGACCACCTGTTCTCTGCATCTGGTTTTAACATTGTAATGCTTGAAAATTTGTTGAAAGCTTCATAAAGTCAAGACAAGCTCAAAAGCAAGTGTGTTTCTTGAAAATGTCTTCACTAAGTTTACTTACATACAGTGTTATGTAGAAAGAGTGATGAGTAGCATGCTGGGTATTTGAGGGTATTTGCTGTACATGCATGTTTTTTCTCCCTTACCATTTTAAATAAAGTTACCTTGACTTCATTAGCCTGCAATGAATTTCCTTTGCCTGAGTGAGGAAGATGGAGTCTGAACAGGTTTATTGCAGCAGTTCTTACTACATACTTAAGTACAGTATAAGAACTGTTGGTCCATCTCTCAGTAACTAGTTGTACATAGGAGATAAGGCCCTAGGTCTCCAGTTCAGGATGTTAATGAGCATGTGCAGAGGTGCTTGGTTTTGCACTTCATGTTCTTTTTAGCTCAAGTTTGATGTGCTAATTGATTTCTAGGTACTTCTAAGAGGTATTTGCTCTGTATGACTTACAGTCCATGTAATTTCAGAATTGAGTGGTATTTAGACTGTCTGAATGTGAATGTAGATTCCCCCCTCCCCCCCTCCATTAATTCATTCCTTGTCTATCATTGAAGTTATTCGGATATTGAGTATTGAAAGAGAATAATGCTTTTATATTTTATTCTGAAAATGGAAAGGAAGGTTATCTGTCATGGAGAGGTTGAGTTGAATTAAAAAAAAAAAGAGTTTACTCAAAAACCTAACTGAACAGGGAGAAGAATATCTCTCAATATCTTGTTCCTTGTATTTAAATGTGTAACACTTGACTTAGAGTAGCCATTGTTTTTTGAAGGTAATTTTGTGGTAGGCTATCTCTTCCACATAATTAATTTTGTATGTTGAAACTATTGAAGTTAACTTGTTCATCTTTGAGACTTATTGTTACTATTACTTACTAATTCTTGCATTCTCTTTATAGAAAGGGCAGCTTGGCAGGCCAATTCTGGATATGCCCTACTGGAATGCAAAACCAGCACCTATGCCTAATATAGGCTCTAAATATGGACGCAAAGCAACATGGATTGGAGCGAGTGGAGACCAGACTTTTCTCCGGATTGACGAAGCTCTCATTAATTCTCATGTGCTTGCTACATCAGAGATATTTGCAAGCAGGCATATAATAGGCAAGAACTCTTCTATAATATTTTAAATGCTTATAGAAGTATTAGACAAAAAAATAGCTTTGGTCATGTGAACAGTAGGACAAGTCAAAAATGTCAATAGGGGGAATTAAAATATTTTAGCTTTGTAGTTATACTGCACATGGTGGTCCTAGCTCCTTTAGAAATCAATTATATTAAAAAAAAGAATGTAAAAGTCTAAACTTTTCTTGCACTTAAATCTTACTATGGTTTATTTTTTGCTGTAGCAGTATAACTGTTCTCTACTACATTAGTGCTTCATGCATAGAAAATGTCACATAATGAGTGGAGTCTTCATGGTTTTCTGCTCTTTTTTGCTCCCTGATCTAGGTTTGGTACCAGCTTCGATATCAGAACCTCCTCCTTTTAAATGTCTTCTGATAAACAAAGTAGATGGCAGTTGCAAAACATTCAATGATTCTGAGCAGGAAGACCTTCAAGGTTCTGGCGTGTGTCTGGATCCTGTCTATGATGTTATTTGGAGGCAAGTGTGGATTATAGCTATTAAAGTTGTACTATAGAAATATTTTAAAAAATATTTTGGGAGGCTGGAGATTTGATTATGCTCATTTCCCTTGTAGATGAAAAACAATTTTTAGTCTTCTGTGTATCTTTTTTCACATTTTTTGGATGATTTGTTCAAGTAAGCCCAAGCCAAACATCTTCTCTTGCCCAAATTTTTTGGATTTCTTTTCTTTTTTGCATCATTTTCATTCCAGTATCATGATGTTTGGGGAACCCCAATCTATTCCACTTATTTACTCTTTTTATCTTACCCTTACTTTCCCTTACTTTCTTCCATCTACTTAACACTTCACTGAATAATTCTCTTGCCAACTTCCACAACCTTGTGTCTTAAATCTTCATCCTTCTCTCAGGCATTAATGGTTAAGACTTGAATAGGAGAAGGGGTGGAGTAATAGTATGCTTTCTAGTTTTGACATTTGGGAGGTCAAAATAAAGAAACTTATTTAGATGACATAGACATTCAAATTATGGTTGTAGTGATTTCACAGTCTTTGGGGTGCTTGCTTTCAGTGGAGTCTTTGAGCAGGCATAGATCATAAGCCCTCATTCCAAAACAGAATCATAATATCCAATTCTTCTATAATGATTTAAAAGCTATGTTAGCCGGGATTTGGGAGAGAAATTTGAACTGTCATCTGAATGCAAGTGATGGATGCTGTTTAAACTGTTTGAAGACTTAGGCAAAACAAGAATAATCATTTACAGTTAGAATAAAGCAGGGAACCAACTAGTCTGCATTCATCTAGAAAAGACAGTATCATGTAGGATCATATCTTTAAAAGATCATTGTGTCCATAGGCTACTTGCATCCTACTTTGGATGTCTTCATCCAAAATTGAGATTCAAGAACTTAATAGCCACTTAACATTGAAGCATGCGTATTTGCTAGGCACGTTCCTTTCTGACATCTGAAGTTCCTTGGATGGATGTAGTTCTGCATTATGCACATCCCCAGGATTATTTGGATCTCATTAGTTAGGTGCCACTTCTTACTTAAATTATGCTGAGATTTGAAATAAGGAAGAGTAGCACCCACATCCCTTAAAGCTCTTGGTCATGATACTATCAGCATGATTAAACGCACCGAAAGACTCAGTTTATGAAAAATGCAGTTATTGATGGCCATGGGAAAGCAGCAAGTTTCAGAGGAGAAAACGTGGTGACATTCAACTTGATGTAGCACACTAAAATGGTTATTCAGATGGAGGAAGTTCAAAGTCACATATTAAAAATATTATTGGGGTAAACATGGGTTGAGATGTTTTATTGTCTTGCAAAATTTGGGGGACTGTAGAACTAAATCTAGAGCTTAAATACTTAACTGAAGAATGGATTCTTGGAGTCTGTGTAGATTTATTTCTGTGTTATATCCAATTGTTTAATAGAAAATATTAGAACAGTCTAAAGAAGAAACATGTTCATGAATATGTGTATTAGTAGTTAAATATTTGGTATATAGATTATCATTCCTGGGCATTTTTATTCATGCCTATTTAAATGAAGGGGGCAGTTTCTCTATACAGAGAGACAGAATTCTTGATTACGTTTTTTCAGAGCTTTATGACTTTTTCAGGTGGTAGTGAAATTCAAGTGGTTAAATAATTTCATTTGTGTTTGTATAAACTTGCACACTGATAACTTGTTGAAATCCTGAATACATGTGGTGTCCTATAATATTTTTAGTTAAAACTATTTCTTTCTCCATTAATTAGACCGTGTTAGCCCCATTTGGATTTTTAGAACAGTGTACAAGTGAAAATTCCTTTTGTGCTTATTAAGAACACTCCCACAGACCTATGTCTTCTGTTTCTTCCTTTTGCATAGTGATATCAAAGACTTCCTTTTTTTTCATTTTCTTTTTCTCCATGTTAATCTATAGTACAGGAAGTCTTTGTATTCCCTTGTTTATGCTGCCCTTTTCTATAATCCCTTAAAAACTCACAAGGTGATGTTATCCATTTAAAAAAAACCAAAATATGTTGGATTTCTCAGGATCTTTTTACTCTTATTTGAAGGTGAGTAACTCTTACTTTCACTTGGCATCGTTATCATTTTTTAGTACATCTGCCATTATAAATGGTACTTTGCTAGTTATTTCATGCTTCTTAATAAACTATACCATTTTAATATTTATTAGCTTTGAAAAGTGTCTAACATTTTCTGAAATTTGTAAACCTATTATATGACTGTTTGACTTGAAGTACAACAAGAATATTTTTGTGTCTTTCCATTTGCTAATGTGTTAACCTAGTAAAGTTTATATGTATTTGGTGTAATGATGTTCAATTTTAAGAGTTTGTACTAGCAGATCTTCATTTTATGTTAAATAGCTTATAAAATTTAATCAGTTAGATTTTTGTATTTTTTTAGTAGGTGAAAGTTTTTTTTTTTTACTCTGTTTTGTCTTGCTCTAGGTTTCGACCAAATGCTAGGGAACTGTGGAGTTACAATGCAGTAGTTGCCGATTCCAGACTTCCCTCAGCTCCAGACATGCAATCCCGGTGTAGTATTTTGAGTCCAGAACTTGCTCTACCAACAGGTTCCAAAGCTCTAACCACCAGATCTCATGCAGCTTTGCACATTCTAGGTATACATTTATAGTTGATGAGTCAGAAGCTTAGATGAAATAAAGAAACATTACTTAAGGTATAAATGAATTGTAATCTAACAGCTTTCTGACTTTTTTGAGTTAAAATTTTACTTTGTATTCTTTCACCATCGCTCTTATCACTTATGATCTGGCTGATATGCATTAATTTAAATCAAAATAGTTATCTTCTGCCATCTTAATGATGCTAGAGGATTTTAGAGTTCTGATGGAACCTGCTACTAGAGGTCAGCATAATAAAGTAAGAGACTTTCCTAGATGATCTTTTTGAACAGTCTGCAGAATAAATTCAGTAGTGTTAAGTTAACCTCGAGTCTCCAAAAGACAGGGAAAAAGTGCTTTTATATAAGTTTTTTTTATTTTAAAGTAAATGCAGTATCCAAAATTAGAATTTACTCTGCAGTTTTGTGTAACGGGGCACTAAGAGTAGTATGATTTCCTTCTGTAGTCTAAAAAACCTACCAAAACAAAAAACAATCCCACTGTGTTCATGTATAAACTGGCCATATGCAACATACCCAATGCTCCAGAGTGCAGCTTTGAAAGTTATTGTAGCTCACTGATAGTGACGAGTGATCAGTTCCTTGTCCTGCTTCCTTCATTGTGTGTTAGAGATGTGATAAATTTTAACTTGAACAGTACTTTTTTGTGTCTGAGTCAGAGTAAGGCACGTTAGGTACCCATGCTTATGAAACAAAATGCCTTTTATGAAGGCTCTTAAGTATGCCCATAATTCAGTTACTACTTCAACTTTTTGGGGGGAATATGGGAGATGTAAAAAGGAGAAAAAAAAAAAAAAAGGTGTTGCTGTCAATTTATTTACTATTGGAAGAGTTGCAAAGTAGGTTTAATTACATTTCTTGGTTTTTCTGGAAAATGAATAAATTTAAATGAAATCAATCTTCAATAGTGAACCTTTAGATTCTACAGTAGTGACCCCGGATCTAATCAAAGCTATAACAATATTTGGTAGCGTATGTGTGGTTTAGGGACAGAACAGTTAGGTTGCTTTGATCTTTTTAACTAGTATTAATTTCCATTTCACTGATTATAATCAACAGTAAGACATTTTGAGTTCTTTTGGTTTTGCTTTCTTTTAGGTTGTCTTGATACTTTGGCTGCTATGCAGGACTTAAAAATGGGTGTAGCAAATACAGAAGAAGAGACTCAAGCAGTGATGAAAGTTTATTCTAAAGAAGACTATAGTGTTGTTAACAGATTTGAAAGTAAGTACACAGTAAAATTTTATAGCACAAGCTGATCAGGCTTGTGGAATAAAAGATCAAGATAGAGTAACTATTTTTATTGGTTTTTTTTTTTTCTGCAGGTCATGGAGGAGGCTGGGGTTATTCAGCCCATTCAGTAGAAGCTATCCGTTTCTGTGCTGATACGGATATTTTGTTAGGTGGTCTTGGTCTTTTTGGAGGTAGGGGTGAATACACTGCTAAAATAAAGGTAAGTTAGTTTTATTTCTTGATGAATGAGTGGTTTACTGTATATTAAAAGCACTAGTAATAGAACTACAAGAAGGGTTCTCAGTGAGAAGTAATGAACCTTATGCAGGTAAGGTGGGTGAAGTAGAGATCTGAGAATTACTATTCTTAATTGTCAAGAATTGGCCCATTCCTACCTTCACTAAATGCTATGTCATCTTACAGGTGTTTTGAGCAGATATGGTAGTGGGTCGAATGGTTCTGTGATCTATTTACACAAAGCTCCATCTGCAGAAAATTGGTGCTGTGGGCTTCAAGTTAGAATCACGTCCTATGTCAGGATACATGAGGCACTGCTTCTTGAAACCAGTAAAAGAGTGCTTATCAGTAGCTGAAATTTCTTTGGTACATGCTTCCTACTTTCCCTGCCACTTCTTTCTCAGAGTGCTCTCTGGATAGCTTCTCAGCTGGGATTCTTCAGCTGAGACTGAATGGCAGAAAACATACTTAACT
Organism: Buteo buteo; assembly: GCF_964188355.1. Taxonomy (NCBI): domain Eukaryota; kingdom Metazoa; phylum Chordata; class Aves; order Accipitriformes; family Accipitridae; genus Buteo; species Buteo buteo. The sequence continues at coordinate 16,484,890 of NC_134184.1, forward strand.
GCTCTGTACCAAACATAAGGATGATTAGGGCCGGAGCACATGCACTGATTTAAAATAAATAAATGGCTTTGGATAAAAAAGCTCACACAAACACACAGTGTGATAACAGAGCTCTGGTTTCTGATAAGTAGCTTCTGTTCCCACATTTAATAAGGATTTCGGAAACTCCCTGGAAGACATTGTAAAGGAAGGATCTAATATCTGTCTGAGATTTATAGTACATGTGTATATTCAGAATATGTTATTGTTGTTACTTGTCATCTAGTGGGTTATTGAGTTTTCTTTTTCTATTTTCAGATGAATAGTTATTAAGGTTTGGTTTAGGGAAATGGATGGCATATGCTTTAGCAGTAACATTTGCATAAGACAACAGGAGATCCAGAATAAGTGGTTGTACTTTATCTTAGTTTAACACAATGACTGAGAATTGTAAATGTTTAAGGAAAGCCAAGAAACTTAACAAAAAAAAGCACGACTAATGTTTAAATACTAGAGGTAGCAATCCTATGAGAGCACTCTAGTATTATTTTTTCAATTTTTTCTGGTTGTCTAGGATTAGTTTATAGCAAAGATAAGATTTGCCAGTCCTACCACAGATAAACTGTGTATTAAATTGGCATTTGCATGAGAAGTCATAGACGTGTATTGTGGTCCTTTTGCAAATTCATCAAACTGTAGAAATGATTTTTGACTGAGTAAGAAACCCAAGTTCTTTTGAAAAGGGTATCGTCTTTTGTCCTAGTCACCACCTGTTTATGACACTATTGACTAGCTCTGCTAAACAGTCAAGCTATCCCTTTCCGCAGAAGTTGAGTATATCTTCAGTGCATTTCATTCAATGACAGAAAGCCTGCACCTTCTGCCCAGCTTTGCCTTTTTTTAGATGCTCTGCATTTGTCTTGCAGGCAAAATTTAGGGAGTTTCTCCACTTAAGAATATATCTAGGCATGAGGCTGGGAGGTCAGTGTCAACTGCTATTTTTTAACAGTTAATAACATTACAAAATCCTGACTTCCAGATGGGTATTTGCCTGTCAGTGATAGTAACTAGCATTTACTTTTGGGAAGGGTAAAGAATAGTAGTAATAGACAGTTTGCAGAATGCCAGAGAGGAAAAAGTGGTATTACAAAGTTCCTAACACCTAAAATGTGTTTTTACCTTTTTTTTCTTACTCCATCAGTTGTTTGAATTGGGTCCAGATGGGGGAGACCATGAGACTGATGGAGACCTTCTTGCTGAAACAGATGTCTTAGCGTATGATTGTGCTGCTAGGTAAGATGTTTTCCTTACCTACTTCTACCTACTGCTTGATATTTATTTTTACTTTCTTCCTACACATTTTAAAATCACTTTAAATACCAACAGAGATCTACATCATTAGAAGTTTTTAGCAAGTGACGTAAAACTTACACTCAAACAAAGTGTGTTGGGTAAAGTAGTAAAACACCAAATACCTCACCAAGCCATTATGGTACTAAATTAAAAGAAGGAAAAATAATCTCACACTTGCTCTTGTATAAATCAAAGTCAAATCACATATTCATCTGATGAGAAGACAAGACAAAACATTGCAGCAGCTCTTTTTAATACTTCTATCAAAAGGATGCTTTCAAGTACAAATGGGTATTTGCATTAAACAACTCATCATTAAACTTACTGCAGTATGGAATTATCATAACCAGAAGAAGGGTTATTGTGCTTCAGCTCATTAGAATACAAGCAGTTATTGCTTGAAAGATTTTGTGCATATGGATGTGGTTAGCCATGTTTTAGCTGCTTTTTCATTCCCTGTTATGAAATAATTTAACATTCAAATCATCAGTGACTAATTCTTTTAGGTTTAATTCTTATGTGTCAATACTCCTAAATATATATTCTATTACTTTCTTAAATATTCATGTGTAATTCCTAAGAATTTATTTTACAAAAAATTTCTGAAATTGAATTAAAAAAATATAAGTAATACTTTACTTGCAGTATTATATAGTAAATGTAATAGTGTTTGTGTGTGTTAATTTAACTTAATCTATCCGTACGCTATTTGGCATTTGATATCTGATTGTTTCAAAATGTAAGATCAAGCTAGACTTAGGCATTTGTAGGTCCTTGTGAATTATTTTTTTTAATGACTACAATATTTTTCAATGAAATATTTTTAAGTTTCGAATATAATAGATACTTGAGATTAATAATTAGTTCCATTCATTTTCAATTTTCTTCTATAAGCAGGGTGTAATTCGTTAAAGATTAATCTAGAAACTAATTCACATACATCTTTTCAAAATTTACTTCTCCCAGGGAGAAGTATGCAATGATGTTTGATGAACCAGTACTCCTACAAGCTGGCTGGTGGTATGTAGCCTGGGCAAGAGTGTCAGGACCTAGCAGTGATTGTGGATCTCATGGACAGGCCTCTATTACTACAGATGATGGGTATATTTTTTTCTATTCTTTTTTAACACAAAAGAAGAGATCTAATATTACTTGAGTAATAACCAGTTTATTTCTCTTTCAGTGTTGTATTTCAGTTTAAAAGTTCCAAGAAATCAAATAATGGTACAGATGTTAATGCAGGGCAGATCCCACAGTTGCTATACAGGTAATATTTTGCCCTCTGTTTAGAACAATTTATTGGCATGTGTTTTTTAAACAGAAGCCCTGTTAAAGTAAGCATATGTGTCATGACATTATTATTGTATTAAGCTAAGGAAGTCAGTATCTGAAAAATTTAGGGAAAGCTTAGTGTCTTTGAGAAAAGTAATAAATCCATTATACCAACATTTATTTCTTTGCCGTTTTCTTGCATTCTTCACATATGTTCTGAGTTTTTCATTTAGTTCTGTAGAGCCTCATAATTTCATCTAACATACTTCATTTTTTTGCTACTTCAGAAGTACTCTATTTAGTAGGCCTCAGTTTAGGTGCAGTATACTATCAAACACATTATTTTAATGAAGAAAAAAACGGCAATGAATTGTGCTTTACAATAAGTTACCATAAATTTATTATTCCCATGATAATTGTTATGTAACTCTGTTTTAAGAAGCTAGAACTCTTTCACTATATTGCTAATATATATTTTTCAGATTTCCTCAGATATATCCAAGACCTAATTTTTACATTTTATGTATATATATATTCCCCCTTGCCCTGTGTTGATTCTGAAACTTGGAATCTCTTCATACCAGTTCTCTTGCTATGTCCTTTCTAAGCATGTCCTTTTCAAGGTGTCCCCTATAAGAACAGCTCACTTTTGCCAGTAAGCTTTGTGTCCATAGATATTTATCTCTCCAGAGGAAGGTTTCATTTTGACAGATGCACATAAAGTTCTGGCATAACCTATTAATTGTTAGGGTGATTTCGGTGGAGGGATGGCTGTAGCCAAAGACCAACAAGCCTTGGGGTCTCTGAAGGAAGGATATGGCTGAAGAGCCATGAGAGGCACAAAAGGAAAGGTGCTGCAGTGACAGATGCTGCCTGTATTTTTTACTTCCACATACATTTTTACTTTCACAAAACTAGTGTTCTTTAAGGAGTAACATTTCTAGTCTTAAAAATGCCATGTGAAGAAATACAGTAAATACTTGTAATAATGTAATATGTAGTTAAATCTCAAGTTTATTATCAATTGTCAGAATTCTGCCAGTTGAAGAGAATTCAAGATATTTGATTACTGGTCTAGAAGAATTAGGAACTGGAGGAAGTTATGGTGAAATTGAACATTTTTTTGATAATTACCTTAAACTTTTCTTCCATTTTTGTTCCACTTGAACAATACAAACAGTAAAAACTGCTAAAAGTAAAAAATGCAGATTTCAAGTCAGTTCTTAAATTGTTTTTCCAGGCTGCCAACAAGTGATGGCAGTACGTCCAAAGGAAAACAGCAAACCAGTGAACCTGTGCATATTTTAAAGAGATCTTTTGCCAGAACTGTCTCAGTGGTGAGTATTATCAAGAATCTTCTGTGTTTCCTGGAAGTTCAGAAAACTGAAAGACGTACATGTGGAAATAACTAATGATTTTTTTCTGTCTGCTTTATTAAGCAGAAGTTAGGTACACTGATATATAGAACATGGTATTTTTTTTTTACTTTTTCTGAAGATTTCAGATGTAAACTTAAATCTAAGCTAAGCTTGGTATTGACCGGAGGATGAGAGCCTGGAAATGTATTTGCTAACAAGGTTGAGCTACTTAGTTTGGGGTTTTTTTTCTGGGGGGGTGGTGTTGAGTTCATTCTTCCTGGTTGTATTTAATGTACAAGCCTTACTCCCTGCCAAGAAATTAGTATTAGCAGGCTTTTTAGAGTTTTGAGGGAGCTTTACTATATGCTCTCTTCCATGGCTTTTAAATTACTGTCATTAATTCGTCATTGGTGAGATTCATCTACCTCTTGGATGCATTCCAATATACATTGACTATCAGATAGCATTTAATTAAATTTTGATAAGCTGAGGTATTAATAGGCACAGTGAACTGCAACTGTTAGTAGAAGATAGTCTGCAGTTCTTCACACACAAGGAGGTTAGTCAAATTTTGAGGAATACTGCATTAAGTTGAAATGCAATATTATCGTGCAGGATAAGGCCAATTCCGTCTTCATGATTTTGAAGTCCCTTCCTTACCTGTTACAAGCAATGATTACATTATTTTCAGTTCCATCCTGGTTTATATTTTATACTGCATTACATGTACTGTCAGTATTCTCAACTGATAGTTACACTGAAGTTATTGCCTCCATATGGACACTCAGAGTTCAATTTTCTTAACCAGCTTGCTTTCTCTCATTTATGTATTCTCCATTTCTTCAGTATTCTCTGATGATCAGGATGATCTTCTGTTCAGGTTTCTTCTAGAAATGTATTAGCTACATGATTTACATTTTTAGTAACCATCGATATATTAATAGCTACTTTTAATAAATGTTTGCTTAAAAATATTTGCATTAAGCTATGAACTCCTGTGGCTTTTAATACTTCACATTGTATTCTCCCTCTTCATTATCTTGCTGCTGTTATCCCTCACCATAGATCTGGGATAAGAGGAGAGTTTGGGCTTTCTGGAGCATTAGGGATTTTATAACTAACTTTGAACAATCAGCTTGATTGTTGCAACTTGACAGTATACCTGCAGCTTGAAGGTATTCAATACCAAATACTTGTAGTTTGCCTTCTGAGATACAACTTTATGAAACTATCAACCACATTTAATAATAGTAGAAACAGATTTTTGGACAAACAAAACATTTTTTAAATCCTCATATTTCTTGTGGATTGTCATGTGCTTATGTTGAACTTTCAAGTCCTGTAAATGTGATATAGTTCCCATGATCCTGCAGATCATAACTGTTTAAAAACAAAGCAAAGACAGCCCAATAAGTCTTTACTGCTATGACAAGAATGTATTCTGTTAAAAGTTGGTATTACACTATTCGTACGCAGACAGAGCAAGTAAAATTTACTGCAAAATTTGTATTACAGGAGAATACAAACAGTTGTTAGTTCTTAAATAACTGAAAGACTTCCACACACTTATTATTATAATATATGTTATAAATTGCTTTTAGCATGGTATTATAGTGAGGTGTTCCCTAGAGTCTCAGTCCTCTTTTTTATTCTCAAGCAAATAGGATTTGTGTGTTGTATGGTAGATGTGTATAAATATAAATATGTTTTCATAATAAACATGGATATAGATGCTCTTTCCTTTCATCTTATACTGCTGCTGAAACTTCACTTTTTGTTTTTAACACAAAATCTGTCTTCTGTATCCTTCATACCCTGAAATAGGAATGCTTTGAATCTTTACTGAGCATTCTTCACTGGAGCTGGACAACACTGGTGCTGGGAGTTGAAGAACTTCGTGGACTTAAAGGATTCCAATACACTGCTACTCTTTTGGATTTAGAAAGGTTGCGTTTTGTGGGCACTTGCTGCCTGAGGTTGCTGAGGGTCTACACCTGTGAAATATATCCAATATCAGGTATTCCTCTTAATTCACTTGTTTCATGTTTATCAGCAAATAACAATCTACAGGACATTCAAAATTTGTTCTAAGTATTCATGTAGCATATGCTATAAGATGAAATTTCTTGTACAGATGGTTTTGTTGGAGCAATTTAGAGACTTGCTGTCAGAAACGGGGTATTTGCAATTGTCTACATAACCAAGCATCCAACACCAAATATTTACACTGTAACTTGTGTGTATTTTAAAATTAATTTCTTGTTTGGCTTGACAGTTGAGTTCTTTGGACTATTTGTATCCTCTTTTTTCCCATTTCTGTACATAGTAGCTGCTTTGGTGGTGAGCACAATTTGAATTTGAAAGACAGTGTCTGTTTTTCATGCCTGTAGTTTAACAATGCTCATATTAAGATGCAGCATATATTATGAAAGACCAAAAAATTGGAAGTTTCTGATGTTCAGGTTTCTTCAATGTAGTTTAACACCCTTCACTGTTTTCCTTTTGAAATTAACTTCTCTGAATATAGATTCATCAACATTGCTAAATTCTAGCTGCTTTATTTGCATGTAAAATGTGCATTTTAATATGAAAATGTTTCATTTATTGTACATTTAACACTCCTCTTTGTGTAAACTTCTAGCTACGGCAAAGGCAGTCGTAGAAGAAACCAGCAAACTAGCAGATTGCATTGGAAAAACTAGGACCTTGCTGAGAAAAATTTTATCTGAAGGAGTTGATCATTGTATGGTGAAGTTGGACAACGATCCACAAGGATATCTTAGTCAGCCTCTCAGTCTTTTAGAAGCTGTTCTTCAGGAATGCCATAATACATTCACAGCTTGCTTTCATTCATTTTATCCAACACCGGCTCTGCAGTGGGCATGTCTTTGTGACTTGCTTAATTGTTTGGACCAGGTACATTAAAATGGCATAAGTAAATATTATAACTTCACTTGCCCTTTTGCTCAAAGAGAAGCCAAGCAATATTTAAAACCTTTATTCCTTTTCAATGTTTATCCTGGTTTGCAACTTGAATTCTGCTGTAGTTTGGTCTTTTTCATAACTGGGTTTTGGTTGGGGTTTTTGTTTTGTTTTTTTTTAAATTGTCCAAGTTCAAAAAGAGCCTAGGAACTTCTGTCTCCCTTAGCAGTAAGATTCTCTCTTGGACAGTGAAGAAAATTTGTGGTGCTGGTAACTGTCAGCACCTGCTTTTTTGGTGTTGAGGCCATGCCTTAGATGTGATTACTCTTGCTGCACATTGCTTAGGAGCATACATGTGGCATTTTTATACTCATCACTAATATGTGAATAAGTTCTCATTATTATATGTTATAACAGTGTTCTGATCCAGCAAAGTACTTAAGAAGCTGGCAGTAGTATTCTATAATCAACAACTTCCTTCTAAGTATCTTGCTTACTGTGAATGAGCATCCCACAGCTAAACAGGGTAGTTGCTTGCTTGCATTGATTGCAGTAAGATGTAAACAATTTGCTGCTTTGGATGAAAATTCATTTAGCATATTAAAATTCAAGGAAGAATCAGTTCTTTAATATATTATTCTGATTAAATTGTTTGATTAATTATATGAAGTGCTTTGTCTTCAAAGGGTGCCATAATTTCAAAAGTAATTTTAAATGGGTTTATTATTTAAAACATGTGGACCAAGTTTTAATTACTCCAATTTGAAAGATCTAAATGGAAGCTCATGAGAGAAGAGAATGTAAAATTCACAGGAAAGCTAACAGTATATGAAATTCTTTCTCTAAATTATTTTTATAATTGCTATAAAACTGGAAAGTTCCTTTCAAAAGTAGTTTCTCCCTCATTTACTTTGAATGCAATAGTGCCATTCTATTAATTTGTTTTTATGTTTTTAGGACATCCAGGAAGCAAACTTCAAAACCTCCAGTAGCCGGCTTCTTGCTGCTGTAATGTCTGCTCTCTGCCATACTTCAGTAAAACTGACCTCTATCTTTCCAATTGCTTATGATGGAGAGGCATTGCTGCGGTCAATGGTTAAACAAGTCAGCACTGAGAATGACTCTGCTCTGGCACATCGTTTTCCTCTTTTGGTTGCACACATGGAAAAACTTAGTCAGGTTAGCATATATCCTAAAAATTTAACAAGTTGTTTTACTTTGCAGCAAAAAAAACAGTTATGTAAGTTGAAGTTTTAGCTTTATAAGGACATAGCTGAATTTGCCTGAGTGTTTTCTTTCTAAAAGGCTTATTTCAGAAACTTATTATTTTATCCAATTTTCATCTTCAAGTCTGAAATATTCCCATTATTTCTTGTTTGGAGAATGTCTGAGCAAAAATTATTCTTATTTATTTTGGAATATTAAATTGGCAGAAATACAGTTTGGACTTGTTTTCTGCAACAGTTTTTCAGCTTTTTCACATGATCGCAAGAATGAACATGTCGATAGGTTCAGTGTTTTGAGGAAGAGTCAACACAGCTTTAGTAATAAAATGTCATGTCTCAAACTGGAGTTTTTAAAGGCATCAACAAGCAGGTGGGCAAGGAAAGCCCAGTTCATACAGTTCTATCAAAAGTTACTAAACGATTTCCTAATCAAGGGCTCTTGAATGCTGTATTTTTGCAGTTCCGTTATTCCAGAGTAGATTTACAGGAATGAAAAGGGTAAAGATTGTAATCAAAGATATGGGACTACTAAATAGTATTCTTCACTTTAGAAGACAAGAGGGCTATGATCTTATGAAATTATGAATGATGCATGAAAGGTAAATAAAGGATAATTGTTGAGTCTTCCAATACCAAAAGTTTTGAGCAACCAGAGACCTTAGCAAAAGGTAAGTTCAAAAGATTGCTGTTCTTCATGAAATATGCAGTTAAGCTGTGGAACATATTCCTGTAGACCATTGTTATGCTAAAAGCTTTCACAGACTTAGAAAGCACCTGCACAAATTAATGAAGAAAAAAAAAATCACCAAAAGCTATTAAATGCAAAGATAATATTTCTGTCTTAGGTACAGCTGCCTCTTAACTGCTAAAGAGAGAAAGTTCTGTGCAGGTGTCTATACAGGTTTGCTTCACCTGGTTATATTCCCTATCTGTTCACTACTTGGATATTTTTGGGAGACAAAATGGTGAGAAAGACAAATCTTTGATTTTCATCAGTAGAGCTGATTTTATTTTTCCTTATTGGGAATGACTTTCAGTGTGGATAACTTGAAAAACAGTGGATGTCACTGCTAGGTAGAAGACACAGCAGATGCCTAAGCTTAGATTTGTTTCATAGTCTTTATTCAGTAAAGAACAACTCTTTTTAGAAGCATCCCACCACTGGTTTTATCTTACCTGTTTGCATAGAAGATTCTCTTTGCTAACATCAAAGCCAAAAAGCTTCTGAGTTTCTTTTAGACAGTGGGGAAGACAATGATGTGAAGAGTTCAATAGGTAGCTATATATCAGTTGTATTCTAACATATGCTTATGGACAGTATGGCAAGAAAGGCTATAAGAAAAGCTCCCTCCTCAGAAGGACACCTATATATCTTTCCAATGCAATAAAGTCAACACCACCTCATTCTGGAAATTAAAAATATTAATCAGGTTTTTTTACAAAGGAATACATACTATGATAGCTTTGAGAATTCTTTTTTTTTTTACTGTCTAGTCATTTCTTATTTTTAAGAAGTCACAGATTTTTCAATTACCTAATGCTTATAATATGTGAAAAATCAATGTGGTTTGTTTCTTTTTTTAAGTAAGAACAATGCCACTTATCATTTTTCTCTTCATGATGCAGAGTGAAGAAAATGTTTCAGGGATGACGAGCTTTCGGGAAGTGCTGGAAAAGATGTTGGTCATTGTTGTTTTACCAGTACGGAACAGCCTTAGAAGAGAAAATGAACTTTTCTCTTCACATCTGGTTTCTAATACCTGTGGGTTGCTTGCTAGTATTGTGAGTGAGCTTACAGCATCGGCATTAGGATCTGAGGTAAAGCTTCTATAAAATCATTACTCGAAGTCTTTCAGGACAAGTATATAATGAATATGATACAGGCCATGGTAGGAATTTTATAGATATGCAGATCTTTCACAGATGCTGGAATTCTCAGTAGCTTTCAGATATTTAACATAAATTTAAAAGCATGTATTCACTGTATTAGGAAAGTACTGTTGATAATGAGCTACTTCATTATGGCTGCAGAATACTGCAAATTGTTTAAAAAATGGCAGGTTTTTTTCTGAGTGCTTCTTTTTTTGCATGCATGTCTCTGCATATACACACTCAAAATATATTTGTTCAGTGCTCGCTGGAGGCAGTGAAACATACCTGAGCATCTCTATGCCTCTCATGGTATCATGGGTGCCTCGTGTTCTAATCCTGTCTGCTTTTGATTATGGGTCAGAATTTATAATGTGTTTTGTTTATGCATTGTCTTCCTCCTTTATATGTAAGATACTCCTTACATCTTCCTTTATATATTAAATATTATATGTGTATTATATTTGTCTGTATCATTAGACTTTTTCCAGTTTATTTGCTTTGTATTTGAAATTGAGTGGTACTGAGTTGAACTTCTTAAAATCCAAATATTCATAGTCATATACAGAAGTTCCCTTTCATGAGACTATAACATCGGTAAGTGATGGAAATTTATTTGATTTTATTAAAGGGATGTCACTGTCTCTGTACTATCAGCAGACTTTTTTCACAGAAAGAACCGAGCTTTTGATAGCATCTGGATTTAAGATGTTTTTACTGTTACATAATACCTGTATCTGTCCTCTCTTAATCTTGACCTTACCCAAGGCAGAAATACCTAAGTTGTCTTGTAGTACAGTTAAGCTATATTTTGGGCTAATTCATCCTATAAAATATATATATTTAAATACTTGGAAAAAATAGGAATCAGATTCCTAATAATTCCTAGTTAATTCCCAATTACCAGAAATTATATTTTCTTTTTTCTTTTTAGTCGATATTGAATAGAAGCCCCAGTAGTGGCATCTTACATGTTTTATCAGTTGACTTCTAAAATGTACCCAGCTGAAAATCTGGTAATTTAAATCACTTAAGTTTGGTTTATTAAAGTTGTCTAACATTTAGCAGTTAATTTTTTCTGGTGCTTGTATTTAACTTTCTGCAGGTTGATGGGCTGAACTCTCTCCATTCTGTCAAATCCACTCCAAACAGATTCACTAAAACAAGTCAGGGAAGAAGCTGGAATACTGGGAATGGATCCCCTGATGCAATATGTTTCTCTGTCGACAAACCTGGTGTAGTTGTAGTAGGATTTTCTGTTTATGGTGGAGGAGGAATTCATGAGTATGAGTTGGAGGTATTAGTTGATGATGTAAGTACTGCATTTGAGAAAACAATTTGGACAGAAGTAACCTCAGAGTTTTTCATAATATGTTTTACAAAGTAATATTGTAATACTCTTATACAGTCTAGGCCGCCAGTAAAACGGTGCACTGGTAGGTAGGGTTGGTTTTTTTTTTTGCTTGTGGTGATGATTTTTGTGGTATTGCAAGCTACATACCATATCCAGTAGGGTCCTTACCTTGGTTATGGTCTTGAAATCTTACTTTATTACAAATAATATTTGAAGCATAGTGGGCTTTTCACTTCCTGGAGCTAAATGTAAATTAGTACCAGTTATCTCTCTGCAAACTGCAAAGGAAATAGTGAAATAAAGGAGACCAAGTTAAAACATTTTAAACCAAAATTGAAGAAAGGGGTAGCCTACCAGCATGGCCAGGCTGTAGCTACAGATGTTTCATGTGTTGTTGAAGTACTCTCTTAGAAGAAGTATAAAACTGTATTGTGTGTTCTTGTAATGAAGAAAAACCTCTGTTCTTTTACACCCAGTTTTTCGCTTTAACTGACTGTTCTTATCCCTTCCAAAGGGCAAGCATAGGTTGCTATGGGAAATTAACCTCTCTGCTCAGTGCTTTCCTTTTTTAGCAGAAAGGCTTTACTGTTGACTTTGAACAGGTTTTCCAGCTTTGTTCTATTTGTAATGCTGTGTGTAACAATTTATGCAAGAAAACATAACTTGCACAATTGCATGAATGTGTCATGTATTTATATTATAAATGTATTAAAATTACTTTGTTTCTTTGAATCAGAGTGAACATACTGGAGATTCAACTCATTCTCATAGGTGGACATCTTTAGAGTTGGTTAAAGGAACTTACACCACAGATGATTCTCCCAGTGATATAGCTGAAATCAGACTTGACAAAGTCGTGCCACTGAAGGTAAATAAAAGAAATGTGCATCTGTAGGTTTCATATGACTTCTTTAGATAACAAAAATCAGAATGTTCAACATAAATTGGTTTTTTGTGTACACCTTTACAAGTTGATCTTGACATGTTTGCTTTATAAATTCTCAGTTTCACTGGGTAACTGAAAAGTTGAAATCCTGGCAGCAAAAAGAAATTAAATCTTACTTGTTATAATAGCATAAAATAGATTGTAGTTGCTTAGTAATTTTAGAATATTCTTGACTGTGCAACTTTTTTGTGCGCAATTTCGTAGCTAAGTTTCTGGGGTACCTGGTCACTCTTCAAGTATTAGTAGTAATATTTTACTTAAGTTATGGTCTGTAGTTTGGGAACACAGAACGGCTCTGACTTTTGTTAAATGCTGGATCTTTTTCAGTTAATTTCTTTCGTAGAGTGCTTTGAAGGACTTTTCAGACTCCCCAGTATTAATGTGAAATACTAGCTTTCATAATACCATGAAGCCTAACCTATATATTTGTTTTATACTGCATACTATTTTTGGCTCTCCTTTTTAAGGAAAATGTGAAATATGCAGTTCGTTTGAGGAATTATGGAAGCCGGACTGCCAATGGAGATGGAGGAATGACCACAGTTCAGTGTCCAGATGGTGTAACATTTACATTTAGTACATGTAGTCTGAGCAGTAATGGCACAAACCAAACACGAGGACAAATTCCACAGATTCTTTATTACAGGTTCGTGTGTTGTCATGATCCATTTCTAAGAAAAGTGAATAAAACCATCACAGTGCTATTATACCACATTTATTTTTGAGAAGTAACAGAAGTAAATACATCTGGAGTGTGTTTGAGGAAAGAGCTTCTTTAACAGTAGTATTGTGTTCTTCCAGTGTGGCTTCAGACTTAACTTATTTAGTGAAGACAGTTTTGGGGACACAAGTTGTACTGGTGTGTCTTCCAGTCTTGTTTTAGGTTCTCTTTTTTTTGACTTGACAAATAATTTGATGGTTGACCTCTCTTACAAGGTCTGTTGTCTAGTGCTTTAAAGGTGTAAGATGCACTACTTCAGTCTCTGTCTTTTCTATAACCTAAGAGATTTTTGAGAGACTACTCACTGGAATGTTTATCTCTTCAGTTTCATTCAGTTCCTTCCTCTGTTGCCAGAAATAATTGCATCATGTAGTGAAGCAAAGTCTGTTTATATAGGAACTGTCTCCTCTCTTACTGTAGAATTCAAATGTTTAAAAAGAGAAACTGCAACCGCCTGAAGAAAATCAACTGAAGCATCTGACTGTCCTGCAGGGAAGCTTTATTTTAGCCTTTCAGGATGATAGTAGGAATTCACTTAAGGTAATGCTTTTGCAGAAAGCATTGCTTTCATTTTTGAGGTGCTTACCCTGATATGTATGAAGACACGATTTTCAAAATATGTCAGCACCCAAATATATGAATTGCTACCATTATCTGTACAGCAAAAAAACGTGTCATGCCTTTTACTCAAGTCTCAATTTTTGTCATAAAACGCTGATCAACAGCAGATCCAAGGAATAAAAGGAGTAAGGAATAGTAATTTACTTTGATATTTAATTATGTGCGAGATATACCTACCTAATAAAAGATGAAGAAGATAAAATAAGTAATGCTAAAATAAGTGACGTATTTTGGACTAACAATCACAAGAACATGTTGCTCTTAAAGTTTTAAAGGACCTAAAATATGAAGAAATAAAGTTGCCAGCAAAATTATAATAAAAGTATATTTGAAGATACAGGATAGTTCTAAACTCTTTTAAAACATGAGATTGGCTGTAGTCAAAAGACCCAAAGATCCAGCTTGTCAGTAGTAACAGTAATTGCTTATCAAAGAGTGGAATTACAGTGGTGCTTGTCATGATACTTTCATTGATTTAGTCTTGTGGGATCTTGGACATCTGTGTTTAGGGAATTCCTCCAGTGTTTGGAGGAATTTTATTATGAAGTATCATATTATCTAAGAAAGAGGAAAGAAGACAAGAAAAACATGTATTCCCTCTCCTAGAATTTCTGCTTTTGTATAAGCAAAAGAGGGATTAAAGGAGAAATAACAATTTATTTTGATTTCAGAAAAGCAAAGGACATAAAACTTCAGTAAATGGAAGCTTCAAGGCATTCTACCTTATAATAAGCTAACATACGGCAAAAAACCACACCAAAGTGCTGTCTTCAGATCAGAACAGTCTCAGGTTTTTTGTTTCAACTGTGAGAAAATTCTAAGAAGCACTTGAAGGACTACAATGGCACAACTCGGAACTGTTACAGAATAAATTAAGTTTTGTTTGGAAAATTTGCAGACTGCTTCCTGTAATCACAATGTCTTTTGAAGTCTGCTTGGACAACAGAAACTTAAATGTTATCTGATGGAGGACTATAGATATGGACTTAGTCAGTTTGAGGATTCCCAGTTTGATATATAATGACTTGAGGTTTCAATTTGTCTACAGTAAAGGAACAAATGTTCATCATCAACTAATACCTCCAACTTGATTTTATTTGAAGGGTGCTCAAATACAAATAGAATTGTTGCTTATGCAAGCGCCAAGAAAGGCCATACCAAAAGAAGTGTGTTAATGCACTTCTGATATGGGCAGAAATGCTTTGGAAGGATTTGTTGGAAAAGTACACAGTTAGAATTGCACCCACTGTCAGTCACTAATAAGTTTAAATTAAAAAGGCTTGAGGCTGACAGCAAAACTGCATTTCTAGGACACATTGACCAAAAAAAAAAAAATCTCTTTGCAAGGGTGGTTAATTTAAGTCACAGGGAAGGATAGGTATCCTTATTGTGCACTGAACTGCTCCAAGTAAAGTTTTTGAGCATGCTGAGGTGCCAGTCCTGGAATCTTAATATTCTGGAATGATGTTTTGAAGGATCAAATCTTTCTGGACAAGCATAAGAAATCCAAAGGAGAATGGGAAACTTTGTTTTACATGCTAAGTGATTTTAGTTGACTGTGCCAAAGCTTACTCACTATCATATTGAGGGCTTGAATTAGTTTATAATTATCATTCGACTGCTTTGAAAAAGCAAATCAAACCAGATCTTTTATATACCTTATTGAAATAGTATTGTGTGTAATGTTGTTTAGGAGAACCTGATTTGACATACAGAGTGGATTTCAAAGAAAAAAATATTCATTAAGGGTATTCCAAAACCAAAATTAATCTTTAGAATAGAGAGGGAGAATCTTTTTCCCTGTTACGATACTGCAGAAATAACCATTGAAAGTTTTACTTGTTTCTGTGATGCATTTAGTGTTATTCTGTTTTTTATCAAGATAGGTGGCTGTGCTTGGAAGAGCATAGCAATTAATACATTTCTGTGGTTTAAAAGGCATCTAGTCAAAAGAAACATTTCTGGAAAATGCTTTTCATATTTTCTGCCAAATAAAAATAAAATGATTGCAAAGGGCTAACACTGAGGCATTGCCTCCAAAATATCCTGTATGGTTTATTTGATTGTTTCCATTATTGCCTTATCATAAATTGTTTCACTTGATCTATGCCAAAATTCAGTCATGTTTTTTCAATATAATTTTGTATTTTGTGAACTTACTTTAACTTAATCCACTGTCCAGGAGTGAGTATGATGGAGATCTGCAATCACAGCTTTTGAACAAAGCTAATGAAGAAGATAAAAACTGTAGCAGGGCTCTTTCTGTTGTGAGTGCTGTTGTACGAGCAGCCAAAGACCTGTTGCACAGGGCTCTTGCTGTAGATGGTAAGGCTTTTGAAAATTGGCTTTCAAAACTTTTCTTTGATAGCAAAAGATAATAGTAGAATATCAGTGATAGAAAAATTGTGATATTTCTCTTTTGCTTTCCAAAGAATATTCTTCTAACCTTTCATTCCTGTAGGTATCAAACTGTGAGTAACTTTAAGTCGTTGAGTTGCACTTGATATAGCATAGGCAGATACCTTGTATAAATTTGCTCATCGATTTAGCAAGTATATTAAAGCTGGTAAGATTTTTTATTTTTTTTTTAATTTCCAAAAGATATGCTATGGTGGGTCATTTCCAAATTTTATTGCATGTTTTGCACAGTGGTGGTAATCAGGAAGACTGGTGAGTGTAATGCATTTATAAGCACTTAAAAATCCATTTTTGAGAAATGTAGACATTAGCCTTAAAACTGAGTGGTTTTAAGCTACCATCTTCAGCCATTCTAGTCAAAATGTCCAGAATATTACATAGTGCTATAGAAATTGATTTTGAGGGCCAGGAGGAGCTTGTGCTAGCTTTTATAGCGTAGAAAGTACAAACACAGCTTCACAAAATGGCAAAGAATGCAATAAACTTAGGCTCTAAGAGGGGGAAATTTTTTAACAGAGAACTGTATATAATGGCACATTTGTCTCAGGTGAACTTTGCAGGTTTAGAATTTGACAATGCCTAGATAATAAAAATAATTTGAAGTAAAAACTAGTGTAGAAACTAGAAGTTTAACTCATAAGAAGCAAACCAGAAAAATAAGATGTGTTTTGAACCATGGTACGTTTATTAATAATACCTGTGTTGTAATTATCTTTGTTTAGCTGAAGACATTCCAGAATTACTCAGCTCTTCCAGTCTGTTTTCAATGCTGCTTCCCCTCATAATAGCCTACATAGGACCAGTAGCAGCAGCTATTCCCAAGGTATGCTCCTCAACAGAAATTACTGTAGAAATTTAAGAATGCTATACAAGGAAACGGTTTACTCTGAAAATCTGAACATCCTAATTTCTTATGATTTTATGAATTAGTGTTTTATATTTGACCATGTGACTCATACATTTTCCAAGAGTAAAGAATTTTAAAAACACATGATGTTTTAAAAATTACTTTTTTTTTTTTTAACTTAAATTGAAGTCATTATGGAAAAAAACACCTTAAGGAAGCAGAGGGAAAGATGACAGGCTTTAACAGTAGGAAAAGACAAGAAGTTAGAAGGATCTGCATTTGTGACTCATTGATGAATATTGGTGGGATGAAATATTTTTTTATATTATGTGAATTCTATTTTTACAGTAAACATCTAAAGCAGTGGTACCTGCTCATTAAATTAAGATTATTTCTATCAAATTTGGAGATGGGAAGATGTCAGCTATAAATAAAAATAACCTTTTCAGTGGGATAGCGTTCTTCCATGTGCCTGGTCTGGAACATACTTGAAATCTGGTATTAGATTTGCAAATGTCATTAATCTTCAGCTAGTAGACACTATTGCCTTTTATTGCTTTTTCATGAACTGTAAGCTCTCCTCTGACTTCTCCTTAAAGGGGGAGGAAAGAGGACTGGCCACTTGAAATCTAGCAGATTCATTTCATTAAAAATAGTTTTAAATTGTAGTTACCTTGTTACTGTGATGAACTGGTGTTTAGAACCAAGTGTTTTGCCTTAGAAGTGTTCCTATCCTTTGAAAATGTTATAAATATTACAGGGAACAAAGTGATGCTTAACACTACATGCATTAAAATATGTTGAATATTTGAAAATAACAATATTAACGTTGTTATAAAACAAAGTATAACTAGATTTTGACTTCAATATGGTATTTGCTTTCTGTCAACTCATGCTTATTGCTTGTTAATGTTATGGCTTTTTAGTAGAAGGTGTTTTAGTGAAGGTATCTAGCAGTTGTGTACGTATTTTTGTTTCAGCTTTGGCAAGTCTCCAAGAGGAGTACTTGAGATTAATGTGAAGATGCTTTTTCTGTCAGGTTTGCGTAGATGCAGGATTGGAAAATGAATGAATGAAGTAGTGATATTCTGAGAATATCCAAAACACCCATTGTAGAGAAATGTAAGTTTGTGAGTATTGTTTTCACCCAGTCATTGTGTGTGGTGTTGTTACAGGTTGCTGTTGAGGTCTTTGGCCTAGTACAACAGTTACTTCCTTCCGTGGCAGTTCTGAATCAGAAATATGCCCCTCCAGCTTTTAACCCAAATCAGTCTACAGACAGCACCACTGGAAACCAACCGGAACAAGGGCTTTCAGCTTGTACTACCTCCAATCACTATGCTGTTGTAGAAAGTGAGCATCCCTATAAACCTGCCTGTGTTACACACTATAAGGTAAGCACCATTTCTAAGTGTGCATGCAGTTTCTTAAAACCTTTTGACATGTGGGTTTTGTTTTGTCAACATTTACTATCTGAAAAATTGTTGCTGTGGATGATAATTCATATTGTCTAATATAGGAGACAGTTACCTGTACTGCTTTCTGGAGAAACCTCTGTTTGTCCAGTAAGTATAGTGGAAACTAGTATAGTTTTAACCCCCTAATGCAGGTATTTACTGCAAGTCCCTAAATTTGCTCAGTCTTAGATTTTCCTACTGTCACACACAGTTTCTTTGCTCTCTCTACAGATTGTAGAAGTTGGAAGTCTTTATGTATACATTATCTAATCATATCTCAGACTTTCTTACCTAATGCTAAAACAATGCTTTGTAAAAATACCTAATGTCAATTCTAGTCAAATTAATATGTATTATAGTACAGAGATCCCTATGCTGGCTATTGCTGGTCTGCCAATTTAAATTCTTCAATAATTACTTTCACTTGGACCATGATTTGGCATTGCTGAAGTCTCTGAAGTCCTCTTAACTGTGTTAAGTCACTCTGAGTAGGAATCATTCTGCCTTACGTGGGTGACTATTGCAATAAAACTAGATTTTTTTTCAATGTCAATAGAGAAAGGGTGTTTATTCTAGTTGAGTAAAGGGCTGAGGCATAAATTACAAGCCTGAGAGACAAATCAAATCCTATGTTTCAGTTCTTGAAATAGTGAGTTCTGTAGTCACATTAGTTCCACGACTGTAAATCCAGAGGTAGCAAACCTGGAATCAAGTAAAAGCTGCAGGAGGTCATTACTATTCCACTATTCTACTTGCCTGTCCTGTGAGACAGCAAGACATCCACTGCAGAAAATGTAGTTATCATATGATCTTCCTGATGCAATGATGCTTATTATTGTTCTGAAAGTTTATGGAGCTCATCTGAAGCCTTAGGCTTAGTTGTTACTGCTTTTGAATTTCTGTAGCTCTATGCTATTGTGCTGCAGGCCATATTCACAAGTATGATTCAGCTGCTGTGTACTTTTCTAGGATTGCACAAAACAGATATTGAATGTGTTTGTTGAAGTTTGCATTTTAGAAGGTATTTGAGAGTTAAATGTTTGTAGTATTCTGTGGTTGTCTTGTTTAATGATTCTGTGCAGGGTTCTTAAAAACAATCACAAATGGTATCGTAAGTCCAAATACTTCATCTGAACGTAAGTTATAATGCATGATTATAATTCTGTAAGATATAAAATGTTTCAGGTATATCTGAATTTCAAAGAATAAATTAGGTTAATGTTAATCTAAAGCATATCAAAACAACTGTACAGAATTACATAATTGAATCACTTGCATAGCCTGAAGAGTTAAAACCTCATGGAAATGAAGAAATAAATATTAAAAAAAAACAACAACCCCCCAAACTTGCACATAATTAGACTGTTCTTTTGTTTTAGGTGACTTTTCCTGAATGTGTCAGGTGGATAACAATAGAGTTTGACACTCAGTGTGGCACTGCTCAATCAGAGGATGTTCTTCGTTTACTAATTCCTGTCAGAATTGCACAAAGTCTGGGATTTGGACCAAAGCATGCTTCTGTTCTTGAAAACCTTAATTCATGGATAGAACTGAAAAAATTCTCTGGATCTTCAGGATGGCCTACCATGGTATTAGTATTGCCAGGTAATAAATAGATACTGCAATAATTTCTAGTCATGTGAATTATTAAAATAGTGGAAGAAAAATTGATTTTTCTGCAAAATTATCTTAGAAAACAAAGTTGAAGTAGTGTCTTTGTCCAAGCTGGCAAGAGGTCATTATGAGCCATTGGTTGTACATCAATTGATGATGTTTACATTAGGTTTCTTATCTGAAGTATTGATCTGTGTGTTATTCATGGCTTTACTTTACATGTTTTGTATAAAGCCTGGGTTTCATATATGCTCATGTTGAAGAGGCATACAAAAAGAGGAGAAATATTAATTTATTTTTTTTTTTAATTTATTTTATGTTTCCTTTTACTTCCTATAAGGAAATGAAGCTCTTTTTTCTCTGGAGACTGCATCAGACTATGTGAAGGATGAAAAGGCTTGTTTTTATGGTTTCAAATGTTATGCAATTGGATACGAATTTAGTCCAGGATCTGATGAGGTAAGGAAAAAGTGAAATGGCCACAATTGCTGCACCTATTAATTCTCTCCTACAAGGCCAGGTTTTTTGGTAAAAATATTTGTATTTCCACTTCTGACTAAATAACATTAGCAAAATACTTTTAAATTAATTTCATATAAGTTCTTAACATTTTTTGTTACAGACATTATTTGTTTGGAATTCTTTGACCTGAATATTATTGGAATGGCTTTTTGTTTGGTTTGGTTTTTTTAATGACTGTGACAGTCTGCAAATACATAGCATGATTTTATCTAGTATGTCAAAGGGATATGAAATTTCCAAAAATTCTGACCTAGTCTTCCACCAGAAATCCAAAGGATTGAGGCTTTCAGATACACAGTGATTAGTATTTTACTGTCACTGCCAATTATGGGATGGCAAACTTGCATTATTTTTCCAGTGTTCACTCATACCAGAACCCTCAGAGTCCCTGGAAATGCTGTGCTCATTTAGGCTACGTGAGATTTTGCACAGTGGTCACCTCATCTTGCATTTAAGGACATGAGTGGTTTCCACCACTGTTTCTTTGTTGCAAATGGAAGATAAAATTTCTTTAAGTCCTTGGGCCAGTGCTTTATTTTGGCTTATTTTAAGAGACTGCTAAAAATGCTTAATATGCTTTATAATAATTCCAGAAAAATAGTCCTTCCCTTATCTTGGGAGCCTTTGGGCCTATTGCTGCACGTGAACTTCACAAGGTCTGCATCTTGCTTACACTATAACCCTCACGGGAGATTTACCTCATCTTATTCCTGGATTCTCCTCAAGCTAAATCATGTCTTCAGGTTTTCAAAACCTGAGATTCTCTGGGGTTTCGTAGCATATTAGATAAGAAAACATACCATAAGATTATTAGCTATGATGATCTTATTGGTTTGCAGCAAATCAGATTTATAAATCCTATAGATAGTCTAACTAGTCTGTGTTTGAGTAATAACAATAATTTTTGCTTAAGCAGAAGAAAAGATGCAGATTCATATATGTCATTAATTTTTTAAAGGCATTTACAAACAAAGCTGCTGGCAAGTTTTTGACACTCAGTGCTAAAACATGCCAGGCCACATGTTAACTGTATCATCTAAAGAAAAGTTCCAAGTAATTGTTTTCAAGCATACCTTTTTGTAGCCCAAACACTCTAATTTAAAGTTCTATAAATAGAAAAGCAAATTTTACAGTGTTTAACTACCTGGCATCTCAGGACTAAAGCCTCCATAAGTAACTTAGATTAAGCAATGGGGGACACAATGCAAGTTTCTCCTTCTTTTGGGAACTTTGACAATTTTCTCAAGTGTTACCACTGGTAGAAAAAGAACTCTATGTTCTGGTGACCGCTCTGTTTTCTGTAGCTCAAAGGAACAAAGTATCAGTAAGACCTAATTCAAGTCAGTGGGATTAACTTTTGCACATCTGATTCTCTCTCCTTCCAAAGGACACGCTTCTGGTTCTGTTACCTAACTATAATATATTGAATGACATTCATTGTTAGGGACGTCTCTGCAAAAACTGGAAGAAGATGTCATTGAGTGTGAGCAAGTGCATTGAGGAGTTGGGTGTAGTTGAACTATTAAACTTCATTTAAACCTAGGATTTTTGCAAAAATTGTAGATTTGTGCTTTGATGAATGGGAAGGCTTTTTGCTGCTCGTTATTAAATGCACAAAATATATGCAAAAATTGCCTTCTGCCTGAAGGATGTTCACACAGCAGGGAACTGTCTGATGGGTTGATCCACATTTCCCATCTTTACTTGCTTGCTATTTCAGAACCTGCTGGTTTGAGTCCTAAAGATGCAGTTTGTCATGAGTTTAGTTTAAAATGCATTTTGGGGATTTTTCAGTCTGCTTGGGAGTCTCAGAGAATAAAAGGAAAGTCTAGGGTTACTGATTTTGAAGGCTCTTTCCAAAAGAACAATTTTTTTGCCTACTTTATATATTGCCAGTTTCTGTCAGTTTGCCTAGAAAATCCATCAGATGGAGGTTTCCCATCTCGTCCGCTGTTTTTTGGTGGTGGTTTGGGGTTTTTTTTCTTCCATGAGAGGCATCTGTCAGAGGTGTGCTGAACCACTCACAGATTTCTTTAAATTTTAAAAATTGGTGTTAGTGTCAACAGCTTTTTGTAAGCAAAGTTAAAGAGGTTGTGCCTGTGTGTAGCTGGTACAGGTTGAAGGGAAAATATAAGATGCCTTTCTTCATGGTTTAAAAAAGTAGCTACAACCTCCCTAGCCATACTGCTCTCCCCCCATTCCTTGCACCCAGCCTCCTTCCCTCCATGTATTTGAAAACGTGTGGGTGGTCTTTTCTTTTTTTTTCTTGAGAACAAGGTTGAAAGATACTGATGGAGAGACTCTCCTGAGTTTTCAGTGACAAGTCGGGTGGGAGGGAGGGAGTTGTCTTATTCCCTAGAACAGCAACGTCAATGGGAAGAAATAACTTTCCAGCACAAGTAGAAGGGAGAAACTGTCAAGGGCATCTCCCAGGATTTAAAATGGAGAAAGGGAAATTCTGGAATCTTTTTCCTATCCTTGCCTCTCTAACTAGAGAAAGGGAAGAGGAAAAAAGTTATGAACAGTACTACCTTTAAACAAGCTGGGAATGCGAGCTTGTGTGGTATCTATGGTACATACAGCTTAGAAGAGCATTGCTTTGCAATCTGCATATGTATCGGTAGATTTTTTTTTTGTATTAAGAAGTTTTCTTTCTCTTTAATGTTACAGACAAAAGACAATTATCATCTTCAGATGTTCTTACTAGGCTACCAGAAGTATGGTAACCCGTTTATTAATACTCTTACTAAGTTGAAATTGTTCTAAAAATTTTGGTACACTGGCCCATGTCACAGCAAAACATGACAGTATCTGTATGGCAAGTAGTGTATCACTGAGAAACTTCAAACTGGAACACACAATTAATATCTCTTAGGATAAAGCTGTGTCAGGGAAACATATTCATTGTCCTATTTTCTGAGACACTATTTTTGTTTTATAATTTGTTTCAATTTGAAGGGTATTATTCAGCTGGAGAAAGAATTGGCAAATTTAGGAGGATCATGTGCAGCAGCTTTGATGAAGAAAGATCTAGCGCTTCCTATTGGTAAGTCCTACGCAAAGAATATACTTTGTTATTTCATCATTGTTCCTGGTTTTGTGAATTAATACTACCTTTAAGTCTTAATGTTGCTTATAGTTAGAGATAATCATACAAAATTGATTCTTAAAACTGAATTAATCAAAATAATAAAATGGTGGTGTTTTCTGCTTACACTGTTCCCTTCATATGTGTATGGGGAGGAGGGAAACCTGGTTATTTAAATCTGAACCAACTCACCCCATCCACAGGTAGTGTATCAGTGTACGAGCTATGTCCTACAGTTTCCTCGTGGTACTTCACAGATGTGCAGGTATCTTATTTGTATTTCTCTTTCACTGTTTTTACTTCCTGCACTCCACACCTTTCTGAATGAAAAATACCTGCAGCATTGAATTGCAAAATTTAAAATTACTCATTTAAAATTGAAAGTGACCACTGCATCTGTAGACTTTATAGCCCAAAATATTTCTGCTGTAGGGTTGGTTTTTTTACAGTTACAAAAAAAATACATACTTTTACAGCAGACGCAGTAAATAAAAGTTTATAGTAACCCAAATGCAATTTAAAATGTAAGTAAAAATATGAGTTTATGAAAATTAAGGGATATGGAGACTGAACTAGAACTTCTAATGATGCAGCCATATTCTGTGTAATAGCATTTTCTCCTAATTAACATTAGTGTATAGCAGAACCAGGCTTATAAACTAGAATAGGATATCTTTTTGATCATTTTAATTTAGGAGCACAAACAAGAGCTCAAATATTGTTAATGAGACCGGAAGCATGTATTATTGAACAGGAGGGCGTTGATCAGTATGCAGTTATAAGCACAAAACCTAATTTGAATTTTTTAACTTGGTATTTTGCTTGTGTATTTGAATGTGCAAATTTCTTACTTTATGTTGTAAATAGGCACCTCAATTGCACTGGTAGATCTGTATTTCTCTCTCAAAAGTACAGGCAATTCTATAGTTTAAATAGTGTTCTCTTCTCTTATTCTCCAAACAGCCGCATTAACTCCCTAGTTTTGTTGACTTCCCTAGTACCCATTTATCCTGCTGTTCTCCTATGCAAAAAAAAAAAAAAAAAAAAAAGCTGAAATTGAAATGCTTCTAACCTAATTTCCCAGGTTTTCTAAAACTTTGTACTTCTGTCTAAAGAGGTTTTTTGTTTCATTCTAATTTTGAATGTCTAAAACAAGAAGGGAAAGTAGGTTGTACATAGGTTGGCTTTATATGCTTTCAGATAGGAGTTTGAAATAAAGTGTGCAGTTAAGTTACCTATGCAGTCTCAGCCACCTATAAAAGTGGTTGTGTATGATCTGGAAGAGAGGAGGGAGAGGTGTATTGCCTGTAAAGAGTTTCCTGATTACTGACGTAATTCCAATTGATTTATCTGACCGTTCACCTAACACCAACTCAAGGACTTCAGCCAAGTCTGTTAGTGTTGCTGTTAATATTACAATGCTAATGATATAAGTGTGTATTGTTTCTCTACAAGACTACTGGACCCTGTGAATAAACAAAACTGATGAATTATAAGCAGCAGTGGTATTATTTGCAAATGGAAACCACTGTGCAGCTGTTTTAAGATGGTTTTCAGTTGTCTGTAATTTTGCTTTGTTTAAGTGTTTTGCTTGGTGTCTCAGAAAAACAGTGTGGCAGAAAAAGAGGTAAAAATGTGGTTTTCTAGAGCAACATTTACATGCCTTAGTATCAGACTATTTTTTCTTTTTCTGCATTCTAGATTATGTATCTTCTAACTTTTGCTGCAAGTGAAATGGTGTCTTAAAAAATACTGTATTACTGCTATTGCTTGCCTGCAGAGCAGTATCATCTTATTCATGGAATGGAGTGTCCTTTAAGAAAAACCTAT
This sequence comes from Buteo buteo, assembly GCF_964188355.1. Taxonomy (NCBI): domain Eukaryota; kingdom Metazoa; phylum Chordata; class Aves; order Accipitriformes; family Accipitridae; genus Buteo; species Buteo buteo. Next base: position 16,510,287 of record NC_134184.1, read on the forward strand.
ATAATCATATAAAAGACTGTCTTGTAATGTGTACACCCAGAAAGGCCCTTTTTATTAGACTTTTCATACTTTATTTTATAATTTCTACAATTTTACCTTTGTTCCGTGTGTGGTTGTATACAGGCTAAAGAAGGTAACATAAAAAAAAGGCTCACCCCACAAAATAATTAGTAACTTAATTTACAATGCCTGAACTTCGGCATTTAGAAGTGAGGTATCTATATCTAAGCTAGTAGCTCTAACCTTCTTTTAGAGTTAATTTAGACATCTTCAGGGAATGGTTCATGTCGTCCTAAGATGAAGATGTAGGAAAAATTAAACTAATCACACAAAGGAGGAGCCTGTTTCTCCTCCATTTGCTATAAAGATACCTTGTAATACCTAAGTCTGAGCTCATTATCTCATGCTTCACTGCCCAAAACTAGGCGAAGTCAATCCTGCTCCATTTCCCAGATACTCTTTAGACCTCTGGATCCAACTACGTGCTCTTAATACATGGTGATTTCAATGAAGACAATCAGAGACTTCACAAACTTTCTGTCAAGGAAAATAGAATGATTGAACTGTCTTCAAATCAGAGTTACTGGTTGTTATTGGTATCCTTGTAGGACCCCTCCATCTTCAGCTTTATTTGCATGATTTATCTTGGTGTACTGAATTTAAGGAGGTTATCCTTCACAAAGAGGTACCTTGCTTTTTAGTAATTGTTGTAGTGGGTATATTCTGTATGCAAATAGCTAAATACTTGTGTAACTATTCCTCTAGAACCATTAGGAAAAAAAGTGTTTTGAAAGAACATCAAAGAAGGTTTAGCCTTTTTTGCTCCAACAGAACATGGACCAGACGGTGATTCCTTCATGTATTAGGAAAACTTTATCTCTGAGAGTACACCCAAATACTGTTAGAGTTATCATGTTCAAAAGATCACAATTCCTCCTTGCCAGTTCTCCAAGACTTAAATTTAAGATGATACTTCCCAAGAGAGAGATCTGGTCTGTGACAAAGATCTAACTTAAACAGCAATGTGGAATTGATTGATGTATTTAACATTATTACTTAATTGTTTCAAATTTGGTCGAAGTTATTTCTGAGAGCAGAGTCTTTATATATCTATCTTTCTTTGAATTTTAAAAATGCCTTAGGATGTGATTCTTCTAATTTCTCTTTCTCTCTTCTGACTAGTAGAATTGCCTGACATGTTTTTGAGAGAGAGAGTAGAAATATGGTAACCTTATCTGTTTTACTTTTCTGTTAAAAGACTGTGTTTGGCAATTCTGGTCACCCTGGAATCAGACTTTTAAGTTGTATTTGTGAGAAAGAAATGTCGTATAATAGAATGTATTTGAGTTTTTGTTTTAGGAGGAATCATAATTTACAAAATTGTGCAGAGTTTATCAGGTTTTCAAATACTGTTACTAGGGTAAGCTCTTAAAAGGGAGCAGCTGGTGCATACTCATAGGTACTGCTTCCCAGAAACCATCTTGACCTCCCAGAATCTTTTTCTGAAAGTATCCAGTCACATCCAAAGATTTGCCATACATACTGTCTTGGAGATAAGAAGAGAAGTACCAAATTTTTGTTTTGTGTAATGTATATTGTTTATTTGCTTGTGCACTGAACTACACAGTACTGCATGTTTACTGTGTTACTTGAAAATATTAATCTTTCAGCTGCTGGTTAAACAATATTACACATCATCATGCAAACCTAAATTTTGGAATATAAAAGGCTTCACTAAACAGAATTGAATTTCACATTCCATAATGCAGAGATAAATGTCAATATTATTGTTATGAAAAATATGTGTTTATATTTTTACAGCAGGTAATGAATTTGAAGAAGATCTTGAGATACTCGAAGAGGCTGCCTTACAGGTATACTGCGGCTTTTTATCCATTGCAACATACTTAAGCACATAATTGCATTGAAACTTTTTGACTGCTTTAGGAGAAAAATCACTTGTGAGGTTTCTGTAATAGAAGGGAATCCAGCTGGTTATAAAACAGTTTAAGAACGTCTTACAGAAGTTTAGTATTTACATTAAATCTTTTTTCATAATAAATCCGGTTAGAAAAAAATGCATAAAATATCGCACAGAAAGCTAGATGACCAGGTATGTTTCAAAATATCTAAGTGTTTGGCTTAAGTTGCACTATTTAGCAAATTTTAAATATTACCAAAATTAATCCTTCATGTGTTTGTAATTGCAGAAAAACATTTTCAGCTGAGCAGTAACGTTTATCAGTTCCCAAATAATATGATTGCAGTTGTTCTGGTTTGATGATGGTATTTTGTTGTGATGGTAGCTAATGCTGGTCAGTAACTCCGTATTTATAGCCCCTAGCTGATGATGAACAGTGAAAAAGGAGGTTTCATGTTCTCTCTCTTTCCTAATGATCTTCAGGGCAACTGTTCTGAAATTCAGTTTTCACAGTACTTGCTGGAAAAACATCAGTGCTACAGTGTGACACCATTGCATAGGCCTTAGATGACAGAATAGTAAACAGAAACTGTCTAGGAGGAATCAGATGTTCCTTGGAAGAAATATTTTTCAGCAATCTGTTCTTGGACCCACCATGTTCTAATTCAAAAAGTGAGCTAGGAGTGTGCATGCAAGTAATGGATTCACTTTTGATTTTAGTCCTGTCTGTTAAGTATTTTATGCATATTTCCACCTTCCTTCCCTTCTTGCAAAGGGATTTCTTTTCCTTTGTCTTACCCAAAAATATCTTTCTTTGAGATCTGCCTTTCTGTAAGTTACATCCCTCGCCTTTTATTTTCTTTTGGAACATGCTCATTGGTCACATTTTCAGAATGGCTTTCTTCATTCACAATTCAGCAGTTTAGGATACTCTTAACATGAAAGTTCATGTTACCTTATTCTTTCCTCCAGAAAATCTCCCTCAACTCAAGCTCATTTAATTTCTTTTGACGTAAATTATTGTTTTATAGACGGAGCTGACTTTTTTTTGTTTAAACTTTCGTCAGAATAAAGTTTATCTACTCTTCTCCTCCTTGAATAGTTTTTAATGCCCAAAATGTCTTTACCAATTGGGTCATGTTATGGGAAAGTGTCTACATGTAAGATACTGAAAAGCTGTTTTATGTCTCCATCCTTTCACCCTCACCTCAACCTCTGCAAAAAAAAAAAAAAAAAAAAAGGTGTGCAAATCTCATTCCGGCATTCTTGGGAAAGGCTTGGCACTATCTCACTCACCAACCATTTTGGAAGCTCTCGAAGGAAATCTTCCACTGCAGGTACAAAGCAATGAGCAGTCATTTCTGGAGGATTTCATTGCTTGTGTACCAGGATCGAGTGGTGGACGACTTGCAAGGTAAAAGTTTGTGTGCTGCATGAATAAACCCATTACTTCATAGTTGTAATGTTTAAGCTTTGCAGAAAAATAGAAAATGTGTAGTTATCTGCTAAATTTTAAAACCTGTGCACTGTTGCTTGTCTATACAACTAGCTATAGAGCTTTAATACTTACATCAAATATTAGTTAAGTAAAACTATATAGCCGTATTGTTTCTATTAATTTATTAGGTAAAAGCATTTATGTATTCAGACCTTCTGCATCCTTTCTTAGCTGGAAGTCATGTTTGTACAGAGTAAGAATTTATCTTTTGGGGGGCTATAAGAAAGTTTAATGTCAGGTGTTTTTCTTTGCTATAGGTGGCTTCAGCCAGATTCATATGCTGATCCTCAAAAAACATCATTGATTTTGAATAAGGATGACATTCGATGTGGCTGGCCAACTGTTATTACAGTACAAACAAAAGACCAGTATGGAGATGTTGTTCATGTTCCTAATATGAAGGTAACTATTGTAATCTTGGCTGTTCTTATACTTTATCATGCTATCTTTTAGTATTTGTTGTAGATATTCCACAGAATACTCTTGTATAGGGCAGAAAGTGGCATTTGTAAATTCAGTGTAGTCAGACTTTCTTACCTCTAAATCCACAAAATTATCAAATTCCGATTATGCCAACACCATTTCATGCCATTTATATCTTGTCTGTAATGGGCTATACATGTGTAGTTGTGGAAATAATCAGTTGTAGGCGGTGTTTGATGGTGGTGATGTGTAAGGTGACAAGAATCCATTTTTTTAACTTGTAAGACAGGAAAAAATATTATAAATTGAAGTGATGGAAAAAAGAATCAGAAGCACATTGATGGACCCCTTTATAGTCACTTTATTTTAGAGTAGAACAGCATTTCCCCCTTTTCTGTTTCTAATATTTGGAAGTTTCTATAGTCTTTGAAATTAATAAGATAACTGGCAAGGTCTGGGTTTCTTGGGTTTTACTTCAGCCTTTTCAGTTAATCACTGATTTTTTAAAAATTTTTGTTCTTGTTGAAGTACTGTAAAGGAAGTCTTCATGACCGCCTCAGGTAGAATTGGAAAATATTTGCACACTTTGGAGTAAAACCTATGTGATACGTTGTAAAAGTTGGCTGCTTGATTTGAAGTAGTGAAGCATGCAAACAGAACAAATTGAATACAAAATTGTTTTTACATAGTTCTAATTAGGTTACATCTATGTTTTAAAGCCCACTATTACTGTGGAGTAGTTGGTTTTGTTCAAGCCCAAAAGTAGATGAAGTACCTTTTACAAAGGCATAATTCCTGTGATAAGAGCTCTCAGATGTTCTTTGTATAGGATGTAATAACTGAGTTATCTTACAGTGAGCTGTAAACTCATTAATGAACAGTAAGTACAACAGTAATACAAGAATCAGCTTAGTCACAAACACAGCTTGAATGAAATTTATATGTGTGGTTAATGACTTAAATTTGTAACAGAGGAAGTAGAAAACTCTTTAGTGATTTTATTCTATCAATCAGGAAAAGGATATGTCAAAATATCATCATCAAAATTATTGCTGGATTTCTTATTAAATTATTGTTTTTCTTCACAAATATATTAAAGTAACAAAAATCCTAATTTAACCATTCTGTTGGACTCATTCAGTGTGCAATGCACTGATATGTAACTTTCAGTAAATAAAGTAAAATTTTGATAAAACAGTGCATGAAATTTGCAGTATTTAAACATACTTTACTGCAGATTTAGGATGAGTGATGCATACTTATTTTCCAGATAGTCTGTTATCCCTCACAAAACCAGGTACAGCTGACTGTTACCTGTACTAATGGAGGTTTGTGGTACCTAGAGGGAAAAAAAGTCAGTTAAAATATGCATTAAAGAGCACAGTATAAATGTACAGTGCTGATGTAGTAGGGTGGCAAAGCTAGCCAAGATCCAGTCTGGCCACTGCTGATCCAGATCTAGCAGGCCCCGATGATTCACTCTGAAACCTGTGCACTCATTTGGAAGGCTCTCTTCCTACTTCATAGCATTTTGTGTTGTAGGAAATCTTAGCTAGGCATACCAGACTATGTGCTGCTTCCCAGGGAGTGGTCTGGGACTGGCAGAACTGACACTGGCCCTTACTGATCATGTGCCAAGTCATTTGAGTGCTTCTCTCCTGTACGTATACATTTTTCAGAGGTGCTGTGCTTGGCTTTGCAAATTGTTAAGTGTAGACACATAGGTATTTGACACAGCTGGATTTATAGTGAGTACTCTAAGCACTTTGTTGCTGTAACTTATCAGATATAAAAGAATGTGTGTGTGTGTCTTCTCCCTAAATCATGTTCTGTATTGCATGTCTTATTGCAGGTAGAAGTCAAAGCTATTCCTGTTTCTCAGAAAAAAACATCTTTACAACAAGAACAAGTTAAAAAGGTGCAGCGGATACCAGGGAGTCCTGCAACAGCTGCTTCCCCTAGCAGTGACATGACCTTTGGAGGGCTTCCTTCACCAAAGCTTGATTCTTCCTACGAGCCAATGATAGTGAAAGAAGCTCGATATATTGCTATTACAATGATGAAGGTAAATTACTGTCAATTTAGCAATATAACTATAAAATTCAGGATTCAAAGTGTGTAAAGCAGTGCAAAGGAGAAGGAAAAAAAGTACATTTCAGTTTGGTGACAATGTAAAACTACATTAATTACAAATTACTTTGATTATATTTAAGTCCAGCAGAAAACTAGGTACATCAAAAGGGCCAATTGCCTGATCTCTAAAGCAGTTATAAACTGGATTAGCATTTAAAAAGAAAAGTTGTCTTTGATTTTGATTACACTGATTAACAAACTAGTCTGAGTCACTCAGGAGAAATGAAAACAGCTACTGAAATGGTGGAGGGGAAGCCAAACCAATGTATCCATATGGAGTTGGAGTGTTGCAGTGAAGCCATATTAAAAACTAGAACTGGTGAACATAGAACAAAAATCAGAGCTCAGCATAGTAAAAAGGTCATACAAATGATTTGTGTATCAATGCATAAATATTAAACAGCATCTGTTGAAATTAGCCATTGTCAAATGGATCACCTCAGAGACTTTGCCACGAACAGTTTTTAAAGAGGTGAAAACTGAGCAGTTAGTATTGATTTGAATATATTTAACACCTGTGATAAGCTTACATATATGTAACATATTGACCCAGTTAAGAGACATGACATGATGTGTATAACTAGTGGTTGGACAACTTAATAAGACCTCATTAATCAGGAGTTAGAGAAGGATAAGACTTGGTATAATCAGTATGGATTTATGGAGGGGGGAAATCAGCAAACTAGCATCTTTTAGAGGGTACAGGTTTGTTTTCTGCAGAGGATAGTGCTACAGTAGCTATATGTAAATAGCGTAACTGGCTACTAAATAGTGTCTTAATGGATCAATGAAAGAACTATGAAATCAGTATGGTGTGCAACAAATGCTTTAAAAACTTGTTAAATCACGTGTCTGAAAAGGTGTTTACAGCCAGCGAGTGTATATCAAGGAGACAAGTGTGATTGGCTTGTCTGTTGTTTTTTTTTATTTGGGGTACTGCAAAGATCACTTCTTGGCTTGATGCTACTTGGTAATTTTACCAGTGACTTGAGTGGGGAAAAAAAAATACATTATTTATTCAAAGTTGGAACCCAGATGCAATTTCTGATAACCATTGGCCACTGGTACCTGCTGCTTCTTTTCCAGTAATAGGTGTCAAATCTGCTCATGCAATTGTTATGGTGGCACATCTTGCAATGCATTCAATGCTCTGGAGTAAATGATGGTGGAGCAAGTACAAGGTGTCTAGAAATTTGTTTCTAGATTTGATGGACCCTTTGAGTGAGGAATGCTTGATGTTAGCTAGTTAGCAATAATAAATAAATAATAATAGTACAAATCTTTGTAAAGATAAAAGTTAAAAAGTGAAAGACACACACCAAGGTAAAATACAAAAAGTGTCTGTCTCTTGTTGAAACATGCTTAACTTCTACATTTAACACATTTCTTGGGGAATCTTCCAGAGGTTCCTTTCAGATTAAGTCTTTGCCATCCAAAACTTTGACTTTTTTTTTTTTTTTTTTTCATTCAGAAGATAGCTGATATTTTACTGCTTAAATTAAGGACTGTCTGACATTCTAGGAGATGCAAATGTCTTACCTGCTGTATTTGATTAGCTTGTTAACAACCTTACTGATTCAAGAAAGTGTAAATATTCTCTTCTACTTCCCTCCCTGCATTACTGAGTGCACTCATTTCAGTGTAAAATGCAGATGTCCCTGGTCCTTTTTGTTTTATACCAGCCTGCATGTTGTATCAGTACTTGATAGAAACATCCAAATATGATTAGAAACTCTGGCTTCTTAGTTTGTGACAACAAAACATGACATGTTTGGGGCACTGATACCCAAAACTATATCCTTGTATAGAGACCCAAAATGGCTGATCTGCATGAATGTTCAAATGTTCTTATCTCACCTCTTCTTCCCCTGTTGTTTTTGATTTAACACGGGAATCTCATAACTCAGCAACCATTGCAGCCCAGCGAGATTCTTGCTGAGGTACTTCGTGCAGTTCTAGGACTAGCATTATTCACTTCCTATGGGCCTTATCAGTGCAGTTATTTCACAAGAATCTGTGAAAGTGAACCAGTTTTTTTTGTAGTGGGAATCAATGGAAATATCACCTCAATACAGAGGGAATTTCTTCTTCACTTTGAGTAGAAAGAAAGAGGATCCAAAATTCCATTGATAAATCCACTGGGCTGATTTGCATTTTTTGACCTGCAACATCTGCTTTCTTATCTTCACATGGTCTTCAAGACACTACCTGCGTTCAAAGGCTTTCTATACAAGTGAGATTAGAAGAGATTCAAAGACTTGACTGTGAACGAAGGTTTTTGTTAGCAATAGCTATCTTTATTATCTGAATAATGGCAATTTAAAGAGAAAGTGAAGATACTTTTTTCATGTGTGTATATATATGTATGTCTGTGTTTCTGTGTTTTGGAATTTGTTTCTGGTTCCCTGATCAATGCTTCTGGTAAGTGTAAAGTTAGATTAGTGTGTTCTTTGAGAAAATACTCTGCTTTCTTTTATTCATGACTGTAGTATAACTGGTAACTGTTGATTTTATGTTTGTTGAATTTAATTTGTTTGTAGGCATATGAAAATTATTCTTTTGAAGAACTACGCTTTGCTTCACCAACACCAAAGAGGTAAACATTAAAAAATTACTTTTTATTAGGGACTTAAATTAGCATATCCTGTCACTTCTGCTTACACCCAGACTCACAAGCCTTCACTGCCAGGTAATCTTGTCTGAGGGTAGAAACACTATAAAAATTGTGTATTATTGTATTTTTTTCTTAAATTTAGAGATTTAGTTTAAGATCCTTCATTCTTAATTGTTCTAATGTTGATTCCTTATTCATATTATCTACTCTCTGAAGGTGTTCTTTGATCATTTGCTATAAATAAATGTGGCAGAGGGTTATAACTTCATAATAAATAATATGGGGTTCATACATTGGATGGGGGGAAAATGGTATTTAGATGATCTGACAGAAAAAATAGTTTTCAAACTAAGTATTACAGATGATTTCCAGGAAGACAATAATTGTTTAATGATTTCAATTGTTTTTGGGTTTTTTTTTTTTTTTTTTTATGCCTAGACCCAGTGAAAACATGTTGATCAGAGTCAATAATGATGGTACATACTGTGCGAACTGGACTCCTGGAGCTGTTGGTCTCTACACCATTCATGTTACTATAGATGGCATTGAAATAGGTACTTAATTTTAACTATACTTAAGCATAAATTTGTATTAAATCCACTTTGTATACTGATAAATGTATGTCTTGGTGCTCCTAAGACTTATTATTACAGTTCATAGCAAAACTTAGCACCCAAGTTTTGGTTCAGAAGCCTTCTATCTAATTCTCTCTTCTTTCTCAAAAGAGAAAAAAGACCACAGCTATTCTGTTATGGAAATAGGGACATATGTGGCAAATCACATATTTATAATGTGGTTAGACTACCAGATTAATAGAGTATCTTATTACCTACTCTCACTGTTGCAAGAAAAATGTCTCGTTTCAGCTGAGAGTGACAGAGATGTATAGTTAAAGGTGGAAAAACAAACAAACAAACAAACAAAAAAAAAACCCAAAACACTGAGGAACCTAAGGAAAGCAGAAATTGTTCCTGACCGTGCAGGAGTAAATAATGTAATTTCTTCTGTGAAGAATTGAGAAGGTGTGGTCTTAACTGATACTCTACCCTAAGTATCAATTATTTGTACTAATTTTTAAATCCTTTGGGTTTCTTCCATGCTGAAAATCTTTTAGTTGTCTTGCTGGTCCTTGGGAGTATACTATGAGATACTATAGCATGTGGTGGAAAGATTCCGCCTCCCAAAAAAAGTCTGTATCTTCAATACTCTCTTGTTAGTCTTAGTGGTGGCATGGTGAAGATGGTAGTAGAGAGATTGAAGGCATTGTAGTTAAGCCCAGATCTGATAGGAGGGTTTAATGAGTTTGCCAGCACCAGCAGTTCCTCTTTCCCAATACTGTACAGCACCTTTTGTAAATACATAAAGTGGTACTCAGAAATACAAACACACATATTTCACATAGGATTGGAATGGGATGCTCCGTGTTGTGCTACCTACAGAAGATAACCATTAATGGTCTTTTATGAATCTTATCTTTGTTCCTCAAACAGGAACATTTTCCTTCATAGGAGCCTCCAGTGCACTCTGTTGTAATTTTTCCAGTCTGCCATCCCTGGAGACAAGTTTTACACTGTAGTTCGAATCAGCTGCTGTTATATTTTTACATGGATTCTACTATCCTCAGTCATTGTGTAGGGTTAACTTTTAGAAATGCTAGAATACAGTTGTTGACCTTGGTTATTAAACAGGTGTGAGTATACTCTAATACTTATCTATGCTATTCTTCTTCAATGTAACTTCTGTTCTGGTTCAATCATAGTATCTTACTATCCCCTCTCAAGCTTTCATGTACCTATGCTTGACCCATAATTCTGTCAGCTTTTTAACTGCTTAAGTACTGGTGGCACTTAGTTTCTCCTCTGTTTCAAGCCTTTTATGTTCTTGGTACTTCTAGATTCCTTCTGTTACTTCCACACTTGTTTAAAAAAATGTTACTGAAACCAACAGTTTTACCACTAGGTCTGGCTGGGCTGCTTCTTTTCAAGTTGTTGCTCTTCAAAGGGTCACCCTGTAAAATGAAACAAAAAAACCAAAAAGATCTACTGAGACCATTAATTTGTAGTTTGACTTTAACAGTGATTGCTGAGACTATTTCTTTTAAGATTATTACTCAAGGTTACATCCATCTTACCGAAGTTTGAACTGTTTCTTTACATATATTTTTCTTCACAATCTGAGAATGTTACTATGTTGAAATATTTTCCGGTACTTTCTGGTTTTATAACAGTGGTGTTAATTAAAGATGCTGGCTGTTTAGATTACAGGCCTTTTCTGATTGCGTAACTTGGTTTTTAAGACTTTTATCTTTTTTTTCACATTTTGCGATTAGCATCTGCAGCAGTACAGCATGCGTAAGCTATTGCCTCTCCAGGATCTTTCACTTGCCCCCTCAAACATCAAACTCTTCTGTGTTCACTATTCCTTGAAACATAGCCCTGCAGACACTATTAGGATACAAAATTACTTAATAGTGCTGTGTACACAAGGTGTAACAGGTATCAAATAACAACATGAAAGCAACTGCAAGTGTTGTTTATGGCAGACAGATAAGCAAGTGGTTATTTTGCCTACTCTGAGTTGTAGCACAGATAAACTGTAGTTACTGTTTGACTGATATATCCCCTTATATATTTTTTTAAACTTAGTCTTTGTTTGCTTATAGATGCTGGACTAGAAGTGAAAGTAAAAGACCCTCCAAAGGGAATGATACCTCCTGGAACCCAACTTATTAAACCAAAAGCAGAGCCTCAGCCAAACAAGGTTTGAAGAACTGAAAAAAAACCCCACCCCACCCCCGATAGTTATATTTGGGTGGGATTTTACTGTTGTTTAATACATACTTTATCATGTTATAGTGGTACAGTACTTATGGATATTCGCAAATCACTTTAATGTGCTGAATGGAATGAAATTAATATACTGGATAAAATGAAAGACACTCATTCTCTTTTCTTTCTGTCTATCCATTAATTAAATTGTTAGAAGCTCTACAAAAAGTGCCTTAGTCTTGGCTTGTCGCACAAATGTTGTACAACTCTTATGAAAGTCACAGACTGCATTCTGCACTATTATTAGTTCTTTATCTTTGATATTGTAGTATGAAATTAATTGTACAAAGGGCTTTACAAGGATTTTGTTTGTTTTGTGATAAGGATCTTTCTTCAGTCAATATAAAATCCAAAATTACTTTCTTTAGTGGTATCTTCCTTTCTTAGAATATCATGGTTTTATTTTTTAAAGTTACCCTTTCTGTAGCTTTTGACTTCCCCATTTCACCTTATAGTTCCACCCTGAAGGACTAAAGTAGACACAAATAACAGAAGAAAAGTGAAAGGTGGTGTGGCAGTCCTATAAGGAAAATGCCCAGATGAGGGAACCATCTTCCACTTCCTCTTAGATGCAAAGGAAGGGTTGTTAAATGAGGTGCTGAATCATTTTTTTAATTGAATAAACATGAATTAAAACATGTGGAATTCTGAAATACCACAAGGTTATCCTTCCATGCTTTATTACAACTGCAAAGGTGGCTAAGAAATACATGGTTACAGAAAGGATCAGGTGTTTGCCAACTTCTTACCTACACAGCGCATCCTGATTTAGTTCTTTTCCAATTTTCAGATTAATCTAGAGATAGTAACTTTGTTATATGGTTCCCCAATCTGTAAATGCATCTAGTGTCTGCTTCTGCCACTAACAAGATTCTTTTCCCTGGACCTACACCTCAAAATAAAAATAAAAAATTTACCTTTAGTTTCTACACTATGTTTTATCCCTCATTGCGTTTGGGGTTTTTCATTGTTGGTTTTTTTGTTTGTTGCTTTTTTTTTTTCCCCCAAAAAAATACTTTTAGGCTTTCTCCCTTCTCTTGGAAGGAAGACTTCCTGGTTACTTCATTATCTTAATTGAAACTCCCAATTCCTACTGGGTGAGATTCCGCTCACAGAACTTAATATATATCCATCCAAGCTGATAATCGTATATGGTGTTTGCTGTCACCAAGAAACATCTGTTCTAAGATGACATAAATTGCTAGATGGAAGTGCTGTCTTTCTTTTCAATTACTACAGTGGAAATTGAGGTGACTGGTTCATACATAATAGCTACATTTTGTCAAGTAACAGTCTTCATGACAGTTAAAAGTACTTGATAAAAGTTAGGCCTCTGGTGTTCTGAGGCATTACTTAGTGTTCAATCATCTCCCTGTGTTGTTCTGCTTGCATGTCTTGTTTCTTGTTCCAAGTTGTAGTCTCTTTGAAAGAGGAGCCATCTTTCTGTTCTGTATATAGCATCTGTAGAGCCTGCTGCAAAAATATACTAGACCTTTCATGGTAAATCATTTTATCAGTCTTCTTTGTTCTGTGTTATAATAAATCACATAACAAACTGGGTTAGAATAATTCTTTGTGTATGAACAGCAATATTATAAATAATACAGAAGGTAATTATTTCACTGTGCTCCATGCTTCTGAAGCCAAGAACGCAGATTAGACATGTATCAGAGACAGTCCAATATACCAAATCATGTTTTGCTGAGAAAAAGGGCTTAGTTGAGCTCCAGAAGCCTCTTCCTCTTCTTTGTCAGCCCAAAAATTCAGATAGTTATAACCAAAAGACACTAACAGTGCATTCTCAGCAGTGATCTGTTCTCAACTGGAAACACCAAAATATTTTCATTGAGGCAGTGGAACATTCCAATTTTGTAGTCAAACCTTACTTGAATCACAAGTTGAAAATGGATAATGTATTATGATTTTGTATTGATTTCTTCATTCTCTGTTAGACTTTGTTGAAGTCAGATGAAAATGTGGTTTTCCTGTCCATCCAAGTTGGTAAAGGAGATTACCATAGTGATCTGGACTCAGCCTGGAGTATACGACCCATAAGAACTGCTGCCTCCTCATTGGCTGTGAAACTTAGATTAACTAATTTGCAGGAAGTTCCATTCCACATGCTATTGAGGGAAACATTTTTCAAGCTATGTAATGTAATTCAGGGGAGTTGGAACCAACTAGAAGAAAGCAGGCCTAGTTTAGCTGAATTGGAAGGGGCAAGACTGGTACCAGAATGATTGGTCACTAACATGTTTTGACTGTTTCTGCTGTCATGACTGAACAAGTACCTAGCATCAGTTGAAAAAACCCCACCAAACCCAAAAGCTCTGGGCAGGGAATGGTTTTGTGCATCCCTTCACCCCTTGTTAAGGTTGCTTTATCCTATATAACACAGTTTTCTGTGCTACTAGGAGTACCTCTTTTCAGATTCAGCAAATAAGAAGGCATGGCAACAAAGCTCTTAAACTGCTGTGCACTGATGTACATCTTAATTGCTAAGCCTTTCTGCATTAGTCGCTTCTTTTAGTTGGAATCCAGTTTGTGTGTGCTCCAAGGAAGAACTGACTGTGGGGCTGTTATAGGACAGAGTTACTGAACCATTGTGCCAGAGAGAAATATTCCAAGCAAAGAGGTGCTATAGCAGAAAGAAGACTCGGACAATTAAGATTTTCGTGATGGTCAGAAATGGACATAATAGAACATTTAATCTGTTTTTTGTTGTATTGTCTGTCAGTGGATCTGATGCCTGAACAGTTTGTAGTTACAGCATTAAGTTTTCTATTAACTAGTTAGCTGCTGCAAAGGGGAAAGATGCTCTTTCCAGGCCTGTGCACATCCAAAGCTTGAGTGTGAGTTGTTCTTCCTCTAAATTCAAGTTTTTTAATCCAAGCTCTAGCCAACCCTTCACATGATTTTCTGAAGTAATATTTTGGGGTAATAATGCAGAGACCCCTAATTTGCAAGGCTTTGTTTATAGGCTTGTCTATGTTGAGAATTCTGTCAGCAGTGATTCAGCCTTATATTTTTAAAATGACCTTGGAAGTCTTAATTTTGCCTGTTGAGAGAAATCTAAATTCTTGGAGTAACAGGATTGTTAGTAAGCAAAACCTTGCATGTTTTGGAGTACATTACAGTTGAAATTCTTCACATGCTTCTGGTTTTTTTTAAATTAGCCTTAAAATAAATACCATTTCTTAAAATAAATACTTTCTTTAGGAAAAAAAGAAACGACTTCATGCAGTTAGCTGTTACTTTTTCCTGAGTTTATTCTTTCCATATCACTCTGCGCTTTATGTTAAGTTAAAGACTGAGTCCATACTTCGGTTGATACTTTTTTCAGTTTTACATGTGGAGTATGAAAATAACTTTCCAAGAAAAAGGTTGTATACCACATGCATGGAAAATATGCACTTTTTAAAACCAGAGACCAAAATGGCTTATGTTTGTTCTCTATGGGACAGGTGCCTGATAATGTGTTTGAATGGAGAAAAAAAATGATAGAGAACAACAACTGGGCAATTTGGGGGGCTGTAGTAAATCAAACTAGTAACAAGGAGCATCTGATCTAACCCTCTTATGAACAAGGGAGGAACTATTGAAATAGCTGTTTGTTTGAAAAATAAAGAAGTAGAAAGATCTGTTGTTTTTTCTATTTTTAAATGGCTACTTAAACTCTTCAGTTAAAAAAAAAATCAAATTTTGGCCAAGAAGCTGACTAAACAATATTACGGTAGCACAAATGAGAACAGGTAATCCCAGGTTGATCGGTTACTAGAAATACTAAATTTGAAAAGGCAAAACCCTTGAAACTTGCAAGAATGAATAAAATGGAGGGGGGAGCAGTTGAAAGAATTGGAAGCTTGTACTGAATAGTGTGGTATAACAAGAGATCTTTCCAAGACTGAGTCAATTCACTTTTAGGGCTTTTTTGCACATTATGACTTTATTGGTGATATAAAAAAAGCGAAGTTATACACAGCAGCCATGGGAAACTAGCAACAAACTGTAACTCTAAGACTGCCATCTTGTCACTAGCATTTCAGAATCTGTTAAACCTATTTCTTTTTACTCTTTGAGAGCTCTGTTCCAATTTTTTCTTCCTTACTGTCTTCCTTTGCTTCTCTTAGGTTCGCAAATTTGTGGCCAAGGACAGTGCAGGGCTTCGTATCCGTAGCCACCCTTCCCTTCAGAGTGAGCAAATAGGCATAGTGAAAGTCAATGGATCCATCACTTTCATTGACGAGGTAATTAATAAGACATTTCTGTTGAAAATTGGGCTAAGATGTAAAGTTAATTCATGCAAATAATGTTTTTTTATGTTTAGATGTCGATATATACAACTTAAGAACGTAAGAGTATAAATTGCAAAAATCTAAATATTTACTAATTTAGTTTTTCAAGCTGTCATTTCTTTTTAATTTACTTACTTGAAAACCTGTAACAAACTTTTGAGACTCTGATACGAGGAAACAAAATTCCTAGAGTTCCTCTTATAATAATATCTCTAAGAATTTAGCTGTTCATGACTTACTATTTCAACTCTACACAAAAATTCAGGTGTAGATGTCATTTTCATTACATCTTTCACTTACACTTCTGAGAGATCACTAGTGTGTTAGACTACTGTGCATGTATTTTTCTTACAATATAACTTCATATACAAGGAATGTTTTTGCAATTTACTAAGTTATATCACCAGTGGAAAAATGGAAAGTGGGGAATTTATGAGGCTTATGGAGGCTTGGCTTTCTTTCCTCTTTTCTCTCAAAGCAACTCTTTTTATTGCATGATCTGATTTAAATTTATCTTCGCACCTTGCCTTCTAAAAAGATATGCCTCCCATTGCTCTGAAATTCTGATTTTGTCAATATTCCTCTTTACTTCTTCTTACATTATGTCAGCACAGTGAAGATCATTACTTCCTTGCTATTATTGTCTGTTTGTCTGAAGTCTTTTAATCCTTACTAGCTACAGAATGGTTACAGAAGGGCGTGGCTCGTTTTTGTTGCTTGTTTCCCATAGATCCACAATGATGATGGTGTTTGGCTGAGGCTGAATGATGAGACAATAAAGAAGTATGTTCCTAACATGAATGGTTACACTGAAGCCTGGTGTCTCTCTTTTAACCAACATCTTGGCAAGAGCCTTCTGGTACCTGTTGACGTAAGTAAAAGGTGCCTTTGAAAAATATCCAAAAGTACACTCTATCCTCATTACAAGACTTTCTTTAATTAAGGCTGCAAATGAGTCCTGAGGTAAACAATATTTTAATTACCAAATACTACCTTATATGTGTTTGCATTTTTGAGGGCTATTGTGTAATGAGGGTGGAGTGTAGAAAGGGATGAGGCTTTTTACGTTGAAGCCTCTTCTCCTAGAAGAGAAACAAAAGTGCAAGGACCACTATAAGAGTGTACAAAAGTATAATCATATTAGATTGTGGTCTGCACCAGGTGTTTCTGATGCAAGATGCCTGTAAAGTGTTCTACTGATGCCATGATTTCAGAAGAGGCTTGCAGCCTGCAGTGAATCAATGTAATTGAGGCTTTTTTTTAAAAAACTTGAAAAGTTCTCTAGGCTCTGCTGGTTTTTTTGTATATTTTTTGTGAGTTTTACACCTGAATCCTTGAGTTATCAATTTATTAGCTATCAAAGAATCCCAGAGCATCAAGACTGAATTTATAATAAGAGTAAGCATAATTTATCTGGATAACTTTAATGGTGATCAGCATCACTACAATTCAAAGGTTACATCTTTTCTGGAAACAAGATAAAGTTTAAAAAATACTAAAAAATAAAGAAAAAAATATAGTAGCCAAACCAAGATTTCTCAAAAAACTTATGAAAGTGCAGGCCGTTCTGGCTCGTCTGGTTTTGTGCATTCCTCAGAGTGGGCAGTACCTTGGTTTCTTCAGATCAGAATGCGAGAACCAGATCTAATTGCAAATACTGCTATTTAGATTTGCTTTGTCTTATATGAGTGAGCTGCTGCTGCAGTTGAAGACCATTAACAAATATTTGGCCAAATTAAACACCTGCAGACAGTAATGTCATCCTGTTCGTGTTTCCAATCATAAAAGAACTGAGATATTCCCAGTTCCAGTGAAACTGGGCTGTTTGCTAGTAGCCAAATCTGGCAATTCATAAATCCCCTGTGGCTGCAGCCCGTGTTCTGACAAATACTGTTACATGATGTGACTAGATCTTCTTCCTGTTCACCTTCTTGTCTATAAATTATTTGTTGATATAATTCTATTTGGACATTTCTTTCAATTAAATCCTTATTTTGGAAATTACTTTGATATTGCATTTGCGAAGCAAATTATTTCTGTAGTCAGCCATCCATCAATCACTCAAACACTGTGATGACAGGCATATTTATGTAGTTTGTTGTAGAATATATGAAAACATGGAAAAAATTAAGTTTTGCTTAAAATCTTGCTCATATTTTTGGCCTTAGAAATTGATAATTATTAGAAAATTGCTATATTATACTTTCATGAAACAGTATTTGTATGCAGCAGTTGATTTTTACCTGTTTACCCATGACAAGTGAATTCACCTTGACTAACTAAGTAGTTAACTTCAGAAAATATTGTGAGTCTGGATGGGTATTATATTTGGTTAGATTTTTTTTGTTTGTTTGTTTTTTAGTTTAACTATTTCTAATACTTTTTTTACTTGCTGAAGGGAACAGTTGTGAGCTCAGCAGTGATGTATGTGGTTAGCAAGAACTTATTAGTTGGTGTATTTCAAATGGCTCTATGACTTATTTCTAGAGAAGAACATACCCTGTGCTCCCTGAGAAAAGCCTAAAAAGAAATGGCTGTCATAAATCAATAACTGAACATTCAATCTTGATAATATAATCTTGAGAATTCAAATTTCATTTGAATAAGTAGGTCAGGTACAATGAAATGTGAAAAACAGCATTTAATTATCATACATTTCACTCTCTGCTTCTGTAAAGTTCAGATAAAATATTCACTTTTTTTTTTTCCTCAAACAGTGCTGTGAAGTAGTTTTGATACCATTTAGACTATTAGGAGCTGGTAGATAGGCATAATTTTCTTTTAAGTAACCAGTTACATTACGTCTTTAATGACACAAGGTAAAAGTCACCTGCTTTCTTAGCTTCTGATCAGTAAGCAGACAGTGGCCAATGTAGTAAAAGTCTTAGAAAAGCAACTATTGTAACAATGTAGCTATGTATAATAAGAGATGTGTTTTGAGCTAGTTTCAGATGGAAGGTTTCTTTGCATCTGTCTCATATTTTCAGATTTTTGAAAGGACTTAGCATGTCCTGAAACTATTTAATTTCATTATGACCATATTTAAGCATTAAGATTTGTTGATTTGAGTGATAATAATAAGAGGAAAAAGGAAAAAAAAAAGTTCTCTAACATTTTCTTTATCTCTTAAAGGCCACAAAACAAAAGCCAAAGTTCGGTGGTTTACTTTTGAATGCCTTAGTCTTTACTGCATGCAATTCTAGCATTATGCACCACACAACTTGATGAAATTCAGTAAACTCTTTTGTAAGCTCCTGATGCTTGTACCTTAGCTTAAAACTCTCTTTCCTGCTAGATCTTGATCATATAAAGTGATACTGCTTTCTTGGTAGAAAGTTTTAAAATAAAATATCTTTTAAGGTGATTACTAAGTTGAGACTATTCAAAAATTTATCTTTTTTTTCTCTGAATTGTCCAAGAAAAGAACTGTATTTGTAAGTTGTCAAATTTGATCAGTGCAGTCCTCTAAAGGTGAATGACTCATGTGGCAAAAGATGTTCAATTAAGTAATAAATGCTAAAGGTTCTGTAGGTTAAATTGTGAAATAATCCATATCTGCTCATCCTGTTATTGATTTGGGTGACTGAATGACATGATGAGCAGAATGTAGTTAAAAACAAAATCTGTTAATATACAAGATTTTTTGAATCTGAAGCTGTTCTACCAGTATTAGTTTCAGAAGAAGGAAATAGACTGGAACAGTCTCTCATGTGACTAAAATTACAAATGGAAAATCAAGTGGCTGAATTAGTCATGGTATTCCCTGTTGAAATTAATAATATTACTTTTTTTAGATTCCATTTTTATTCAGCTCATGAGTGTGCAGATTTGTCAATTCCAATTACATTACTTTGTCACATTTAGATATACAGGCTTTTTGTAATCATCCCTTAAGTAAATAAAATCTCTCAGTACATTTTGTAAAATATGTAAAAAGTATATTTTTAATAGAATGCTTTAATTATTCTGTTTTGTCACTGTATTAATTGAACAGTGAACAAAGAAGAAACAGTAGTTTTTCAGCAACGTTAATTTTAGCTTCTTGTCCTCTTGAGGTATAGATTGTATCTACATTTTATGTTTATTTATTGAGATAAACTAGATATTTTATGATAAAGCAAACATTGAGTATCCTAGATCTCCTTAATATACTGTTTCTGTATATTTTGATCAAAGCTATCATATTTAAAGATAAGTGATCATAGGAAAGCAGAGTTCTGTTGTAGTCACCAGACTCTTATTTATTTGAGCTGTGGTCATTTACCTTCTTAGAAAATCTGCATAGTCAAATCTGTTCCTTTTGTTGCTCTTCTCCTTTCATGAGGAACAGCTATATAGCCATTGATCTAAAATTGTGCATCCAGTCCATTGTAGGTAATACGATTATGAGACTATGAGTTTAATAGATGGTGACTTTGGATAAGAGTATAAGTCTGAATAGATTGCGATTTTGGATAAGCTGCTTCCATGCCTGGTAGTTATTTTTCCTTCTGTCTTCTGACATTCAGGTAACTGTTTTTGAAAAAACACTTAAGTTCCTTACATAGGCAGTTATGTATTCATGCTTACACGCAGTACTTAGTAGAAAGGCACATATGACGTAAAACAGTACACGTGAGGAAGAAATAGAATTTTATCTTGGTCAAGCTCTGGAACATGACTTTTTAAAAAACATATTCTAAGCATGGTTTTGTTACTGCATTTTAAATGTAAAACTTTATTGTAAGGAATATTGTATGATGCTGCCCAGTTATATTATTATTACATTCCCTAGCCACCATAGGCAAGCAGGATTGAGAAACCCATTATTGCAGTGGAAGAAAGAACCAAAATTAGTATGTAGACTGCAGTGTTTGATCACAGAACCTCAGAAAGCTGAATGTTCTGTGGAAATGTTGAAGGACATTCAAAAGAAATTTCTACTGTCATTTTAGGCAGGATGGAAGGCGATTGGAGAGTAGGACTATGTTGGGTAAAATGTCAAGATGGTTGTTCAAGATAAGACTTCACTTTGAAAAATAATACCAATTGAGATTTTAAATGCTTAATGGTCTGCTAATTTTCTGTGGCAAAATGAAGTAATTTATATTTAATTTTTTTTATTTCTGAAACTTAAACTTTATTAGAAAAAAAAGTATGAATTCCTGAAATTATTTTTAGTTTTTGGAAGAGGAAGCTTGAAAGGAAAAAATGAACTAACTCTACAGATGGTAGCATAGGGACTAAATATAAAGCTTGTATGTAGTAGGTTCTTCAGAATGAAAACTTAATTCTCAAATACGTGCCTGATCTATTCATCTAAACTGGTGTACAGTGTGCTAATAGCCAGGAAGCTCTAAACCTCCGAGAGCAAAGGAAAGCTTCTAGTTTGATCTTCTCGGTGTTGCTAAGCCAGCATGGTCACGCTTCACTGCTGTTGGTTTCTTTTGTATGTTTTACACATACAGCTTTATAACATACAAAAGTAGATCTTTGAAGTGATACTTAAATATTTGAGGTATCGGTAGTCCATGTTTCTGTGTACAGTAGAATTCAATCACAAAATATAAGATATGCTGCAAAGTAATATAATCAGTTGGTTAAACCACATTGGATGCCTATGAAGTACACTTTCATTAGGCAAATGTAGGCTTTTTATAGTTGTCGTAGTTTTATGTCAAATTGATAAGCCTCTACTCTGCCAGTCTTCCTAACAGCCTCTCCACCTTCCCCAATGCCCCAAAACATATCCTGCTAGTGCATTGGTACCTCTTCCAATTTTGGGTAGAGCTACTAAATTCTAAGGAAATACTGGTGTTTGATAATTTCACTGGTTTTGTCAAAATTGCAAATCATTTGTATTGCTGAAACTTGATGTAAGCAGAAGTTTTGCAAACAGTATACAGCTAGATGATTTGCTTCTATCATGAGATAGAAGCATGGGTTTATTTACTTTTTCCATGTTAATATTTTTTCAAGGAATACAGAGGAGGAGGCATGCCAAGCGTGTTTTGTACTTGTTTCTGCTTAGAGGGACTCATTGCCTTTTCTTTAACTACTGTTAAATTTTAATGTGACTGCTGTCTGGGGATTTCACTTGGTTCCCCTGTAAGGATGGGGATAGGGAATAAGATTTTGATATCTGTGTTCATATAGATAAAATGGTTGCTTTGCCAAAGGGATTCTGTCATAAATACTATATATGTACTATTAATTCTTTCATTTGACAGGAATGGTGAAAATTTCTTTGAAATGAGTGGAAACCAGTTTATGGACAAAAGATGGCTGCTTTTTCATGTTTTCCAATGATTAAAAAATGCTGTCCTAGCTGTTCTGTGGGAGGAAAAAATACACAGGACAGCAGTGCTCATATTTCTATAGTGCAGGCAATTGGTTATAAAGTTAGTGATGTCTCTCTAGCAGCTCTGTTTGGTTTATGATAATTCATAACAAGCTAGTAAATGCATTGTATGTTTTATAAAATTAATGAAATCTTAGCAATCGTTCTCCTTACAACACACTGTGAAATTTTGGGCTCTGGGAAAGAGTGCAATTTTGATGTGCAAACTGGTGAAATTGTTCTGTGCAAGTGAATTACTTGGAATGATAGTGAGCTTAGCCCTTCTGCATCTTTCCAGTTCTGACTTGGTGACTAAAAGTCCATGTGCAGTTGTCTTGCAATACTTGAAATTATCTTTCAGAATAGCAGACTGTCTTGCTATAAAACCATGGTTTGTGGTGGGACCAACTACTGTTTAATTGTAACAGAAAAGTGGGATTTTTCTGTGCACAAAGTCTAAAGCTTTATAAGAAATGTCTGGCTCTTAATTTCAGTAAATGGCATGACACACTACATCCATTTCGAGCTTTTGACATACTAAACTGGTTTTGTTTAATGGATGATTTGCCATGGTGAGCAATGGACTCAGGTGACTTGATGAGGAAAATAAAACTTTCCCCTTTTGCAAAACATTCTACCAGTAAATTTACTTGTGGAGAAAGTTTGCATTATAGTACCTCGAGCTTCTTCCTCCAATGTTTCTTTGTTCCCATTTCTTTGTTGATATGTGTCTTTTTTTTAAACTTTGCTCAGAATGTCTTTAATGCTAGCCAAGGAGTAAGGGATTTGGACTTTTTTTCATGGACTTCCAAAGCTTTACCCCCTAAGGTGAGTTAAATGACAGGAATAGTCACATTGTATCTCATGTTTTCAGATTGTACCTTATGACTCAACTTTACACTAAATATTCTTTGAAGTCTGTTTTACTTTGAATTATTTTTACAGGAAATAGCAGATTTCATAGAATGCTGTATCTCTGTCTCTGCCTTTAGGATGAGAAAAAAATACCAGGGCAGATAACTGAACTTTCATTAATTCATAAGTAGCACTCTCCTTTTTTAACAAACCAAATCAGAAATTCAGAGAGATGGCCTAGTAACATAATAAAGGCTTTCATTCTCTTTTTTATGTAGAACCTGCTAGTAAATTTTTCTCTGTTGTTGGAGGGTACACATTAAGTCGCAGCATCTAATAAGATGATATTTGTATGAGTAAAGCCACAAATGTTTAATAAATACTCAGCCCATTCTTAATCTTTTTTAAAATTACACAATTATAGGAACAAGTTATGTTATATGTACAGTTAAGCCATTTAAATCATCTACAGAAGTGCTTTTCTAAATCTCTTTGCAGCCCTGTAGTGATTTTGAGATTGTTATTTTGGGGGGAAAAATCAGTGGAAAAACAAGTTTTTAAATCTCTAAACCAATATGTACAATGCTGAGTGTCATCTTCATTACAAAGTTCATATGAAAAAATATCAAACTACCTTATTATTATATCAAGATCTAGACAATGTTTAAACAGTGTTTAAAACATACAGATTTTTTTTTTTCCTTGAACCAGTTTGCCTCAGCTTGCATTAACTTGCTTTGAAAGTTACGTATTTACAGAACAGATTCATTTTTATATAAAGGCTTCTTGGAAAGACTGCTGTATGAGTCTGGAGATAGTGCATGGACTTCCATACCAAAAAGCTGAAAATATGATAATTAAAGATATCAGAAGAAATTGCATTAATTAAAAAGGAAATAATATAAGCAGAAGTTTGGTTTAAAACTGATAAAAGAAAGTATTCTTTTACATAGCAGGAAGTGAACTCCTGGGAGTTGTTGTTACAAGAGATTGTGAAGGCAGAAAGTATCAGCACATTCAGAAGAAAATTACAGAAATCAGATTCATAAATAAACACTAAGGAAAATAGGGTATACCCTCTAACATCCACAATAAAAAGATTTTAAATGCTGTAGGTATAAAAGGGACAGACCACTGATAAAATCTTGTATGCTAAAGAGTGTCTCCTTTTGCCATTGCTGAATACACTATACTGGACTAGGTGAACCACTGGCTTCATCCTGTAGGGCATTACTTAGTTCTTAACTTTCAGATGTTCTTTTAAAAGCACCTATGACTTGCATTATAAGCATAATAGAGCTCGCTCCTACTTTTCACTTGCTTTCTTCTGATATAAATGTGCGTTACGTTACTTCCATCCCTTATATTTTTCTGTACAATAGCCTTTTTATTAAGCTATGGCTGGCTGATAAATCAATGCTAATATGTCTCTTCTTTTAGTAACTACCAATTTTTCTTGGTAGGAAACTCAAATTTTTTTTTCCATTTCAGATTTAGGTAAATATTTCATCTGTAATTGGTACCAGGTGGAATAAATTTGCAGGCCATTTTTATTGTCATAGTGAAAATAATAAATATGCACTAATATTTACATGTGCATTTAAGAATCTATGGTGTTGCTGTTCTCTTTGTCATAATTTTACCTTTAAATTAACAATGTATTCTAAATGTGAAATCAAAAAAGAAGCATATCATTTAGAAAGGGATAATATTAAAATTCCTTTTACAGAGCCCCAGACTTTTTCACAAAATTTTGCAAATACAGCAGGAGGAATGAGCGTGTATCCTGATAAATGTCAGTATGAAACAAGGTTTAGTGAAAGCGGTTAGAGTAAATAATTTGTCTCAAATGGTAGATATGAGATATTCCTTTATATAAATGGTTACATTTATACCACTTTTGTTTCAAGAGTAATATGGTGACTTTTCAATTAATATGCAATTCACTAGTAGTTGTTTATCATTGCACACTAAAATTAGCCATGTAACTAATATCTCTTTGCTTTGAAATTTAGCTATTGTAGTCTTGAAATAATTCTTTATCTAAAGAGTTCAAAGGTATTATTAATAGGTTTTATTCTGTTCTGTTTTGTTTTGCCTTTTTTTTAATTTCCCAGGAATCTAGGTCTAATACTGATGATTTTTTCAAAGACCTAAATTCACACTGTCCACAGGAAGCATTGATGCAAGAACAAGATATGCCATTCCTTCGAGGTGGACCTGGAGTGTACAAGGTAGTGAAGACTGGTCCGTCAGGTCACAACATCAGAAGCTGCCCTAACCTTAGAGGTATCCCAATTGGAATGTTAGTTCTGGGAAACAAAGTCAAGGCAGTGGGCGAGGTATGGATCCTTGTAGCTTCAGTTCATGTCTTCATAGATACCAGTATATAACAGTAGTAAACGCAACAAAAGAATCTGCCCCTATACAGGTTTGCTTTTCCAACCCTCATGATAAATACTAACCTTTGAACTTGGTTTATAATATAAATACTAATGCAATTATGTCTTTTGCCTCTTAGATGTGTGCATTGATTGGAATAATGTTAAAATTGTGCTGCAGTTACATGTGCTTGCTTATATATTTCTTTTACAGTATTCCTTACAAAATTATGCTGCTTGTTCTACTTTTTTTGTCATATTCTTTGGAAGAATTTTGTTTCATTGAAAAAATGTTTTTCTAGGACTTAACCAATTAACAATTTATTCTGTTTCTCTGTATTGATTGTATTTGTGTGTTCAGTTGCTGAACTGTTGTTACTATTCCCAGTTGTCCAGCTGTGGTGTTTTATGGTTAAGAAGGGCTTAAGGATGAAGTGTGTCATGCTATTTCCTAAATATAATGTTAGGAACAAAATTAGTACTCATACAAACTTTTCATATATAACTTGGTATTATAATTCTGCTGTTGCAGCCACCAACAAAAAGGCATATTTTGGTGAATATTTCCTTCAAGTTTTTATTAAGTCTTGTTTGGATGTTCTAAAGTTGTGGTATTGTGTTTTGTTGCTTCTGAACATAAACAGGTTGGAACATAACAGGATTTTTGGAAATAGTCCTAACTGTAAATGTGCTGTAAATAGTTTTGGTACTTCAGTCTGCCTCAGCCTGTGGCCTTAATTTAAGAAACTTTTTTTTTACATTTGCATTGTAATATAAAGATTGGAGTGTGTTTTTCAGATACTATAATAAGTTGCTGAATCATGTTACTGAATTATCTGAAAAGTCAATAAATTGTGCTTTCTTATATGTGTGCATCAGGTGACTAATTCAGAAGGTACATGGGTGCAAATGGATAAGAACAGCATGGTAGAGTTCTGCGAAAGTGATGAAGGCGAGGCATGGTCATTAGCTAGAGACAGAGGTGGAAACCAGTACCTCCGACATGAAGATGGCAAGTTTTTGTTTTGTTTTGTTTTTTAAATTAACTTGGGTAAAAATAAGCAATCTAAACAGGACAAATAAATAAAGAAGGAACTGAGTTTTAAACAGGTATAACATTAATTTACACTTTTTCGTTTGAGTTATTTTACACAGTTGGACTTCAAAGTTGTTTATAAACATTCTTTAAATGTTTTTTAAAAGTACATTTAAAAATATTTCCCCATGCTTTCTTCTGTACCAGTTATGGTTCATAATTTTAACCATCCTTCTTTTAGCTGGGGGGCCATTTTTAAATAAGTAATAGTGCATCTTTATTAGCTTTCTTTGGTCTACTTTGTGTCTCTGTGAAAAGCGGAGCAGAATGAATTATTTATGTACCTTTTGATTTTGTTAAGTTTGTTATGTCTGTCATGCAGCACCCTGTTTAAAACCTGTTCACATTTTTTTAACACTGTATTTAAAATTAACGTCAAATTAGTTAATTCTAGTTAGCAAAGTATGATTGCATTCTCTTAAAATGCAGAATTTCTGTCCTGATAATTCATGTTCAGACTGGGTAAACCTAGAAATAATAAAAGCAAACATAAACAAAATGTTAGTACACAAAGATTTTTATTGCTCCCACGCCCCTGAATCATCTTTCTAGTTGATCTCCCTCCAAACAGGCTATCATTACTAAAATATCTAAAATATCTTTTTTTCACCCTGAATGCTTCATATGAATACCTTGAGGTATTCTGAAACCATTATTTCCTTAACAGATAGTCCCAGCCCATCTGGATATGTTCTCCTGTGCAAGATTATGGGCTACTTATGTTCTCTTAAAAGATGAGACAGGGAGTGATCTGTCAGTATTTATACTTCCAGAGGAGATCATCTATCCAACCTCCCTGTCAGTGCAGATTCAGCTAGATCAGGTTGCTCAGGTCCTTGTTTAGTCAACTTCTAACTATCTCCAGCCTCTCTGGACAACCTGTACCAGTATTTGGCTCACCTTCATGGTGAAGAATTTTCCTAATACCTAATCACAGTTTCCCATGCTGCAACTTTTGTTTATTGTCTCTTGTCCTATCACTCTGAACCCGACATGAACCTGGCTTCATCTTCCCTGAATCCTTCAATTAGGTAGTTGAAGGGAGCAATAAGATCTCACCTTAGTTTTCTCTTTTTAAGACTGAACAAACCCAGATGTCTCAGCCTCTCTCCTTAGATGTTGTGTGCTCTACTGCCCTGACTGTCTGGGTGGCCTCCACTGAACTCGTTTCAGTCTGTCTTCTGATGGGGAGCCTGAAACTGGACACAGCACCCCAGCTGTCCAGGGTGTCCCTCCTGCCTCTCCAATCTCTAGTAAAAATTACTATGGATCTTCATTAGGATTATTTTCTTACAGGTATTATCGGAGAGAAACATTTAAGGTTCTTCCATTGATAATAAAACTTTGGTAGAGTTCCCTAGAGGCTGGTTTGTTTCAACTCACTTGAAGAGTTACTTTCTTCAAGCCACCTTTTTTTTTCTTCAACGTATATTTCTCTGTTTTGTGAATAAATGTGGACCTTTTCAATTTATAATCTTCCCACTCTGTTTATGGGATCTAATGCATCTGTTTCCCAAAAGATGTTTTCATGAAAAACTTCTACCTCAGAAGTTATATTCTGCTTATGTTTTTAGGTAGTACTTATTGTACTCTTATTTGTTCATTGTAACAGACTCTTTACCCTTTTCTGGTTTTAACATTTTGTGCTGAAAGTTATTTTACATCTAGATACTCTGATAATTATCATCATGTTATCATATTAAAACAAAGTAATTCCTTGCTAATGCTTAAGTATTTGTTGTAGGCTGTTGCTGCTTTACTTTAAGGTATAAAACATTCTGCGAAGAAAGGGAATAACTAAGAGTTTTTCATAAAACGTATAAATTGTGGGGGGGGGGGGGGGAAGTGTTTACTTAATACTTAGCACAGTATCTTTTTTGAAGTCATAGATTCTCTATTTTTAGTTATGTCCGATAATGTCAAGTTCTGAGGTGCTCCAAGTGCCCAAGTAGATGCTAGAAACTAAGTATTTGTGAATTGGAACACTACCTTACTTTGAAAGCACACGTATTCAATAATAGGGTTATTAATGTCATCATTTTCTATCCTAATATGAGGCTGTTTGTTTTTCCAGTAGAAGATCATTTCTCTGCAGTTAATAAATTAAGCAGTGTGCAAAAATTTCCATTCAAGAGTACTTATTCTGACGAATAGTTGTAACCTACATTCAAGTCACTTGACAGTATTTTGTGTATTTTAAGTAGTCTTTTCCAGCTTCAGTAATTTATCAATAATTTCATCTTTTCTATAATTTCTCAAGGTATATCTGTGCTTTAAGAAAGAATTCCCAAATTTGGAAGAATTTAAACAAGACCCTTGTTTGAAGGTCTATCTTCAGATTCTTGATACTTATGTACTGTTACTGAAGGATGTCTTAAGCATATCGTTGTTCTCACAGAAAAACAGAAATGCAAGCTCCAGGCTTTGAGGACAAAACTCTGTAGTAGGATTTTTACAATCCAGTGCATAGGGATATCATCTTAGAAACTTTCTGATGCAAGTCCTATGCCTCAACATGCCTGGGGTTATTCTTTTCTAGATGAGTCTATGCTTTTGTAAGTAGGATGAAGATAGACATCTCTTGTGCATCTAGCTAAAGCAGTTTAAGTAGTTATCAGTGCAATTACTGAGATACTTCAAACTATTCTATGTTGCTAGTCTATCTCAGTACCAAGTAAAACTAATGCTCTTAAGCCACATCTGAAAATTATTTAAACTAATTGTTTTTCTTTGCCATGAAATGTATTAGGAATACTCTTTGTCATCAGTTTCAATGCTTTTGCTGGAGGGAAATAATTAGGATTTGGAGGAGCTCCAACTAGATTTGCAACTGTCTATATTTTTATCCATAAATAATACCACCTTTCAGATTGCTTTTGTATTTTCATTCTTTAATAAAATTATAATTCTCAGAAAAAAGTAGGATTTGTCAGAGACAAAGCAAAAGTCATACTGAATGCCAAAGTCTGTAGGCAGGTATCCAGATGCTTAGCTGAAACACTACAGCAAGATCTCGAGTTGCCTCTAATTGAGAAAATTCTAGATCCTTTCTTTTTTAAGCTGAGTTTAAATTTCCAACCTTCTCTGTGATTTTTTTTTTTTTTTTTTTTTAAATTTGAATATGTGTGTTATGTAAAAGTTTGTACCCTGAAATGCAGTTTTGGCCTGAAATGCAATTTTCTAAAAATAGCTCTTAGAAGAGTTATGATTTTTTTTTTAATTGAATACATATTAATTTTAGTACGTTTACAAGTGGAAAAGCTCAAGTTGCCAACCTGAGCTTTTAACCTCCACTTGGGAGATTTCTTGTGAATTTTTTCTTAGAGATCATTACTTGGAATGATATTTCTGATCACATTAAGTCAGTAATGTCTCCCTGAATCTAAATAGTCAAGTGGATTCTATCTCTCATTTATCTTGGCTCTTCTGTTTTTATGGATATTCTGAAATACCCCAGGCTGGTTTTGGTTGGAGGTTTTTTTAGTATCATACAGAAAGCAAAACTGTAGTACTCAGTAACAGATATGGATAAATCTGTCAGGGGAAAAAAATGTCTTATGTCCCATGAACTATTAAGGGGTAGCCAGGATTAAAAGTTTCTTGCCTCTGAATTTGCCACTCTAAAAACTATCCTTTCTCCACCCTGCTTTCTCAAATGAATTTAACAATTGCTGTCCAAAGAATAAACATTGAACGGTGTGATGTTACTGAAATACAGTGTTAAGCCTGTTCCTAAGAGGCAGCTAGCAGCAACTCAGTCAAACATAAAAACAGTCTGCATGGTATTATGTCCTCCATCTCTATATTTTTAGAGCAAGAGCTCTAAAGAAGAGACATGTGCTTTTCTTTTTGAAGATAATTGAGTAGAGTGGAAGAGGGCTATCTGTGGAAAAAAAAAATCACTCCTTTGCCTTGTGACTCGTCTTTCCAATGTAAATCAGTTACTAAGAAGGTCTAATTCTGAAGGACTGTGTGTTTTTTTTACAGAGCAAGTCCTTCTAGATCAAAATGTTCAGACTCCTCCCACAAGTCCTTTTTCAATACAAGCTTTCAGTAAGGGGACAAGCTGTAGTAATGGACAAGGGTTTGATTATGGCCTTGGAAATAACAAAGGTATGTTTTTACACTCACATTTTTAAAAATTATGTTTTTCTTAGGTTTGCTTTTATTTTTATTACTCATTTCCTACTCTTTTAGGTACCATCAGATGTCCTCCAAAAGACATAAGCAGTAGTGCAATGAATTGCAAGGTGTTTTACAAAACATGTAGTTAATGTTGTAACTGCTTTTTTTCTCTGCTTTAAATTTCACTCAACTCTGAAGTT
This sequence comes from Buteo buteo, assembly GCF_964188355.1. NCBI lineage: Eukaryota > Metazoa > Chordata > Aves > Accipitriformes > Accipitridae > Buteo > Buteo buteo. The sequence continues at coordinate 16,540,975 of NC_134184.1, forward strand.
GAGGCTTTCTGTAGGCACAAAACTATAATGCAGAAATGAAAAATACATCCTTGTAAAACAAGATATGAAAATTACTGGATTTAGAAAACGTGTTTTAAAATGATCAGAAACATTTGTAAACACTTCTCACCTGTCTTGACATTTTTTAAGTGCCTTTAATGGGATGACAAGATGAAAGATACCATTTGAGATTTAAGTTGTAAAACTGAAGTTACCTTTCAATCACGTAGATACCAGTTACAAATGCTGGGAAATAAATAAAACCTTGTTAATTTTTCTGACATAAAATAATTGTTTCTTTTAACCATGGTTTATTTTGCTGGCAAGCTGTTAATATATATAAGCCATCACAATAAACTCAAACTGCATGCCTTCTGTTCATTCATTGATTAGATCTAGAAGATTCAATAATACAGAAGGGGCAGATGTCCTTGAGAAATGTTACTGAAACACAGAGCTTTGTCATTCTACTCTGAAATCACTGTACTCTGTTCATGCCACTACAAATGTGGGCCTAAGGTGTGCTATGTGTTTTTAACACCAGCATGTATTCTTAGTGGTCACTTAAATGAAACAACTTGATTTAAGACCTGTTTTAAAGGAGAAGAGGTAAGGGAAAAAATTATCCTTACATGTTCTTGTCTGTTATGAAAATACCATGAAATAGCTTTATATCATTTCACGGTGTTTTACTGCATAAAGAAGCAGTTCATAATTGTCCATGCATTGCTATAGAAACCCCATTTTTTGGAAAAAGCCTGGAAAAGTTGAAGTGTTTTTCTTTTGTTTTATGGGGCCTTTTATACAGAACTGCTTTTCCCAGTTCAGCCATACTCATTTCAAAGCAATGGTTGAATCACAAAAGTGGAAGTGTTTAAGATGTTCAGCGTGTGAGGCAGTATTACAGCTTGTCTCTCAATGTCAATTGTGTAATAGTGCAAAAGCTTTATCTATTTTTTCTCTGCAGAATCATATTAGGAGAAGGGGGGTTTTTTTCCTGTGTTGTCCAAAAGTAAAATCTTGGAGATCAATATGCTATATTAACAGGCATCCTAGTTTCTGAAGACATTGTGATTCTTTTTACTATATCCTATCTTAAACAGTTTCTAAGATGTTTCTTTGGGATATTACAGTTCCAGAAAGTTTGGAAGCTACTCCTGGTATTAAATTCCATATCATTTTATACATATTATTCTCTGGACATACCCTCAAGTTATGATGTTTAGTGTGAGTGAGCAACTCAGCTAGATGACTTCATTCATTCCATGTAGTGCAATTCCTTCTGAATTGCCCAAGAGTGGAGAGTTGCTGGCAACTCTATTGAAAGAATAATGATATTATTTTCCCCAAAATAGAATTCTTCAGCTGTATCATTACTTTATATACAGTCTTTTTGCATCCTCATGTCAAAGAAGCTTTGAGTTTTGTGGAAAATAAAAAACTGAAGGCACAAACACAACCTCTTAGGGGACTTTCTGAATAAAGCAGTTCTTTTGGAGGTGCTTGTTTGTAAAAAGAACTTCTGTTCTAGGGATGCACTAGTTTCAATGAAAATTCAGTCACCATCTATGAGCGTTTCAAACTGCTGGTCAAATGTAAAGATCCCTATGTAATAGGTCTGTGTTTGTGTTGTTACCTGAGAGGCAGAAGACATCCCCCAATCACTCAGTTTGATTTAGCTATGTCTTCTCTATTCCACCCTTCTACGTTGCAGGCAAGTCTTTAATATTCCTCATGAATGGCCCTACCCACCTCCATATTTAATTACTGTGGGCAGATGACTTTCAACCTCTTCTCAGATGTTATTCCCTTTAAAATACTCATTTTAGGAAATAGGCCCATCGTATTTAAGAATAATAGTGGTTTGTCAAACGTGTCAATTGCTTCTGGGTTATTAAGGTAGGAATGATCACTGTGCAAGTACTGAATCCAGTATTTTTTAGGTATGCTACTTCCAAAACAGTGGAATAAAATTGATTTATTGATACCTGTAGATGATTGTTTAGAAAGGCATTCCATCTATTTTCAGTTATTTTTGTTCTCTCAATTTTGAAACCAAAATATCAAGAAAATAAATGCAAAATCTAATTTTGGAGTTCTTACGTAACACAGGGTTCCATACACCTACCAGTCTTTCTCTAATTCCGTGAAAAGACAATTGATAATCACCCAAACATGTTGTAAATTCAGTGAGTTGTAAATTCTGTATTAGGTGCTAATTTTTTTACTAAGATTTCTAGAATGCTGTCAAAATGGTACGAATTTGCAGAATATGTGATGCTGCTAGGATTTGCTTGGTGATGGTTCAGATCTGAGAGGCTCTCAAACTGTTGGTGTCTCCCAGCTCGTATTACTAAGTATACTTCAAGTTATAACATGGTGTGATAAACTGCCTTCTTACTGTAGGCTTCATGTATTTCTAATGCTCTAAAACATAGAGTGTTTTGAGAATTGGCATACAGAAATTAAAACTCTATATTTAACATGCTAGTTTTCTGAAGGCCTTTATTTGCCTCACAACAAATGTATGTAGCTCTTCAGAAAACCAGTTCCAGTTCCTAAGTGGTACTTACTTCTTTAAAATTATCTTCAATCTGATCTTGAAAAACTGCATGACAGAATACTTTTAAAGATATTTGCAAAAATGAGCAAATATTTACCAAAGCCTTGGCACAGAAATACACTTGCCAAAGCCTAATTACATGTTATCTTTCCCTTCTCATCAGTTTTTCTAATCCTTTTCTGCATGCTCCGTTGCATGTGTGTATTATTGTAAATGCTAGGGATTTCTGTTTTTTTCTTCGGCTGCTTTTCATTTTTTAGCAAGGCGAATATAAATCTCTATTTTGAAGTGTTTTAAGTAATTGCAGTAAAATATCCATGATCCTTCAAAACCCTGCTTGTACTTTTCAGTAATTTTATTGCCATGCATGGGGTGAGAATTTTATGTTTAGCCACAACCAAAGTTATATGTGGCTAAATAAGATTTATGAGCTTTCTCTATTTAAACTTTAATTAAGCACCATTTTACTCTGCCTTTCTGGAGAATGACAAGTAACAGGTTGTAGTTTTGACTGTTTTGCCCACTACAGGTGACCAACTGAGTGCCATACTGAATTCCATTCAGTCACGGCCAAATCTCCCAGCTCCTTCCATCTTTGATCAAGCTGCAAAACCTCCCTCTTCCCTAGTCCACAGTCCATTTGTGTTCGGACAGCCCCTTTCCTTCCAGCAGCCTCAGCCACAGCTTCAGAGTAAGTTTGTCAGCCTTACCTGCCTCATCAGTCCATTTCTGCAGCTTTGACATTGCTGTTCTCAGTTGCTTACCAGCTACTAATCATCCCTCAGTGCACCTTCCTGGTTTGGTTTGGTTTTGTTAAGTTTTTCATGATTCAGAAGCATGTGAGGTAATGCTCCTAAAGAAGTATACTTGTTCAACTTTAATTTCTATATTGACAACATTTTGCTTTTGTATGTGTTCTGCAGTGTAGATAAGTCATAAAAGTGCATTTCCAATATTGTATGCAACTCTGGGTTTATAATTAAGGTAAATATTTTATATGGTACAAAATGTTGATAATTCTTTTAACATCAAAAATGGACTGCAGTAAATTCATAGGTGTTAAATTTTCTTACCTCCTAAATTTCTATTTTTGTCATCATTCCTAAATTTAGGAATGTAGCTGGACAGTGGGTACAACTTGGCACTACTTGTAAGAAAGGTTTTGGTAGTCTTCTGTTGGGTGCTCATACGATTGGCATGGGCATGAAAGTTTGCACCTAGAGGTGAATAGCAGTTAACCTGATTACTGCCGGGAGGACAGGAAACTGTTTAGGTTTTGATTAATGAAAAATAAAAGCTCAGCATTCATGATGGATAGCAGATATGGTAGTAAATTCTTCCTTATATGCAGAACCAGGTGTAGCATGGGTCACAGGAATACTAGTCTTCTCCTGTCTCCCAGAAAATGTCCTTCAGAAGTGCCTCATTTCTTTCTTGTGGGACCCTGTTAGACCCTACCCATGTCTGTGTAGTCCTGGATCTATCCAGCTCAACTTATTGAAGTGACAGTGAAGTGCTTCATGTAAGAACTAGATTAAAATCTCTAATTCACTTTTATAAAGACTATCAGAAATAGTCTGAGATCTGACAGTGATCTTCTGTACTCATGCTGGACTTAGACCAAGATCCTGAAAGCAGAATATTCCAAAACCTACTCAGATGAAACAGCTGCTTGCCAATGGCATCAGCACACCGTCGTTGAGAATTTGTTGATCGTATATTCTTTCTCATCATTTTTAGTTTTCTTCTCTTGTTCAGAGTAGCAAAGTCAGAGTTTCTTACTCAACTTTGCATCAAAAATAACCCTAATTGTCTTATTTCAAATTTCAGATGATTTGTCCTGTATTATATGAAAAGAAAAGTTGTCAACATTTTTTATTAGTTGCCCAACAAGATCTTGCTGAATGGATTCAGCTATCCAACAGATGTAGATAAACTGTATTCAGTAAGCTACATCCATGGTTTGTGTTTTAGTAAGGATCCCTGATTCAAAAAGAAGCCTTTTTTTGTTAGGGGTAGCACTTGTGGTCTACCAAATAATATAATAATAATGAAACTGGAAAAATTTTTGAAGTTTATGTCTGATTTGGGACCTTAGCTTAGTACAAGATCTCAATTGATATGGTTATTTGCCCTTCCAGGAGGGCAAAAATCATCAATCAGAACTGGTATACTGTTGCACTAACTGTGATTTGATACAAGGACTTTCTTCCAAACAGTTTATTATGTAATTTAAGATTTGATGCAGATAATATAAATTATGCATAAAGGAGAGAAATGTTAACATTTTTGTTTTCACTATCAAAATTTAAGAATTATATGGGGGGAAATTTCCTGTTTGAACTTCCTTAGTCTTTTGCAAATTTGTTAATCCTCCATTTACAAGTTCATCCAAATGCAGAATATTGTCAGGGAGGCCTGTAAGACTATATTCATATACTTGTTCATTTAATAGTCAAGGAAATTATGAGGGATATAAGGCACTCTAGATTAAACATTTTATTTTAAGCAGTTATTCTATTATTACTGTATTTCTTGGAACTTTACATATTAGAAAGTAATGGATTCATTTGCAATATAAGATTAATTAGAATAGCAAGGCATATATGCAATAAAAATATTTAGACAGAAAAACTCTATTTGGGTCAAATTCCACTGTGTAGTTTTTAATCTGTGTTCAACACTGATGCAGCTATAATAGAACTGTAACAGAAACTCTTAAGTGTGTAATATTCATTCATGATTTCCAAAGCACTTTATAGCCTCCTGTTATCAAACATGTAATTAAAAGTTAAATCCATTAAACAACATATCCCAAGTCACTTGGATTTTTGCCCTAAATATGCTTAGGTTTAGTTTCAAATTATGTTCTCTGTCCTTAAGTGCTTCCTGCAGTTAAGTTAGATCTAAAAATTAAAATTCATTTTTATAGTCAATAACTGCTATGTTAAAGGGACTAATGATAGTCTAATAGTTGAAAGAAGTTGTGCCAGCCTAGATTTCCATGGTGCAGAGGTCTTGATTGAAAGTCTGTCTAAATAGTTTAGTCTACCACTTCCATTTTTCTGTTCTCCTGGGGAGAAATTTTATTTGGAAGCATGATCTGAGGAAAGTTAGGATCATGCTGAATGTCCTTTAGAATTATTTCCGTAATTTAGATTTTTGTAATAGGAAGAAAAACGTTGGTCTGGTTATAAAACATACTCTGTGCCAGTGACAGATTGTAGTTTTTCTTTAGAAGATTTTGTAGCTAGCCGTTTTTTTCTGAGGAATGGTTTCTGTGCTTGCAGTTTGGCTTGGTTTCGAAATTCATTTAAGGAAGAGGGAAAGGGTTTGTCACAACCTTTTATATTCTGATACAGTGTCTGGTTATTTTTTTGCGTAAATACTACAGTTTTGGACAGCTGCTGCTTCCTGACTCATCTCAGTCCAGGCAGAAGATGCGGCGCTGAGGTGCTGTTCAGTACGTTCCTAGTGTCCATCAGGCTGCTTCCTTGCCAATCCATGCCGTGGAGCTGCAATCCAGCATATGGTCCCACCATATATGATTAGCCCCTACCACTCATGTCAGAAGTTCCTTGATACATCCCTTCAGTATTGTGCTACCACTTTCTTTTTGGTTTTGTTCCTTTCCTTTCTAGGTGCTAGTTACAGAGCATTTAGAACCACTGGCTTTGCCTGCAGTGTTTCTATCTGCATTTCCTAAACTGTAGAGGGGGCACAAAAGACCAGCTGACATATGGAGCACATAACCCTTCTCGGTAGTGTTCGCGGTAAAAGGGAGTGAGACGATAATCTCAACCAAGCACACTGATCTCTTCTGTATTATGCTGAAATGACTCAATTGTCATGCGAAGCAGCCAGACAGTATTGGTTTAACTGTTTTTTCAGATGCTGCTTATTGCTGAAGCATCATTCCTGAAAAATTGAGCTAATAAGTTGAACAGTTTCATACCCTAGGCTTTACAGATAATCAGAGATAAGTATCAAGCATACATTTGTCCAGGTCCATGTGCAACTGGTATGGTAAAGTTTGGAGGAAGAGCACAAATTGTGTCAAGCTTTATTTTAGAAATAAATTTAGCTTATCACATCTTCAAAAATTGTAGTACAAATTATAAAATTATAGAATCATTTTTATCTACCCTTCTAGCACAGGAATGCTTCTTTCAATTAATAAACTTAAGTGACTCAAGTATTGGTGCTCCAGACCCTACCTTTGGGTAAAGAGCATTGCTAATATTTTTCTAATGATACTGCATTTCAGCTTTTGCTTTCATTCACTCAGTCATTTGCCTACTATAACAGTATCTAATACTTTTTGCCCTTTTTAATACTTAATAGTCATATGTTTGTTGACTTCAGTATATTCTTTTACTCATGAAAAAAAAAGAGTCCTTGTCCAGCTGTCACTATGGCATTTGGCATTTTCAGGATGTGAAAAAAGATACATTGATTGCAGTGCTTGAGGAAATTCAGCTAACAGCCATATTGTAGCTTCCATGTCAGTAACAGTGAGTGAAAGAGAAATGCATTCTTTCTGAAGAGGCATCTATTGCTTAGGCAAAAGGGCAAAAGCAGGTCAGTGCTTTCCTTCATCATCATGCAGAAAAGCAGTGACATTATCTCCACTCTCCAGAGACATTTTACCAGTTTGTTTTAGAGTTTGTTTAAAAAAGACTAACGTGGACCAGTTGGTGCTATGTCATGCCTCCTGGATTGGTTCACCAGCGTTTCCTCAGAGGCGGTAGGCACGCATGTTAGAATACTGCATCCTGCCATAGTACTTGAGCTGCCTCTTATGTCTCCTTATTGTGTGGCTTTTCAAGCTGGAGCTATCTCCATGTTGAAGGAAGGAGTGTGACTAAAGATACACTGTCACAGTCAAATGTGATGTCGGATAGACCTTGCCTACCTTGTATTTCAAGTCTTTGTAGTCTTTGAGGGTGATTCAAAAAGAAGGAATCCTGACCAAAAACCAGTCCCTGGGGCTGACCGGTTATCCTGGATAGACGTACGTTGTTTGCCAAGGCAGCAAGGAGATCATGTGGGAAACTTATTCTCTTTGACCCACAGTCCCGTTGAAATGATTGAGTAGTAGTACATTGTTCAACATAAAACAGATTACAACATTATAAAATGTAAGTATTCTCATAGAATGAAGTGTGAATGTGCATTCGTGAAAGTGGATTTACTAAGAGTTTAATTATTCATAGAGTGGAATCAAATTGACATTTTTAGGATTGCCTCTATTGCTACTCTGTGCTCCTAATGTGTTTTTCTGCATTTTACCTTTAAAAATTGGTGAAGTGACATCCTGTTACTCAGAAGTTATATAGGTAGTATTGGATCTCTCTGTGTCATTTGTAGGCATCAAAGTAGGTACTGCTGTTCAAATATATGGTAATACTGGATTAAGAAAATAGAGATTATTTTCTTGTTTTAAAGAATGAAATTCTTATGTCAAACGTGTGAACACCCTCTCATTGTAGAGTCTATAGAACTATAGCTCATTGCATAAGATAGGGGGTTTGGTATACTTATGTGTACAAGTTAGTAAATGTAGTACCAGACAAAAAGATGTCTTAAGCAGTGCAGGAAATGAAATCACTTGTGTTCAATACACTTTTCTTATTCCATTTGTACAAAAGGGTGTGTCTAAAATACAGTATCTTCTAACATCCAGATTCTCTTAAAAATTACTAATGCAGTAAGAATTTGACTGACTTCTTTCTAAAGAGAGGAACAGGAATTAGAATTAAAAACATTAAAGGAAAGTAAAATGATACACTAAAAGTCACTGTTATTATCTCACTCCAAGTTTCATTTGGAGCTGTATCTCTAACAGATTTGGTGTCAATAGACTCTCTACTGAAATTATCTTGGATTACATCAAAATTTAACTTTGGTTTTTTTCTTTAGGCAAAATTATTTTTAAGGGCTGATACAGATTTGTTTTCATCTATACTGTTTGATAGAAACTCTTCTACTGCTCGTTACGTCTCTTGATAGTATTGAGAAACTACGGTTCACATTACATACATGAAGTTTTTCAAAACATTACGTTATTGAGGTGCATTCAGATTAGAAAACGGATAGTTTTGATAGGTTTAATATCTTTTTTCTTCATTCCTTCCAGTGATTAGTGAGACTTTTCAACACAAAAATTTAGTTGTTCTCTAATTTTCTCAAAAGAATGTGAGAATTGGTCATCTAGAAGGCCATATTGCAGTTTCAAATAACTCATCTCTGAATTCACAGTTTAAAAGTTAACATTTCAAACCAGAGTTCAGTTCAAAACTAGATACTGCTGGTTTTTATAATAAACCACAAATCTCTAGTAGCTAGTCTACACGTATTACATTTTTAGAACCTAGAAACTAATACTGAAATCACAGAAGATCTTCTTTAAAAATTTAAATCAGGGAAAACATTTTGAAGTAACTGTTTCTCATTTAAAACTAATGTAGAAGTCTAAACAATGAATTCAGAATACTTAACAAAGGAGATGCATATAATTTGAAATGCTTGTTTTTATCTTTACTGCTTTTTCCATTGAATCTGTGCTGCTTCTGTACAACTGTTTTTCACTGTAGAAACTCCATCCTGCTGCCTTGCTTCTCGTGAGCGTATTTACAAAACTAGTGATGTAGCTGGGCCTGCCTCTGCTATTTCATCTCTCTCTCACAAACTGAAGGGTGGGTATGCCTGCCAACACAGCAAGGTTATTCAGATTTTTACATTCAAAATGGTTTTTTTTTTCCCTTCCATTCATTTTCATTTCATTCACTTAATAAAATAATGTTTTGGAAGTAAACATTCAAGCTTGGTATTTGTTGGGAGCTTGTTTGATGTAACCAATTCAGTGTTGCCTTCCTGAGCTGCAGCGCCTTCATGATACGTGATCTAGCTATCTTTCTGCTTTGTAAACAGAAAGGTGACTGTTAATCTAATCTAATAACACCTGTTTTCAAACAATAGGCAAATGAAATATGGAAGAAGAAAGGGGAAAAATACATGGGGGGGGTGTTTGTATACGGATAAAACAGTTTGCTACATGATTATGCAGTTTTTCATTTGGGGGATTTTTTTGTGCTGATAGTCTAGAATGCTAATTAGGATTATTTACCTCTGTGCAAATTCTAAACTTTGTTTTTAAAAAAATGTAAGATTTTTTTTTATTGCTGGAAGCTAGTGTTAAGCTATGCCTTTCATAAGCAGTTTTGTTCTAGAATGTTCTCCTGCTTGATATTCACTAGTCATGCATATACTTTGAATTTGATACATTGCTGAATGCTTTGCAGTGTTTTATGTCCTCTAAGAAGATTATTGTCATCTTTTCACTGTATTTTCCTTTATGAGGAATTCTGTAAAAGGTTCTATCTAGAGTATTTTCTCATCTGGCAGACCTTAAATTCATCTTTTTATTTGTTTGTTTCTGGGAAAAGTGTGTATAAAGTAATTATTTTCTGAATTCATATATTCACAAAGTAGGCATCTTAAAATAGCTCATCAGTAGAATTGGTGAATAACTGAGCTGTCATGAGCAAAATGCTTGGACTGATATTTAAGAAACTTTTTAGTTTTTTCTTTTAGCAAGAAGAATCTTTTTATGAACCATGATGTACAATGCTGTTTCTTCCCTTCCTCTCCTGCCCTGACCCCCCCAAATAATTATAGAACTCATAAGAAAAAAAGATAAAGACCGATTAGAATCTCAAAATTGATTATGATTATGTTTGAGATGTTCTCATTATGTTCTACTGTTTATATTTGGCATATTGTTCCTGAATATAGACAAAATATTTCTCCTCTGCCTGGAAAGTATGAACTTCTACCATGTCCTATGTCCTGGGAAGCCAAGAAAGTACCCTAACCTTCAAGCTTGTTAAATATTCCGATATCCTTCACTTTTTCCTGTTGCTGTTTGTTTTATTATAACCTACTTAAATATGGAGGTAACAATATAATATGAATTGTTTTGTAACCTGAGGAAACATCTGGACTGCTAGACTTTGCTCCAAAAAATAATTTGTTTTTGTGAGTGGTAACAGTAGGAAAAACTGAGATCACTCCATGCTTCTGTATATTTTTTAGCATGGGGGTAAGGCTTCATGACTGAGAACTGGAAGAAGTTGGTTCAGATTCCATAATGCAGAAGGAAGTAAACACAGATTTCCCACCTTCTAAGTAAATACTGAAGGTACTGGATAAAAGATGACTCTTCCCATTAGAAATCCAGGTCCAAATTTGCAAATATTCTCTGATTAATTGAAACTTTATTTTTTTAACAAATAGTTGTTTCCCCAAAAATGTGCCCAGATGAGTGGGAATAACCTTTTAGTTTCTAGAAATGTAAAATAATCCAAAGTACAGTGACCTAATTCTACAAGCTTTACTAGAGAAGCTTCTTCATGTTTAGCAAATGAAAATGCATTCAGATCAGAAGGACTTAACTATACGTTTAAGACTTTGCAGTGTAATGCTTTGTGGAGAGACAGTGATATTTAATTCACAACTGCTGCATTGCTTGCCAGTAATTTCACCATTGCTGATCTTAATTTTCAAAATACAAATTCTACAAGAGAGACTGAGTGTATTCACAGAATTATTAGAAGTGGATTGCTTTAATGAGCTACTTGTTTGTGTATACTTGTTTTGTATGTGTTTATATTAAGCTACCCATGGTTTTTATAGTTCTGTAGATTTATGTATGTACAAAGTCAGTGTGCAGAAGAAAAAGAAATTAGTGCATCAAAATAAGAGAATATCACCGACCAGAGTTGATGGTTTAGCTTAATGGTTGAAAAAGATGGGTTGGGTTTTTTTAGTAGGTTGTGTTCTGGTAGCAGAACATTGATAATTTGTGGCCTTAAAAAGGTGCATACCTGACATTATCAACGTGAATCATTTCAAGCGTGTTTGTAAGCCTTTTTACGCAATTTGCCCTATAGCTGTATTTACTTCCTACATTTCCTGACTTTTGAGCATTAAAGAAAACACATCTGGTAATATATTTGATCTGTCTGCAAGTCTCTTATTGCAGTCAGGCTGACACATATAGAGATAATAAATAATCCCTGGTTTCTGTTGCAGCTGTGATAAACTTAGTTAACTCCTGGCATTATACCTAAGGATGTAAATTGTGCTTCCTTTACTAGTGTTTTGTGGAAATAGTGAACTGTGCCTTTTGATACCTCCATAGTAGTGTTTTCTCTGTAAGTATTTCCTAACACTTGTTTGTATGTATCTTTGTTAGAAGAAATGTATTGAAAATATTCTTGGGGAAAAAAATTCCCTTTATATTTCCTTTCATTTTGATGTGAACAGAAGCATGTGTTTGATTTTTATCTTGTGTTCAGGTCTTTAATCCTTGTTTTGTATTATTAAAGGTATCACTGTCAATATATAATAATTTAATTATAAAATATACTGAACAGGTGACCGAATGAATTTCACAGGAGCTGCTAGACCAATTTCTCCAGCAGGAAAATCAGACATGTCATCAAAACACAGAGCTGACAGCAGGTCACCCAAGCTTGATGTGCGAATGAATAGAGCTGCTGCTGATCAGAAGAAACCTAGGAATACAGAAGGCTTATCTGCCAGTGAGTCTCTTATGCTGAAATCAGATGCTGCAAAATTGCGGTCAGACTCTCACAGCAGGTCTTTGTCTCCAAATCATAACACTTTGCAAACACTAAAAACTGATGGAAGAACAACTACTGTTCTGAGAGCTGAATCTCCAGGGCCAGGTACCCGGTCGTCTTCTCCAAAGACAAAGACGCTTACAGCCGTTAGATCTGGTGCTAGTTCTCCACGATCCTCATCACCCCATGACAAAACTCTACCTCAGAAAGCTTCATCCCCTGTAAAAACAAAGCTTGATCCTCCTCGAGAACGCTCCAAATCAGATTCTTACACATTAGATCCAGACGCGCTTCGCAAAAAGAAAGTACCACTAACAGAACCCTTAAGGGGGCGGTCCACTTCACCCAAACCAAAAATTATTGCAAAAGATGGAAAACCTGTTACAGAAACTGAAAATAGAGCTCCTTCCCCTCATGTTGTACAGGAAAATCTTCACAGTGAGGTAGTTGAAGTATGTACTTCAAGTACTTTAAAGACTAACAGCATTACAGATAGTACCTGTGAAGACAACACAGAATTCAGAAGTCTGGATGATGGTTCTAATAAAGTTCATTTCAGCATAGGAAAAGCACCGCTGAAAGATGAGCAAGACATGAGAGCATCTCCAAAAGTGAGCCGTAAATGTGCTGGTAGGCACACAAGACCCAAAAAGGAAAAATCCAGTTTTCTTTTCAAAGGAGATGGCTCCAAGCCTGTAGAGCCTGCCAAGCAAGCAATGTCACCTTCCGTTGCAGAATGTGCTAGAGCTGTATTTGCTGCATTTCTTTGGCATGAAGGAATAGTTCATGATGCTATGGCTTGTTCATCTTTTTTGAAGTTTAATCCAGAGCTGTCCAAAGAGCATGCACCAATACGAAGCAGTCTTACTCAACAACCTGCAGAGGAAAAAGAAACCAAGTTGAAAAATAGACATTCATTGGAAATATCATCTGCTCTTAACATGTTCAACATCTCACCTCATGGACCAGATATATCTAAAATGGGTAGCATCAATAAAAACAAAGTCCTCTCTATGTTAAAAGAACCACCTCTGCATGAAAAGTGTGAGGATGGAAAAACTGAAACTACCTCCTTTGAAACATCCAGTCATCACACAATGAAATCCAAGTCTCCTCTTCCATTAACACTGCAGCACTTGGTAGCTTTCTGGGAAGATATTTCTTTAGCAACTATTAAAGCAGCTTCCCAAAACATGATTTTTCCAAGTCCTGGTTCTTGTGCAGTGTTAAAGAAGAAGGAAAGTGACAAAGATAACAAGAAAACCAAAAAAGAGAAAAAGAAAAAAGAAAAGGTTGAGACTAGGCCAAGGGGAAATCTTTTTGGTGAGATGGCCCAGCTTGCAGTGGGAGGACCTGAAAAAGACACCATCTGTGAGTTATGTGGAGAATCCCATCCATATCCAGTGACTTACCACATGAGACAAGCTCATCCAGGTAAGATTATGTATTTTTTAGTACTGTAAAGTATATTGCACACACACAGTTTGGTATTAGTTACTGTTATGAAAATGTGTCAGGCTGTCTTGTCTAACATTTTAACAGAGTTCACTATATAAGCTAAATTAAAACTTACACACACTTACTTACAAATTATTTACATGTTTGTGTACATACTTTTAAGTAGTTATGTATTTAAGCTTTCAAAGATGCTGAAGAAAGTTGTTTGAAACAAGGCCAAAGTAATGAGCTAACTTTACAGTAGCTCTTCAAGAAGCATTCCATTTGTTACACTTCAGGACTTGAAACTGTGATGAGAAAATTGGAAATAAAATAAAAAATATGAGATTGGTTAATTAGAGTTTCTATGTTGCCAAATGTTTTCTATTACTATTCTAGTATGAATAGTAGAAAACTTTTATTTATCTGCTGTGTCAGCACTGGGTATCAGTCACTTAATTTTTTTGTTTTAAAATGTATCTTAAAAAAAAGAAATCCAGTTCAAGTCTGTAGACAGTTTGTATTGTAAAATACAACCAGAGTCTGCTAATTTTGTCTCTTTATGTGGGTCCCCAGATTTTTTTCAGGAGTTTGTTTAATTTTAGGAAAATGAGATAAATCAGTGCTAGCTTGGTATTATCTTAGCTAGTCAACTGAGTTCAAAAGCTACATAAGTTGTGTTTTCTTTAGAAAAGGGATCACTAATAGAAGGGATTAACTACAGTATAGCTAGTAATAAGTAGCCTTGTTAAAGACAAAATGCTTTCTGTGTTTTCTAGCTTGTAAACATAACTAATTATTTTGCCAGTTAGTGAAGTTCAGGCTGATGTACGTGCTCGTTTTAGCACTGTATGCAAAGTTAAATAAAAAATAAGGACCCTTTTTATTCAGCAATTATCAATGCCCTGAATCTTTCTGAGAAACAGTAATCAGCAAAGGAATGCACTTCATTACCTTTTAAGCTTTGTTAGACAGAGGGGTAGGTTTTTTATGTTAGTTAAATTATAGATAATGTTGGCTAACATATAATACTGACCTTACCATCACTTCGCTGTCTGAATAGGGAGCTGTTGATTTTTTTGAACAAGTTCATAATAAAAACTTGAAAACTGCAGTGTGTTTGGTTTCTTTGGATACTGGTGGGACACATGGGATATGCACCTTGTTTTTAATCAGTTCAGAGATACAGAAAAGGAGAAAAATAGGCCAGTAAAAGAAGCATCTTCCTTCCCCCTCTCCATCCCTCTTTTACAGTAATAAATAATAATATAATAATCCTTCTTTTGAAGTAACATTTTTTTTTCATCTTTTTCCCGGGTGTAGGTTGTGGCCGTTATGCAGGTGGCCAAGGTTATAATAGCATCGGGCACTTTTGTGGAGGATGGGCTGGTAATTGTGGCGATGGTGGTATTGGAGGAAGCACTTGGTATTTGGTTTGCGATCGATGCAGAGAAAAATATCTCCGTGAAAAGCAAGCAGCAGCAAGAGAGAAGGTATTTTCATCTGTTTCTTATATGTTTAGCTCTCTATCTGCTTAATAGTACTGTGTTCACAACTTGAAAATAATGTAAGGCCAGTTTAAAAAATTTGGAATTTCAGAATTTTGCAAGGTTTTGGAATATCCATTTATGTCATTGATAGGTTTAAAATAATAAGATAGAAACTTTACTGATTAATTCTGACCAGATTTCTTCCCTTCAGATGGTAGTGTTTTCAAATTTGTAAAGTAATTTTATTTTCTATCCCAATACAACTGCAGCATTGAATGTAGTACCTTATGTCACAACCCAGACTGGACAGACCAGGGAGTTGTGTTTAATTCGAAATTCCCTTGGGCTAAATTAAGGTGAAACAACACCAAATGATCAGTTAAAGATTTTATTCATGATAGAAGCAAACTGAACTGGGGAGGCATGGTAGTAAGTGGCAGGATTTCTCACAACAGGAGTTGGCATAAGACAACTTGTGTAACCATACACATCGATACATCCCTCCCATTGAGTCACGAGGTTCAGAGCAGACCCCCTTGCTTTCCAGACTCCTCCTCAGAGAAGGGTCTAGGGGTTGCTGGATCCAGTCTTAGTCTCAGACTTGGTCAACAGTTTATATATATCTTGAAACGGATGAGGTGTAGGGATTGTGGAAAAGGAAAAGGAAAGAGAGAAGAAGACAGAGAGAGAGAAAAAGGAAGAGAGAAAGATTTCAGTGGTCCTGGGTCCAGCGTTGGTTCAGTCAGCCAGGAGGTCCAGTCCCGGTGGGCTTGTGCACCTGGGGCTTCAGTGCATGTCCTTTTATCATCCTTGCCCCTCTTTCAGGTGGGCACCTGAACTCATCAGGTTAATGAGCAGTTTGTGAGCCTTTGGGCTTGGGGGTCGTTTGTGGAGTAACTTCTCCTTCCCTGCAGACACGGCCATTGTTTGATCTTTGTATCAGAACAGCTTATAAGAACAGGGAGCTGCGCACCCTCCAGCACAACCTCCCCCTCCTGTTGCTGAGGTCTGAGCTGATGGGCTTGTCACCTGGGTTCCTTGCTGTGCAGGGTTTGTCTTTAAGCAGAACTTGTCCCACCACAATTTTCGAGACATTAACTCTTTCAGTCTCTCACACCTTATTTTTTAAAAGTATATGTCACTTTATTTAACTTTGAATTTGGTTTTATTTGTTTACTGAAATAGGAGTATTATTTTAACTTTATATGTTTATAGTTTCTTTAATATTCTTAATCATCCAGATCATTGGATGCAGGTGCCAAACACTGGGCAAACTAGAGCAATTTTTAATGGGAATAGGACAAAAGTTGTTCTTCTTATATTGGTCTTCCATGACCAATTTCAAATTCTTGTTTAAAGTACACAGATATATTGAGGTTTTAAGATAAGCAGAACAGTGCTAATTTAACTTGATTTTTGAAACTAAATTTGTTGAAACTTTTTGCATAAAAAATTCATCCTGAGGCAAACATCAAAACTTTTAGCTGTTTATTAAAAGTTTGCAAACTTATGAAAATAATAGAAGTCCCATTTTGCAGTAGAAAATATTTTATAACAGGAAGAATCCAGCAACTTTAGTATGCAACATTGCCAGCTTTTCCTGTGATGAAGTATAATTTAAATACACCTTTTAAAAATTCCTCTAGATTAAACAATCTAGGAGAAAACCAATGCAAGTTAAGACTCCTCGTGCCTTGCCAACTATGGAAGCTCATCAAGTGATTAAAGCCAATGCACTGTATTTACTGTCGCTGAGTAGTGCTGCTGAGCCCAGTATCCTCTGCTATCACCCTGCAAAAGCATTCCAATCTCAACTTCCCAGTGTCAAAGAAGGAATTTCTGAAGACTTTCCCATTAAAATGCCATGTCTCTATCTACAGACTTTAGCAAGGTAATTAAAGGAAGCTTATGAATATTGATTTTAATACTCATTTATTTATAGTGTTGGATAAAAATGTGTGTATATAAAGTAAACTAAAACTTACATAGAAAAACACATATTTTCCTAATTCTTTATGATCTTTGTTCTTCTTTCTCTTCTTGTTTCCATGATCTTGTTCAATTTCTTAGATTGTATTTGCTCCAAGGGTCAAATATACCCTGAATAGCTTTTATTTTTTAACAACAGTTTAGTTTCTGTCCGAAGAATTTAGAATTTTCTGAAGAGTTTAACTTGGTGTGTTAGTAGCAGACATATGTGCTACTTTTCTCTCTTTACAGTTAAAAACAGGAAGAAGGAAACCAGAAGACTTGTGCTTACTTGGTATTTCTAAGTAGATTTCACTGTAGTGTCTTATGTTTATGATGGATAGACATTTGGGCCTAAAATACATGATGGAAATACCTAATGAAAATACTAAAAGATAGCAAAGGGTGATCCCCACTCCTTCTTGTTTAAAAATGCTGTTATGTTTTCCACTAACACTTGTAAGTCACAACCAGCTTCAATGCATTAGGTGAAGAGTAAATGAATAGTGTTGGCTGGCTAAATGTATTAGCAAAGGACTTTTGTTTATGCCTGTGTTTCAGGAACTTGTATTCCTCAATACTAATTTAAAAATCTAATTTGATGTAGGCATCATCATGAAAACTTTGTTGGGTACCAGGATGACAACCTCTTCCAGGATGAGATGAGGTACCTGCGCTCAACTTCAGTACCTGCGCCATACATCTCGGTTACTCCTGATGCAAGCCCTAATGTCTTTGAAGAGCCAGAGAGTAACATGAAATCTATGCCCCCAAGGTACTTCCTTGTAATTCTAGCATAAAAATGCTAAAGCATTAGCATAACACCAATTAAAAACCAACAAAAAAAACACCCAACAAAAAAAAAAAACAACAAAACATTACTGTAGTTAAGTAGCTAAAGTATCACATCAGCTCAGATCAATCTCTGAAATGGCAGCAAAAAAGCCAAAATCATATGAAGCTGTAGTTAGAAAAATATCTTCAGTGAATCATAGCATAGCAGGTATATTTTCAACCAGTAGCCATGCAAGTTTGCAAATTGGGTTTGAAACTTTTAACTGTAATGCAAACCAATTGCTTCTCTCTAGAAAGGTCTTGGGTTTACAACCTAAATACGAAAAAAAGTTTGTTCAGAAATTGATAAGGACTCTTAGCATACCTCAGGGAAACTTATCCATATAAATCCTTACTCCAGGACTGCTTATTTCCCTGTAGAGACAAATACAATTTTTCCAGAATCTCCAGAAGTACGGAATAAAGAGCAGTGGTCCAAGGACCATGGCTGTTGCAAACTCCTTGAAAATATAGCAATCTTTTTCCACCTACATTTCTATTCTTTAACACAGCTGACTGTAGTGCAGATTAATGGCCTTTTGGAAAGGAAGTGGCTGTTAAAACTCCTTTCAAGATTTCATTCTGAAGGGAAGTTTGAACAGGAAGGAATTTCATTAGCTTACATTTTTCAAAGCAAATGTTGCTGCTTCTTATCTCATTAAGTTTACTGTGATCTAATTCAAGCAATTACAGAATTTTTTGTTTTGCCAGGGGAAAAAAAGGCTCTTACTGTTCCTTAATAATAGTCCAGAATCAACTTAGATGCTCGGGGTTTTCAGGCGTGAAACGGTGATTCCTCATATTATCATGAGGATGTAATAAAGAGAAAACTTGCTTTTAATCTGTTTTTATTTCAATCTGTTACATTTTATACTGACTGCAAAAACAGTTTATTGAAATACTACAATCTACAATGTAGTCTTTTCAGAAATAGAACTTTTCTAACAAAACTCCTTAAGAGTGCATCGTATTGGTATATTCCTTTATTAAAACTGTGGACACCATGATCTCCTGAGGTCTATAGGGACAGTATAAGCTGGGAGTTCTTCTGCAGACTGTAAGAAGTCCACTGAAGGTAAGGAGTAAAACATGTCAGAGGCATAGCCGTAGCAATTGAAAATCGGCTTTAAGGCTAATGATGTCAGAAACTTTTACTTCACATAAAGTTCTAAATTTCAGTTGGCTTGCATATTAAAAATTCACTCCATAGATGTTTTCACATGCATTCTCAGGGCAAATTTGGTCTGAAACTTCAATTCAGGCATGATCTGAATGTTTGTATTCTCTCTAAAAAATCCCTAAATTCTTGGAACTTACCATGTACTTCATTATATTTCTTTATAAAGCACTTGCATGCTTTTTCACCATGTGTAGTTCTAATATGTGTTCCTTCTTTTCCAGCATTTAAACGGTTATTAGGTACATAAGACAAACTTTCATGCGGTAGTAGCATTGTCATTATGAAGTGCATGTGTCTTTATTTAATATTTATGTATAATTCAAGTATAGTCTATATGTTCATTAATGGGTCTATAACTTCACTGATTTCTTTGTAGTTTGGAAACCAGTCCAATAACAGACACAGATCTTGCGAAGCGTACAGTCTTTCAAAGATCATATTCAGTTGTTGCATCAGAATATGACAAACAGCACTCAATTTTGCCAGCACGTGTAAAGGCAATCCCTAGGAGAAGAGTCAACAGTGGAGATGCGGGTAAGAGCACAGACATCAGAAGTAGTGAAAAACATATTCAGGGATAAGGCATTGGATTTGCAGTTTTCTTGGAAACTGTAGACAAATGTAATTTTTTATAAATACATGTAATGCCTTTTATTTCTGTTTATTAATAAACTTTAGCTGTTTGTTAATGCACACAGGATTAGCCTAAGAACAGCTCAGGAATTACTGCAGTTCTGAAATTTGTGCTGCATCTTTTGTGCTTGATTTAAAAATTGAAGTGCCATTTTCTCTCTCAGTTGAAGCATCATTCTTCCACATTGTTTTTTTTAATGCATTTTTCTCATAGAAAAAATGAACAAAAATATTGTCGTGGTTTAACCCCAGCCAGCAACCAAGCACCATGCAGCCGCTCACTCACTCCCCCCCATCCAGTGGGATGGGGGAGAAAATCGGGAAAAGTAGTAAAACTCATGGGTTGAGATAAGAACGGTTTAATAGAACAGAAAAGAAGAAACTAATAATGATAATGATAACACTAATAAAATGACAACAGTAGTAATAAAAGGATTGGAATGTACAAATGATGCGCAGGGCAATTGCTCACCACCCGCCGACCAACACCCAGCCAGTCCCCGAGCGGCGATTCCCTGCCCCCACCTTCCCAGTTCCTAAACTAGATGGGACGTCACATGGTATGGAATACACTTGTTGGCCAGTTTGGGTCAGGTGCCCTGGCTGGGCATGAGAAGCTGAAAAATCCTTGACTATAGTCTAAACACTACTGAGCAACAACTGCAAACATCAGTGTTATCAACATTCTTCACATACTGAACTCAAAACATAGCACTGCACCAGCTACTAGGAAGACAGTTAACTCTATCCCAGCTGAAACCAGGACAAATATCAATTCTAAAATTACTCAATTGCTTTTTATTTTTACTGTGGCTATAAAATTAAAATGCACAAAGAATCTAATGTATGCATATTTTTATGCTTTTGAATAGAAGTGGGGTCCTCTCTCCTGAGACATCCATCTCCTGAACTTTCTCGGTTAATCTCCGCCCACAGCTCTCTTTCCAAAGGAGAGAGAAATTTCCAGTGGCCAGTATTGGCATTTGTAATCCAGCACCATGATCTGGAAGGACTTGAAATTGCAATGAAACAAGCCTTACGGAAATCTGCTTGCCGAGTCTTTGCCATGGAGGTATTAATGTACTAGTAGATCTTGTATGATTAAAATAAGACATTTGTAAATTCTGCCTTCAGAAATTTTTTAAAGAATTTTTATATAGAATAAAAAACAAAAAAAATTATTTTGTGATGTGCAGTAAACCTATTCTAAAAGTTCATTTATGTGTATTATTAACTCTAAAAGTTATGAATACAGAAGTATTGCCTGTAAACCTTCTTAATGGTATATCTGTTGTGTAGAAAATCTCTGATAAAAGAATATTATTAAGGCTGCAAAAAATCAATTACACAAATACTGTTTTCTCCCCATTTGCTCACCATCTTCCTGGTCTTGCTTGCCATTCCTTTTTCAAATCTTGGAATGAGTATTATTTTTTTAGAATTGTTTTGATGCTGGTAATATTTAGATACTTCACAACTTATTCTGAGATGGGTGAATGCTACCCCTGTTATGTAGATAGTGAATGAGCAGCCAAAAGATCCATTGAGGACTAATTGCTTCAATAAAAGCTGCAAGAGACATCCTCACTGAGGCCTTTTTTTTTTTTTTTTTTTAATTTCAGCTAAGCTTTAGTAAAGTTTTTTCTGATCTTGTATACAGCATGTATGTTTTTCAAGTATTTGTAATGTGTGAAAATATAGGTGGATTTTCTCAGATAAAGTAAGAAACACACCTCTACTGTTAAGCACCACCCATCAAATTTCCAAACGTCAACATGCAGAAGTATTTCAGCTTTTAGAAGAATATAAGAATGTTGCAATTTTAAAAAACCTTTTTTACCTCACTGTGTTGATTTTTTTTGGAAGTGGCTGAATTGTTTTGATTAATTCAGCCAATGGCAGAGACCAAACAAGGAAACCAAATCTCAGCCTACAGAGTTCTAAATTTAAAAGGATCTTTACTTTGTTAACCAATTTGAATAGTAAGGAGTGCTGCCACCTCATCTTGTAATAATCTCTGAAATTATGTAAGAACTTTGCTTTTTCATCCTTAAAGCTTTTTTCAAAGAACTTATTTTTCTGTATGGTGTCTATGAATTACTTTGCTATGTCTTTGGTAATATAGTTGTCATTTAATAAACTGTTTTAGCTAGAGAGCAATGTGTCTTCAAGACCTCTGCATTATTATTATTTGCTTGTCCAAAAGCATCAGTGCACCTCCTTACATAAATGGTTTAAGAAATGGTGTTATTCCAGGTTTGCTTAACCTTGTGTGTATTTTGTTTTAGGCTTTCAACTGGCTTCTTTGTAACGTCATTCAAACAACTTCTCTTCATGATATTTTATGGCATTTTGTGGCTTCCCTGACTCCTGCACCTGTAGAGCCTGAAGAAGAGGAGGATGAAGAAAATAAATCAAATAAAGAAAATGCAGAACAAGTAAGTGAGGTTCAGCATTCCTTTCATAAATACAGTATCTCTGTTGATTTTTGTAGTCTATTTAGAAATATTTTTATTATGTGTGTAAAAACAAAACAAAACACCACCCCCAAACAAATCTTAAACCTCCCTCTATGAAACAGAACCTTAATTATGGAATGAAAAATTTTTAGTCTTAAATTGTAGTTGAACTCTTGATAGTCACAGATAAAATAATTTTTCATCTAAAATCGCCAAACTTTTTGTGTTGATGAATTACAGTCTTTTAATGCACTATTTTTGCAAGTATTCATGGGAAGGAAGAAAAAAAAAAAGCACAAGGATATTTCTAATCCAGTAACAAAAAAAAATTGCTGTTTGGTTTTTTTATTCTCCCTTTTCCCCCCCAAAAAGAAGAGAGAAAATATTTTTCAGAGAAGCTTTGTTGTTTGGTCTGCTGTGTCTTTCAGCACTTCAAGAAAAGTCTATAGTTAATTCTGAAAATATGTAGTTAATTTAAGTAATTATATATACACTAGATATAGTTAATTTAGTGATTTAAGAAAAATCTGTAGTTCTGAAAATGTAGCATGTAAGATGGTATACTCTAACATATCATTCTTCCAAAAGGTATCTGTTGTGGTTTAACCCCAACCAGCAACTAAGCACCATGCAGCTGCTCACTCGCTCCCCCACCACCCAGTGGTGCAACATGCAGATTTATAATTCTACTTACTTATTTTCAAGTATGCCAATTTCTTGTATGTATACATTAAAGCTGATTTGCAGTAGCTGTGTATTATATTCTGAATATTGTTTCTGTGCTTGGCTCCAACAATTTTCTATCTTGTAATAATTTCAACTGCCAAACAATTTCAACATCAAAACCACGGCTAGAGTGAGTGAAATGTGTTCCCACTGGTCCTTACGCTCGTCAGCCTCCAAAATAAGAACCTTTACTGTATAAAAGAATAAATGAATATTGTCTTAGCTGTAGTTTGGATAATTACTGACCGAAAGATAAAGGACATTAGAAAGGAATTTTAAAATATGCCACTTCTGGTCTGGTGGGAATGCTGCTTCTCTTTTGATATAATGAAGGTGGGACTTAAAAAATTCCCTTTGGTCACTTGGCTAGGATGAATAATTTTATGGCATACAAGAAACTGGCAACAGTTTTCAGCTAATTGTTAAATATCATTCAGGTGACATATTCAAATCACAACATCTTCCTTCAGTAGTCTGATCATATGATAAAAATACCTATGTAAAAATATGTACACAATGTAATAAATCCAAGGTAGTTTGGTGCTTTCCCTCAACTGGGATTCATTTCCTTATGTGAAGTATTTTTACGTATTCTTTTAATATACTGAGAGAGGATGAGAAATCCCAGTGATGAATTCTGTAAAAATGGCGGATGAGGGTCTAGAACCATAAATGGTTTAATGTGGAAGATATAGGTTCAAGGGCAATGTCCTGGCTAAAGTGAAACAAAATGCAAAAATTACTAAGCTGCAGAGGAGATGGGGGAGCAGGATGCTCTCTGTGTAGATAGGATCCTTGGAGGTAGGTGAATACCTAGGCTTTGAATTTTTTCTGGACTGGTTATATTTAGTGTAGAGTTCAATCTCATGCTTCCTGCTTCATATGCCGAGTACACTTTACCATATTACACCCTCCAGGAAAACACAGAGAAATGTCTGGTTTGATGATTCTTGTCTAGGTAAGTATGTGCCTAAAATTCATTTCAAATAATACCATAGAGTTTCTAGGCATTCAAGCAGTCAAGATCCATGGGAAATCTACTTGCAAGAATATACATAGACAATTTAATAGGTTTAAAATAGTAAGTCTGAATCTGGCTTTGGATGTCAGTACGTTGGGGGCGTGCAGCTGGGTTCCATGGTTCAAGCAGAATCAGATTTTCTTTTCAAAAAGAATCAAAGAAAACAGTTTGTATCCTTCATAGATGAGTCCTGTCTTCTGAAACAGGGTATCAGAACCTCCTTTTCTTTCTCTACTACTCTTCCCTATAACACACCTTGATGGCCACCACCCTCTGGTCCTCTGCCACTGCCTTTGTACCCACTCCCTAGTGGAACTTGGCTCCCAATGCACAGCCTTTCTGATAGTGACACACCTTAACTAAATCATTATTTTCACAGCTCTAATGAAAAAGCAGTGGATAACCTTAGCTTAATTAGCAAGTTTGTTATGGTTGGGTTTTGCTGCTCAAAAAAAAGTTGTTATTAACAGCTGGAATATGTTATTTTTTCTAGTTTGTTTTTTTGTTTTCAGTTTATTGCAGTGTAATTTTTCCACAACTTTAAATCATGAGAAATGTGTGGTAGTATACAGTATACTTTCTGAATTCCTTGTTTGGTGTTCATGTATAGCTTGTCATTGTAAAAATTTTCTGAGAAGAGCTGCTTTGAAGTTCACATTCATTATAGGATTGTTGCAGTTAGTCTTAAACCAAATATCATAAATGTTTTTATTTCTAATTATTTAACCTTTTTTCTCTGAAAGTCTGTTAAAAACATACAAATTGCTTTACATCTTAGGAAAAAGACACAAGAGTATGTGAACATCCTCTGTCAGATATTGTGATTGCTGGTGAAGCAGCTCACCCATTACCCCACACTTTTCATCGCCTTCTTCAGACAATCTCTGATCTTATGATGTCTCTTCCGAGTGGTAGTGCGTTACAGCAAATGGCCTTAAGGTGAGCATAAATTAAGAAAATTCTTAAAAGGCTGTAAACTTTGTAACATTATAGGTGAAAAGATTTTGCAGTGTAGATAGGAAGCTTGAAATAACTTTATAAGCTTGTGTGAAAAGGAGCATGTCTATCCTTATGCATAGGAAAGATCTATGTAAAAGATGTATATGTGTTTATACATATAAATAATAGTCTAAAAGACTTTATAGAGAAAAATGTATTTGCTCTTAATTTCTGTACTGTTTCCACTGTGAAAAAAAAACCCATATTATTGAATAATATGGTAGTATCTGTGTGTATGTGCATGGTAGCATAATACCTTTTGCTCAGAAATCTGTCGTCTGAATAGTTTCCTTAAACTCTTTGAAATTTTTCCTGTGTATCTTGTCTCAAAGATAAGGATTTATTAATAATGATTCTATTCACTGTTAAAATTCTAAGAAAAGTTTACTCCTGCCTTCCTTAAAGATGCAGAGAAACACTTAAGATGCTGCAAAAATTTGAAGTTAAAAGTTTATAGACAGTATTTTAAGAAGCAAAAATGTAATTAATAGTTTCACAGGTAAGTTATGTGTTTTCAACAATATTCAAAATTTCAAAGTGCCCTAAATGTGTTTTCAGGTGCTGGAGTCTCAAATTCAAACAATCTGATCACCAGTTCCTGCACCAGAGCAATGTTTTTCATCATATCAACAATATTCTGTCTAAATCTGATGATGGAGATAGTGAAGAGAGTTTTAGTATCAGTGTTCAGTCTGGTTTTGAAGTCATGAATCAGGCAAGTATTACACCTTTCAGAAGTAGAGATCAATTGTGAACACCCTGTACTTCCTCTGATCATTCTGTTTGAATTAAAACATTCTTTATTGCAATGTCATATTTCCTTGAATGTATCTCAGTTTGGGATCTTGTTGCTAATATTCAGGTTCTTATATGTGGCTTTAGAGGTCCAAATATTGACCCTTAACCTGTATATCACTCAAACCTAAATTTTGAAGCAGTGCTTGTAAGTGCTTGTTTGCAAGTAAAGTGTTTGGGGATCTCTCATAGTTCATTTAGTTAATTAATTTGATTCATTGAGTTCATTTTTTAAATGCTGTGTACTTCCAGTTCTTACTTGCTTATATCTTTTTTTTTTCTTTTTGTTATTCTCAGGAGCACAAATTAGTACTCCTGATAAATATCTTTGAAGTGGTTTTATCCATTTATTAATACATTCAGCCATTTACTAATATATTCAGCTGTTAGCTATTCATATTTCCTTTGGTTTAAAGGGCTGAATAACTTGAACCAATAAATGACAAATTTCTTCTTTAATTCAGAGAGCATGTTCCTCAGAACAGAAATGTCTGTATGGTTTTAAAAATTGTAAATAATGCCTGTATTTGGGCTTACTTTCAGATATTTAAGTATTTACATTTGTTTTCACAGGAACTGTGTATAGTGGTTTGTCTAAAAGACCTAACCAGCATTGTTGACATTAAAACATCAAGCCGACCTGCCATGATTGGTAGTTTAACAGATGGGTCTACAGAAACGTTCTGGGAGTCAGGAGATGAAGATAAAAACAAAACTAAAAACATCACAATTAACTGTGTAAAAGGAATCAATGCACGTTATGTGTGTGTTCATGTAGACAATTCCAGAGATCTTGGGGTAAGAGGAAAAGTAAATGTGTCTCATTGAAGGTGCATAGTCAAAGTTGTTTATATTTATCAATCAAGAATGACCATTTTCTTTGTCCAGTTCAGTTTGTAATTATGATTCAGAAGCTCACATTTTAAAGTAAGGTTTCTAATTCCTGTGGTTTTGAAAGCAGTACTTGATGATATGATCAGACCAATCTAACTAAATTTGCAGTTTGCATGAACTTAAGATGGGGGTAACTTAATTCTCAGTGCCATGTTCAATTTCCGATGCATTTTCAAGCATTTAATTATTTCATAAGTTACTTTTCCTGCTCATGATTTCTGTAAAAGCATTCAAATAAGGAGTTTTCATAAAATCTGAACTATTTTCTAGAGCTAGTGCATTTGTGTTTATTGATCTGTATAGTAATGTTACAAATATATTTTTATTTCAACTACAACTTTTAATACAAGGAGCAAATTATATAATTCTTTTCAGAGCTGTGCTTTGGAATTCTTTGTCCTTGGTTTTGATCACTTTTTAAATTTTTTTTTTTTTAATGAAACAACTTGTCTCTCTTTTATGTATATACTTTCTTAATATGGAAGAAATAGTCAGAATGGTCCTTGGTTGAAGTGTTTTGTTCTTATTTTGCTTGTCTGTTGCAGAACAAAGTGACTTCAATGACCTTTCTAACTGGCAAGGCAGTAGAAGATCTCTGCAGAATAAAGCAGGTAAACATTTTAACAGTTGATATTGAAAAATTGCCATCATTTTTTGGCTGCATATAGCAGAGATTTCTAAGCAAATAGCTTCCATTTCATATGGTAGATAAATTATTTTACAAATATCAGGCATTATAATATTCTTGGAAAATACTGTATTATTAATGACAGAATTCAATCATATATACTGAATATTGATCAAGCTTTTACTCTTATACTGAAACAGAACAGGGTAATATAAAATGTTCCTTAGATTTTTTTTTTTTTTATTACAACAGCTGAAAGGATAAGTGATCATGTAGAAAGTTTCCAAAAAAGACCGTTTAGAGTGCATTATATAAGATCCAACAAGCTGTTTGATTTGTTTTAGGGTACTTATATCTGAATATACCTGAAGTAATTGCATTAAGTAGTGTTACACATTGTTAGATATTCTGATGCCTGGCTTCTTAGTGCTGCAGTGTCATTGTCTTTTATCTGCTTCATGGAATCATTTTTCATTAGAGAAATGCAGCTTAAGAGTTAGCAGAAGTAGAACACCATGAGAAAGGAGAAAATAAATCATTTACTTTCAACATGAGTTTTTTTCATTACATGGTCTAACACACATTTATAGCACACATTTTACCCTGCCATTTTAGTTCTCAACTTCAGGTGACTGAAGACGTATGTCCAGAGACTCAAGTTCAGAATGGTATTCAGTCTTTATACTTCTGTTGCTAAGCCAAATGGTAGATGTATGTTTTTTTACACAGAGAACAATGTTTTGTATTTGGCACTGGTGTGACCCATCAAAGATATTTAAGGTTTCAAGCAGGCAGTTAACCATTTTGGGCTCAAAACTTTATTATTTGGATTATTGACAGTCAGTGGTAAAATTATTCAGGAAGAAGCATTACCTTATTACAGAGAGATGGTTTGCTTTTCTCTACCTCTTATCCTCAGAGAGCATATAAGGCAAAAATACAGCTCCAAAAGATGTTACAAATCAGAAGAAACAAAACTTTGGTACAGTGGGCTCATACTAAACAGTGAAGTGTGTGTATATACGTAGATAGGTACAAAGTTTGTGCGTGTATTTCTCTGTGGGTATATATAATGTAGATAGAAAATACAGGTGGACACGCACACCTCTCTTGGGGAATTCTTTTTTTGTGAGAAGACTGACTTGGTATGCCTGGCTATCCAGCTAAATAAAAGAAGGCGACGGCAGAGCTCAGGCGCTGGACTCATTCGTACAGCTGGTGAGCTTGCTGCCTGGCCTTGTTTCTGTCTGCTCAAACACAGTGCCCAGGCATTTTTCCAGGGATGGTTCACTCCCAGAAGACAGACGGGACTTGGTTCAGCTTTGCTCCCTCTTTGCTGAACGGTCCTCTGACACTTCTCCAACAGGTGTTTTTTTTATCTTCAGACACACCCACATGCTATATGCTAACTGATGCATACCCTGTCTCGTGGTATTCCAAAAAAAAGGCAGTCTTGTCTGCTGCAGCACAGTTCAGTGCAGACACTGAGAATTAGCGTAGAAATGGGAAAGAACCAATATTAGCTTGATTATAAATGAGCCTATGGATATGAGAGAGGGCTCACTTAGCTCAGGTCCCAGTGTAACTGGGGCCCACTGGGGTTGCTCTGAGCAATGATGTGAGGCACTGCACCCTATCGGTTTTTGGCTTCCAGTAGTGACATCTCAGTTTAAATCATATAACATCTTCGTTCTTTTTTTTTTTTTTTTTTTTACCGTATTTATTTTTAAATAAACTTAATTTGATACAATTTGTCTGTCTTTTTTACAGGTATTAAGTCCTGCATGTCTTGATAAGGATATCAGACATTGACTTCCACAGAGTTACAATTTCTTTGGCAGGAGTTTTTGTAAATAGGGATGAAATAACTTAACTACTGATAATTGTGTGTTAAATTTTCAGTTAAATTATGGCGGCTTTTTTTTTTTTTTTAATTGAAAGTAGTGAGCAAATACTAGTTGAAAGTGTTTTTTTGAATATGTGAACTGTTGCTTAGAGGATAAAAGGGATGGATAGGGAACTATTTCTAATAAGCTTTAAAGACAAAAAATAAATGGCTATATGTCATTTTTTTAAATTTGAGATTTTTTTAATCTGAATTCATGAAGTTGAATATTTTTATAATTAAACATGATTGTCTTACTGCTCAGGATGAAAATTTCATAGCAAACACTGTATTGGTTTCAGTGATACATGATGGGTTTGTTTTAGAGGTATGTGACTTTTTGTTTGATGTACTGTCAGTTCCCATCTTTATATTCCTGTTTAATAGGTAGACTTGGATTCAAGACATATTGGCTGGGTAACAAGTGAACTTCCTGGGGGTGATAATCACATCATCAAAATTGAATTAAAGGGTCCAGAGAACACACTAAGAGTTCGACAAGTGAAAATTCTTGGATGGAAAGATGGTGAAAGCATTAAAATAGCAGGCCAGATTTCTGCAAGTGTAGCTCAACAAAGAAACTGTGAATCTGAGACGCTGCGAGTATTCCGACTTATTACATCCCAGGTGGGTTTTTAATGATGTGTTATATGGTGAAAGTTACTATAAATCGTAGACTTTCAATGCTTTATGCTTTATTGTAAAATGTCACGTCTGCACAAGTTCATCTTTGAGATAAGCTAACTGTCACTGTCTTCCAGGTATTTGGAAAACTCATCTCCGGAGATGCTGAGCCAACCCCAGAACAAGAAGAAAAAGCACTGTTGTCTTCCCCAGAAGGAGAAGAAAAAGTACACAATGTATTTATTTGTATTCTATCAATAATACTTTGCTGAAAAATTGATCCAGGATGATTTTCAGTATTTGTCCTGTGTCTTACGCTACATAATTTTCAGATCAAAACAGAAGCAAAATGTCACAATTGCTTATTTTTTTAAAATTATCATTGATTTTTTAATTGGTAAATTATAATTTGAGCATATGCATTTAATGGAAACATCATAGCAGTGGTGGCACAAATTATGCCTCCAATTACAGAATTACCTAACACCTGCAGTAATGCTCAACCTGAAAGTCCTTCTTGCCTATTATCTTGTGCCTTAAGAGGGGCTCTGTTGATGTTTAGAGAAAGAGTATTAAGAAACCATACTAGTATCCTTTTACCTAGTACACTCTCCTGTCTTCCAGCAAGGATTAGTTTAAGAAGTGTTCCTGAAAAGGTCACTGTATCTGAACTGTCATGTTTAATAGCCAGGATTGGACTGTCCTCAATGAAAGTAATTTTGTTTTTCAGATGATATATGGTTTTGCTCTACCCAGTATCTTGTGACAATAAGTTCCATGACTGAATTACTCATTTTGTAAAAGTGTATTTTTCTCACACCTGCTGTGTGGTAACTTAATTGTGCATTCCCTGTTTCTTTTATTGTGCAATATATAAACTGAAAAGTATATTCCATGCACTGCTTTACAAAGGCTTAATCAGTGAATGTATTAAGCTATGTGAAAAGGCTGAATCTCAGATAATTATGCTTCACTTGTTTTGCTTATTGATTATTTTCTTTTATTTCCTGCTCAAATTTCCTCTTATAAAAAGAAAGTAAATACATCTAAGAGGTATTTATTAAGCATAGTTCAATTGATCTTGCTTATACAACTTATTTCTCTGTAACAAAAAGCTACAAACTTTTAGAACAAAGTTTGTTGATATTCTGTGTTAATTGCTACAGTAATGAGGAAACGTTCTTGAAACTCTTTATCTAATATTAAATATGCTTTTTATGAAGGCAACATCAGATGCAGACCTGAAGGAGCACATGGTAGGGATCATATTCAGCCGGAGCAAACTGACAAATTTGCAGAAGCAGGTTTGTTCATTCTGAAATGCTTTGAGGATTAAACGTTTGTGTGTTGTAATAAATATGCTCATTTTCAGTGAATGCAGTATCTTTTACTTGACACTTGCAATTCTTCTGTTGTTCTTTATAATCAAATCTTGGTTTACTTTTTAAATAATATGTGTGTGCATTTTATATGAAAAATCTGCATTGACACTGAAAAAATCCATTTTAGTAGAATAAAAAACTATATCCTATTAGAGTCAATTTAAAAAGAAAAGTTTTAGAATTGAGTTGTAAATGGTACTTATTCATGTTTGCTGATAATATTAGCACAATAGTAGACTCTCTCAAATTTCTAGGAGAGGTTCAGTGACAGAGCTTAGATTCTTAGTTTTGCACATTTTTTCTCACCTTTTCTGTCATCAAGAAGTATTTAGGTTTAATAAAATTTAATCCTTAAAAGGTAATCAGTGTATATTCTTAAATTACTCTTTCCTGCAATCAAGGAAAGTTTGGGTCTGTGGTTTTCTTACTTATCTTTGTTTTTCTTAACATAATGCAGTAGTCGGAGTATGTTTTTTCTTTTCCTTTTGGATACTTACTTTTTTAAATACACCAACTAAAGCCTCTATTACACCTATTACAAGACAAACATTGCCGTAAAGATTTTCACAGTAATACAAGAGCTATTAGATTCATTTGGAAGTTTGTCAGATTAGTAAGTCACGCAGAATCTACTTTTTTGTCACCCATCTTAGCAAACTTTAAAATCTCTTAAATATGCTTTTTAACATGCTATTGGTAAAATGAAAACATGGTTTCTAAAATTTTTTAAGCTTCTCGAATAGTAAACTAAATGAGACTAAGTCTTTAAGTCCTTTTCTTTTGTGGGTGTTAAGTAAATGTATTTCTTTGGGGCTTTTTGTGTGTGTGTTTTTTAATCTGAATTCTGTGTAAAAAGCAAATTAAAAGGCAGGAACTACAATTAAAAAAAGATGTATTTCAATGAAGTTTTCCAGAATGAAGCTGAGCAAATTCAGTATTAAATCTAAATCTTAATTCTAAATAATTTTATCCGATCTTTACTATAAATTTAACCCTAAATTTTATTCTTCATTTGAATTTATGTTGACAAGTAATTTAAGCACAGGCCAAATTTCACAGGCTTGCCATTTTAGTCATAGCTGTGAAGGTACATAAACCACAATCTCTTTCACTTTCTAAAAGTTTTTAAGAGTTACTATGTATTTTGGCTCCTGTTTCGATAGGTATGTGCTCATATAGTCCAGGCCATACGAATGGAAGCAACGCGTGTGCGTGAAGAATGGGAGCATGCCATCTCTAGCAAAGAGAACGCCAACTCGCAGCCTAATGATGAAGATGCTTCTTCTGACGCTTATTGTTTTGAGCTGCTATCAATGGTTCTGGCATTGAGCGGTTCCAATGTAGGCCGGCAGTATCTGGCTCAGCAGCTGACTCTGCTTCAGGATCTCTTCTCATTACTACACACTGCTTCTCCCAGGGTGCAGAGACAGGTGAGTGCTAACTGTGCCTTATCTTGATTTTCCCAGAAAAAAGTCTTTAGAATCCTATAATTGTGTCCATGATAGTATAATATGTATTTGAACTTCTTATTTGGTGAAATGTAATTTTGTGTTTTCACTTCAAAAAATGTTTTTCCAATCATACTCAGATCATCCCTATATTCTACATAGGGAATAACTGTAAATAAAGCAACTCATTTTGTTACTGCAGTGATGAGGAGAGGGCAAATAGAAATTTATGAACATTTAAAAACAAATTACAGAATCTCTTTTTGGAATTTAAGTATGAGGTTTAGGGTTTTTTTCCTGGTTTTTGAATGGGGTTAAAGTGATAAAGATTTATGTGTTTCATATATAAATACATATATACTCCAGCACCACCACAATTTGACTCTATAAAACTTTTTGTAGGAGGCACAGTGTTGAAGACAATGAAGGTTACAGTTATGAAATTAAAACAAACTCGCTTTTGAGTAAGTTTGTAATGCTTTGTCTCCAAGAAGTAGAACTGAGGTGTAGGAACCCAAAATTGCTTAATTAACACTTATGTCGTCATGAACCCAAATCAGCAAACTATTCTGAAATACCTTTGAGTAATATCACTCTTCACCTTTCTTGTCCTTATTCTGAAGGATTTGGAATAGAGCAGGATAAAGTGCTTTCTCAAACCATATATCAAAGGGGCATACGTTTTGTTTGGCAGGGGTTGTTGCTGAAATGAAGTAGGATGCAGAAGAGCAATTAATCATTTTGTGTGCCCTAATGGGGGTCTTTTATGTAAACACACGGCCTTCATTTTTGGAGCGATGTTGCGAAGGATTCTTCAGTGAATCTGAACTTCACAGTATTCAATGAATCTTACTTCACAGTAGCCCAGTTGTTCATGTTTTCTACAGATTCATTCATGTCCTGTCATGTATGTTCAGTTTGTCAGGTATTTCCTTTCTGTTGCAATGACTAAGAAATCTCTTTTTTAAGATGAAAGTTCAGATTCTGAAGTTGGCACTGCCTTGTGACTGGTAGTACTTAAATTTAGACCAGTGTTATGTATTACATTCCAAAAAGGAGACTTCTTAAAGTTCATGTATTGCATTTATCTACTTTATTTATAAAGGACATCATCATCCAGAATTATTATATATAATCGCAAGAACAAGAGGTGCTTCTTTTAAATATTAAAGCTGTTCATTTCCCATTTCTCAAATGTATGAACTTTAAAAGCTGGTTCATTTATTTGTTGCAAATAACTGCTTTTTATACAGAATTCTTATGGTTTTAGATGTGGAAGGAAGCTAGTGAAGTGACTACTTATTTTTTAGTAAGATCTTGTGCCACTTCATTGTGGGGAAAGGCTCTGAGAGCGCTACACGGTTACCCCTGTCTATATGCGCTGCATATACTCCAAATGTTGGTAAATATTTGCATGATTTGAGGAGACCATTGTTAATTTTTGCCCTTTTAACATCATATTTGACCTTGAGGCA
Source organism: Buteo buteo (assembly GCF_964188355.1). NCBI lineage: Eukaryota > Metazoa > Chordata > Aves > Accipitriformes > Accipitridae > Buteo > Buteo buteo. The sequence goes on from NC_134184.1 coordinate 16,575,066, forward strand.
CAGTGGCAGCTAGAATTATGATATATCTAATGACTGTCTTGCTCAAGCAGCATAACAGATGAAGCAGAGGCTTCATTGGTTGAGATTAGACTTTGAATGAGTAGAGCACGGTTGAAATGTCTGTCAAATGGACAGGACCTAAAATTCCAGTATTGTTTGGGTATTTCATATTATGCATATGTAATGCCCATATAGCCCATATAGGTAAGATGAAAGGTTTTTAATTAGCAGCATCTGTTACTGATCTGGCATGAGTCCTTAGCATCTTTGTCTTACACTCAGGCTATGAGTTTAGTAGTATGGAACTAGACAATTCCTTTCTACTCTTGGTATCCTCAGGTAGACCTCTAATACCTGTTTCTGAACTTGAATGTTGTCTGAGTATATGTGTATTTATTTGCACATGATATAAATATATAGACATATAAAATATTTGCTTTTGTACAGTTAATGCACTAGCTTGTTGTTGCTAGCTGGTATCCCTTCTCTAGGTGAATTTTTAGTTCCTGTTTCAGAAGTTATGTCTCATACTCTTTACTTTTCCGATTTTCTGAACTGTTACAATGTCACATCTCAACTTGCCTGGGGGCAGATATTGCCCCACTTAGTAATTCTGATATATTGCAGATATGCAAAATACTGTTTTTTCTCCTTAAAATGTAAACAGTTTTTCAAGAAAACATTGAAGGCTTGAGAAATTAGATATGAAATGTTAACTCCTTAAGCTTTCATACATCCTGATTTGGACCAAACTTTGCATGATATAACCAATTTCAACCCCAGTTCCACCAGCTGGTAAGGTTGAAGCATGTTATTTCAAGACAGCTTCTGTTAGATCCAGAGCAATTGGCACAGATTTCCTTTTCAAAAAATTCCAGTTAGTATATCACAAGGAAAATTAAAGGAGGGGGAAAAGAGTGTCATGATTCTCAGTACCTCAGGGCAAGTACTCTGTTTTCAGAAGTCTAAAGTGACATCTAAAGATTATATCTAAATATTATATGCAAAGTGGGTAACATGACTGTAAAGTGCAAGCAAAGCAGAGTTGTACAAACACCCGTATCACTGTTATCATAAGTCCAGTACCAAGCATATTTTTATTATTATATGAAGACTAAGTATTGTTTGAGTAAGATTGGTTCCGGACTCTTTGGCCTTGTCTCGCTGGGCATATTAATAAACCCTTCAAAGAAAGATAGAAATTTTACAGAATTTCTTACAGGTGTGATTTAAGTACAGAAAGTAGGTTCAGTTCTTCGTACTGAAATAACTTGTGAAGAAGAAAGCCTTTATTTGATTTTGCTTGAAAGCTCCAGCTGTCTTGGTAATAATTGTGGTGTTCTGATTTTTTCTCCAGGTAACATCATTACTAAGACGTGTTTTGCCCGAGGTAACCCCTAGTCGCCTGGCTAGTATTATAGGAGTGAAGTCTCTTCCACCAGCAGATATAAGTGATATCATTCACTCAACAGAAAAAGGAGATTGGAATAAACTAGGTATCTTAGACATGTTTTTGGGATGCATTGCCAAAGCTCTCACTGTACAGCTAAAAGCCAAAGGAACTACTATAACAGGGACAGCTGGCACTACTGCAGGCAAAGGAGTTACGACAGTCACACTTCCAATGATCTTCAATTCCAGGTTCGTTTAAAAAAATGTATACAATCTCAAGCTAAAGGCACAAAATAATTACATTCTTTGAAGTCAGTTATGTTGTCTTTTATAATCTTTGTTTTATAAACAGAAAATTGTATGACACTTTGACAGTATGAGTCATGTTATTAGTGAGATTGATTTAGGGGGAAAAAAAAACCAAAAAAACCTAACAAAACAAAACACCACAACCTCCTATGTGCTGAATATGTGCGCTATTCATTTGTGGTGGATTTTGACAAATAGTATCTACTTACTTGGATTAATTTCATGTATTTCCATATGTCCTTTACAGCTACATTCGGCGAGGTGAAAGCCATTGGTGGATGAAGGGTTCAACACCTACGCAGATTTCAGAGATCATTATTAAACTCATTAAAGACATGGCAGCAGTAAGTTTCTATCCTTAAAATGTGTGGAGGATATTAAAATATTTCTGAGGATATTAAAGTATTTCTGATAATGAAGAGTACTGTTTTTTCATTACTTTGTGTTACAGTTAGTGTTGGGTTGAGCTGTTCAATGTAAGTTGGTCTCAAGAAGAAAAAGGTATACTCTTCTATCTAAACAATTCACTGTGCTTAGATTAAGGAGATCCCTTCTCAAAGTTGCTGAAGCTTGATGGGAATTCTCTGCAATTGCTACTGTTGATTCTGACAACAAGATTTCGGAATCTCACAATTCATCTTTAGTTAATAGTTACAATTAAAGTGTGTCTCATCCCTCAGTATTGCTGGTCCATGCATAAAACGATCAATCTAGTCTTTGCTTCAGTTGCTACAGTGACTAGAGGGGAAAGGTCTGTCGTAGGTACCATTGTGATTCCAAGTGATGGATTTTTGTGTCTGCTTACTTTATCAGCATTTTAGGAAATTGCATATAAAAACTAGGACCAAAAAAATAGCAGTTGCAAAGACAAGTAGTTAGAAGATAGTAAATGCAAGGATTAACATGGTGCCCCCTGTATGTATATGTCTATATAGTTTTCTCAGGCATCGTACTTTTTTCAGTGTATGAGATGCAACATATTGGGAATGAATTGGGGAGGGGGACCAGTAATTTGTTCAAGGTTTATTTTTTTAAGGGTTATTGCCAGTATCATTTGTAGCCATTGTTGGTAAATATGTTTTGGGTAAATGGGAAAACATCAGGGAAACAGTGAAGTCTCTTCTGCAGTATTTTAAAATAGTCCTGCTCAAGTCTTTTGAAGCAAACTCTGTGGTCCTTGTTCTATGGGCTGCTGGCTCCCATGATGATGGGAGAGCCTGTCCTTTAATGAACAGCTGATTAAAACTAAGCTGAGCAGAAACCTTTCACCAGGAATATAAGAAAGAGATTAGTAGAAACAGAAAATGGCTGGCTGACTAGAATCAGATGCTTTTATTTTTGTCTAAGCAGCTCCTCTAGCCATTCAAGCCCTTCACCCATGAAACTGTTCCATTTGCTAATATCTGGTTCTCCAAAACCATTGCAGAAGTTTCTAGGAAAGTTCTTAAAGCTCTGGAGTCAGATATGGCAACTTGTATGCATATCCAAAGTATGCTAGGCTCCATCTCCCACATATCTGATAGTTTTCCAATAGTGTTGGCTGTTGGGTATACTGGTGTGTGGGTCTTGAATTCTCTTGTTCAAGCCATTCTACTTGGAAGGAATATGTAACTATTTATTACAAAAAAGAAAGGGATCAAGTCAGTCAGATAAAATGTAGTCCTCTGAGATGTCGATATAAATCCCTCCTTCAGTAGATTCTGAATTGCTTACTTAAAAGTGTAGCAGCCCTTAAGGAACGATTGGGACTGAGTTTAAAGTATTCAGTAGCTAAACAATAAGGACCCTCCTCTCCTCCTTTATGAAGAAGAGATCTGAACTTTATTCCTTTTCATTCTAGGTGAGGGAGACCTGACTGAGGCCAGTCAATGGTGGCAGTAATAACATTTCTTTATTATGTTTTGTAAGGGTCCTCTGTGGCTTAGGCATGCTGAGAACTTGTTTGGGGAGTTGGCCCTGTTACCCAAAAGAGGGTGGAGGAATAGAGGGTGTCGTGGTTTAACCCCAGCCAGCAACTAAGCACCACGCAGCCGCTCGCTCACTCCCCCCCCACCAGTGGGATGGGGGAGAAAATCAGGAAAAGAAGTAAAACTCCTGGGTTGAGATAAGAACGGTTTAATAGGACAGAAAAGAAGAAACTAATAATGATAACGATCACACTAATAAAATGACAATAGCAATAATAAAAGGATTGGAATGTACAAATGATGTGCAGTGCAATTGCTCACCACCTGCCGATCGACACCCAGTTAGTCCCTGAGCGGCGATTCCCCCCGCCCCTACTCCCCCCAGTTTCTATACTAGATATGATGTCCCATGGTATGGAATACCCCATTGGCCAATTTGGGTCAGGTGCCCTCACTCCATCCTGTGCCAACTTCTTGTGTCCCTCCAGCCTTCTCGCTGGCTGGGCTTGAGAAGCTGAAAAATCCTTGACTTTAGTCTAAACACTACTTAGCAACAACTGAGAACATCAGCGTTATCAACATTCTTCGCATACTGAACTCAAAACATAGCACTGTACCAGCTACTAGGAAGACAATTAACTCTACCCCAGCTGAAACCAGGACAGAGTGGTCCTACTTTCAAAACTTTTCTTTGAGGCTTTTTAGAGCTGCTAATTATCAGTAGGGTGACATCAGTCTTAGCAGCCAATTTATAAGTTACAAATGTGATTCCTTTCACTTTTTCAACATTTGCAATGTGTAAGTAACTACACTTGAGTTAGTCACTGTAGTTTCCTTTTTAGAGTCCAGTGAGTCTCAATTACTTCTGTCACCTTTAGCATGAGGTTTAGAAATTTAGAGATTACATTAAGAATTTAAGGATTCAGCAATCTCTGAATCGGAAACTTTAGGGTGTGAGTCAGTGCCATAGGCTCAGAATCTTTAAGGTTGGTTTGGAAAATATGCTATAGTTCTGATGTTTCCTGTGTACTCTTTATTTTTTTCAAATATAGAAACAGTGGAGAGTATTCAGGAAAGCCGTGCTAGGCGAGTGAAGCTGATTTCTTTAGGAACCCACTGTAACCTGTGTGTTGTTCACAGTCACTTACTTGTGCTCCAGCTCTACATCTTTCTTTCTCCAGGCAGGGCTTTAGGAATATGCCCTTTCATTCTTCAGATCACATGCCCTCTACCTATTCTGAGTTAGTTGTTCCAATAGTTGCTGAGAGACTACCTCAGTCACCTATTTGAGAGCTGATTTTTACCAGATCTATCTGATTTGAAAACACCTGATTTGTCAGTCATCCCTGACTTCCTCTTTTTCTATTCTAACCTGAGATCCCAACCTGATGTTGCTTGTAGCACCTCTAATTACAGTTTTAGCTGTTCTTAATATTAATAAAAGCTGTAATAAATTGAGTTTCCTCTTTAACAGGGTCATCTGTCAGAAGCTTGGTCCCGTGTGACAAAGAATGCTATTGCTGAAACCATCATAGCTCTGACCAAAATGGAAGAAGAATACAGATCACCAGTGAGGTGCATTGCAACAACCAGAGTAAGAACTTTACTGAACTTAACATTAGTTCATTGTAAACATGCAGTAGAAGCCCATCCAAGAGTGTTCCTATATTTTAGAAAAAACTTCCTTATACAGGTTGTTTCAGGAAACAGTGCATACAGTATACAGTTTATATTCTCCAAATCTAGCTGTGTGCATAATGGACAGGTATCCTAACTAAGGCAATAACTGTTTGTCCTAATAAGAGTCTTGCTTTCTCTGTCCCAGCAGACTGGGTTTTCCTCTTTGTGGCAGAAATACACCAGTAAAAAATGAATTTTAATTAAATATCTACCTTGGGTACCTCCCAAGTAATGAAGAAAAAGTGTTATGCTTATACATTTGGGGTTTTATCCTTGAGGTAATTCTGCTTTAAGTTTGTGATAATTGCCTTTTACTAAATTTATGAGATCATCTGTGTGGAAAATTGCACAATATGTATCAGCTGTCTTTTTCCAGCTCTCTGCACGATTATTTTAAGTGGTTTGACTTCTAGGTCATCAGCTGCCACATCTCAAGGCTATTATGAAAACACTCAGTAACAAACATTCTCTAGGACAATTAAGCTAAGCTTCACCTGTGTTTTAGTCTCAAAATGAAAAATCATTTGCTGAGCCCTTTATTATTTACCTGGAGTGGGGTTTTTTTCTGTCTTTACTTCTTCCATGACTCTTTTATAGAAACTTGGACTAACTTAACCTTAATAGATTGCTTGAAATACCATGAAAAGCATACTTGTAAATTATGACATTCCTACCATCTTAGGGAGTACAGATTTTGGCTTCTCAAGCATAATTACATGTAAAAGAACAAGTTTGTAATGGTTACAAGCATTTGACACTCATGTTGTTTTCCATCTTAAAAGGCTGTGCCAGTCATCCGTTTCATCCCCTTACTCATATATTCTCTTGCTCTTTGAAAGACATGGTCTCAGAGTACCACCAGCTCCTGCTGTCACTGTGTTAGTTTAATCAGGTCTCAGAGGAGCCCTGAACGTCAGCCTAGCTCTCCTTCTGAATGAACTTAGTTCTGTCATGGAGGTGTGGAGTAGAGTTTTTCAATTAAAGCCATTTTGTTCAAATCAAACCTTTGATCAAAAACTATTGCAAAATGCAGCTGTCAAGTGTGTTTCAGTTTGGGTTGCAGGCCTACCGACAAATTATGCTTATGTAGCTTATCTCTTTAGGATTTCACTGTAGTCAGTGGAGAGGAAGAGAGAAAAGCTTCCTCTGAAGAATAGTTAGTTTAGAACACTTTTCTAGGTAATCTCAAATGCCCCATGCGGCGAGGAGAGAACATAGGGAAACCAATCTCAATGACCTACAAGTTTTGTTGTTTGGGGTTTTTTTTTATTAAGTCTGTGTCCTTGAATTTCTTACCCCGCTAAAGCTTGTAGTGTTTGGGAGTGATATGCAAGTCTGTATTTGCCATTTTTTTCTATAATATACTCCGGTTGATCTTTCTTCACTGTTTCTCTCTTGTGTGCTAACTACTATATTTGTGACCATAAAGTGATACAACTGAAAGAAACGAGGTAGTTACCAAAAGTTCAGTAAGTTTTATTGTGTGCTTGACTTCTTTTGGAAAAGAAAAAACTTGCATTGTATGGGCAGTCTTCAGCTAACGATGATATAGTTAGCAGGTAACAGTGACATTCCTGTCTGCCAAAGTTTATATTTTTAGTATTTGGAATTTTTTTCCTTTTTTTTTTTTTTTTTTTAATTTCTAAAACACTTAATTCTACCTTGCCTTTCAATAGCTATGGCTGGCCTTAGCATCCCTCTGTGTACTTGATCAGGATCATGTTGATAGACTGTCCTCAGGAAGATGGATGGGAAAGGATGGACAACAGAAACAGATGGTGAGACTGAAAATCATATCTTTTTGTGTCTTATTTTGATGTATTCAGTAGTCAAAGAATTTAAAATAAGGAAAGGTAGACTTGGCCTAACCTTTTTCCTCCCTATTGTCCCCAGTGGAGACTGTACTTGTTTGAAGTATTTGTGTTCTAGAAAAGCACTACTCAGAAAACAAAAATTCCAACTTAAAACAATAAGGTAGCAAGTCTACTGGTATTCAGGATGGAGCAAGGCCCTCCCAATACCTGTAGGATGGATTTTTGAGAGTAGATTGACTCAGTTATACAACACCCTCTATCAGAGCTTTTTTCTTTCTATCTGGATCTCTGTCACATAATAAAGTCAATTATTTTGTGTTCCTCAATAAATTCTCCATAATTTAGCTGCTTCTTCCCTATCTTGGTAGAAAGCGATTGCCCCAAAGAGAAAGAAACTCTTTCTAACTGAATTTAGTAAAGCTACCATTTACCCAGAGGATTTACAAATTTAATATGGAATATGATGGATTAATCCAAGTTTCCGTCTATATTTTCAGTAGCACAAAAAGCTTATGATTTTTTAATACGAACCTGGAAAGAGCAAAATAATGAAGCTGGTCTCTTTATAACTTGGTTAGGTGGGTCCCTGTGGGAGGCAAGGGAATATTGTGCCTTCCTGCTAGCAACCGAGGATGCTTAGCACAAAGAAGCCCCCAAGGCAGCTTAGTGTAGGCAGAAAGACAATACAGGAGAGAGTGCTGCAGCAGCAGCAAGGACTAAAACTCTGCTGAGAGAAGGAAGAAGACACAAAAGTTTCTGAGGTGATGAAGAAAGTCAAGGGACTTTGTAGAGCTTTGGAAATGTCAGAAGAGTAGCCAAGACATCATCAAGCAGGGATACAAGCTGCTGAACCCAGCCTGAAATTCCCCAATCCTATTTTATACCAGGATGTTCAGATGTTGAGGTGAACTGTGTGTCCCCCACCAGGACTGCTGTTGAAAGGATTCTGTTCTAAGTTGCATGAGCAATATCATGGAAACCATATGTTCTGGGAGCACAATGGAAACTTGTTCTCAGACATATGCATATGCATAATCAAAGTCAGTCATTGAACTCTATTTGTACAGGTATTTTGAACTGCAAAACAGAACCGCGTTGAGTTTTTAAAAAATTGTATCAGTAGAGCAACTTAATTTTATGGTGGATTTTGAAGTTTGTTACTTCGACTGTATTCTCTCTGAGTTATATATGACCTACAGCTTCAATTAGATATTTGAGTAAACATATCAAAGTAATTAAGGGTTAATATCGTGCATGTTGACTGACCTGAGTACTGATATCTCTGAACTTTTCTGTTAACATACCCATAACCCGTTGTTACCACATAAATCTTCTCTCAGACTAGTTGAAAAAGATGTCTCAACTATATTGTTGAAAAACGCATTTTTGCTACATCGCGCAAAATATAACATGAAGAATATCAGAAGAACTGATATAGTAAATTGGGGCTTTTTGTGTCCAGGAGTGATTGTTTAGGTACTGATTATTCTAATGATACAATTAATAGTCCAAACAAGCTCTTTATCCCTCTGTATTGATTTGGGGGGGGTGAGTGGTGGAGAATAAAAACAGATGCTGAAAGGAAATGAGGGATTTAATAAAGAGAGAATTATTTCCTTTTTTTTTTTTTTCAGCCAATGTGTGATAACCATGATGATGGTGAGACTGCCGCAATCATTTTATGTAATGTCTGTGGGAATTTGTGTACAGATTGTGACCGATTCCTTCATCTCCATCGGCGAACAAAAACTCATCAGAGACAGGTAGAGTATACATGACATCACTTTGTATGCAGTGCATACATTGTGTGCATTCCCCCAATTAATGTACAAGCAAAAGGCAGTAGCAAGAACCAAATCTGAAAAGGTATTTTCTTTTACGTTTGAGATGGGATAGATAAGTTTCCATTTAATTCTTTTTAGTTGTTTCTAGTTAAATTCTCTTGTCCTTTATCTTTTGAAGAAGACTGGGAAATCATGTAGCTGTCCCTACTTCAAACTCTTAGGCTACATCAGCTTTCTTCTCTCTCGTTCGAACATATTTTTAGGAAAATCTAGGAACTGTATAGACTTTCTTAAGTATACATTGGTTCTTTATTCCTGTTAAATTATATCTCCCTTACTGCCTCTATCATGTAAGTCAGTGCTTGTCAACCCCTTCATTTTTAATGTATATATATTTTTAATATTCAGGAAGGCCACTTGACAGCAAATATTCCTACTGCTTCCTTTATGTCAGTCTTCTCTTGCTTTTCAGTATTCCTCCAGCTCTCACTGTCTCTTTACAGAGAAATATGTTGTCATATCCATAAGCTTGAAAATTTCCTGATTTCTTTTGGTTTTGTTTTTAGGATTGAAGCATCTTTTGTCTTTGACTTAGATGAGTTTTTACAAATTGCTTCTTACTCTGCTAATTAGTGTTCTTTTGTGTTATTCTCTTACCCTCTTCACCTCTAAACCTGAAACTACATTCTCCTCAGAATATTTCTTTTTCTCATTGAAATTAGTGTTGAAGATGGCTTTACTTCTGAAACTACTGAACATTTCCTCTTTCTTGACACTATTTTTCTTTGTGGTTTTTGTGGTCTTTTATTTTCCCCTTTTCCTCTGACTACTTATGTTTGTACAAAGGCTAAAATAATGAACCTCATTAATAAAGTTAATTCAATTGAAATCATTCTCTTTCTCCTAGAGCGCATGAACATTCTCTTTTTAGTTAGGATCAGGAATGGGCTTTTGAAGCAGGTCTCCTTATCTCCTTACCATGCTTTGATTTCTGTTATAGAGCAGCCTTGGATTGCATAAACTGGATTCCTTTCAAGTGAAACTAAAAACAACAAAAAAAGATAGATGCAGGGACACACTGCTAATGGTCATTCAGTGCAAGGGATCAGCTAGTCTAGAGCACGCATCAGGTAAACTTCAGATCACTGGCACTGAGTTTCACTCTACAGGTCTTCTTGGTGCCTCAGCATTTGCAGCACAGACTCAGCCTGGAAGTTCCACGTGGATCTGTTATCTTCTATTTCTTAGCCAGAATCTTTGCAATCCCCTTAGAAATTTTCCTGTTTTGTCATCCTAAGATGATGATTTTACGTGTCTACTCTTCTGTCATGGCACAGCACAGTCTAGTCTCATTTATTTTTCTGATTTCTCCTATATAGCCTGTTCAGATTACAGTTGATAAAAGTAAGTTCTTGTCTCAAAGAAGTCCTCGCATCTCTCCTTTAATCTGTCCAAAATAGCTACTTCTCAGATTTTCCTATTTCCTTCTGAAAGCATGTTTAAACTTATACTCTTTATTTACCACCTTTACCTTTACATCTCTCATGTTAATTCCCTCAAATTTTAAATTCTGTCACATTCCCTGTCTCCAGTTTTTTGTTAGCTCCCTAGTTTTTGTCCAACTTCTGTCATACATACCTCTTTAATGTATTTTCTCTCACTCCAAGAAAGGACAGCATGTAAGTTACTACAACCTGCTTATTCAAATCCTTTGTGAAGCGATTGGGGTTTTTTTCCTGATTCTAATAGGAATTAAAACAAAGGTTAAATTGAGTCTATACATCCATACCCAGGAAAATTCTAACTTTTATTGCATCGCAGGTGAAATGAATGAAAACAGAACTGCCTTCAAAACTTAGGAAAGGAGAAAAAGAAGAGACTGTCCATTAAGCATCTCATGCAGTTTTTTGAATTTTGCAAAATTTTATATTTTCCTTATTGTAGCCAAAAGTATTCACTCTATGTAAAAGTAAAAAATATTAGTATTAAACACTTATATATTATTGTTATTATATAGTACATATTATTAAGACCATAATTATCAATGTTGCTTTGATAAACTACTAGCATGGTTATGTGAAGATATTTCTAATGTTATCTTGTGCTTTTAATATACTGTGGTCTACTGGATGAGTTGAATAGTAGTTATGAAGTCCAAGCCCCATATTTTTTAAATTAGCAAAAAAGTTGTGCAGCTCTCTTCTTAGCCTTGCTGCACTATTGTTTCCCAGACATGTTAGCTCAAGTGTTATTTATATTTACTTTTAAAAGCACCAAGCCTTTACCTATCCATTCTGCAATATGTACAAATTATGGAATGCATAATAAACCAAATAGCTTGCAGTAGACAAACTCTGCAGAATCTATAAAACATCTGATTAACACCCAGAGAGATGGTGACAAAAATAACATAGAGATCCTATTTATTATCTGTTTGGTTAACCTGACAGGTATTCAAAGAAGAAGAAGAAGCTATCAAAGTTGATCTCCATGAGGGTTGTGGTAGGACCAAACTTTTCTGGCTGATGGCATTAGCAGATTCTAAAACTATGAAGGCTATGGTGGAGTTTAGAGAACAGACAGGTAAAACATAACTGGTATTACTTGCTCTTTATCCTGTTTATTTTTACCTTTTACATGAGCATTTGTCAAAAAAAAAACCAAAACAACAAAACAAAACAGTTGAGGTTTTCACCTGCTTTAGGGCAATGCTTTTAACTGTTAATAAAATAGTTCAACTGTGTAAGAACTGCTGTCTTTTTGGTTGTTTTCTGTGATTGTTGTTAGAATATCAGTCCCTTATGTTTTGTTACAACAATTTTTGGTTTTGTTTACTTTTGCGGACTTAGGTAAACCAACCACGAGCAGTTCTGAAGCATGTCGTTTCTGTGGATGTAGGAGTGGAACAGAATTATCAGCAGTGGGAAGTGTTTGTTCTGATACAGATTGCCAGGTGTGTATTAACAAATATCAGTGATCGTGAATTACATGAATAGAAGGGACTGCGGTTATCGAATTGATTCCTTATTTTGAGTAATCCTTGTTCATCCCTGTGATCCATTTTAAATCCTACCTCTCATATGAAAAGGTTTGAATATTGACTATTACATTGTAATTCAAATACTTCTGAGTTTGTAAATGTTTAGTTTAACTACAGGCTACAAACACCAATAGTCAACCAAAATACTGGGTAGTTGTGTTATTCAAAAGTATCTCAAGTTTTCACAATACTGTTCCAAGCAAAAAGTCAATATACACTATCAACATAAAGTCTAGTGTACTGGAAGGCTTGATAAAAGTAGTGTGCCTAACAGCCTGCTTATTCTGTGAGCACAGAACATTTAAGACTTGGCCAGGTTTGTCAGCTGTTTCCATGTGTCCTAAGTGGTTTTTTGCCCTATAGTACAGGTACAATTGGCAGAGGGCCAAATCCTAACCAGTTTCTTATCCCACCCTGCTTATTTCTGTTTGTGTGACAAATTTGTCTTCTTTTTTTCTCTCTCAGCCTATTGAATATATTATATTATTGTTATATTGATTCAGTTCAATTTGTTGTTAGCTTCTGCACAACTTTTATAAGTTTTCTACTTACTAGGGATAGGAATTAGAGGTGGTTAAAATACCATCTCCATATAAAAGTGCTTTATGCTGGTTAATGATCAGCTCATAATGTGTTCTTAAGAGTGGGTTACTTCATACCTTTCCTGAAGGACCTAAATCTGCCGATATCTTAAAGACCGTAATACAGGGCAAGCAATATTTATGCATGAGGCAGTTAATATACAAAATACACATGGAGGATTAAAGAATATTTCACCATATTAAAATTAAAAGTTAAAATTTAAAAATTATGGCTTCATTATACCATTGCTATTCAGGAGTAACAAAAGTAAATGAAGGTATCGGTTCTACTTCAAGTACACAAAATGTGCAGTTTTTCCCAAGTACCTGCTGTAGCAGCACACAACATGAATCATGATTCTTCCATCTTAGTTTATTGCACAAACCAGCAATCCTTCAAAAAGCAACACTATATCAAACTGTTCAGTGGAGGGGAAAAGAAGTTTAATTATTTACTTTTAATAGGAGTATGCTAAAATTGCCTGCAGCAAGACACACCCCTGTGGTCATCCATGTGGAGGCGTTAAGAATGAAGAGCACTGTTTGCCATGCTTGCATGGCTGTGATAAGAATGCTACAACTCTTAAACAAGATGCTGATGACATGTGCATGATCTGCTTTACTGAAGCACTTTCAGCAGCACCAGCTATCCAGGTTTATCCTTTTTTTTTTTTTTCCCCTCCTTTTTAAGAGATTAGTGTTATGGTGGTAATGCTAAGTGTGGAAGAAGTTAAAATACAAAATCCTTCAAATTATTCTTTTAAAAATTTCAAAACAGACATTGTAACAATATGTAAGGTACTTTAAAAGCTTTCTTTTTGTCTGGCATTACTGCCATTTCAAGAAAGCAGATTGCATCAATTTAGTTTGCTGTGTCTACTTTATTAAAATATATGATATTTTATAAAATAATGGGAAAAACAACTAAGGTAATTAATGGATATACTTCATATGTATTTCCTATATCCACTGGTGGTTTTGGGGTGAAAAGGTTATGATTTTAATGACCATTTTATATTCTTTGTTAAGAAGAAAATAGGGGTCTTCTAGGATTTTAAATAAATTAATTTTGGAATTTATACATGTTGCCACTTAAAAGCAAATAACTACTTCTGTTATCATGGTTAATGTAACTTCAGTGTTCACTTACATGTATTCTTTTCTAAAGCTGGACTGCAGCCACGTTTTCCATTTGCAATGCTGTCAACGAGTACTAGAAAACAGATGGCTTGGGCCAAGGATAACTTTCGGGTTTATGTCCTGTCCTATTTGCAAGGTAAATGAGCTATGTGTTTACTACCTAGGTCAAAAAAGTTACCTAATACTGTCTTTGGTTTCTCGTTTGTTTGTTGTTGTTTTTTTTTTTTTAATAATATATTGCTTGTTACAATATAAATTAGTTATACATCACTTGTTTCCTTAATTTCTCATGTCACTGAAGAAAGGGTATCATCGATACATCTTTTTACCTTCACCTCCCAGTCCCTGAAGTTAGGGTCCTTTTAAAAAGAAAGCATAATGCAGACATTATCTTAATGCTGTTTTATTCTTGGCACCATCAGATTGTAAATTACCAATATTTGGGGATGGCAAGGAGAGGAAGAAGTAATCTTAATGCACATTGTCTGAAGCAGGAAACTTGGCTTCTCAATTTTACTAACCTCTTTTAAAGCTGCTTTGTTTTGCAGTATGAGGACAGAGCTGAAGAATCTATGTACTTAGTTCAGCTTAAATTACTAAAAATTCCTCTTGTATTCTACAAAATCATAATTGCTGTAAGCAAAAGCATATGACAGCTGCTGGGAAGGAGAGCGCCTTAATACCCTAGGAATATGAAACTGTGAATGGTCAGCCATTCTCCATGCTGACTTTCTTCCTTCATGCTGTATTTTGGTAGTTTATGGCAATAGCTTCTGGTCATTAAATGATAAAGAGCTGGCATAGAGGACTGTCAGTCATTATTCTTAATTGCTGAGCAATAAGTCAAAAAGGACCAAAATTAGAGAAAACATACGATCAGAATATTCCTGTGCTGTGATGAATATTTCATGTACCCTTTACCATCCCTCTGTGGTTGTTACAGTCTGTTGTAAGGGCTGATGATTTCATATAACAAAAGGCCATATAAGAAGCATTCCTGGTTACTATTTTTGTGGCATACAAAGTATATACTATATCAGCCATTTTTTTTAAATGTCCATTGCCTCAGCTCTTAGGTTTTTATGACATCCGTTACACTGTATTGTTTGACCATAATACAAATCCTTACAGCTGTTGTAATAAAGATGCAAGATATTTTAATCATTTTTTTTATTTTCAGAACAAAATCAATCATACAGTATTAAAGGATTTGCTTGATCCAATCAAAGAACTCTATGAAGATGTAAGGAGAAAAGCACTAATGAGACTGGAGTATGAAGGGTTGCACAAGAGTGAGGCCATCACAACACCGGGTGTTAGATTTTATAATGACCCAGCTGGCTATGCTATGAACAGATATGCTTATTATGTTTGCTACAAATGCAAAAAGGTATGATGATTAGTACTTTCTCAAATTAAACTTATGTTATAGTTTCAAAAGTAATTTCTTAAAGAATGCAACATATATTTAATAGATTGTATGTGGAGTAGGAAAGCAGGAAAAGAAATTGTTGTTAAATCATAATTTTAAAAAAAAGTGTTGAACAAATTAGATGTCCATAGTGTCTTATCCTGTAAAGCTCAAAAGTATATACAGAGCAGTTCAGAAACCAAAAGCATGTTGAGGTGATAGCCCTCTTACAAGACTGTGCAGATGATACCATGTTAGAACACCACCCATCCCTTCGTCCCACTTCCAACTCATACTTTACGTGAACATTAAAACAGTATAAACATAGGTTTCATTCTAATTCTTTGATATGGAGAGTTCCTTACTAAGATTCCACCTAAATATCACTTTTACACAAGTGGGAGTTCATTGCAACTGCAGTAAACTGACTTTGGGGCAGAAATGTTAGAATGAAAAAGGAGTAGAAAGAGGAAATGGCCTGATAGACTCTGGGTCACATTCGTGCAGTTTTCTTCAGGTAGAGAATATGAAATTTATCCAGAAAACAAAAATCATATACAAACAGCCCCTGGTTTCCCCACCAGCAGAGAAGAGACAAACAGTCTTTATCTATGGTTAGACAAATTTTGGATAATCACTGAACCCCCTCCCATTGCTGCTTTCATCTGAAGCTGATTTTATTGTCCATCTTGATCACACCTCTTTCCTTTTTCCCTTAGGAATGAATGGAATAAGGCAATTTCTTGATAAAATTTTCAAGGGAAACCCCAATAATTTTTTTGTTAAATGGAAGTGCACAATTTGGAAATAAGAGTACAAAGGATTAACTTTGATATGCTAGAGAAGAGCAGTAATTAATCCCTCTAGCTCATAACTACACAGTTACTCAGTTCACTTTTGTTCCTGCCTCCCACATTTAATCAATTTTCACTCCTCATCCTTCAGCAATTTGCCTACTGCCTTTTTTAATTCCCTTAACAAAAATTATTTCTTTTTTCATCTTTCTCCAGTTTTTATTCCTGTCCCTGTTTTTATTACGCTTTCTTTCCAGTATTTAATACTCAGTATTTCGGTGTTTTTCTTACCGCCTTTTTTTTCCTTCCCTTGTATCTCATTATTCACTTTCATACTGTGTCCATATGTCTGAACAGCAACATTCAACTAATTTCTAACTTCTTTCCTTCCTCCAGCACCTGTTCACCCCAAACTACTACCTAATTCCCTGACATACATTGCATAGGACTCTCCCTTTTCTTTTTAGTCTGCAGATTTTGGGGGAAGGTGGGCTTCTCAAACTTTTCCTTCCTCATAGTTGCCTTGAGACCACCTTCCCTATCCTTTTGCAATCACTGCAAAAAGACAAGAATTGCTGAAAGCAAGAATTTTGTGCATTGTCTAATTAGTCAATAATATGGTAACAAAGGAAGCAAGGAAGTTACTCGTTGTCTCATCTCACTACTCCATGTGAAAACACTTCGTATATGAGGAAATTCATCAGAGCTGGCAGTCTTACTTGGTGCTTTTTTTGTGCCCAGTATATCCTGGTAGAATAAGATGAGACAGTAGAATGAATTTGTAGGAAATACCAAAATCCTAATTATAAGGAATCCCACATGAGCATAAAAACTGATACTCCTTTCAGCTAGTAAAAAGCCCTCCTGGTAGAAAGTTTCTCTGCTGCCTTCAGCTTCAGTCCTGTCTTTCCTACATACAGTTCATAGAGCATCCAAATACTGTTTCAAAAGCTTTACAGTTACTTGCATAGACCAGACTACATTGCACATTTTTTAGTCTTGTTTATCCTGAGATCAAGAGACATTGTCTTAGTGCCTCAAAAACATGTAACCAAAGTCAGAGTTGAGAGTTACCAGAATAGTGGAGACTACAGTAATGACCCTTATTCACCATTTTCCCCTTACAAATTGAATTTGTTAAAATAATAGTTGTCTCTGGTTTAATGGCCAATCATTCTTATATGAAATTTAGGCATATTTTGGTGGTGAAGCTCGTTGTGATGCTGAAGCTGGACAAGGAGATGACTATGATCCAAGAGAGCTTATTTGTGGTGCATGCTCTGATGTTTCAAGGGCTCAGGTAAGTAAAGAACTTATATTCATGTTTTTATTTCATTCTGAAGCTCAGAGTACCCGAGCTGTACACAGTCATTTGTAATTATATGTATTGTATAATATTAATATATACTACAGAATGTAGAAATGTGTTGTTCAGATTGTTACAGCATGGCTACTTCATTTATCGGTGTTTGTTTTCTTTTGTTTAGATGTGTCCCAAACACGGTACGGATTTCTTAGAATACAAATGCCGCTACTGCTGTTCAGTTGCTGTTTTTTTCTGTTTTGGGACAACGCATTTTTGCAATGCTTGCCATGATGATTTCCAAAGAATGACAAGCATCCCTAAAGAAGA
This sequence comes from Buteo buteo, assembly GCF_964188355.1. Taxonomy (NCBI): domain Eukaryota; kingdom Metazoa; phylum Chordata; class Aves; order Accipitriformes; family Accipitridae; genus Buteo; species Buteo buteo. The sequence goes on from NC_134184.1 coordinate 16,592,551, forward strand.
ACTCCCACACTGTCCTGCAGGTAGTATTTTTATAAAGCAAATTTACCACACTGAATTCTGAGATTAGTAATCCGTTCTAATTGATATTCTTATCTTTTCTTGCTGATGATTTTTAGAAAAACCACAGGGTCAGTTATACAAGTTTTAAATTCAGTATCTTGAATAATATTAGAATGGATTTGTTCAATGCAAGCTTTTGATTTTTTGCTTTTCTGGCAATAATACAGGCAATGTCATCACACTGGTCCTTTAAACATTAGATACTTTGATACAGAAAGGCATTTCAGTTTACCTACACCAAATCAGACTCCAGATCTGTAATGATGTGTTACAATTATATTGAAAAAATTAACACACTACTATTAAATGATATATCTGTACTTAGGTACCTGTCATGTGCAAACCGTTGCCAGTGCCTTAGTTTCTAACTTCATGTGCCATTGTCACGTTATTTATCTTGCTGTTGAAAAAAAGTGAGATCTTAAGATACTAACATGAAAAAAGTAAAAAGAAATAAAGATTCCTGATATAACCTTAGAATATTTTTTACTGCAGAGTGTACATCTTGATCATATTTATCGATTTTGCTTTTAGATTGTGCTAATTTCTTCCACAGTATTAATGAGATTAAACTTATTTTGTGATTCTCCCTGTAAGTTTTTTGCTTTCTTTTACTTTGAATTTAGTGTATGTTAAATTACACAGCAGTTTGATTCCCCCCCCCTTCAAATACCAGTTCAACATTTGACTTAACTGTTTTAAGGAGCTAACAGTTCTTGATCATTTTTTGTCAGATCTAATTGAATGGCATTTTTTCTCTTGGCCTATTAAGCCTTTAGACTTCTTGCTTGAATTTGACTGTGTGAAAGCACCTTTCTATCTGCTGTTTCTTACGCCTTCATTTTTGATGCCTTATAAGTTCATATTATAGACATGTTACCTTGACTTAGCATGTGTTTTGAGGAAGTGTAATGTATGTTTATTTACATCGAGTCTGCAAGCATTAATCTCTTCTTTTCTTTTCCCCTCACCCTTGAATTCACTGTAGGTCCCAAAGGTAAACAACTTGAAGGAACAGAATGTCCACTTCATGTTGTCCATCCACCCACTGGTGAAGAATTTGCTCTGGGTTGTGGGGTTTGCAGAAATGCTCACACTTTTTAGACTAGTGTTTGGTTTTTTTTACCAGAGCAAAACAGGTGCCCTCATCCCTCAAGTGTCCTGAAAATAAAAGTCCAGCTGGGATGAGGATGGGACCATTTCATAACCCAGGTAAAAGGAACAATTTACAGTGCAAGAAGGATGCCAAATACCATGTACATAATTCTTGCTGTGAGATATTGACATTTTTTGAACCGAGACATCAAAACTTGTGAGGTGTTTGCATGTGGCCATTACAGTCATCGGCTAGGAAACGTTGGACGTTTACAAATAAATAATTGCTATTAAAGGATCTGTGTGTCTGTGGACTATGAATGATGCTGGCTTTCAGGAGAAAGAAAAAAAATATTGATTATTGTATACTGACTTTTTGTAATCTTGTACAATTGTAACGCATCACAAGTGGGGATGGGAAAGAGGAATATTCTGGTTTATTTCCTAGACTGTTATAAAAAAAAAAATTGTGTTAGGAAGGCATAAATGTAACAAGTATCACGCTGTATATAAAGGTATCAATGTTTGTCCTGTATAAGAATTATTAAATTACAACAGCAGTTTCATTTAAACTTCTGGGTTATGTTTGAGCCTGAAATTTTAATGAAGTGCAATACTGAGTGTGCCTCATATCTTGCAGCTGTAAACATAATGGAATGTACATGTCAATAAAGCCACTGTACATTTTTATACAGTGAAAGTCTAATGAATGTGTAAGCCTCTATTTTCAGAAATGTTTTTTAAAACGGGGTGGGGGGAGGAGGGGGTTGGTTCTTATAATTACTTCAGCAGGTTCTTTTAAAAGAAGTAGGAAAGTTTATTGGGTAAAATGGTGGTTATGGAAGTACCTAAGACAAAGAGCGCTGCTCAAATCTTTAAAAGAAAAGCTGGATAAATGTACTTATGGATTCATGTGAAGTATTGTACTTCCATTTCAATTTCCAACAATGTTTTAAAACACAAAAGAAGACTCTATTTTACATTATTTTTATCAGTTATTAAGACTTCAGTAAAATATCACCCCCACTTTTGCCATGAATCCCAAAATGTTCATTTCATTTCATCAGAGTCCCAAGTTCTCTGCTCCTCTATAGCGAAAAGCAAACTGTAACTTCAAGTAAAGACATGAACAACTGCTCTCACAGTTAAGATATTGGTAGATGGCATCCAGATAGGTCACAGCACCTTGATCGGACTGGAACCATGGGAACCATCTCACCTATCTTCAGCCATCTGTAATGTATATGTCTGCGCTTTAGCTGGGGAAAAACACACACCTCTGAAGTACAATTCATCTTATTCACAGTAGCAAGGAGGGGGGGGGGGGAGGTTGCAGTCATAGAGACGAAGGTTGTCAAACATAGGCCTTGTGCTAGACTTGTAAAGAAATATGCCATATCATATTTTTGAACAGCTCACAGTCATCCAACCAACTGAACCTGTGACAGTGAGGAATTTTAACTAGTTGGGTATCTATCTATTTGGAAAGATACACGCCAGGAGATAGGCTGCTTGGTAAATTCTTGGAATATATTTAAAATAAATGCTATATGAAGTAGAGAAAGTAACTAAAAGGTGGCTTTACTAGATTTGATTATGACTGAAAGGCAGTTTAGATGAAAACAACCACACAGTGACAACATTCATGATTCTGAAAGGAAAGAAGAGAGAAAACAAGATAAAGAAATTATATTCAGTAAATTGACAGAAGTCTCAGGTAAGATCCTGTAGAAATCAAGTGTAAAGAAATAAATTATTTAGGGGAGTTGACATTTTCTTTAGAACAACCAGCTATACTAAGATCACAGCCAGCAGCTATCCTAGTGCAAACAAAGGATATAACTAGTACTAAGCAGTCAGTGTAGCCAAGTTAGGAATTATATTTAAAAAAAGAAAGGAAACAAAATCAAATTACTACAGATGAGTAGCAGGCGTGGGGAAAGGTGCAAGATAAAACTTAATTTGCAATGGACATAAAGAATAACAAGCAAGAGAAAGATTGGTCCTATACCTGCAATGATGAAGCCCTTCATTCCACAAAAAAAATCACCCACAATTTGAAATCACATTAAACCCTCTATTTGAATATTAGGAGGAGGCCAGTGTGGTGTTCTTATTCAGCATCTTGAAGAGTAAAGGTTCTTCCTATGTTGTATTTCAGTTACAGAAACAGAGAGTATGACTCGCCTGTCCAAATTATGTCCATACTGTAGATTTTTACCTCGGACATAGTCATCTTCAGTGGGGAGAGGCAGGCACTTCTGCGATATGGTTCGTTTCATCTCAATATAAAACACAAGGCACCTGAATAGCTCAGATGTAGATGACTACAATGTGCATTTTTAAAGTTAAGTCACCACAGCCTACTCTACAGTCTGAAGCAGAAGCAATGTTTTGGACCCATGACACCACAACCTTCAGAACCAAGGCGGTGGCGGGGGGGGGGGAGAGGATGTCCAGATATGAAGAGTGAAAGGTCAAAGTTTGAAGTGTTCTTGCACATTTGTGGCTCCATGTTCCCTGGTTAATATTTTTTTTTTCATTAACAGATCATTAGCCTTTCCTCTGGCTTAGCACTCTGCGCATCCTGGCAGGGTAGACATTGTGGTCTGAGGTTTGGAAGTTCATGTTTTAATGTTGCCAGATACATCCTGGAGACCTACTATGGACCTTAAAAAGACTAAGTGTCTTTATTTGAAAATGTAAGTTCCTTACTCAATACTTGTCAATCCTGTATCTACAACCTGTGAACTCCTATTGGGTACATCCTGAGTCACTTCAGAATGGCAGGTGTAGAGTAAAAGATGCAGAATGATGTTCTAAGGACTCTTCCATTCATCATACACTATTGATCATACAAGAAATGTGCTGTAGGGTTATCAGAACTAATATACCTATTAGTTCGGAGGTACTGCAGTAAATTTGGATTATACCAGTGGTATTAAACCAGTGGTTAGAGTACAACAGGGTGTACATAGGACAGAAGGTGGAAGAAAGCAGAGCCCAGTGAATTTATTAAGGATCCCCTATCATACTGTTCAGATATGTCTCTCCTTCACAACCCAGAGGGGGCCTCACTCCCTTCTCACCTACACTCAAAGCCTCATGTCGCTGCTCCCCTGCTCTTCACCAGGACTCTCAGGTGCTGTTTTCTGTCCTAATCTACCACAGTCAATCCCTTTTTCTCCTTTCATTGTTTTCTGGCTGCTGTTTCTCCATTTTAGGAGCCTTTTCCTCCACCCCAGTGTGCAGGAGCAGAGCTGCCACGTGGAGGAGCAGCGCCCTGGTCAGACTGGGCACTGCTGCTCTTCCCGGCTGACCACGCACAGCCAAGGAGACACACAGCAGAACCTGGAGCTGCCAAATCCAGTGTACGGTGTGTGCTATACCATTTTAAAGCCAATATGTTACAAAAAGTGAGAATTTTCTTTTCCTGTGTAACTACACAAAGACAAAGCTTATTTTAAGTGTTCAGAATGCAGCTGTCAACCAGTACATCAAAGGTATGGCTGCATTTACACCAGGGATTTCAGCACGTCCATGTTCCCAGGTCATGGATTAGATGTCTGTAATAGAAACTTAATTCAGAGGGCATTTGGTTTAGAAAAGCCATCTTTCTAATTGTAAACTGACTTGATAAGGAATCATTAAAAGAGAATACAAAAAGAAAACTTTTGCCCAAAAAGGATATCGAAGAAAGACAAATTAAATACAGTGGTAGATTAATGCTGAAGTGGTTTATATCTTTATGCGTAGGTTCTTGACATAGGTCCCAGAAGGTCTTTGACATTCTGGAAAAATGAGTTAGAGAGCAGACAAATCTGAGGTGTCTGACCCACTATCCTTTTTAGAAAATTTGAGTGTAGCATGATAGTTACAAATTAATTCTGGGTTTGAATTTTCCAGCCTTCTCTTTCATTTTAGATTAATATGAGTATTAATTTAGGAAACTGAGATTACAGTGGGGAAAAGACATGACACTGCTATGTTCAGTTTATTAAGTGGACTGAGTGAGCAATAGGCAGTGTCAGGGAAATGTTTCTCTCACACGACAGACCATCCCCGATTACTACTCCAGGGAGATGGCACAGCCGAGCGTGAGCATCAGGCTCTTGGGTAAAGCTCAGCCCCCACATATAATGGTTGCGCCTCGGACACTCCGCTCCTACGCTGTGTCAGACATTCACGTCACCACATCTCCCCCTGCACCGATCTCTACCGCTGATTATAGCCAGATGCCAGTACAGGCCACTAATCAGATCAGTCCACAATAAGATTGCTGTATGCCTTTCCAGCAGTCTCATGTGCTTTTCTGTCAGCTGTTGATCCACAGCCCACGCAATGGAAATACTCAGTTCTTGTTTGCCCTACCGTGTTTGCCACAGCTCACCACACTCAGCCACTTCATACGGAACTCAGCTCCGGGCCAAGGCAAGGCCACAGTACTCCCACTCAGATCATACATCATTTATTTACAAATAGCTTAAACTTTCACGGGTGTATCCACCCACCGAGCACAAAATGAACAGTAAAAGTTAATAAGGCACAGATAGTTAACCAGTCACCATCAGGGCCTGATAATCTTGGTCCTTACGAAACAGTTATCGTTAATCACGTCCTACTAAGTTAGTTCATTGTTTCACCTAAACAGAGGCTAGCTAGGGAGCTTCAGGACCATCCAGTCATTCGGGATGTAACTCAAACTTTGTAGGTTTTTGCCACAGCCACCTCCTTAACCCATGCCAGACATTGCAGGTGACTGAGAGTGCAGTAGTTGTACGGCAGAACGCCCCATGTCCCTCAGCCCAAGGCATACTGGAAGGACTGCGCTGTCACACCCCCTGCCCTCACTGCTGGGTTCTAGTAGTAATGAACTTGCGCTCCCAAGCATTCCAGGTGGTGGGCTTTTCACCACATATACCTACATAGATGCAACCAAATACAGAACAACAAACTGATTACAATCAACAGCACAGCAATCAAGTGCAATGGGACATCACAAGTTAGTTATCGACAATCACCCAAAGATGTCCCCCACCAGCTAGCAGTGAGTTTTCTCAGACAAATGCCTGAGGCTCTGCAGTCTGTTGGGATTGAAGAGGCACCTGCGATGGTGCTCTGTGCTCTCGCCACAAGGTTTTGTGTAGGCTGTCTGCTGCTAGTTGAAATTCTGTCGCTTTGGTTCTAACAGTTTCTTCCCATGGTGTGCCTAATAGGGGGTTTGGCCACTGAAACCTTAAACATTACTTCAGGCTTTGCTTTGGGTTAGCTGCTGAGCAACACACACAGTGCCATTTGCTGTCACCATCACAGCACTGCTTGTACACTCCCACTCCTTTTGGCAGCCTGCTGGGATAACCATCCTCCCTGGATACTGGTGTAACAGCTGATATTCACAAAGTGCCATTTCCATTGGTCACTACTTGCACTTTTTCTTCTACCTAGAGCACATCACCTATCTATAAGTCAAACTGGTCAATAAACAGGGCTCTATAAGGTAGACAATACCAGAATGACAAATGTAGCATCCATGGGTCAGTTATTTACAGCTCCAGTTTGTTCTGACATCAGTACAGCCACCAATGCAGGGCTGCGCCTACCGACTTCCTCAATTACACGTGGCAGAGGCACAAACCGGCCTGCAGGAGCCCCATCTGCCAAGGATGGCAGTGGTGCAGGTAACCCCTGAATCCCTAGCTCTACTTGTGGCCCATTACTGCTCCACCTGAGGCCACAGGAAAGCACACTGCACCACTGAGGGTCAGTCGGGGCAGTGCCCTTTAGCCAAACACCTCCCTTTTTGCATTAATCCCCCCATGCAGCTACCTGCTTGTAGCTTGGCTTCTACTGCTGTAGCTACTTGCATGAGTGAGCACCACTCCTTGGTATGGGAGGAGCTCCCTGCTTGGGGACGGACCAGGTGATTTCAGCATCCTTAGCCCATGTTAGCTCTTGGATGAAATTTCCACCTCCCCTTCTGCTCATTCCCTAATATTCCTTTCCTGAGACAGCCACGATGTGGCTTTGTGTACATACTCCCCTGCACAGTTTACCCTTTCTGCTCGGTCAGCTGCCCTGGAAAGGGTTCCCACTCCATCCAGCATCATTCCTAGGTCTCTCCTGTGATGTCCACTCCATCTAAGTAGCCACGAGAAGAGGGAAGGATGGCATTAAACACACTGGCACATGCAGGGAATGCATACTCCACTGTGGCCACATGTGCAGCACTGTCACGTCACTTAGAGCTGTACCATCTCAGAATGCTTAGAAATTCAGGCAGTTTGGTATGACGGGCAGGGTATACGCCACTAGCAGTAATTTGCCATCCTAATGCTGATTCCTAACAATGAGACTTAGAAACTTGACTGGTGAACTTGAACAGCCCTTTAAAAGCATTTGCCTGGAGGCAGGTCCTATCAGTGGACTCTGTCAAGGAGCAGTAATAGCAACAGGGATGACCCCAAGTACAGTATAAATGCGGCAACCTACCCCCGTAGGTTTTGCTGCAATACACATAATGTAAGATGATACACTGCATCTGCATCCACCTCTGTCCCCATTTTCCCCAAAACAAACAGGATTTGAGCAAAAACATCCCTGTTCAAGACACTGTTACTCATAAGACTGTTGTCTCTACTTCTATACCTTTGGGTTTTCCCATACTCCTGGCATGGTGTCATATGGCCTGGGTCCATAAATCTTTTCTTCCCTCCTGATGGAGGCTGGGCACAACTACACACCTCCCACCAGGCAAGTCCTATGTTCTGGCAAGCCCCAAGTGCCTTACTGCTGACTGAGTTTGACATTCCCCATGAATAGGTGCTTACTGGCAGGACATTGGATCTGTTCTTCCAGCACACTTTTATCTTGAAGAAACTGATGCACAATATCTAGGTTTTGCCCCCAGTGCTGGGATACAAGAGTTAGAAACAAGGTCCTGGACCCATATTTGAAAACCAGCATTAGGGTGTCCATGCAGGAGCCATTTGACATGCTACATAAGGTACCCTCCTTCAGTGCCTTGGTACCAAGGCCAATCCTAATACAAATGCCAGCCCTCTCTTAGCAATAAACCTGTTTGGGATTTTAATTTTACCACTAACTTGTTAATCATGTTAACTCCTCACCCACTGGCAGAGACAGCTGAAGCGATTTGCAGGGACACGTACAGAACACAGAGAAAATTCCTGTAAACCAATAAGCTCCTCTACCGGGACGTTGTCAGGGCAACCTATCAATGAGATGGCACTACCTTTCCAGCAGTATTGTTCTCCTGTCAGCTGGTCATCCATGGTCCACACCATGAAAACATTTAGTTCTTGTCCACGCTGCTGTCTGCACAGTTCAGCATGTTCAGCCCGTTTGTATGGATCTCCTAGCCAAAGCCAGGCCATGATAGTCCTCTATCAGAGATGCTCTAGCAAACAGCAAATTTTACTATGTTATCTTACAAAATATAGCAGAGTGATATGATAGTTTTTACAAATGAAGAAAACATCTGAGCCATTCATCTGGGAAGAATCACTATAGACTCTAGAGACAGAAGTAATGTTTAGACAGTGAGTTTTGAGGAACCTTTTAAAGCAATTATCCCCAGCTTTAACTGAAGCATGAGCAACAATATCAAGTAACCAGCCTGTTGCAGGCAACACTCCACCCTGCTGTCACTCGTCCTTAGTTTTATCTTTTTATTTTTCTGTGGCTGTGAGGCCTTAAGTTGAGGCCCTCTGTTTCAAGGACCATTTTACCTGTGGCTACTTTTTGAAAAACAGGTGAGTTTCAGCTTCTGTTCTATAAGGCCTTGTTTGTGATAGATAATATTTACTTATTTTATCAGTTCCTAACATTGTATTCTAAAAGTGTAAGCACTTCCCTCCCCCTACAAAAAATTCCTGTGTAGACATATTAAGAGGATAAAAAAAGGGAAGTTTCCCGAACAATGATATCCATTGCTGAAAAACAATAACTGCATTTGGCATTGTTAAAGAACAAGGTCTGTTTTCCTGTCTTTTTCAGCACAGTCTGCTGAGGAATAAGACTGTGACAGGCAGCCTAAAACAGGTCCTTCAGCCACTGACTCATCACACTAATCTGCCCATATTTTTCACAGCTTGTATTTTCATTAAATTGGAGTGGGTTACTCATGCCCTGCAAGCCTCACGTATTTTTCATAGCTGGATCTGCTCTCTTTTATTGTTACTTAACTCTCTTCCAACTGCTTCTATTATTTTCCCCTTTGCACTTTTTTCCTAGCCAGATGCAAGCCAGGCTTATCAGGGTGGAGCACAGCTGCTGCATGACTGCTTCAGAACTACTTGAATGCAGCCAGAAAATCAGCACAAATGAGACTTTCAGTGCTAAAAGCTGGAGCATTTACAACCAAGACCTCGTGGTTACAACATTGCTGCAGGTTTCATCAGGCAGGTAGTCTGTCAACTGAAATAGGGAGAGGTGTACCTGTACGACCTCAGCCTGATGTGGTGAGATCTTCCGTTAGACAGTAGGCTGTTACTGACTATCATTCTCTTGGCTTTTATGGAAGGGTGTCTGTGGGCTGTTCCTCATCTTCACATGATCAAAGTGAGGGCTACTTCAAATCCCTGCGATAAGCAAGTGACTCTCCAACCAGAAAGACTGAAACTTCAGAGAGCTTCTCCTTCTCTTTTGAAAAAAAAAATAATTACAAGGCAGTGTTCTCAATAGTCTCGCTTCTGCATACCCAGGCTCAGTACAGGCCTCTGGACTTTTTCTGGTACTATTAAAATTGTACACAAAAAGAATTTCACCTTTATCATTTAAAATAGTCCTCTCTCAAAAACACATCTGCTGTTAGTTAAGTGATAAGTAAGGCAGAGAAACCACCTAATGAAGATACATGTGTTAAAGATTTTCAAGTTAGTAACCAAAGCTTCAAGGTACCCTGCCACAGCTGCCAACAAGACAGTTCTTTCATAGACCAGCCCAGAGCTCTGAATCTTGTCTTTGGACCTTTGCTACTTGGACCTTTCTTAACCTGCTGCCACCTGTCTCAGTGCCAGCTACCTCAGAGTCCAAGAGCTCTACAAACAGCATGGCTTTGCCTACCAGCTAAGCCAGAGCTACCCATGGGGGGCTCACCAGGTGCCAGGAGAGGGTGCCCACATCACCAGCTGCCCATAGGTTTTCTTTTATTCAGTTCTCGTAAACTCCCCAGTTCTCATGCTTTGCCAACAGACACTGTTGGCAGTGCTCTGTGCCATGTCCAGGGCCAGATTTGGCTCCAAGTATGGAGCTGCAGCTGCCTTTCTTGCTGATTTTGGCTGCTATGTCCCCAAATAGTGTGATTCAAAGAGCTCCTTCTGCACTAGTTCTCTTCTCCTCCTACACTTAGCATGCCTAAAACATACTCAAGCAATTACAACAAAGCAAATCAGGGCACAGGCATTGAAGCAAACTTTGTTTACTCCAAATTTCAGGCAGCAAAATAAAACTGCAAGGCACTGTAATAAGTCTCCCCCAGTGAGTCAATACATCTAAACTCAGATAATGCAGTAGGGGTTTTAAAATAATGTTACCTCAAAATAATGACATTGCAGCTATCTTATATCTCCCAAGACTTCTACACAGACCCAGAAAATATTTTTTTTTGCTACAAGATATTCAATTTTTTTTCTGCAGACACCATAATTTGATCAGAGCATTAACCTTGGTGAAAAGATATTTCTACTGACTTCACATGACACAGGTCAGTTACATCACATCATCAGTATAATGCTGCCTGAAAACAATAAGGGAGGTAACCAGCAGTGGTGGCTGCTTGCTCCGCATTCGTTGATAAAGAGTAGATCCTTCTCTCCAGGTACTGGGCCCAGGTCTGGGTCAAACCTTTGCAGTCAACCTACTTTCCTCTCCTGCATCTCCAGCAGCTTGCAAGTTATATAACTGCAAGTATAACTCGTCATTACTAGAAACTAATTGGAGGCTGTTACCTTGCCACCTTTAGAGAACCAGATATGAACTGGAACATGGGGCTGAAAGGACAATTCCTGAACGGCGAGAACGGAAGACATCGAACATTTCCTGGTGGGGACAGCAAAACAGTTATTTCAGTTTTCTTGACAGTATTGGCTTCAGCCATAAACACACCTCATCATTATTTACCAAAGTTTGTGCAGCTGTTCTTTATAAGGGAACAAGTTACACAGTCACATATTTGCTATTATGTGCTATTACAAGCATGCCCGAGATGCTCATTAATCTGCTCAAGGTGAGGTGATAACCTGCCTCTTATTTCCAGATTTTTGTTGCATTTCCTGAAAAGCTGAAGGCTGGACATAGATTTATAAAACCACACAGAACTATAATGGCTGAGCTGTTGTAAATGCCTCAAGACACTTTGAATTGGAGAAGCTGACACGATTCCCTCATAGAAATTCAAAACTAAAATGAACATTTATCACTGAAAAATGTTCCTGTTTCTATGCAAGTCATTTTTTCCCCACTAATAATCTCAAGGAACTAGACTTTGAAGTGAAAGAAAAAACCCAAAAGTTTCTTTTTTAATACACTTCAAGTATGCAACAAAATGCTGCTGAAGAATTTTTTATATAAAGTGCTTCTCAAAGAACTTGGAGATGGTGACATTTGGGAGGACACTGAAGAACTGTTACTGTGTTTCAAAGCCACTTCAAGATTGGGGAGAGCATTAGCTCACATCTGGCTGTTCCGAAGAAACTCAATGACGGGAATTGGGCTCATAACTACTACGTACATGGGGGACATGTCGTAAGAAGGCATTTGCAACCCAACGGAATTGTCACACATCACTTTGTCTTCTTTGCCAGGCAATATCCCTTCATTCCCGGCGCCTCCTGGGCCCACGAAGCGCTGATTGTTTGCTTACATTCACTCCTAAGGCTAGCCTGGCACGGAGCTTCCAAATTACCGAGATAACTGGCGCTATCGGTGACGAAGACTGAGCTCCTCTGCCGGTACGACCCCGCTATTTTTTCCCGGGTGCCACTCCTCCCTCTCCCAGCCGCCGACCACCCGTCTGGGACGCCTCCGGCCAGCCGGGGCCTCGCCACCCCGCGCTGCAGTAGCCGGGCGAAGCCTAAGGCCTGCCCGCTACGGCGGCCCGCTGAGGAGGCGTGCGCCGAGCCGAGGCAGCCGGGGAGGCGGAAAGAGGGCGGGAGGACGAGCAGGCCGGCCGGCAGCCGCTGCCCTCGGCGGGACCGGGCGGCGTCGTCCCCCGCCGTCCCCGTGAGCGGCGGCAGGGCGGCTGTTACGGCGGGCAACCGCCCCTCAGAGCGAGGGGGGGTCGTGAGGGGAGGCGCCGCCTCGCAGCCCGCCCGCCGCCATTTTGGCTGGTTTGCGTCGCTTCCGCTGCTGGGAAGTAAACAGAGAGGGAGGGAGGGAAGGAGAGAAGCGGCGATCGCGGGCGGGACGGGACGGACAGCAGAGCACAGCCGGGCGGAGGAGGCGCTGGGGTCGGCTTCGGTGGAGGGAGCCGATGTGGCCGGAGCGGAGGCGCCAGCGCGGCCCGAGTCCCGGTTAATGCGAAGCGCAGCAGGGAGCCGCCAGGTGAAGGGGCTGGAAGGGGGTGGGCGGCGGCGCGGCAGGACCTTCCCGGGGACCCCGGCCGCGCTGCTGGTGCGGGGAGGAGAAAGGGCGGGCGAGCAGTGAGGGCGGCAGGGCTTGGGGCCCTGCCCGGGCGCGGCGCGTCCGCCCGCCGTCCGTCAGAGCTCGGCGGCGCCGCGCCCCGGGCCGGGGCCGGAGCCGGGCCCGGGCCCGGGCCCGAAGGAGCCGACCCTGAGGGGAAGCTTCTCCGGGAGCAGCGGGGCTTAAAACCTACCCTCGGTGTTCGTAGAGTATCGCTGCCTCGCAGCCTTCTCTCGATAACAGTAGTAAGTGGTACGTCTCGCATGATTTTTAGCGGAGCAAGTTGTTGGCGGCGGTTAGGGGTTAGGTTTGTGGCTGGTTCGCCCCCTCTTTCAGTCCATTCCCCCCGTTAGCGCCTGCACTCCTCCTCCTGTTTCCAGAACAGCCTTACTTCAGCTGTAAAACACCGCAACGAGCTCAGTTAGGCTTGTTCATGGGCGAGCGTTATCAGCAGGATGTAAACAGCCGTCCACAGTTGTTTGTTTTGGTTTGGTTTGAACTGCCATTGTGTTCTGTCTGCACCTTACTCAGTAATAAAAACAATATTAAGCATGTGCTTTGCTCCTCCTCCTCGGTGACTGAACTATGCGATTATGGTCGAACATGACTATTGCAAGCAAGATAGCGTGGGTTGCGCCCAGATGCGGAGTTCAGAACACTGAGTTCAGAAACAAGTTATTACAATAGGTTGGGAAATTTACTCGGAAATATCTTAAGGAGTCAGGCATCCTGATTTCACCCGTCTTTCTGTCCTGGTACAGTTGCATATTTTTTTCCCCCCCTTTCTGTCAAGGTCTTCGATTTTAAAGCAAAGTTGATTATAGCAGCAGTTTGGAAAAACTGATCAGTGATAAGCATGTCCTGAGTATGCCAGAGAGAGTTAAAAGCAAGATTGATGGCTCAAGTGTTGTAAGAGGCGATAAGCAAACATTGTTTGAAAAATAGTTTGTATCCATGCAGTAGTATGCTACCGTGGAATTTTGCATCAGTGTCTTTCTCGCTGAAAAGTTATTTCTGTTGGCCTGGGGTTTAAAATGGTTAGATCTTTACGCTCTCAGATACATTAAAACAAAGTGAACTGAACTGCCTAATTGCATTTGCCTGTTGCTATATTATATTTCCAGAAAGGTTTACTCTCATGAGTGGCCTTATTTTTTTATAAATAATTTTTAGATGACTCTGCAAACTTCTGTAGGCAAATCTGCATTCTTTCGATCTTGTATTTATTTTATTGTTAGGCATGTGAAGAGGCTGAAACCAGTTATGTTTTTAAAAAGCTATTCCAATACTTTAAATTCTGAAACATGACGCATAGATGTTCATAGATGTCATAGATGACAAAAATTAGAGGAACAAATTAATTAGAAGGTAGGTGACAAAACAGTCATCTGATTCTTAAAATTGTATTTTTTAGTCTTGAGCTTAGATACGTTTTTCTCTTTCGAAAAAGTTCCACAAGGAAATATTTTTGAAAACTTATGATTACTTTCTCTTTTCAATTACAGGAGCATCTGAGATGTCAGTAACAAAAAAGTTGTTTGGAAATGTCTTTTCCCATCCCCTACTTGTCAAGCTATGGCACTTAGAACACGTAGCATCTTATTTTCCTGGGGAGACTGTGACCTGAAATTCATCATCAGTATAGCTCTAGTGATGGCCATATTGTCTCTTTTCTTCATTGGCTGTCTATAAAAACTTGGGATAGTACCCCACAACTTAGCGTAAAGTTTAAAGGAGTATTGCATTTCAGACTAGCTTGTTACAGGTAATATACTTGGACTATGCTTAGCAGTTATCTCAAACACAGACATGACAGGTTTGCAGTGAACTTGCTAATCTAATTCTTGATTAGTTACTAAGTTTAATTATTCAGTTTTCACAGTTGCAAAATCCAGTTCCTCCATCTTTTTGTTAGTTGCAGATGGTTCTAAGTCACTATTCAGTTTTCTTGCTTTCCTTCTGTACCAGTGAAGTTAGTGGCTCAGCAACAGAACTCTCTCAGGTGGAAAACTTGTTTTAGCACAGGAGTCATGTTTTGCATAGTCTTATAGTCATGAGCTGTGAATCACAGTAAACAGTTCTCAGGGAGCAAGTAGAGATTTTTGTTGTTTTCATCTAATGATTGCCCCCAAGTGCTACTGGGATTAAAAAATGAAGTTGAAAAAATCAAGGCAAATTCCATCAGTCTTTCATGACAGTCTGTTCAGGTTTGTTTGCATCATTTTATGAATAGCTTCAGACCTTAAGTGACAGCTTGCTATTGTCTTGTGAGTAGATAGGATTAAAGTGTTTCAAAGATAGTTAAAGAGATGCTGGCTTTGAAAAAATAATCTATGATGCGTTGGATGATAGTATAATTTTTCACTTGTATATCTAGCATATTACAGTTCGTTTTGAAAAAGACTTCTAAGCTTTTACTTACTTATGGTACATA
This sequence comes from Buteo buteo, assembly GCF_964188355.1. Lineage (NCBI taxonomy): Eukaryota > Metazoa > Chordata > Aves > Accipitriformes > Accipitridae > Buteo > Buteo buteo. The sequence continues at coordinate 16,607,780 of NC_134184.1, forward strand.
GCAGGGAAAGTTAATTGTCCAGATCCCAAATGAACTGGGCATATGATAATCTTGTATGTGTAATTCTACTTGAATGTTAAATCAGAATTATTTCACTTAGTACAAAGTCCATGCTTATCTTGTAGAAATCATGGGGGCTGGGGGGTGTTTGTACGTATCGAGCCCACCACAGCCCTGGATTCTCTTAGCTTTTTAGAGACTATAGTTGAGTGTATTGTAGTTTAGCGTGAGGTCTCATTCATCGTCCTTTAGGACATGATGTGCATTGTACTGAGGCTTTTAAAAATAAATGATTGGATGCTAACTTCAGTTGTAAGCTGGCATGTACAAAAGAACACGCTTTGATCAAAACCCAAAGCTAGATTTATTTCAGATTTATGTAGTGGTGAAGTTTTTTCCTCTTTAATAGTGTAATATAAGGTAGAATTTTTGTAAGTGAGACCGCTGTGGAAGAAGTATGTGCTACTGAGAATGAGACAACCTTTTGCCTCAGACTTGCTGAATTTAATATGATTTTGAAGAAAGTTTGCTGACTTCTTTTGCGGGTTGAAACTTCTAGACTGTTACTGAAGATCTTTCATAATCCCTATTTACTAGGTAGTTGGAAAAACAAAAGCACACCAATGTTCTTGATGAAATATATTTTTAAGGATACTGATTTAAAATAGATGCCTATTGAAGTAACCTTTTTTTAAATAAGTAAAAAGAAAGTAAATGTTCTTTCTGTCTAGGAATAAAGATTAATTGGCCAGATACAACATCTGCAAGATGCAATACCTGCAAACATGCATACGCTCACTATTTACTTTCTTGCCTGCCTTTTGCCTTCCACAGTTTCAAATGTTGTTTCTGGTGAATAGGACTGGGGCAGCAATATGAATGTCAGTGTTCACAAAATTGTTCAGAAGAATATCTTTCCATCAGTAGGAAAGTAGAGTGATAATGAACAAAACAGTAAAACAAATTAGGTTCAAAGTGTTCTCAAAACAAAAGTGAAACACTGAAGGAGATTGGCTGTTACAAATGGATTGGCACTGTTAATGATTAAAGAAGCAATATTAAAGATATCTGTTTAGATGGTAATGTGATTTTTAGACTACCACTTCAAACTCATTGTTAATTGTTTTTTTTCCGTTGGGGGTGAGCAGGGGGGACACACTCCTGCAAAAGTGTGGTTACAGAAAACATGCTTTTTCACCTCCACACTTTTCTATTAATACTGTTCTTTTCAGCTCTGTTACGTTTACAAAATATATAGAATTTTTTTAATATATTTTTATAGAATGAAACGAGGAAGGAAAACGAACGAGGCCAACAGCAGTTCATCTGAGGAGACAACTGAGAAAGAATCCAAGAGACACAAGGTTATAGATGAGAAAACCATAGTTGTGCAGAGTCCTGACTGGGCAAACCTGCTTCAAGACATTATCCTGCAGGTGTTTCAGTACTTGCCCCTTCTGGATCGTGCTCATGCATCGCAGGTCTGCAGAAGCTGGAACCAAGTGTTTCATATGCCTGATCTCTGGAGGTGTTTTGAGTTTGAACTGAATCAACCAGCTACGTCTTACTTGAGGGCTACGCATCCTGAACTAATCAAGCAAATAATAAAGAGGCATTCCAATCACCTGCAGTATGTAAGCTTCAAGGTAGTGTATTTTATAGGCTTTTAAAAAGTAATTTTATAAAAATAAAAGCATCTGTTAAACTTAGTAGTTTTTCTTTCTTTCTTTCTCTTTTTTTTTCCTTCAGAATATTTTAAGGAAATATCTCTGATACTTTTGAGACAGCTTTGGTGGTTCATCTATATAAATATCACAGCATGAGAAGTATGATTTAATTGTCAGTAATTGAAATACTGATGATAAGTGCTAATGGACAATTGTGATCAAAACATTTTAACATGCTGAAAATTAAAGAACATCACAAAACGTTACGAAAGACTTACAATGTTATTTTTGTGATTAGGGTTGTCAGTTATTTAAAAAGAAGTACGGTACCTCTCAGTGTGGTGGGCCTTGTTTTCAGGCCTAGTATACTGAAGAAATGGGCTCTCTAAATGAGCATGCAGACATGGAGGTTACCTCCCAATTCATTTGTTTATTTGGGTATGTTTTCAGGACCAAAACTTGGAATAACAGTTCTGAACATACCTTTTCATTGCCTGGGGATTTTTTTGTTTGGTGTTTTTTTTTTTTTTTCTTTTTTCTTGTAGCATCTTAGCTGGTTAAAATTCTGCCTCAATGAGAGGGCAGAAATAGTTCAGTTCTGATACTACTCTACATGTGGGTATCTGCCTCAGAATTAAGCTTGATCAGAATGCATAAAGTAAGCATTTCCCCGTTTCACATCCTCTAAAGGGTTGGATCTAATATTCACGGTCAGAAAACATCTAACGCACAGAGAGAGACTTCAGTACTACTAGTAAGCAACTAGCAGTTTTAGTACTAAATTGTATGGGACTGTCTGTGTATGGCGTCTCAGCACAGCTGTGTTTCAGTTAACTGAAAAAATACATGGGATTTGCACAGGATGGTGTATCTACTGATTGTGCTTGGCTGAGAGAAATACCATTTGGTGAGAATTATTTTCAGCAGGTGAAACCCTTTAACATTGGCCTACATATCACTGTGTTTTGGAAGGATGCCGTGAAGCAGTCATGGCTGCATATGCATCAGCTATGTGACAAATTTGGAAAGGAAGTAACTTATGCAGCAAGGTGGACATACTAGTTGTTTGTTTCTGAAATCTGGCAGTTTTAATGTAGGAATGATCAGTGTGCAGGTAGCTGGGGCACCTCTGCCTTGTCACGTGTATTGCTACTGCTTGATGCAATACCAGCTACAAACTGTTATCACAAGGTTTGCAGGGTTTTTATCAGTGTCCAAATAAAGAAAATTTATAGCAGTATTGGAATGACCTTCCAGTGTCTATCTCCTGTCTATGTTGCTTTGCACCAAGTGTTTTTGAAGGATTTCGGATGCCCTTCATTGGAAGGGTGATACCCACATCATTTCTTGAACATGTCCCTTCAGTTGTCCTTCAGTGTTTCACAATAAACACTAGATTGCAGGAAATACTAAGCAGCAAGAATAATCACAAAGAATTGGATATAACAGTGACTGTTACTCTGCCAAGGCTGAAAACTTGGGGATTTTTTTTGTAGGCAAAGAAAGATTGGATTGTTTAAAATGGAGGTTTTTTCAGCTTGTGTTCAAGCAGAAAATGAACATTCATTGGGCATAGATCAGTTGCTGACAAGGTATCGTGGTTTATGGTAGACTTAAAATTGATATTGTGATCAAGCTTTTTACTGTTCTGTAGGTTTGCAAAGCTGTCATGCCTACTGTATATAAGAGGTTATTCAGAAGGCACATCTGAGTGTTGGGGGAAATTCCACTGGAGGCACACTAAGTGATTCAGTTGTGTAACAAGTGGACTAATGAAGATTTTTTTTTTTCAGAGTATCCATTGCATATCTGTTGTGATATTAATGATAAAGGCCCAGTCATATAGGTTCATATGATAGTGCACTTAACTCTCTAGCAGCTCTATGTTATAAGCTGAGTCACCGTAAAAGGAAGCAGCTTTTCACACAGTAAAGGATTTATAGAATTCCTGCATTTTGATAAGGAAGAATATAAAGAGGAAGTGAGGTAGGCTCTGGACCCAAATGAACCTCCACTTGCTTATTATTTTATGTGGTTTGAATATCATGGAACAAACTGTTTGGCTGACCCCTCACCATGCTAAATGGGCATGTAGTGATAGGACAAAGGGTAGTGGCTTTAAACTGAAGGAGGGTAGATTCAGATTCTACATAAGGAAGAAGTTCTTCACTGTGAGGGTGGTGAGGCACTGGAACAGGTTGCCCAGAGAAGTTGTGGCTGCCCCATCCCTGGCAGTGTTCAAGGCCAGGTTGGATGGGGCTTTGAGCAACCTGGTCTAGTGGAAGGTGTTCCTGCCCATGGCAGGGGGGGTTGGAACTAGATGACCTTTAAAGGTCCCTTCCCACCCAAACCATTCTATATGATTCTATGATGCTGAATTTTACCAAAGTGTTTAGGAGAGTGGTAAATTTATAGCAAATTATCTTGGAATTTTGATATGTATTTTGGGGGGAAAAAGAATGGCATTGATGGATTCTCAGTGAGGTGTTTTGTGGGTTTTTTTGACATCACATTTCAGAAGGTAAAGTGAAAAAAAAACATTAAAGTAAATCTACTCTACTCTGCTTTTTTGTAAAAAGTGTGTTTGATTCAGTGTTTTCTGAACAATAAATCTGTTTTGTTTTAAGGTGGACAGTAGCAAGGAATCTGCAGAAGCAGCTTGTGATATTTTATCACAGCTTGTGAATTGCTCTCTGAAAACACTTGGGCTAATTTCAACTGCCCGGCCAAGCTTCATGGATTTACCAAAGGTATTTTAATATGTATATTTTTGTATAGCAAAACATTGCAGTGGTTCATACAGTATCTCTATAATTTATGAAAGGTTTTATTGTAAGAATAAGAATCTTTGGTAAGGAAAACTTTATTACAGGGCTCTATTAAAGGGAGGAGCTGAGATGTTGTACTAAGATGGCTAACTAAAGTTTCACTCATTCTCTGCATCATGTGAGAACTTAGTCCTGACCTTGTTCTTCCAAGTCCTCCTGTCTATTGACCTCAATGTAATACTGAGCAACATGATGCAAGTCAGGAGGCTAGATGATTTGTGTCTGTGTAATTGTACTGTGAGACTGTGGGAGATGTTTAGGAGACAATTATAATTGCATGAGTAGTCGAGTTTTATCCATGTGGACTTGCTGTAGGGATTATATTATCACTGAGCTGTCTTTAGAAAGCAATATGATCATGATTTTCAATACTTCATGTTACACAGTCGATTGTCAGATTCTGAAGTGCTCTGTATTTCTGCAATTATCTGTCAGATTCTTACCTTGCATGTTTACCAAAAATTAGATTTATTTATAAGACAGCTAATCTAGAAGACAGCAAATCTCTTATATGTGCTTCTAAACAAGAATTCCTGCTAGCAAGGTACAAATGTACTGTTGCTGAGGAGCAGGAGAGTGGTTGGGGTAACCTGGGCTGCTTGTTCTATGGCAGGGACATCTTGGATGTCTTGCAGCTGCAGTTCTTGAATCCAGTCCAAATGTATGTGAAGGGCCAGATACAGCTAGCCTATTAGCTGGATCTCAGTGATGTCATTGCTGATGATGGCAACAAGGACAAGGAAGAAGTAGGGACAGCCTCAGGAAAGGAAGTAGGCTATAGGGTTTAAGCAAGGTTAGCTACAGAAGGATTATCAATTATTGTCCTTGGCAGTGATCACAGCCACGTCATGTAGTCCTCCTGAATATGTATTTTTAATCCTTATTTTTCAAAGATTTTCCAGATCTTTAATTAGCTTTTGTATGGGGTTTTTTCATTTTTCAATGTACTTTGAGTTGTGACTAGGAAAACCTGAACATAGTGAAAACACTCCACAGGCTTAGTGTGTTAGCAATACTTTGTCCTTTCAGCTCTTGCATATTGTATAATTTCTTAATCTGAATGCTGGTTTAGCTCTATTGCTTAGTTTTCACTGGAGGGGTATGTTATGGTCCTATTCAGCTTGCTGAATAATTATTTGTAGTCAGTCATGCTATGGTCTTATTCAGCTTCAATGCTTCTAAAATACAGGCTTCTTTTTTTTGTTCCTAACAGGTTCACATGTGGCCTTTTAAAACTATATTCAAAATGAGCCAAAATCAACTCTAGGCCTAATTTTCCTTTTGATATTTACCACTCCAATAATATTGTCACTGGCACATGTTACCAGCAGCAATGATTTTTAAAGAAGAGAATTGGACCATGAATAAGTTCTTAGGGGAAGCTGTTAGTACCAGGCCCGTTGGATGAGAAGCAGGCAAAGATGAATGGATCTGAAAAATGGTTAACACTACACAATTTTTTTTTTTTTTTTTTTTTTTTTAATCAGATTGTATAGGAAGTCTGAACTACTTTGCATTATCTTCACTGGCACTCTTCTGATTTCAGATAATGAGATGTCTGGAAAATACTTGTAAATTACATTTAGTATTGTGTTGCCTAGTCCTTTCAATGAGCACATTCTACATAAATCTTTTAAAGAATCATACCATAGGCTACATATGTGTCAATATTCAAAAGACATTAAATTCCCAGCTTTTACATTTTGGGATATTGGCTGTCTTCTGTTAGCTTTTCAACTACAGGTTCAAGTTACCTGTTTTTGTAAACATGGTTAGCTCTTTGCCTTTCTATTTTACAGCCTTCTTAGTGAAGGAAATGGCATTTTTATTTTCTGTATTTAGAATGTATTTCTACATATTTCTGTATTTAACACTTTTGAAATACAGAGTGGAAATACTATTAAAGCACCTTGTCTTCAGTACGTGATGTATATAATCAGTGTATTGTCAGTATAGTTGGGAGTGGTCCCTAAAGCCAAAATGCCTAATGCTTCTGATTTGAACTTTGCTTCCATTTGCATGAACTGACTGACAGTTATAAAAATATTCATTCCTGATCTAAATCTAATTGTCTGTGAGTTTTAGCAAAACCAATCTTATGTCACATAAGATTGAGCAAATACTGTTGTCAGGTCTTCTCTCATATAACTATTCAGGATTCTACATGTGCATGTGGCTCAGAGTGAAACAGTATTGAAATCAAAGTAGCAAGTAATTTCATGGGATATTTAATGTAGTGCATGGAGGAAGTACTTTTTTTTTAAGTCTCCTATTTAGTCAATCTTGTAAGAAATTGTGAAGATAAGCTAATTATTCACTTCCTTCATACAAGCATGGCTCTATCTGCTCCTTAGTGTGTGTTTCTCAAGTTAAGGTGTCCTGGGCTCTGTCTTTACTGGTAAGTTTCCATGTTTACATAAAAATGCTGAGGAGCAACCTTGAGCAATGGACTGCCATTATCTGTGCTCCTTAATCAGTAATTAATTGATCACCTGATCCTTGGCTCCGTTTGGACCGCTCCAGTTAGCATTCCAAGACAAATCTGTTCAAACCGTAAATACTCTGTGTGGATGGTAGACAGGGAGTAGTATTATTTGGCTTTGGACACATCTTAACAGTACAGGATTTCCACTCTTGACTGTGTTTGCCTCTCACCAATGCAGCACAACTCACCGTGTGGGAATTCCTGTTCCAGAAGATGCTTCTTTTAGAGTGCAACTTGCAAATTACCCTCAAAATTAGGGCCTCTAGGCATTCTCTTTGCTTGTGCTCTTCCTATAGATTTAAGTTTGTGTAGTGGGTTGTCCTGGGTCAGGTTCTTGATTTGTTTAATGTTAGACGTTCTGATTTGCCAAATACATAGATTGATAGCAAAAAATGATTATACTTCTTCTGCTCACAAATATGTCAATTTTAGTATTAATTTTAAATTATGCAATATCAAAAGAATGCTTTTTCAGCAAATGCTGTCAATAAGTAAAAGAAAACTAGGACTGCAGTGAACCATTGAGATTTTTATTTCAGATACTACTGTTTCATTTAAACTTTTTGTTTTCCCAGTCTCACTTTATTTCTGCACTGACAGTGGTGTTTGTAAACTCCAAATCCCTCTCTTCGCTTAAGATTGATGATACACCAGTAGATGATCCATCTCTCAAAGTGCTAGTGGCTAACAACAGTGACACACTCAAACTGTTGAAAATGAGCAGTTGTCCTCATGTTTCTCCAGCTGGTAAGCTACTCTGTTTTTTGTTGGTTTGGGGCTTTTTTTGTTTGTTTGTTTGTTTTTAATGTATGCATTGAATTCTGTCTGAAACTAGTAAACCCTTGAAAAAATAAGGGTGGGATGAGAGTGAGGATGAATGTGGTATCTACAGCAACTGTCACTGAATAAAATACTAATTCAACTGGTTGTCAGTCCGTCCGTCCATCCTACCACTTGCAGAGTGACTACTGGGCTAATAATAAAATAGTGCATGTCTGTTCTGGACAAATAACTAACCTTTTGTAGAACTTAAAAGAGTATGTATTGACTTGATAGTGCACTAGTTCTGCAATGACTATGTAAGTATTCCAGTACAGTTAAGCTTTTTGTAATGTGAGTTCCTTTTCTGCAGTTCATTAGGTATGGGTTTTGAGTGTTGCAATGTCACGGATGATGAAGATGCTGGTTTAGTAATTCTGAAAGAAAGCAGTTTAATTTTTGCTGGAGAGGGGAGATGAAACTGAGCTGTGCAGAACTTCTGCCATTACCAAATGTACTTCATTAACACTCTGTGTTTGTAGCAAGAATGAAGCCAGCTAGTATCAGAATGAAATCACTCAAGATTGTTGAGATTCATAATATTAATGTTTGTGGAAGACTTATGCAATGCACAGCAAGTTTAAGATTGATTCACAGCCCATCAACTTAACACAGTTTTTCACCGAGAAATGGAAGAGGAGTTATAAATGAGATGCTGGCAACTTAGTTAAATTCCTCTTCTGAGGACAAGTAGAAACTACTGTCATCACCATAACTTTCTTCATGCAAATATATTGCAACTGTAAATATTAGGTATATTGTATGTAAAACTCACCGGCAGGACTCCTAATATGTGGTGAAAATGATACCGTAGCAGAGGGCATGTTGCTATAGTGATATCAAACAAAATGCAAACTTAATACCTTTTGCAGGTATAGCTCTCAAACAAAACTTCTTTGTATAAAGAAGTCCTGAAAACGCAGGTTTGTTTTGTAGCAGATTTGTCCAGCAAAAGGTGTTCACCAGCGTGTTAACTGGAATGTTATTTCCTTCAAAGCTTTGTAATCGTAGATAGGGGGTTGTTTAAATTAGCTTGAGTGACTGGTTTTTCTGGCTTAAAATTTTGTTTGAGAATCCTTGTATCTGAGAAGCACAGGAGGCATAATATGTCCTTCAGGAGGCATAGGCTCCAGCAGGAATTTGTAGCTAGGCAAAGAGAGTAATTTCCTTGGACTTGGATCCAAGAGCAGCCTGTCAGTTCTGGCAGACTTTGCTGGCTTGTGGCTAATCCTTGCTAGGTTTTATGGAACATCATGCACTTGGTAATTTGGGAGGTGCATGGGTTTATAAAGTTGTTTGACTGTTGTATTCTGTTTGATATATCTTGTACAATGTTTTAAATTGAAGGAGCAATGGGTAAGAAACAGCAATGCCTGTTTAAGGAACAAGGAGCACAACTACAGTTGTCCTTCATGGAGCAGAGGTGAATAGAATGGGATCAGATGCATTAGTGACAAAACAAGAGAGTGCTAAGCAAAGAGCAGAAGAATTTGATGGCTTAATTCAGGTATGGGTGTGCCTAGAGATGGAGAAAAAAGTGGAACAAAAGAAAGGACCTGGTATGTGGATAGTTGGCTTCAGAGCAGGCAGGCTGCAAAAATGACACTTGAAGGAAAATGAGAAACTCTTGAGTACTGAGACTTATCTGTATTTTTTTTCTAATGGGAATATTGCAATTAACAGGCTGCTATAAGTGTGGAAAAACTTTAATTGAACCAAAAGGGCCATGAGTTATGCAAAACTAATTACTTATAGATGCACTTAAAATGGTGTAACATGCCTTCAGATTGCGGTTGTGGCAGGGAGGTGGGGTGTGATGTTCATTACTAGGTAAGTTCTTAAGAAATCTGTTAGTGAAGGACTGAGAACAGTAATGCAAGTAGTGCAAGAGAGACTTCACTGCTGCAGGAATGAAGGAAAAAGATTGACATCAAACTGTGAATTGCTTCCAAAGGGTGCTCTGAATAATCCCTAAGTTACTGTACAAAGATAAAGAGGCATGTCTGGGTTTGGGCTGGAGAAATAAAGGCAGTGGTGTATTTCTAATCTTTGTGAGCATATCTGAAGTTTCTTCTGCTTGCTTTTTCCCCTCCGAACTTTAACTGCATTAGAACTGCAACAGTACCTTGTAAGACAAAATAATGGTTATTTTTAAATCCACATCAATGTGCTGTTGTTTATTACCTGAAATATTAGCTATTGGAACAGAGGGAACTGAAAGCATTCTGTAAGGGTTGTGTTTCTGCTCTGCTTTGTGGGTAGAAGGGTTGCTTCTCTTTGAGTGGGGGGGTAGGGGACAAGAGTTGAATGTAGGGTGTGTCTGCATCAGCAGTTTAGTAAAGGAATTTTTTTGTTGCGAATCTGTGCTGTATGACACCAGAGCGATTGATTTACCTCTCAGTGACAGAAAGGTTTAGGCAGCGCCTAGGAATGTTCTGTGGACGTACCACTTGCAGCGTGGGCTCCAGGCAGGCCTTCCAATAACTATCTACACTGTATTCATTGTCAGTTCTATATGCAGGATACATAATTTCACTGACAGTATGGAATGTGGATATCCAGTCCTAGACCCATAAAAGATCACAGCAAGTTGAACCCCAGTTCTTCCCTTTTTGCATTGCACTAGTCAATAAGGTACCCTTAAAGTTAACAAAGATAATTTGTTGAAGGGTGGCGGTCTGCACAACAAGCTGGTTTGGATGCTAAATGTGTAGCAAGTTGTTTTCTGAAACTGTAGTGATGAGACAATGTATCTGAATCTTGAAACGCTGTTTAAAATATTTCATGTGTCAACAGACCTAGGTGTTAGGAAGTGGCACACCTAGGTCTGCTTAAATGGAGTGGTTCTAGCTGTTGCAGGAGTATTGCTGTAAGAATAACTGTTTGTTATGATTTAAGGACAGGAAATGATCTCTGGAATGTTTTGAAGGTACACAAAAGTTTGTAGTTATACTTACTTGTTCAAATTTTGTAGTCCAATCTTTAAAAAAAAACCCCACAAACCCTGGATTTTCACTTCATCTTGGATCCCATCCCCTCCTCCCAAATGAAATGATGAGTGTGCTTACATAGATAAACTGTTTCTACAGGAAATAGTTGCAATAAGAGTTGGGTTAAAATTGTGTTTACTTAAGTTCTGCTTTTTTTATTCATCTAAAAAACTTTTTATATTTGAAATGACAGTATTTGATATAGTTAGAAGAGCTTCTGATGGATGTGTTTTTGCAGATCCTGAGGTGGAAAATACATACTTTTTTAGTGTATATATTGATGCAATATTTTTACAGTAATTTTTCTTAAGGAAGTGTTTTTAGGCTCAGTGTAGGCTTCTCTTTTGAGTTTAATAACTGCATCTTAAAATAACCGCTGTCTTTCTATATTGCTTCCCATTGCTTCAAAGCTATATGGTATTGAGCTCAGTTTTTTTAGCTACATATTAAATGCTGCGTTCTCATCTCCTATACTAATGGAAAGACCATATCCTGAATTTCACAGAGTTTTCTGGGCCACATGAAATGCGGAAAGCTGTATGTTTTTGGTTTGGTTTTGTGGGGTTTTTTTTGTTTTGTTTTGGTTTGGTTTTGGTTTGGTTTTTTTTTTTTAGTACTGTTACCAGTGTGGTACCATTGCTTATATCTGCAAATAGGATGAGTGGAAACCTTATAGACTGAACTGAATTCTTTTTGTTAATGTCTTTGTCTTCCATGAGCAGCAGATTATACTGATTCATTAGAGTCTGAAAATCGCTGTTCTAGGAATTAATGCTCCCAGTTTTTAGTGTTTTCCCTGTTTTTTGCTGTTGCTTTTCCAGATTTAAATATTTATACTTTGCTAGAAAGAACAAATACTGACAGCAGTGACTGATAATTAGTTAAAATCTAGCATTCATTTTAGGTTTGCTTTCCTCAGGTGACAGATTTCAGTCATGGCTGCTTTGTCAGCCACAGAGCGGGACAGCAGTTCTTCTAGAGCAGGCTAGGGAAATACTTTTATTATGAGTAAGCCCCTCTTACAAAAATGAATTTGAGTATATGTGGTCCTACTACAGGGCAGAACAGTCAGAGTATGGTATTTACATATTTGTCACATGAGAATCAAACCCCCATAGGAAAGTACACAATGCAACACATTAACGTCTTTATGTTTCCCTAGCAAAATAGTGATGTAGTCGCATAGTGTATGTGCATTTTACTGTGTAGGTACAAAGAAGTCAGAAGACCATGCTTATGTGGAAAAGATTCATGTTTTGGTTGTCCAGTATGATTTTGTTTTGATGTTAAGTCTTGCTTGCATGTTGAAATAAGTGGTCTTTGCACCCTCTTCATACATAAACAAATTCACTCATATGTTTCTTGTTTGGTTATTAGTATATTTATCTGTGTAACCCCTTTCATAATGTTGTCTTTTCCCAGGTATCCTTTGCGTGGCTGACCAGTGCCATGGTTTACGTGAATTGGCACTGAACTACCACCTGCTGAGTGATGAGCTTCTGCTTGCTTTGTCTTCTGAAAAACATGTCAGGTTAGAACACTTGCGCATTGATGTTGTCAGTGAAAATCCTGGACAGACTCAGTTCCACACAATTCAGAAGAGCAGCTGGGACGCTTTCATCAAGCATTCTCCTAAAGTAAATTTAGTAATGTACTTTTTCTTGTACGAAGAAGAGTTTGACCCGTTCTTTCGTTATGAAATACCTGTCACTCACCTTTACTTTGGAAGATCGGTAAGCAAAGACGTACTTGGCCGTGTTGGGATGACGTGTCCTCGGTTAGTTGAACTGGTGGTGTGCGCCAATGGATTGCGGCCACTTGATGAGGAGCTGATCCGTATTGCGGAACGTTGCAAGTATCTGTCAGCCGTTGGCCTAGGAGAATGTGAAGTCTCTTGCAGTGCCTTTGTTGAGTTTGTGAAGATGTGTGGTGGTCGTCTGTCTCAGCTTTCTATTATGGAGGAAGTTCTGATTCCTGATCAGAAATACAGCTTAGAGCAGATTCATTGGGAAGTTTCAAAGCATCTCGGTAGAGTCTGGTTCCCAGACATGATGCCCACATGGTAAAGTCCTTAAAAGACTTCAGGGCAGATGGAATAGCACCTTAAACCCAAGCTTACCATATTGCAATTTACTGTATAAGCTTATATAATACTATAGTTTTTACTGTAAGTTACTTCATTGTTTCATTAGAAAATTAATTTTTCATTCAAAAATGATTTATGAAATCCAGATTCAAAAATAGAAATCATGGATAGCTCCAAAATCCTTTCTCATCCAAACAAAAATCTGTTTTCTGTCTTAGATTTGTTCTTTTTCATTGACAGTGACCTCAAACTTCTATGGAAATAAAAAATGTATTTAAAATACTGAAATGTACCTGCAGAATACCAGTTTTAATATGTTGTCCTTCTTTGATTTAGATGCTAGTATTGAACACGATCAGATTTGATCTTAAAAAACAAACCCCACCAAAATTGCACGCTTCTGTTGCAGAGTATAGTATTTCTAAATCCAGTCACCTAGATGACAGGATTAAGATTTTAAGGAGCATTTAGTAGGTTGTGAAATATACACATTCTTTTATATGAAAGTTATAAAAGGCAATAGCAATACACAATAATATAGTTTAGATAATTAAAATGTTAAGTTTGCTACCTTATTCAACAGATTATTAGATCCATCTAAAATGTATTTAGAGCGCAAACAAATAGTAGTGCAAGCTACCAAAAGTGGTGTGGATTTTTCTCCCCTCTATGCATTTTAACGTAGTTTGCTTATGGGGTCTCAGATCTGTGTCTAAACCTGTTTTAAGGTATTTTATGTCTAGCTCAGGAAGCGAAAGCATTCTGGGGAAAAATGTAGATACATTGTATTTAAAAACACATCGGAGTTAATGAGCTTTTCTTGCACATTAACCGGTTTTGCAGCATACGGTTAGATGGAATAATGTATAGTTTATTAAACGAACCCTGCAGTGTTAAAATGTGATGACTTGATGAACAGCATGAGACAAGAAAGTTAAAATTTGAATGGTGACCAAGAACCTTTTAACAAAAATCTTAAGACCTTTTGTCTGCTTTCAATTGGAGAGAAATGACATTGTAACAGTTGCTTAGGCTGTATAAACTAATTGTATACTGTAAATCTGTTTCAGAAATGTTTATGTATAAAGTGAATGTTTGATAGATTATCATTTTGTATACCTTTAATTCAGCTAGTTCAATCATTTCATAATATTTAAACACCTAAAAGCAGTAAACTTGCGTGAAGTAGAGCAATAGGCAAAAATTTGTTTTGAATACTTGGTAAATTGGTTTCATTAAAGAAAGATTTTAGTCTGTAAGTGGTGTAGGCAATGTATTGCCTGTGTTCTGGATGTGGCTTGTGACTTCATTTCTTACAGCCAACAGTTACGTTATTTTCTCTTTTACATTATTCATTGGTAACACTAAAGTATTCCCGTTACTGCTGAGTGTGTTTGAGGTGTCATCAGCCACCAGCAAGGCAAAGCCGCCCCAGCTCTGGCTGTACTGAGCGTAGCTGGTGGCTGCTTCTCATTTGGGCTGTACAGCTAGTTCTGGTAATCAGTAGATTTTCTTCATTTCTGAGTTCAGTAATGTTTATCCAGACGTATAGTTCAAGTGTAATACACTTATGAGCGCATTTAAGTTCATAACTATATTTTGAGCAAACATTGCTCAACAGACTGGACATCTTTGTAGGGTAGTTGTATGTTTCTGTAGAGCTTTGATTTAAAAATCACATTTTATGAAATACACAGGTTTTGTATTAGAATTTGTTAAATTAATGTAATACTACAATTTGCTTTTATTTGTATAAAAGGTGTCAATATATTTAGTCCGTAAAAGTAAAAAAGCTCAGTGTTTTTTATATTCTGACTTTTGGAATTGCCTGCATGATAAAGGTGGAGTAACACTACTTACGTGGGGAAGAGGACATGTTTTCACTAAAGTAATCTCATTAGTAACACAGCTAAAACCTCTTTGGACCTTGACTGCTGGTGTCCTGCTGTTGGCAAGGCAAGTTGGTCTGTTGCATACTGCTGTGGTAGTGGGGAATAACTGAAAGGTGAGACACAGCCTAAATATCCGAGTTCCCTCACTTCTGGAATTCGTATCTTTGAAGGCCAGTGTTCGGCTTCTCACAGAGAGACCTCCATCAGATCCTGAGGTGGGGAACATGTTAGCAGCTGAAGGCTTTATGCTTAGTTGTAGTAGAACTGCTTCCCCAGCAAGGTAAGTGGCTGGCCTTTTCGAGAAGGTCTCTGTTTTGTTGCATAGACTTCAAAAAGTCCTTCACAGATGCGACACAGGGTTGTAACAGTTATCAAAATGTTCAAGGATAAGAAAACACTTGAAAGCAGTTGACCACTGAAGGTCAGCAGTTTTTATACATCAAACCAGTTACAGCATCCTTGGCTCAAATAGTCCAGCTATAAAACAAACTTCCCAGGCAAGCCTATATCCTAAGTAGCTTCAGGAAAAGCTACAATGCTCCTTTTTAGTGAATCTTGTAAAATTCTTATTTTGCCTTCTGCACATGTTGGAACAAACGAATAATAATAAAAATCCATGACACAAGTAGTGACAAGAGTACCACAGACTGTCATGAAGTTCACTAGAAGCATGAACATCGGTGTCTTACAGCTGTATAAAATAATTTTCCCTGAGTTCACCTTTATTTCTTCAGTTTTCAGAAGAGGATAATCCAGCATTGGCTTGGTTGTCCAGTTTTGGGTAGGAGTTGTTAATGTGCACAGTCACAAATCTTACCTCTGGACACAAGTGCTACATCATTTTTTTTGATATAAAATTACCCTTGAAAGCTGTTGATGCCAAACAGCTGGGGTGATCCTGACCATTAATGCTAGTTTACCATGAGATGTTGTATTAAAAGTGAAAAGGTGAGTGATTGAAGAGCAGCTGTTTACATTAACAACTCGTGCAATTTACCTAAAGCTACAAACTTGTGAACTTAAGTGAGTTTTTTAGGGATTTTTTAAGTCAGAAACTTTAACTAATACTATGCAAACTGATCTAACTACATAGGTATAAATCTATTCCAATTGTTAAAATTTTGATGTGTGCCAAATCAATTCCCTGTGAATTTAAAGCAGGGGTCAGCTGGGCCTCTTTATATTTGGAGTGTAGGCCTGACTAAAACCTAAACTTTGTTACGTGACTTTAGAGAGATCTGTCTTCATCTCTGGCTGGTCTAGTTGGTTGCACATGGAATGGTAAAAATAAGTGCTGCTGCTGTATCTAAAACTGGAGCATTGATTACCGAGGAAGTTTGTGAAATCTTAACGGGACTCAGAACTTCAGTGTCTGTAGTTCAGACTATAAACTGTAAATTCATTTTCCTAAAATACAGGTGCTCCAAGTTCCTTGGAGATATGATTAAAGTTTAATAGTATCAAAACTAGGACAGTGAAACCACAATTAACCTTAGATGTTCCGGATGTTCATCTTCTATCCTTTTTGTTAGGTTTTTCTTATAGGATCACATCCGCTGCTGGCTGTTGTAGTTCATGTGCTTTGAAACAGAGACTGTGGTGTGCTGTCTGCTCTGTCTTGCACCTGTGCTTTTGTAAGATGGCATTTTCTCGCAAAATGCTGAGGAACTGGGACAGCTTTGGACCTTTCAGAGCAAAATATCTGTTCCTCCCAGACTTGCAGGATGACAGAAAACTCATAGTTTCCCATTTTAGGATGATCCTGCACGAAGATCAGCTGTCATGATTTGTTATACGAGTAAGAAGAAAGATTCTTGTGATTCCTTGTATTGTACTTTACTTTATCTGTTGTATGGTCATTTATGGATGTAAGATAAAGAAGAAATGTGCAATCCAGACTTAAATCAATGAACTGGCAATCAAGCAGCCTGGATCTCAAAACCTGATTTAAATATTAGTAAGGCAAGAACTTTGGTGGATGTAGCGTTATACCAGTTTTGCTGGTTTATCCCCAAGGAGCAAGATTTAAGAGATAAAAATGCCACTCTTGAACCCTTCCCCAAACAAAGGCTTGAGGGTAGGAGGAAAAGGGTTGATTTCCCAATGCTATTGCTGAAATCTCTGACAGTAACAGAGTATCTGGGCTGGAAGTCCTGCAGACCTATGTGACCGCTGGCTCCTTTCTTTCCTCAGAGGCTCAGGCACCCAAAAACTATTCTCTGCACTAACACCCTTAATGTTGTGGGAAAGAGGCAGGCTTTAGAACAGTCCCTTCTCCCATGGCCTGCAGCATTAAATTAGATGGTATGGTATCAGCTGGAAAATTCCTTGCAGGAGTCTCATTCATAATAATAGTTTTTAATCACAGAACCCCACAGACTGAGTCTACCATTAATACTAAATTTTAAGTGTGATGTGACATGGGAGATGATTCTTTTCTTTCTATTAGTGTTCCCTAGACTGAAAAGAGGATATTCTCTGGATGGCTGGTAAGGTCTTATTTTTACTATCTAATTTTGCTAATTTGCAATCAGCACCTGATGGTGGGGGTGTTTATGCTTTAGACTTACAATTTAGACTCTGCTGTAAGTGGAAGAGCGGAAGCCTGCTCTGCTTTTCAGGTTATTCCCTAGTTGTGAGTTGTGGTGACTTCAAAACCAGAAGAGCCTCAGCATCACTGACACCATCCTCAGTTATGGTACTGAAGGCAGCAGCGCTCCTAATCCAGGACATCTGTGAGGGGGAAGGCAGAAAGCATTTGTACCAGCTATTTTCCTTGCATGGTCCTTCAGGGAACAGGATCTGCATGCTCTATTTGACCTTGATGTACGACAAGTCAGGAACTCCCTTGCTTGAGAACCCTCCTGGAGTGAAGTGGAGGTTACAACCCCAAGCAGCTCAGTGGTATAAAAATTGAGCAGTTTTGCACAAGACTGCTGTGCAGACATTGAAATTTTTGTATTACAGAATGATCGCATATTTTTACCCTTAACTGCAACATGTATAAAAGCAGGGAGCAGAACCAGGCACAGTCTAAGTGACCAGTAACTCCTGTATGTAAAGCATGAGTAATGACTAAATGACATATTCACTGGACACAGGTAAATGAGAAAGCAGGAGCTTATCCTTGAGCCCAGCAATTAGGACAGTCTGCTGGTTCCTACTGTCAGGCAAGTAAGTGCTAATACCAGCTGGTTGTGAGTGAAATGTTAGGTGTGATCCTATTATACCTGCTCCCCTGTGTGACTTTCAGCAGGAAGACATCCTCCTCAACTGCTTGAGCTAAATAGGTGGTTTTCAGGCACAAACAACAGCAGCTCATCAGGTGTACAGAAGCTGTTGGATGTCACAAACATTTGCTTTTTAAGTGACAAAAGTGTCATCTTTATGGATCTGTTCTGGGCTTGTCTAAACTTCACAGAAGTAGCCTATTCATCACCTCAGTGTTATTTTTGGATCTAATGCGATATGCCTAACTCAAGGATTCTGGATTCTGCCTACAACAGAGCACTGCACTCGCTAACTTCAGTCTAAGTGCTAGTGAAACTACTTCTGGTGCAGTAGTTAGTCAACTTCAACTACTGCACCTCTTCCAGAATTGCAGTTTGAGCTGGTGGAGGTTTATTTCCACCCAGCTGTGCATTCCATCTGAACAGCTGGCTTTTAAGGTTCTGAACAAAAACTCCCAAACTGAGAGAAGCAAAAAAGTGAGGGGCTCTCTCCCCAGCACTTGTACCCAGAAGGAATAAATACTGGCCTCAGAAGAAATTCATGTATGTTAAAAAAAGGGCAACTCCTACATTGATAATCGGTACCTTTAAACTGAGTATAGAGTTCAAAGTGCAAAACAGAGTTGCATACACACGTGGCTGCATAAAGGAATCATCAAATGATTGTCAGTGTGACCTACTGCTGAATACACTCACAGATTCTGTCCCATATACAGCTGCTGCTTTCTGCTTTTGCCTGGAAGGGATGCAGTATCCTTGACAAGTACTCGTCCAGTTATCTTCATTTTTTTTTTTTTTTTGGCTGCTAATTTACTGTCCTCTAACTAATTTGCAACTAATACATGCTAGGATGTAGCTGTTTCTCCTTGAAGCAACTCCCTGTACCATCCAGAGTATTACGGTTAGAGTAAAATATGCTAAATTAAGCAGATGATTGTACAGGAAATAATAGGAAAAGTGAGAAGGGCTGTTATTTAGGTACAAAAAGCCCGGGATATTATAAACTGGTACTGACAGAACCATGAAGTTACATTTGAAAAGTGATTACTTCTTTCATATAGACATCTACTATTTTTGATCAAGTTCTTTAATAATCATGAAGGTTTTACCTCTGCAACATCAGCTGTGTCAAGCTGTTGTATAATCTCTCTTTAAGTATTAATGGTCCACAAACACCCATCTTTTTGATTGTTAGGAGCTGCACAAGGCAGCTTTGATTGATATGTGGGATTCAGCTACCATTAGCTCTGTATTTCTGGATTTGGCATTTCCAGTTCTGGAAGGCTCTTCTATGCATCACAAAATACTTATTAGGGAAACAAATGACTTTGGTGTGCAGGCTCCCTGGGTCCCGTATGAAGACAAGGAAGTACTGTACAGTGAACGAACAGCACTGTCAGGCTGAGCAGAGACCTGCTCTACTATGAGGGAGCATGACTTACCCCACCACGGGCTCTGAAAGGTCTCTATGTGCATCAATGCTACAAGCTTTTTAGCAAATACTAAAGAAGCAGCTTGTGGGGCTTCTACTGGCTTGGTTCCATGACCCTATTTCCCGTTCAGAGCTTTAGACACTGGTTTTGAGGTTGAGGCTTTTTCCTGAGAAGATAAATGTGGGGTCAACAATGTTGAGGGTTTCAAAGTCATAAAACCATTAATCACCAAGAAGATACCTTCTGTAGACAGGCTTGCTGCACCCCTTTATCTTCCCTAGTGCCTCCTGGATTACCTTCTTGGTGGGTAATCTAAAGAATCTGAAGCTCAGCTGGTTAAAGCAAGGGTTACTGACTTTGGCTGCAAAGAGTCAGCCTTTCAAGTTGAGGCAGAAGATGAAGTTTCATGTAGCAGTTCAACTAATTAGCAGCTTTTCCCTGCAGAACAGAGGTGCTCTCATCACCTCACTCCTCTCACACTAGCTCTCATGCTCATCCCATTACATGATAATGCAATTCAACTAATCAATTTTAGTGACTTTTTAAATAGAAGGTTAATTTTCTGCCATTCTTATGACTTGAATCAAATCACTGTGTACTTGCACTGTGTACTCCCCTCTTTGGCCGCAGCAGGCTATTAACTTGGCTCAAGGTTCCTGTGTTATTGCTTAGCCATGATGCAGTAACAACCGCTGCAGGAGTGCTACTCATTCTGCAACTAGTTAAAAAAAAACAAAAACAACAAAGTGAGCAGTGTACACTTGGAGATGACTTTGCTGCTGCAGGTGTATTTTTTGTGTATAGGCACCTCACTGGTCTCCAGAAAGGCAGTGTTCCCTTGGCTTTCGTCCATTGGGTTTAAAGGGAACTAATTGCCAAGCCACTCTAGGCATAGCCTGGAACAGGACTCAAGGACATCGCAGCTGGCACAGCACCCTGACTGCAAGCATCACTGCCAGTAAGAGGATGCAATCGCTTTTTACAGGCAAACCTGTGACAAGTGCAGATTTTTAACTGCAACTTCGACACCCAAACTGTGATCTCTTCTTTCACATTAAGGATTCTATGCTTTTTAAAGAAATTTAAAAGGAATATAAACATGATTTCTATGAAACTGACCTATTTGAAGCCTTAAGTAGACTTTAAGACAGGAGACTGCTAGAACACTGCAGTTATGCACCAAAGTTGACATCAAAACAGGGTGTTTGCCTTCTATCTGTGCTAGAAAACACACACAAATCTTAGGAAGAGCCATATGTATTATGTTTACAGTACAGGTGAAGGAAGCAAAGTGGTGAAAAGGTACCACCCATGCCATCTTCTAACAGATTCACTGCCCCTTCCCACCACACTGAATGCCTGTGATGTCATGAACCAGAGAACAGTTCATAGGTCCCAGTTGTACAAACCAAAGAAATACAGACCAATCTAAGGCACACGTTGAGGGAACTGGGCACATCTAGGCACTCAGGTTTGTTAGCTCCAGCATAAGGATTAGCCAAGTTGGTCAGACCAGAAGGTCCTTGTAACGCTTGTGTCCCATCTCTGCTGGTCACCAGGTGCTATCTGTCGCCACATGGCCATGTATGTGGAGAGTGCCTGAGACCAGAGCAGGCAGGCTGCTTCCCACTCACCCTCTGGCACTGCAGAGTTTAGCCTAGAGGAGCCACTTCAGCCTACCTTCGGGCAGCAGGTGTCCACAATTACACAGAAGCTGGCCAAGTCAGAGATGCTGAAGCGTTCATGAATGTGTTATACAGGTAACAAGAATAAAAGGCATAGTCTTTCACGTGGTTGAGCAAAGCCTTCCCAACATAACTTTCACAGTTGGCAGTGAAACATACAACACTTCAATACCATCATGGTAGCGTGCCAAAATCCTTAAGGATATTCTGACATAAGGGCAAGTTCAGTTCTTCAGTAAGCAATTATACACCAAAGGATGTTTTGCTTCCAATAGGTAAAGGGACCTCTTCATAAACTATTTTGAGATAAGGGAACTTCATAGGTAAAAACCAGTATTCCAAATTATAGAAGAGGTAAAACTGATGATTCAAGATGACACGATCAATTATTTTTAAAAGATCCACAAAAAACTCTCCAACTGTCCGATGAGGTTTGAATGGATAGTAGAAGTCTCTTATAGCTGCTGCCAATGTCTGGTTTCCTAGTGGTCCAAAAATAGATGTTTCATTTCCCAAATAAATAGGTTCTCCACTGAATAAAATTATGCTCGTATAGTTTGTTTGTATCTTCTTAAATACAGCTCCTAAGTCAGCTAGCTTCTGGTATGTTCTCAGTATAAATTTAGAGCATTCATAAGAGTCAAACCATACTGTTGATTTTTTGTCGGGACTTGCTTGAACTGTCCAGGTCTCATAGTAAATGCCAGTCTCATTGTCGTATTTTACCCATTTTGCCATTTCATTAAACATAGTTCCTATAAGAGATGAAAGTAAGTATTACAGAGACAAGGTAACAAATACATGACTCAAAATAGTTTCCATCTATTTCAAGGTTCACCTCCCTTCCCTGCAAAAGTTTACCTACAACATTACCTAACCATACAAAGACACAAGGCTTGGGTTGGAGGGAGAAGTGATATCCCACTGAATAAACTATATTTACATGTAAGTTATTTAAACTGTAATTCCTTTTTCTGCCCCATTTCCTGCTACTATGCCAGAACATCCAAACGTCAGAGAACCATGACACTTCTCATTTTGTTTTATCTGTGTAGACAAACAGGGCAGGTAGTACAATCCCGAAGAGATCCTGGCAAAGTGCTCACCAGTGCAACAGGTGTTTCTGCACTTCCTCAAGTTTTAACTAAATTCAGCAATTCAGGGCAGAAGTTTTCATGTCTCTCCACAAAAGAAACCTTAGACTGAGCCACCCTGCTTTTCTAGTTCAGCTTTGCTGGCTGAGCAGCTGCTAGGCTAAACAATATGAATTGGATGTGAAGACCAGTAAACTTAAAGACCTTGTGGGTTATTTTTTTATTTAGAACACGTTTGGAGTGTTTTGGTGATTTCGCAACTGGAATGAGGAAGACATCTTTAACTAGCTCATCCCTCCGGTAGCTCCTTTCATTTGATGCATCTGCTGCCCCAAAATAGAGCTGAAGCACAGCACTAATCTTCCTTCATTTGTTTTTCCTGTAGTCCTAGCACTGCACGTCAGCCTAGCCCTTCACGCCCTCTCTTTCCTCAGTCACAGCACAAGGTACAACCATCTATGACTCAAATCCATCTAGCACCTCACACTCACAGCATGACCAAATTTTGCAGATTCTTTTTGTGCGATACATCAGAAGACACATTCAAGACAACAGATTGCAATTGTGATGGTGTTCCAAGCCATGATCTCTCTTTAGCTGCAAGTGTTACTGCTGTGGGTACAGTAACTGTGCTTGGTAGCTGCGGAAAGATAGGCAAGACTTGCAAGCCAAGAGACTGGCAGCAGTTACCTCGCAGTTCAGGGGTGGCAGACACCGGACAGATCTGTGTCACTAACACTGCCCTGCACGCAACAGCCAGCCTCTTGCTTTAAGTCTGAATTCACTGCAATGTTGCATTTATAAAGACCAGTGAAGAGCACTGCATGCCACACATCTCCCCCCAAAACAAGATGCAAAGGTCAGACTGCTGGCTCTACTCTTCATTAGAGAGTAAACACATCTCACACTTAACTCTAAGGTAAGGCATGTGTGCAAGCTACTACCTCAGAGTAACTAAAGCTCTGCACATTCACCTTCTAGGCATTATAACTGTTCTTCAGACTTTAGAGCTTTTGGGCTTCACAGTAAACATAACAATCATTCTGTTTAGTGAAAGTGTTGGATACTTTCTTTTTTAATTGCCCATGACTTGGTTTAATAAAACAGCAAGTCATTCAATCTCTATCAAGAATGGTACTTCCTATACACTGTAGATGGGCTTGAAGCTCCCCTTTATCTTCTCTAATTCCTACCAGATTAGCTTCCTAGTGTGTATTCTGTAAGGCATTGTTATTGAAAAGGATTTGCCTCTCCTAACAAGACCAGGATGGACTTAATGAAGTTCTCGCCTTAACATCTTAAATTAAACAAAAGTATTACAGGTTAATGCATGGCTCCACGATAATCTGTTGGAAAATGCCTAGACAATCAAAAATCAGACTTTGGATATTCCTGTCCTATTTTCACAGAAGAAACATACCCCTAAATAACATTAACCTGGCCAATGGGCTTTAAAAGAAAATGAGATTGCTTCACTGTGGTCTCTGACACTGCTGACAAACAGCTCTATAGGATCTCACAAGGGCAAAGAGGGTCCAGCTGTTTCATACATTAAAGTCCTCTCCCATGAGATGGGATGCTTTTTGCCTACTCTCTGAAGGAAGTAAGTTCAGCTCATAATGCTGTCCATCTGTGCTTGCACCCAATCACCCTCTTCCACAGTACCTTTCAGATTCCTTGTCAAATTCAGACAATTCAAAACTCTCAGAGATGCTACCTTCCTAAAAGTTTCATGGAAACAGGAAGCGAGAGAGACAAGGAGGGCTGTAACAATGCCTCCACAAGGCACCAGTGTAACCTAACCTTTCTTAGGCATCAAATAATCCACACAGGCAGGAAGCATTACAAGTTCCACAACTGTATGAAAACATTTAACTTGGTATTCATACAAAAGAATCCAATGATATCAGGCATCAAAGATTTAAGTCATGAGCTACAAACTCACAGGAAAGCAGCTCCGCTTATTTAATTGCTTAAAGAACAGCCTAGAATTTCTTAGCAGCACTGGATAGATTATCTAGAGACTGAGTCCAGCAAAGCTGCTAAAGGTGGAAGCAGGCAAACATAAAGCACCACATCACGCTAGCTGTAATGTGACTCTCCACTGTGCCTTGTACGCTCTGCTAACTTCAGAGAGTAAGTGGTTTTGTTCACACAAAATGCAACTCTCCAAGTCCTCAGTGGACTTTGTTCATAAGTCATTCACTGTATTACTACAGTAATCAACCAGATTTATTTAAATGACCTTTTTATTTTAGGATTTCAGTGCTCAGTATATACCAGGAAGCTATTCTGGTGATCATCCACGTAGAGGTGTAAATCCTGGTTTTGTTCTACAACATATGACAGAGACCTATTACTGGGGACATTTGCGCAGTTTTTACGACACATAATGGGGGAGATGGAACTAGAGATTAATATTTTTTATATTTTTGAGACTATTTCTAAACATGCCTTATTTGTTTGCTCAGTAATGTACACATTTTCACCAGTTTTTCTATCTCAGCAGTCATCTGCCACTTCACAATAGAAGGTTTTGTTTTGGTGAAGCCATGTGAAAAGAGTACATAATGGTTCTGTATAAGCTGTTTTGCTATTTTTACACTCAAGAGACTCAAGTGTTTTTGTACAGCAACACCAAATGACTCTCATTTAACAACTCTTCAGTGTGCGTTGCTCAAAAAGCAGCAGCCTCATACCGCTTTCTGTATTAAAGAGAGTGCAGAGATAGTATTTCAGTTTGAAATTAGCATCAATGACTAACGTTGCGAATAACCTACAAAATATAAATTAAAAGATACCGCTTGACATGAAGAGAAGGTTGACTCTATATTTTATGATATTAGCACTATCCAAAGCATCTGAAATCTACCTGATATTGTGGTCACGAGAACTAAAGTTCCATTTTCCTTCCAGTGTGCATCATCTATTCCTTCATAAAAGCAGGCAGCTCCCTGGTTACACCAGAATGGTGCATCCATGCCAGGCCGGAGATGTGGAAATGTGCAGTTCCCAAGTTGGAAGAGCTCATACCACTCCATTGTGTAGTTTTTGCCCATTAGAGAGCTCTTGAAACCCACAGCATCGTGCATAATTTTCTGGAAAAGAAAAAAAAACACCAAAACCCCAGAACTTTAACATAAAAACAACTTCAGCTTGGCCTGTACAGAAGATGCGATGCTTGGAAGTTGTTGTGTAACAGGGTGAGAAGAGGGAAGGGGCTCCTCTAACATCTTGGATTCAGTAGCATCAATGCACAACATACTATATTGTATCACACACATACTTTTGTCACAGTCACACTGTCTCAGTGGTTGTCCATCCATCCATTGTAAATTCTGTTATTTGGAGGCAGATACTCAGTGGGAGCTCATCATCAAAACTCAAGCTTACTGTTGAATCCTTAACCTCACAGGCTTATCAAAGAAATAAAGAGCAGAACTGAGTTCCCAAAACCAGATCTTAAAAGGAATGAAATAAATATTTCTTTTAAAAGCTTTATAGTAAATACATAAATTCAGCCTTAGTTTAACAGCTGAGATAACAATATTTGAAGCTATTTCTATTTTTGACTCTGTTCTTGGTTTTGATGTTGCTATTTCATGTTCACTAGTATTTCTTTATTTGTTAGAGATCATGCTTTGAAGCTTAATTATGCTACTGCTATAGCTATAAATATTACTAAAGTTGAGATTCTTTCATATTTGCATGACTCTATGAATGGAGACTTCAATTCAATACTGATCATAACATTGAAGAAAGAACCATAAAAGGAACCAACTCCCCATGATCCACCGTTCTGACCAGATAGCCGTCCACTCGTTACAGATATCCATGTTCATGCAAATATGTAGGTTTTTAACAACAGAAAAGTTAATACATTAAGCAAGCATTTAATCTGATTTAAGGGGACAAATAAATGTATTTTCCTGATGGAGTGCTAGTGCAGGAAAAAAAGAGACACCCAAAACCTAATAGGGTGTGTATACAAAACACTCCCAATATGCAGCTCTGTGGGGGAACACATTCAAACCCACTAACAGTGCTCGTCATACCCTTTTCTTTAGCCGAGCTAAGTTCTGTAACTTTTGTTCGAAACTTACTGCTCTTTGGGTATCTTTCCTATACATAGCCTAGCTTGTGTGCTCCAATACTCTTCCATACAACCTTTCAGCTCCCATTCTTGACACCTGCTGTTAAATTCAGCTGAATTTGCCACTATAACTTTGTTAAACAAAAACATCACCTTACCAAATGTCCCAGTAGGTCTCCATATTTGAATTCCCATACTGGAGCCTGTAACCGATACACTTCAATGATATCCTCCTCTTTCATAACTGGAATGGCAGAGCCAGTGGGACAGAAGGTGTAACGAGCTTGGCAGTAAGGATCAGTTTTTGGACGGTAATTAAAGCGCCTGTGTTGAGAAAGAGAAGCACACAGAATGATAAGCACAGCTTCATGGCCAGAGTAACTGCCTCATGGCTTCCTAAGGGCTGAGCAGAAGAGGTCAAGAGTCCAGCCACCCCCAAAGACATATTCTGTGATCCAGATGCTGTAACACTTGGAGTACACACGTTTGTAAGGCTACTGAGGTGCATCTCTGCAGAAACAGGACTTAAGGACTTACGACTCATGAATGCAAGTCACACTGTACACAGTACAGATAGTGAAGGAGTGGAAACGATGCAGATTACAAAAGGTGACTTGTACTCACAAAATCAGAGACACACAGATGCTGGGTAGAGGACAGTTTGAGACGTGCCTCAAAACATTCTCCTAACAGTTTGTCTACACAGGGATTGACCAGTTTGCTCTGGGAAACTATTCTACACTAAGAGCTCCCCAGATGGAGCTATTTTTACTCTAGAATATTGCCAATATCAGAAATATTCTATTCCTCTATGCTAGAGGCCTAAGAACCTAGCTAGGATCACTGTCTTCATTCATCATTCCTATTAAAACTCAAAAACTGAAGACCGAATCCGCTTACATACCACACTACATACGAACAGCAAAAAACCTTTCTGACAAGTCTTCCTTTCCCAATTTCCTTCAGATTCACTCCCTGTATTTCACTTAAAACAAGGTTCCTATATTCCTGTTACCAAGACAGATTTGGCTACACAGGTTGCCCAGAGCACAGCCTGAAAGTCTAACACACTCAGTTGCCGAGGACTACTGAATGGCACAAATACCCCAGCCATGAGATGACTCAAGGACACAGGACTTCCTGAGCCATAGTCCAGTAGCCCTGCTGAGACACAGCTGATTTTCCCTGTGGACTTCTTCTCTAAGCTTGCTGGGTACTTCAGCATGTCTTCCTTTATTTTGTCCAGGGTAAAAAAAGAATAAAAAAGAAAGAAAGAAAGAGAGAGAGAGAAAAAAAACAACAACCAAAGACTTATACCAGACACACATTTAAGTCCTGTTTCTAAACCGCGCACCCAACATTTTCAATTTCCCCTCCCACTACACCTTGTGTCTGACAAGAAGGTAACAAGCATGTTAAGAAGCATTAAAATACCACATTTCTGAGTGTCTTACACTGATAGGCTCATACTCCAATTTTGACCATCCCAAGACCCAGCCTTGCAACTACTGAACTTGCTGGAAAACCCGAATGCCTCCTGACTGCAAGATCTGCGCCTTCTGGCATCACCTGATACAAATTTAACTGATAGGAATGACGCAACAGGATTTCAAAACTTCAGGCGTGCATTAGATAGCAGCTAAACTATAATTCCTCCCTTTACAAACAGGAAGCCCACACAAAATACACATGCAAGCGTAGCCCTTCTCCTGAAGAGGGTTATTTCCTCAGCATAACCAAAGCCGTAGCAACTCGCTTCAGCAGAATGCGGAACATGCACTGTTCTGCTTTCCCCAACACCACCAGGTCTCCTCCTGGAGCTAAGACAGCTCCAGAGCCACGAACGGGATTTTATACCATTTCACTTATCATGAACCAAAGTACGAAGCAAACTTAAATTTTAAAAATAAAATAAATCGTAGCCAGGCTTCCTCATCACAACTTTTTGCTAGAACAGGAATGAAAGGACCATCTTCAAAGCAAGGGCTGCCGTTCCCGGGGGCAGCAATCCCGCTGCCGCCAGAGCCAGCGCAGCTCTAGGCCAGGGATGGGGCACCCGTTCCCCTACGCTTGTGAGCTGAACACACCACGTACCGTATAAACGACAAACACCCCCGTGATTAAAAAAGGGGAAACCACTCGTGGCCTTGTTAGTCTAAAACTTAAACAAACAAACGGAAAGCTGGCCGCCCGAGGAGACGGGCGGCTAGGCGCAGGCAGCCGGGCCGGCCGACCGGGCGACGGTGCCGAGGGGCCGCGGGGACGCGCCTCTCTCCCCCGCTCCGGCCGCCGGGCCCCCGCTGCCTCACTCACCTGTAGGGCACCGGCCACCGCCGCTGCGGGGAGCGGAGCTCCCCCGAGAAACACGGCCCCCAAGCCGCCGCCAGCAGCAGCAAAGGCAGAAGCGGCCGCCGGTAGTGGCAGGCGGCGCCCATGGCGGCGCGGCCTGCGGGGCTGCGAGCCGGGCCCCGGTGCTGCGGCCGTGCGGGCGGGCGGGCAGGAGAAGCGGCGGGGCTGAGGCGGGCTGGGCGGGAAGGAGGCCGCCCCTGCGCCCGCCCACAGGGCCCGGGGCGGCCGGCGGTGCCCGACGAGGGCCCCCGCTGGAGGGCGTGAGGCGGGCAGCGAGCTACATGCGGAGTCCTGAGCAAACGCGGGTTTTTCGTCCTCCTCCTGAGGAAAACCACCCGTGTGGTGAATCGTCCCTTAAAGACGTCACTTGACTGAACTACGGTTTCAGTTTTCTGGAGACTCGGACAGCTACGCATTCTTTTAATGTAGCCTAAGTCCTCGTCAGCAGCCCGGTATGCTGTTTCAAGCATTGCTTCAGAGCCACTTTAAAACGCACATCCAATGCCCATCCTTATGACCAGAATCCACCGAGAGGGATGACTTCTGGGTCTGGACCCGGCAGGATGAGGTGAGGCCTCACCACATGGCAGAAGGGCTTCTGCTGTGGTAAACCACATAGCCCTGAGCCTCTTCTGGCTGCCCACAAGTCTTGTCTGAAGCCTTTCAGTGCTTCAAGCTAAGTTCGTGTACCCATCACCCATTTCAGAACACTTACTCAGGTTGTAACAACTTACATTGCAGGGATTATAGGGCAGTTTATTCTCTCATTTTTACGACAATAGCAAGAACTACCTTTAAGATGAACTCTGGCTAAGAGAAACAGAGGACAGGTTGGCCAGCAGGATCCCTGCAGCAAACGCAGCTTTTTCTAGCTCTGTAGAGTTCAAAACCGGCTATGCTGGCGTCAGAGTCCAGGAGGCTAAGTTTGGTAGTTGGCATCAGCAGTGAAAGCGCTGGTGTGTGCTGTTCAGTGGGTAAATAACTGTGCTGTGGACTTTTGACTATCGGGAGCCAAATACCCCTGCTCATTGCATACAAGCCCCTAAAGAACAACCAGTTCTCTAGTCAGCACTATGCTAGGCTATACCCAAACAAAACGAGGCGGAAAACCCTGCATCCTACATAAAAATGCAGGATAGGCTGCTGAATATCAGTTTCAGTAATGTTGGAGGTACTAAAGGTGTTCAGAAAACCATAAGATGGCTCAGCTATTAAAATATTTAATTTCAGCAACATTTCTGTCTCTCACTTCATTGCTCTCTGATTCTATACTGCTTATCTTTAAAATCCATGCCATTCAGCACAATACATTAATTTCATGCGTGTATACATAATCTATACACACCTATATTTCCGTATTTCATTTTAATCTCATGCACGTTGTGTCTGCTTTAAAGTAAAGCTCTGGTTTTGTTCTTTATAAAATAAAGTGTCCTATTACCCATATGTGTTTCCGAGCTTGAGTGTAGTACAAGATGCCAGCTCTTTCATCTGTTCAAAAAGGTATGTGTTTGTATGGAATATAGCCGTAATTCCTAGTTTCAGATATTTTGATGTGTAAATCAGGAAGTGCTTTATGAAATACGGGAAGCATAATTTATCCCTTCTATGAAACCAGGATGCAGGGAAGTGAAATGACATAATTAAGGTGCTGTAACTGCTTGTTAGTCAAACTAGAAATACAGTATGAACTGGTTCTTAGTCCTGGCTCTATTAAGTCTCCATTCAGGCACAGCTGTGGTTGCTGAAGGTGCCAGGTCAAATGACTAAGATGGCAAAGCTGTTTTTTGGCAGGGGGGAATTCATTTTAGTAGCACTTTTGTATCTTACTTCATTGCATCCTGTAGGAGTCTCTTGCAGCACAGTACTGTTTTTTCTTCTCATTGGACCTAAGTTATGTTGTGAACCATATTTTAACATAGAAAATAAATGACTAATAAATTTGTGAATAAAAATACTTGAGCTAAAAAGCTCACGTCAGCAATTTCTGAGTCAGCAGATGTCTCGTTTATTATCCAGAAACATGTCAAAGTGCCCTTTATAAACCCACAGAGCTGATCTGTATCTTTGTCCACTAGCAGGCTTAGAGGACAGATTGAGACTGGCTACAAAGATCAGCTTCTGGAGTTGAAAGGATTCCTAAATTTTTCTCATTTCCCAGAGTATTTTCTTTTGATTAGTGAAAACCAAAACATTTTCCTGAAACAATGAAGAAGACTCTTGGCAATTTCCCATTATAAAACAGTACCTTCTCCATCTCTGCCCTTGACAGCGACAGGATGGAAGGAACAGAGAGAAAGGGGAAAATAAACCCTGCTGCTGCAGCCAAAAGTTGTGGGTTTGAACAGCTAGTTTTGTTTTGAACATCTACATAAGTCATCACACCGTAATAGTCACAGCAAAGAGGCTGTTGAACCTGAAGTAACAGCTCTTATCTCACAAAAATGAGCTTCTCTGGATGGCGCTTACATCTTCAGGTGCACATCTGCCAGCCTATATACTGGCAATATGCCACTCCGTAAGAAATTTACAGTTATATATGAAACACAGTAGACAAAACTACATAACTGGCAGTTTTGCTGCTCACAGGGCTTTTTTATACTCACGCTGGCATATGTTAGCTATTGAGACAGCTGGATGCACACTGAAAAATACAAATGTTACCTGAACTCATATTGAAGCCAGACATCTTGAGAAAAGAGCCTCCGCACCTATACTCTGCTACATAGCCTGAAATGCAATCTCAACTCTCTGTTGGGGTAGGAGAAAGTCAGATGCAATGTCTTTTTTAGAAGAAAGGAGAATGGCTGGGCTTTGTGACTGTGTAAGATAGAGCTAAGGGTTCCCCTCAGGTCCTCCTCAACCCTGAGAGCTAGGATGAGGACTGTGCTCAGGACAGATGTGCAGTTCAGTGGGCATTTGGGACTGCAGGGCAGCCCCTGATTTGTCTGGCAGCTTAGGGGGCAAGTGAGGGAAATTATTTCTTTCCAAGCTGGAATTCCAGAGGGGCTCTGCTGAAGCCTGAGAGATAGGATGAGGGCTGGGATAAGGATGCAGATGAAGTTCATCACGAGTTTTAAGCTAAGAGTGACTCTCTGAGATCTGCTGCAGGGTAGGGATAAGTGAATTGATGAGTCAACTGGATGCAGTCTGTGAAATACAGAGAGCTACCCAAGTCAAACTGAAGCTAATCTGAGAATCTGTTGTTAGGCAACTAAGGCCCTTCAGAGCAGGATTTCCACTAGAGAAAATATCTTTCTCAAATCCTGAGCAGTAGGAAAATGGCTGGGGTCCAGGACAGAGCTGCAATTCAACCAGTTGAAGCCTGAAGGGGACAGTATGCCAAAGCCCAGGGCACACTTACCCCTTCAGGGTGTGTAGCTGGTTTCTCAAGGTCTGATAAGAACTGTTGTGAAGAAAGCCAGAAATGGCTCCTGCCTAGGCTCTCCCAAACAGGTCTGCTGAGACACCTCAGCAGGGGCTCCCTGCTCCTTTCCTGGGCAGCTGCTTTTAAGCTGAGGCTCTTGCCTCCCACCTGAGTTACACTGCAGCCACGCCTGGGCCCAGCCCCGTACCCCATTGATGCAGACCTCAACCCACACATCTGTCATTCCAGCTTGACCTTGGATCTGCTCCATCACCATGGACTTGCCTCGTGATCGGACTCTTGGGGGAACGTCACTGCTACCACCAGAGCTGCCCTGCTCGCCTTGCTCAAGGAGGGTGGGACTGGGCCAGGGTGCTGGGACACTGGCCTCCACTTGCTCTGTTATTGTGCTCAGCTCCCCTTGGGGACCATCCAACCCTCGCTGTTCTCTGGCACCCTAACTCTGATGCTGCCACACAGCAGAGCAGTGAATTCTCTTCCCCACTCCAAATACACGTTTATCTGAAGTCAGATAACACCTTTTGTCAGTTATGCTAGCTCTAGGGGTGTCAGGGAGCAGCAGGAGTAGGCTGCTTTGCAAGGGAGGACGAGCCAGGAGCAGAGGTGACCACAGTGCAAGCAAGGGCAGTGACCTCAATGACCACAGTGCAGTCCTGAAGTTTTCAGAAATGAATGGGAACAGGTATGTAGTAGTGGCTGGATCCAGCAACAGCCCCGGACACAGCAAAGTAGAGTCAAGCCCAGGACTACCTATAATATGTGTCCCAGGTCCATCCAGGAGGCAGGACTGAAGATGACGCTACCTGCAGCACAGGTTCATGGTCTGTGCAAGAAGACCAGCCTGTATGTCAGGACAACAGGAAACAGGACTGGACATGCATACCTACAGCATAGCTCAGGTCATGTCTCCATGTCCAGGCCTAAGTTCACATGTTGCCCATGGGTTTGTGGCCAGAGGGTGTGTGGGTGGAGGCCACAGCTGAGGCTGGCCAGGTGAATTACAGGGCTACTAGTGCACTCAGGGCTCTGACAGCAGCTTCTTCTCCCATCAAGGTGTGTCCTCTCACCTTGCAAAGATCTGGCTTCAGAAGTGTACCCCTTGTGAAACGGTCTTGTCGCTACTTGCTGTTGTGGGCCCAGGCCAAGGAAGAGTCATCACAGGGCTACTTCAGGGTGATACAGAGCCAGGGCAAGAACATGTCGTGAGCTGGGATGAAAACATGGACATAAGACAGACACAGAGGACCACGACAAGGTCACAAAGCCAAGGCAGGGACATGGCATGAGCAAGTTGGAGCTAGACCATGGAACAGAGCCAGGGCAGTTATGAAGCTGGCACAGAGATGTGACATGGGGGACCTGAAGTGGGACGGGAATATCAAATCCCAATCAAGTCCAAGGTCCATCCAAGAAAAACGGCTACCTATAATGTGAGTCTGAGGTCCACTCAAGAGACAGGGCCAGAAACAAGACTGGAGATGAGGTTACTGACAATTCAGGTCCGTGGTCCATCCAGGAAGACTAGCCAGTAAGTCAGAACAGAAAGGAGCACGGAATTCCAGCTCTGAAGGTGCTCAGTTCCCTAGCTCTAATATTAACCATGGCCCTAACACACAGGAGTTTGGGACTCCACTCCAAACGTATCTCCAAACGTGCATTGAACTTAAACTCCTTCCAGACAGCAGCCTCTTCCTAGCTCTCAAGCATGAGGAGGACTCCAGTGGGATTCCAGCTCTGGAGACTCTCAGTTCCCCAATCTCCATACCACCACCCACCCCCACCCCCTCCCCCCCAATCCTCCTGCAGCTGAGCCTAAGGTGTCCCATGCCAGTAAGTATGTTGAACTGCCACTCCACTCTCAACAAACATCTCTGGGTTGAGATGGCTCCGCTGGAATTTCCCTATGGTCCTACTCAGCCTGGAAGGTAAGGTGAGGGTTTGGTGCTGTACAGAGCTCTGACTCTAGGGTTTTGAGCTGAGAGGGATCTCCCAGTATATGACTGTAGATTAGGTGGTCAGGCAATCGAGGGCTTTCTAAGCTGGAGCTGCGCTGCAGTCCTGATAAATCCTGAGAGGCAGAGTGTGGACTGTGGTAGAGACCAAGCTGTAGCTCTACATTCATTTGGAGCAAACTTTGCTCAGCAGACAGCATCTGCCCTTAAGCAGGGAGTTTCCCTATCTTGGCCCTTTCCTGTTCAAGTATCTCCCTACCCATCATTTCACAGAGAATCCTGACCTCTCAGTGTATCACTGAAAGCATTTTACTACAGAAAGAGACTTTGCTTTCATATACCATTTTTGTTCTGCCCAGTCTATGCACTGTCATGTCCCCTTCAGAACCCCCATACTCCAAATTTTTGGAAGACACCCATTTTTCTGCAAGATCCAGCTTTTCAGCCCTCTGGTCCAGTAAAATTGCAGGTTTTCATTATTAAGCCCAAGTTTCTTATAAGAGAAGCAGCTCATGAAAAATAAAGGACCGAGAGCTGAGAGATCTTGCTAAAATTAAATGCAACTTGTTGCCAGTATGGCGTTTGTGTGCACAGTTGTAAGGAGGAGACTAGAGGCGAATGTCTGCCTTGGCCCAAACGAGCCCTTTGGTTCCCTAGGGCAATGCCTTAATGACTAACCTGGGAGCAGGTGAAAGAAGAAAGGTTGGTTTTCCAAAGAAACTCTTGTTTTTCCTGGTAAAATGGAGCCGCTCCCTAGAACACAATATGAGGTTAAGGGAGCCAAAAGGGGTACATGGGTCTGATGAGTAAGGATATCACTGAAACAAACAGCATCAGGACCCAGCAATACTGCCGGCCTCTACCCAAACTCCACTTTTTTTGGCTTTCAAAGCAGTATATTTATCACACCTATGTGTAGAACGAACCAACCTCACACGTACACCGCTGAGCCTCTGCGAGGTCCTACTGGAAGCAGAGTAACTTTCAGACGTGCTACGGGAACGCAGAGGCGTAACAGCATTGCGAGGGTCACCGCGCAGCACCTTCCCTGCCTTGCCGCTCCGCTGCTGCGAGCAGGCCCGAAGCTGCAAAATGGAGGCCGCGCCGACTCCCAGCACGCAGGCGCAGCAGCAGCAGCAGCAGCAGCCGCGGCCCGGGGTCGCCGGCTTGAGCAGCCTCTGTCCGGGCCTGAGGGGCGGGCGGGCGGCCGCCATGGGCAAACGGGTGGCCCTGGTTCTCGCCGGCTGCGGCGTCTTCGATGGCAGCGAGATTCACGAGGCCTCGGCAGCGCTGGTGCACCTCAGCCGCGGCGGCGCGGAGGTAGGGGGGCGGCGGAGCCGTGCTCGCCGGCACTCCCGCGGGGTGTGTGCGGAGCCGGCTGTGACAGGCTCCCCGGGGGCGGGGAGGAGGAGGAGGCATGTCTCCCCCGTGGCTTTGAGCCCCTCAGCAGCCGAGGGACCCCCTGTGCCGGGGCAGGCCATGCTGCGGCTCGGGCTGTTTGCGGGATAGGAGCCTCTCCCGCCTCACGGCGGTCTTTTCCCCGCCGCTGCGCACTACCAAGCCTGCTCCTAACCTCTCTCCTCCCTACCTTTTCCCTCCCGTCCTGTTTCACCTCCCTCCCCAGCGGTGCGAATGTCTCCCTGACAGGAGCAGCGGCCGCGGGCAGGCGGCTGAACCGGGGAGCGAGGAGCGGCGGGAGGCCTTGCCCTGCTCCTGAAGACGGGACCCGGATAAAATTCCTGATCGGCTTTCCCATCACTTTTGCAGAAGTCGGGCGCTCGCCCTCGCTCGGGTTCGCCTGCTCGTTTTCTGCCAGCTGTTCCTGGGCTTTTTTGGTAACCGGGGTTCCACGGAGAAGCCTGGAATGGGATGTGGTGTGCTTTGGTCCCATCCGTGGCTTCAGATGGCGGAAGGTGGTCGGTCACTTTCTGTCTGTGTGTAGCTGCGCTCAGGTGTCTGATGGTAACAGCAGCACCCCACGTTTACCACAAAATTGTCTTCTCTAAAATTAACTAAAGCGGCGAACGCTGAGAAGTCTGCAAAGCAAGCATCAAAACAGATACGTGAAAACAGCTCCTGCAGTACACCTTTCACAGAACTTTACAGTTTTGATGCAACTTTCCCCTTTTGTGCCTAATCAGAATATGTTCTTCCATTTTTTGCTTTTCCTTCCTGCTACCAGTCTTGTAGGAAAGTGAGTAACTCTAATGTCTGCACTAGAAATGCTTCTAAAGTTTGCATCTTTATGTTTTAAACTTTTTTTTCTAAAACTCTTTTTTAGCACTCCGATACCATAACAGTTAAGAGCAGCCTTTCTGTGGAATCAGCTGTGTGTCCAGTCAGGCTGCCGGTATAAATTGTGGTGCTCTCTTTGTCCTTGGGGTTATCTGCAGAGGGAAGGCAGGCCCTGGCAAAATCAGTAAGTTCAATGTTGGCGTAAGAGTGGACTCCTGTCAAAAACCTGCAGGAATAGGATAGGGAGGATGGCCAGGTTTACCCATCCTAATATGTCACCTGTCACTTTAGGTATTTAATGTGATAGATCCATCCTGTGGAATCCACTTCTCTTGGATAAGAGACTTCAGGAACAAAAACTGTGTTGATTAAATGTTCTTTATTGTGATCAATATGTATGAGTTCTGTTTATGTTCACAAAATGGCTTCATCCCTATATTCTAGGTGAAGATATTTGCCCCTGATATTGAGCAAAGGGATGTAGTCAATCACCTAAAAGGAAGTCCAACAGAAGAGAAGAGAAATGTGTTAGTTGAAAGTGCCAGACTGGCAAGAGGAAACATTCAGGATTTAGCTGAACTGAAAGCTAGTGAATTTGATGCGGTCATTTTCCCTGGTAGGTGCTTTTAAAAGAAAATAAATTGTGGTTTTTCAATTGTAAATAACTGCTTTGCCTCTGCAACTTTTTTATTTTTAAATCCGTTTAGAAAATAAATCATACTTTTGAATTTGTGAGGTGTGTGGGTTTTCTCTTTCTTTTTACTTATTTTCTTTTGAGGACGAGAAAATGTTTCAGCAAGCTCTCATGGGCTGGCAAGTCATCTCAGTTTATTTATTAATTTATAGTTCATTAATTTTAAATGCCAGGGTGTTCTTTTGGTGTTAGGTCATACATTGCACTGTTCCTTCTTTCTTAAGATTGTGAAAACTTTAGTACCTACTTGTGGACAAGAACACTGAACAGAGTAAAAAAGCAAGGCCAGAACTTGACATTACATGGTAGTGCCTTATTTTTAGGGCCTCTGAAATTGTTGGCAGAATAGTAGGTTGCCAAGTAGACTATATTCCCTGTCAGATGTGAGTACATTTTGTTTTAATTATGTATCTGGTCTGCTGCTGATCAAGTTATACTAAACATGTTTATGGATAATTTTTTATTTATAGACCACAGAATTGCCTTTCAGACAGAAGTAATTATAATCACTTTAGAAATGAAGAAACCAAAGCATCACGAGGAAATTAGGACTTGCTGAAGATCACTTTCCAGAATATTCATAGTACTGTTAAATATTGCCTTCACAACTGTGCCTAAGCGTTAATTTTGAAGTTGTTACACTCTCTTCTGTTGTAAGGCCAGCAGAGGGAGTGGGTGTGTAACGCAGAGAAACATACTTCCAACGCTAAAATGAGTCGATGACATCAGGGCTGATCAGGGAGTAGAGGCTAGCAAGTATTTTCGTTATTAATTTCATGCTGTTATAACCTAGGCTCAGGAGGGTTGCTGTAATAACTGTTAGAGGGAAAAAAACCCTATTAAGTTTGGAAATGAAAATCTTACCTCAGAGATTTCAGATAACACTCAAAAGCGAGCAAAGAGTAAAAGGAAAAATATTATTCATTGAAGTACTTGTGGAAATTTCTGTTTGTTTATTGTAGAGAAGTTGATGTTGCACACATTCTGTAAGGAATCAAATATAATGGATGGTTACACTTACTAGTAACCTTCTTTCTTTGATTATTCTGATGGTTATAAATCCAGTAAATGAAGGTGCTGTAAAATATAATCTGCTAGTACAATTAAATGAAGATTAAATGCAAGTAAATGATTGTTATAACTAATTTCTAGAAAGACAAATCCAGCATTATTTTTAATAGGAAATTATGTTATTATTCACAACTGGTATGTCTCAGAATATCATTTTATCATTTCCTTTTTATGTAATATCCATTTTGTCTTTATTGTGTTAACTTTTTTTTTTTAAAATCCAAAAATAATTCTAGGGGAGGAAAAAAGCTCTCTTATATTTGCTTAAATATTGAACTAAAACTCAAGAGTGAATTATGGTAGAGGGTCAAATCACTGTTTGCATTACTCTTGTGAATTGCACTCTTCTACTTTTAACTATCATTGGTCTTTCTTCTGATTTCTGTCTTGCTTATTGAGGGGTACATATCAGATGTTGCAGCTTTTCCAGTGACTAGCAAATGAATGTGAGGTTTCCTATTTGTCTATTTGTTGCTCATTGAAGCAAGATTAAGCTTTCTGGCCTATGTAACATATGTGGTATAAAAACTGTGCAGTTAAACTTTTAACATTGTAAACCCATCATGTTTCATGTGCTGAAGGCTTTCAGTATAGTAACTTAATGGTCCTATATATGCCAATCGTATGTTGTAAAAAAGGAGAACGTCAGTCTGGTATTGAATTTAAAGGCTTTTAGCAGTGTCTTACATTTGAGCTCTTGGGGTTTTGGTTTGGGTTTTTTTAGGTGGTTTTGGTGTAGCAAAGAACCTCTGTTCCTGGGCTGTAGATGGCAAGAACTGTACTGTCAATGAGCACGTGAACTCCACACTCCAAGCTTTCCACAGTGCTAAAAAGCCCATTGGTTTGTGCTGTATATCGCCAGTTCTGGCAGCTAAAGTCTTTCCTGGTTGTGAGGTCACGGTTGGCCAAGATAAAAACATAGATGGAAGGTAAGAAGAAAATGGATGGAGATAATTTACATGGGAATTAGGATTGGGAAATGGCCAGTCTTCTGTGCAAAAGTCTGAGGTCTCTGGTGCCAGTAAACCTTGGGTAACTTATTAGTGATATTTTTCACGTATTTCAAATTTTCACTTGCATAATAGTAGTAGGCACAGAACTCTGACGTACTGTGACAGAACTGATGTACTGTGGCTCTGCATTTAAGACCTTGTTTTCAAAGATATCAAATCACTTGTTGTGTCCATAGGGGATGGAACAACCTGATAGTGGCAGTCTGTTTGACTCCCTTGTCATCATCAACTGAAGAGTCACTTAAATATTATTGTAGTTCTCTCATTCAAGTTATGTTGGCAGAACTTTATGGCTGTATCATCTCTTTATGTTAATTACAGTCTTTTTATTTACAGATTTCCTGATGCTGAAACGGCATCTGCTATAGCAGAGCTTGGATGTAAGCACATTTGCAAAAATGTAAATGAATCCCATGTGGATAATGTCAATAAAATAGTTACTACCTGTGCTTTCATGTGCAAGGCTCCTCTGCATGAAATCTTTGATGGTATCGGAACAATGGTACAAGAAGTCCTGAAACTTGCCTGACTGGAAGCATACAGACTTCTGCAAGGAAATCAATTTAGCTAAGCATAAGTATTTAGCTTCCTTTGATTGTATTAATAAAATAATGCAACTACTAAACTTTACAGTTCGTGGTTGGTTTGTTGGTTTGTTTTTTTTTTAAATCTATAATACATCAAGTGCTTACTGCTAAGTTTATCTTACTTATTTCTCTTGAAATAGAAAGCATGCGTTGAAGGTTGTTGTGGTGGTGATGGGGGTTTTCCCCCTTTTTTTTTTCCTCATGAATCTGAATGTATTCAGTCTTGATAAGATAATGTAGAATCTCTCCATGTCCAATGGGGTTTTATCACATCACTAATGGTTATCAGTAACTCACATTTGGTGTTACCCATCTGTCATTACAGATGAAATAGCTGTAAATGAGTCTGTATACCTTCAGTATAGGTGAGTAATTAAATTCTACTTTCTATTCGGAAGGGAAAAAGAAAAGAATGTGGTTATTGGGGTTTTTTTTCTTCCCTTGCAATTCTTTAAGCAAGTATAACTAATAGACCTCCAAAATCTTTGCAGACCCCCCTAGATAAACTGACTTTACAAACAAAGAGTCAGAGGCTTAAGTACAAATGAATACATTGCATGTGGAAAACACACAAGTTTTGCTCTAATAAATGAAATAATTTGACGTTTAGTTAGTAAAATGAATTAGCTTTATTTTGTGATTTTTTTGCATACAGAGTTTAGTGCCCTAAGGAAGGTACATCCTATATATATTAGAACATGTGCTTTGATCTTGCAAATGTGAGCAAAGGTCGTCAGCCCACCTTAGAAGCACAATCTGGCAAGGCTTTGTACTCCTGCAGGAGCTAAAAATTCCCAGAATTCATTATCAAGGCAAGTTGATTGTCACTGGGGACACTCGATTGTCTCAGCGTAAGAAGCATTCTGATGCTCACAGGTGTCTGTCACTCATAAGAAGTGTACTGTAGCCCATGCTTTGCAGTGCCTGAAGTAATCTAAACTGTCATCACTAGTTAGTGCTAATCATGTCTTGCTGAGTGAGCACCTTGTAACTGGAGCAGGAGTACAGCAGGTACAAACCTATACCACAGAGCAGCCAAAAATGGAACTGGGAAATAACGCTTTTATGACAAGGTGTGTTGAGTTGTCCCTCTTGCTCAGCAGCTGGTG
This sequence comes from Buteo buteo, assembly GCF_964188355.1. Taxonomy (NCBI): domain Eukaryota; kingdom Metazoa; phylum Chordata; class Aves; order Accipitriformes; family Accipitridae; genus Buteo; species Buteo buteo. Next base: position 16,648,480 of record NC_134184.1, read on the forward strand.
AGATCAGGAGGGGCACTAACCTTTACCTCATCGATGCCAGACCAATCATTACAGCAAAGCCTGACATGTTGCAGAGTAGCAAGTGCTACTAGGCTGTATATGTGCTGTGTTTATTTTAGCACAAACATCAAAGCTCAGAGGTAACATGTGGCCTCTTCAAGGAGGCTTTAGAGCTAAATCTACAGAACTAAATATATAAAGGTTTTTATTACTGTCCTTCTCACAGTGATGTTTCTCATGGGCACTGCATTTCCATACTCCTCCAGAATTTGGATTTCCTTTATGGAGTTATTTAGCAGAAGCAGAACATTCAGCCAACTTTTGGCAGGAGATCCGGGAAATTTTTGTGTTGGGCACAAGCAGTGCTCTGCCTCTAGAGATATAAAGATAATTGAAGTTGACTGCCAGCAGAGGATCTTCTGGTCAGCCTGATGGAGCTGTGCACACAATTGCTAAATTATATACCTGGTCTAAAACCACAATATTGGACTGAGCATGGCTCTTGTGTTACAGGAGTCCTATTAAAAAGTGCTTGAGTCACTAAATAAGAATTTGTCCTGAATTTTGCGTTTGCTTTGTGAACAGCATCTAGCTGTCGGTTGGAACATTCAAAGGAAGCGTAGCTTCTCCGAAAGCGGTCTATCTGACTGTCCTGATAAAAATGTACTTAATACAGAACAGTCATCTACTTTTTCTAGGTTGTACACGGTCTCTAGAATGCCTTCTGTGGCTTCTGCAGGCAGGACGCTGGAGGCATTGGACTGAAACTTTTTTTCCAAGTCCTCCTTTTTCAGAGGTTTCCTCCAGTGTCCGTAGAATGTATCGCAGCGGTGGCTGATTGGGTTGCCATCCCGAAGTGTGACACTCACTTCGCAGTAAAGACTCTCAAAGCTAGGTGTGTTATCAGGAGGGTGCTCCAGCTGTGTTTTGCCGAGGAGCTCCTGCAAGGCTGGCCGGTGAATGTTCTCACTGGTGAAGGACTGGACCGACATGCTGCCATCCAGCAAAGCAGAGCATGCGACAAACTGGAAGGAGTGTCGAGCTTCGTGCTCTGAGGTAGGCCTGGGTCTGTTCACATATTTGACTTCTGGGACTTTGAGAATGACTTTCTCAATTTTATCAAGGGGGAGAAAGTTGTCACTGCTCTCTACAAGCTTCCTCCTAACAGAAGATGCTGCATCAGCCACCCAGTGTGTTCCAAGATGAGCAGGAAAGCGTTTGATGGCCACGTCTTGTTGGTCCAACAGCCAGGGATAGGACTGCAAGGTTGGCAGAGCCTGTGGGTTGTAATCTGTATAAAAGGCACCTATCCCTGACTCCATGTCCAAGATCTGTTTGTTTCCTTGAAGGCCCTGTGATGCTAAGCAAGCTGCTTCCAGTCCATGCTTGGCAGCATTGCCAACATGGAGGGGCTTTGTTTGGGTTGCTGCGTTAGCCAGTGGGGCACCTGCATAGGAGGCAGCAATAGCCAAGGCGTTTTTACATTTCAGCTGGTTGAGAGCTAGCAGTTTAGCACAAGCTGCGGCACTCCCCATCGTACCAACCACAGTCGGTGGGTGAAACCTGGGAAAACAAAATCTCCTCATTACAATATTTCAAAAAGTCATCTGAATTCACTATATACACAAGCTCAAATTTCCTTTCACTGCTGTGGAGGATGGATTGGACCTTAAAGAAACATACATGCAGAATTCACATGTGATCATAATGGAAAAAGTTATCATTTTTCACCAGGAACAAGTTAAACTGGAGTAGTACCACTTACAGCAGGTCTTCCCCAGAAAGCAATTGAAACATTAGAACTGCTCATAGTTCAAGGCATACTGAACAGAATAATGCCAAAAGTGTCACAGTTTATAGTCATCTATAAATTATCTGTAAATAATTTATAGTCATCTATAAATTATACATATTGGAGGAGGCAAGTTTTATTATTCTGAACTAGTTTTGCAAAACTGGAAGAAGGAACACACAGAAAAATAGAAAGAAGACATCTAGTCCCTCGCATACTTCAAGGCTTTCCCCTAAGCACAGCCCATCTTGGGCTCTGCTCTGAGGCCAGCAGCGGTCACTCCTTTCTGCTGAGAGCAAACCACTGTTTGCAAGTGAGGCATGATCGTATGTATCCAGGAGAGCCTGAGACCTCTGCTCTTAAACATTGCCCTTCTGCTGCTGTTTTTAATTAATAGTGAGATCATCACCTCCTTGTAAACTGATCGATGCTCTCAAAAAGAGATCTATCAGCTAAGCCATAAGGAGTCATGTAAGTGCATTTATGTTTAAGATGAACCTTTCCTAAATTTCCAGACAAATGATACAGGAAATATGATTAACTGTGCCATTTGTATTTTAACTGGCATTTAATTAAGTATACTAACACCAAGAAAAGAATCCTTCCACTCAAAGCATTTCTATGTACCTTTTTGGAATATTCCTGGCTTCGCTGGAGAAGCGCAGCAGCCTGCCTTGCACTTCAATTCCCACATTGAAAGCTAAGAGCAGATCGAGACCTGAGATTTTTTTCTTCTGAGGAAAGGCCTCTGAGAGTGCAATCACGGCGGGGAGCACAGCCCCAGATGGGTGTGTGGCTGGATGCCATGTGTCGTCAAAATCCATTGAGTGCACCTAATGGAAAGAGAAGCCTTGACTTGTCATCAGAAATAAAATCTGACTAGGCAAGATTGGCTCAGTCAAATGAAACTACGGTAACTGGTATAAAAAAGGACTGAAGAACTAGATTTTCCTTAGAAAACAAAACTTCAAAATTCTTTCTTTTAAGACCTTGTCATGGTTTAACCCCAGCCAGCAACCAAGCATTACGCAGCCACTCACTCACTTCCCACCCATCCAGTGGGATGGGGGAGAGAATCGGGGAAAAAAAGGTAAAATTTGTGCATGGAGATAAGGACAGTTTAATAGGACAGAAAGGAAGAAAATAATGATGATGATGATGATGATAATAATAATAATATGATCATAATAATAAAAAATAATTGGAATATACAAAACAAGTGATACACAATGCAATTGCTCACCACTCGCTGATCGATGGTTAGTTCCCAAGCAGTCATCCCCTTCTAGGTCAACTGCCCCAGTTTATATACTGGGCATGACATCACACGGTATAGAACATTCCTTTGGCCAGTTTGGGTCAGCTGCCCTGGCTGTGTCCCCTCCCAACTTCTTGTGCCCCTCCAGCCTTCTTGCTGGCTGGGCACGAGAAGCTGAAAAATCCTTGACTGGTCTAAACACTACTTAGCAACAACTGAAAACATCAGTGTGTTATCAACATTCTTCTCATACTGAATCCCAACCATAGCACTATACCAGCTACTAGGAAGACAATTAACTCTATCCCAGCCAAAACCAGGACAGACCTTTACTCCCAACATTGCTCGGTGAGAAGTGGCAGTGCAATAAAAATCTTGCCTCAGAGGAGTTTAATTCTAATTGAAGTTGCACCAGTCTAGAACCAGTATGACAACATATCTTATTTCCTACAATAGGTTTTTGCTGCTTTAATTAGACTGGTATAATTAAAGCAGCAGTTCTAGCTCCATGATGTGAGTGGTGACTCTTCACTTCCCCCAAAACAGTATATAAACACAATGAAATTACTTTCCCAGTGCTGTGACTGATGCTGCCGTTAGGGCTCACACCATTAAAGCTGTAGCAGGGGCTAACATACACCTAACTGAAAGTTGTAGCAGCACTTCTCTGGTGCAGCCATCAACAGGCACAAGCCCACAAATATAGATCAGACTTTAGCCTGAATTTTCAGCACCTCAAAACAAGACCTGTCACATGAGGAACCTGATTTCCTGGGGTTGCTGGAAGTAGGAGAAAGCTAGTCTTAAAACTGGGTTGAGCTGCTTAGCCCTTGAGAGTATCCAGAGAGGTGCCTCCTCTTTCCCATGCCCAGAGCCCAGCTGCTCGGGAAGATTTGGGGCATTCCCAGCATGGCATACAGCTGCTATTCTGGTAGCAAACTGCTCCTAGCAGTGCACTCAGTGTTTGTAATGGACTGCTTGTCAGAAAACTCCCGAAGTTTTGAGAACCCCCAAGGACTTGAGAGCATCAGGGACAGCATATTTAGTAACATAAGAATGCCTTAAAAGCTGAACTTTCACACCTATTCACCTATGCCTTACTTCACAGCAAACTGGGAAGGTGGTCAGGCTCCCCAGTGCTCAGGTCTTGTCCCGTAATACTGGGAATATGCACTTCTGAGGAGTGCGTTTCTGAACAGACAGAAGAAAACCCAGTCCCTGCCTTGAAAAACTCTGATGCCAGTGCAGAATAAGGAAAGTTGCGCCCAATACCCAGTAAGCTGTGTTCTGACATCTTCAATAAGTGCTTAGAATTCACCTGTGACTGGGTTATAATCTGAAATGATCATATACATGCTAACAGCCAGATTTGAATATCACACGGGCTGCTAGGAGCTAAGGGGGTACCAGATCTCATTTCCAAGGTAATTTTCTTTACATTGGAAATGAGGTGTCAAATTGGACCTCTGATCTTGTTGTCACACTAATTCAGATAGGCTTAATATTGCCATTTCCTTGGTTGGTCACCTTCCCTAGTTTTGCATAATTGCCTAATTTGTCTACCCCACCTCTTGTGCATATTTTGATTTCAAATGGCTTCAGCCTCAATCTGAATTTAGACAAATGTCTGGGGAGTCAGTTATTGCTTTAGTGACGAAGTATGTGTCCAAAATATATAATTGGCTTTTGCAAGCTGCGTAACTGAAGATTAAATTGCCTTGTGATATTATATGTGTGTATGTATATGTGCATCTGTCTGTATTTGTGTTTTTCTGTAACTATACTTTGCCAGTTGGCATGAAATTTGGATCCTGGGGAAATCAGTGAGAGTTAGAGTAACTCTGTAATGTGGCTGTAGCATAGTTGTGACAAACTGCAGAGTTCTGACCTTTGAAAACAGCCCCAAGTCCCACATTAAAGGTAAGGGATGCTGTTGAGTTCGATCAGATATATATTACACTTTGAACTTGGTCTCATTGGAAGAAAGTTGAAGCACATTTAGAAAACAGTCTAGGAAAGTTTTGTAGCAGGCTTCAGGCAGAAGAATAAAGTGAACTAAGATTTTAGGAGCATTCTGTTCTCTCTAGAGCAAGAATGGCATCAATTAGTGTGACTTAAGAGCAAATAAAAGAGCATCACTTACAGCCACTCCATTCACAAAAGCTGCATACAGAGGAGGCAGTCGGAAATCCAAGTGGCCCCAGATGGTACTGGATATATCTGAGCTGTAGATCTGAAACAAATTGACGTAAATTAATTCAAAGTCCTGAAACCAAGGGTAAATATGCCCCGTACCTCTGATGTAACCAAGATCAGACCATACCCTCTTGGGACCCAACTCCTCCCTTTCATGAGAAAAATATTGTTCTATCAGAAAGTATGAAAAGAAACTCTGATTCCTGTTGGTTTATGTCAAGGGCTCTTTCCACAGAAACAGGCCTCAGGGGGCAGACCACCACCCTCTGCCTGGCCATTCAATCCCTTCACACAACCTCTGGCCACTGACGTCCCTTCTCACTGCCCATCAGCAGTTCTCTCAGGACTGTCATCATCTTGTTGGGGAATATCTCCAGTTAAAGATTTTCTACATTTTAGCAAGACCGTGGGTAAATGATATATGGCCTACTGATGCTGGTATCCCCATGCTGTAAAGGGCTCTGCTCTTTTCCTTTTGCTGTGCAGATCTCTTAGCCAATGAAGAGATCTTTATAGAATTAAATAAAAGGGCATAAACTACCACGGTTTGGGAAGGGGGGATCTCTGTGTGAAGAGACTTATTGGACTACAAAGCTCTGGAGCCTGAGTACCACTAGCCAGGTCTGACTGATAAAACAGTGGGCTAAACTCCTCCTCATTGATGCTCTCCTGTGTTGGGAAGGCTTCCCCTCAAGGTCAAGTACTCCTCTAGTTTAAGGAGAGCAAGACCAGAGGAGAAACAAGACCAATGTACCTCAGACAACAGTTATGTTTTATGGACTGGAAGTAACCCACTACTAACTCTCCATCCCTTTAACAATCCCTTATTTTGGGAAGTCCAGTGTTAAGTGGTTTTCTTTGCTGATGTTTTTAATAAGATCTCCTAGGTGAAAGAAAGGAAGGAAGGATTCTTAATTAACTGTGTTTGCGGTGATGTGTCTGAGCGTACAGTGTTACAGACTTTTGCTCATCCAGAGTTAAAAGTAACTTGAGCAATGAGGTTTCCCCGTCTCCAGTGGGAAGAACACCGTGTCTCTCTTTCCATCCCCAAAAGAATTTTACCATGACAAAGTTTCCCCTTATAGCCCAAATGTTCCTATGTTTTTCTTATGGCTAAACCTTAGGGTTTATTAATGCCAGATATCTTACTTTGCTGTACTGTGTCACTTTGTGGCAGACCTCGGTGCTGGTACCCAGAAGCCCCACTCCAAGAGTATCCAGAATCATTCGCTTGCTTCTCTGAATGACTTGGTCTGTCAAGTGGTTTGCATTCAAACCATGAATCACATTGGCAAAATTTCCTGTAATTGTCTGAGAGGGAAAAAAAAAAAAAAAAGAAGTAGATATTTCTCTTCATTTAAATAAAACACATTTTTTTTTCCTTTCTTCTTTTTTTTTTTGCTTTCAGTTTTGGGCTACTGCTTAGCATGCTGGCCATTCCTGTTGCCCTGCCCTTGCTTACATGAATTGCATCAGCAAAACTAAAGTTTGAATTCTTCCCCTTTTTTTCCCCAGAAATGCCACAGTGTTATTTATATTTTATTTATACTTTCATCAGTGTCCTTGTCTGTTCTGTATTTCTGCTGCTTCATCCCTGACTTGAGTCCTTGAGGGTAAGCACTGCAGGTAATGTAACTTTGCAAGATATCTGTATCTATATACACACATATATATAAAACAAATAGAAGCAAAAAACATCTGGCTTTCCATAGCACCTTCTTATTGCTATTGAAATCAGTGGGAAAGTGGCATTTCAATCCAGTGCAGCCACTACCACACAAGGAGGCAAGATGTAATCTCCCTGAGTAGTAGAATTACTATCCCAAGTCTTGCTGAGCTTGAAGCTCAGCGGGAGATGGGACTTGGCAGCCCTACCTTGTACCTGCCACTCCTGGCTCCAGCTCCCATTGAATTCATGCTTAGCTGGACTCCCAGCTTTTCTCTGAGATACAATCTCATCTCTTTGAAAAGCAGTGGCTCCTTGTTCCTGGCACCTGCTGATTTGGGAATTATATTTCTAATTTTTTTTTTTTTTGCTTTCCTATTGAGCATTGACCCATTATGCAAACTCAGCCTGCTTCTTCTTGGCTGATGGTGTTAGCTGCTGTTGATATCTCTGTTAGAACTTCCCTTCTCCGACCATTAGAAACTTCTCCCTGTAGAGGCATATATTATTTACAACCAGTCTATACACACCCTTACTTTTTTATATAGGCATTACTGAACATAGCTTTTCTCCCTCTTTGGAAACTGTCTCTTTCCATTTCCCCTTATCCTTCTCTTTCCCCTACTCCCCTGCACATAGCCACACAGAGTGATGATATTTCCTCTTGGCCTTCATTTTGCTAAGTTAAACAAACCAAACTGTGCTGCTCTCTCCTTTATAACGCAGACTCACCCCTACTACACTAGTAGCTTTTCATTGCGTTGTTCCGATAGGATTTCTCTTTTCTGGCAGTGGTGACCAGAATTGTACCCATTATTTCAGACAAGTTCTCACTCAGCTTTGTACTAAAGCATTAAGACTATTTTGAGGTACGCAAGTCATTTAAAGCAGGTGAACTGCTTATTCCATGGTGTGATGCACGGCTACTGAAACATACAGAGTGAGGATACAAAAGCTTAAACAGAAAAGTGCATCTTACAGTGCCAAGAAACAAGACAGTACCTTTGCCCACATCTTGGAGGGATGGTGCATGGTCCCAGAAAGGTGCAGCAAACAAGTGCAGCCAGTGATCAGGGGAAATCACTCTCACTATTTATATGCTTATGTCTGGGGTGGGGGAAGGAATATTAGACCTTTTTTATTGCTCATCTTGTCCTGCCCATTTCCTCCTCTGCCTGGAGATGTTCCTTTTTTCTTCACTTTCAACTTTCCTCTGACTAACTGTACTATAAACTGCTGGGACATATGTGACAGGACTTTGCCAGTCACATTCACGTTGTGTAAATTGATATATGTGCTATTTTATTACCAGGTAGAAACTGATAAATTAATTCAAGTGTCTTACATTTGGTAGCATGGAGAAAAGAGGTCATCAGGTTAATACTGTTTTAAAAGCATGAATTGCTGTGTGAGGCCATCATTTCTACTATCAGGTTTTCTGCATCTCAGGCAAGGATGTCTTCTCTGAGGAAAGAGGCACTTCTCCCACCACGAGTTTAGGGATTTTGCTTCTGTGGGAATCTCAGACTACTACAAGATGGTGAGTGAGAAATCCCTGCCCATCCCATCAGGAAGGGAGCAGACCCCACAGGAGCATAAGTAGAGGCCACTGAATGATTCTGAAGTGAAAAGGTAATGTATGTCTGAAATTTGGGAACCTCCTGGATTAGGGAACAAAGTATCAAGTCTTTTCAGAATTGCAGTCTTGCACTTCCATGCTTAAGTGCTGCCTAAAACTTCAGGAACCTCAGTTCTTTACTCACCCTAGCCTCAAATAATTTTATAAAGCCTTATCTAACTCTTGAGTGCTTCCAGGTAGAGACCAGCACAGGTCTACAGGTGAAGTTAAACATCGATTTGAGCGGCTACTGTAAGGTCGTGTTTCAGGCTGTGTCCTCTCCCTGCTCCTGTCCCTGGACACATAGTCCTCCTTCTCCTCGTGCCAGCGCTGATGCTGAGCAGACCCCTTTCTGAGCTGGTCCAGCCTGTCTCCACAGACAGCTTAGGGATTCTCAGCTGTCAGGCAAAACTGAGTTTCATTGCCTCAGAAATGGAAAATTAAATCTAGCAGCACAAACAGGAAGAGAGAAATGGGGCTAGAAGTGTTCTGTGAAATTTTAGGAGGGCACAGACAGGTAAAAAGAATTGGGAGGGGATCAGCTGTTCCCCAGCAAGCTCTAACCCAGACATTTGCCTATTTTGCCTGTGCCTTGAGCCAGCTCTGCTTATGGACATCATCTTCAGGTGCCTAACTTGATTCTGAAAAATTGCACTGGATAAGAGAGTGCCTTAAATGATAGAAGCAGTTGTGTGTCTATTCATGGATGTAGCCAAAGAGCCTGAGGCCCAGGACTCCTAAAACCCAACCCTACAAACACATACACATTTCTTATGGGCTAACCTGCATTATGTGCAGGCTCCATTTAAAACCTCTTCCTGTCTTTCTCTTAAATATAAGCAGCTGTTCAGCACGGCTACTAAACCTCTTCCCACATACATTTCTCTATGAGTATGCTACAGCTTCCTCACTCACACATGTATAATCTGCATCTACATAAACCATCCCAGCAGCATTTCCTAGTTCCTGGGTGAGACATGCGCTTTGGCCAAATCCTGACCCCATGGGGAGACAGAACTGGAATGTTCTTCAGTGCTTCTTCCTTGCCGCCTCATTTCCACATTAAGGAAAACCTCAGAAGTAGCCTGGATGTACTGAAGAATGGTAATTGGTGCTGGTAAAATCATGCTATTAGGCTGAAACAGGGAAAGATTTTGTTAAATTTCACTTTCGTTATCTCAGTTCATTCTTCCCTCCAGAAAAATGGAAGAAAATATCTAAATCACAGAACCACAGAATCACAGAGTGGCTGAGGTTGGAAAGGACTTTTGGAGATCATCTGGTCCAACCAGCCTGCTCTAGCAGGGCGAACCAGAGCAGGTTGCCAAGCACTGTGTCCAGCTGGGTTTTGAATATCTCCAAGGATGGAGACTCCACAGCCTCTCTGGGCAACTTGTGACAGTGTTTGACCACCAGAAAATTACATCTTAAATAAAAGATACTCAAACCCTAAAGTCAGTTCTCTTTCAATTGTCTTTTTCCTTTACCATCACTTATAATTCTCATTTCTTCCTCCTCCTCAAGTGAGATTGAAGTGAAATTTGCATGTCCTTGACCCCTCTGTGCTTCTGGATGGCACAAAAGAGACACAACAGCCCCACAGCCACTTAAGGGGAATTTTCCTAGCATAAGGAAGCATTGTGGGACAATTTTCTTTTCCCCTGACAACTCCAATGGATGGAACAGTGAATACAGCTGAACAGCTGAAAAGTATGAGAAAAGTATGCAGTAACACAACTCCTGATTAATCTAATTTATTGCTCTAATGACTGCTCTAATACAGGTAGCATTATACTGGAAAGCCCACAATCAGAATGAGGCAAAAATGGCCCGTAGCCCTTTTCATCTCTAGAAGGCATAGTGTAGTGTCAGCGTGTAGGACTGCATTGTCAGCCTGCATCACACCTCAAAACAAGGTCTATACAACAGCTTACAGCCTACGTCGTATTTCCCCCCAAACACTTTGAAACACTTGTTACAGGAAAGAAGTGCAGAGGTCCAGCTGCCTTTAATCCCATGTAGAGACTCCAAAGTGAATTCAGATGGGAACCAGGACTTTTGATATGCCTTGCAACATGATGTGCGGTCACACGCTGCTAGCTGATCTCAGATACACAGTCACTTCCTTCTATAGCCGTGACTGCAGGATGGATGGTCCCATGCATTGCAATAGTAATGTCAGTACTATTTAAGGACCAAACTGAGATATTATGAGAAAGTAACCTTTTTTAAAAAAGAATGAAGTGAAACCATAAATGCACAAAATTAAATTGCTTGGGAGACCAATTTTCAAAATGTGGTCTGCAGATCTCGAAGTCAGGTGTACACTGGATACTGGGAGGGAAAGGAAAGCAACATCATTATTACTGCAGGGGGAAGTCACATCTATGCAAAGTCCTGTACCTCCACAGGAGAATTCGTAGGGGTCTAAACAGAAGGTTGAAAAGCTGTGACTGAGAGTTTGGCACAGGCTGTCCAGCCTGACAAAGGGAATCTGCTGCTTTCCTCTTCTTTGACACAATACGTGTGGTTCAGCAATTTGGGCAGACAATTTGTTAACTAGCGAGCATGATGGGAAGACAAAATGCATTCATCCAAATGCCATTTGCAACTTCATGTGCAGCTACAGTAATGAGCTGTGTTGATTACAGAACAAGGCTTTAGAAATCCAGTGCCCCACAGAGTCTATTTTCTCCTGCTGACATCACATTTTTAAGCTGCTTTTTTCTTTCTTTTGCCTCCAGTTATTTTAGGCTAAACTCTGCCCACACCTGCAAGCTGTATGTTTGCAACTGAAAGCAGTTTTGGCCTTAGCCTCATGCTCCTTTTGTTCTAAAGAAATATAAAAAATGATGACAAAATACAGAGTCCAGGCTTCCTTTTCTTTAAGCCAGCTTTTAAGATGTAACTTTGTTCATGGGCTGTACTAAGATGAGCTAACGGGAGGCAGGTGCCAATGATGTGCTCTGTTTACAGAGCCTCTGCTATTGCTGAGGGTCTGAAAATGCCTTACAAGTGCAGGACCTGCTCCTTTTCCCTCTACTGGGATATTTTAAGTACAGTGAAGAGGTGAGAATCTTAGCGAATGGCCTGGAATGTGTAGCTTGATCTAAATTCTGTTAGCAGCCCTATAGCCATAAATCTTGGGATCCCGTAACTCTGCACCACTATCATTATAGTCTCTTGTGCCTCTTTTTCCCCGAGACTACCTTCCCATGTTCACCCCAACAGCAGTTACTGCCCCAGCCAGCAACAATACACAGCAAATGTAGTAGGCAATGACTGCACCACGAAACGTATAATTCTGGAAATTTCTAGCCTATACTAGTTCTCTTATTCACTTACTTGCACAACTAGCAACAATGGCAGTGCAACCTCTGAAAAGTTACACCACCCTTGATTCCCTTTTTTGAACTTCCCACAGCAAATCTTGGAAGTGCCAGGCCACATTCTGGTAAAGGTTGCTATGAGTCAATGCACTAGGTCTGCATTACACCGTCCTTTTTGCCTTCATAAAATAGTGGTGCTATTCCTAGAGGCGAGTCCTTGCAATTCATTTAAACTTGTAATGTAGACACTGATTTGCTTAAATAAGCTGTAAGATAGAGGTACCAGACATAACTGGGATAATCATGTAGGATCTCATTCAAGACAGATTGATCATTTCAGTATAGACATACCGTGAACAGGGCTCAAGCTGCTCCACTAGCAGCAAAAGCATATTTGAAGCCAAAGAATGTGTCACTGAATGATTAGGCAAGCCCCTTCGACATCGTTTATGGCATAGCGTGAAGGGGTCTGAACTATAACAATGTGAGAAGACACCACAGTTCCATGAAATTCCTGTTGACCCAGTGTAAAATTTAGATCTCACCCATACTATAGCCTTTAACTGTAGTACTAGTGCCAGCATTCAGATGTTGACAGCGCAAGGGGCTACACCACACTCGACTGCCTTGGCTTTGGAGCTCAGGAGGAGGAGGTGTAGGGGAAGGTGACGCAGCCAGCCCCAGTCCCCTGTGAACTGCCTCTGTACTCTGGGGTACCACCACTTCTCCCTGGGATGCCTTGCAGCCACATTCCCAAAGCTTTTCTTCATGCCACTGTAGCTTCCCACCCTATTTTCTAAAGAAATAATGTTACCTGGACTAGTAGCAGGTGGCCGTAGGATTTCTATATGGCATGACCTCCAGTATGAATAATAGCAGCAGGTGTAGGAGTATCGTGGTTTAACCCCAGCCAGCAACTAAGCACCACGCAGCTGCTCACTCACTTCCCCCTGCCCCAGTGGGATGGGGGAGAGAATCAGAAAGAAAAGGTAAATCTTGTGGGTTGAGATAAGAACAGTTTAATAGAACAGAAGGGAAGAAAATAATAATGATGATAATAATAACAATAATAAAATGACAACAATAATAAAAGGATTGGAATATACAAACCAAATTATGCACAATGCAATTGCTCGACACTCACCAACCAATGCCCAGTTAGTTCCCAAACAGCGATCCCCCACCCCCAGTCCCCCCCAGTTTATATACTGGGCATGATGTCACATGGTATGCAATACCCCTTTGGCCAGTTTGGGTCAGCTGCCCTGGCTGTGTCCCCTCCCAACTTCTTGTGCCCCTCCAGCCTTCTTGCTGACTGGGCATGAGAAGCTGAAAAATCCTTGACTTAGTCTAAACACTACTTATCAACAACTGAAAACATCAGTGTGTTATCAACATTCTTCTCATACTGAACCCAAATTGTAGCACTATACCAGCTACTAGAAAGAAAATTAACTCTACCCTGCTGAAACCAGGACAAGGAGATCACATAGGTTTTCCGTACATGCATAAACTTTGCCATAACTTCTCCTTGTTGATGGGTTTGGCAGCCTGGGGCAGCCTGTAGCACACATTGCTCTCTTAATCAAAGAGCAGTCATGTTGAGTATATTAACTGGCCAAAATGCAGCCAGATGTCATCACAGGACTTGTGCCATTTGGGGAGATGATAAAACTTGATGTCCTGGTTTCAGCTGGGATAGAGTTAACTGTCTTCCTAGTAGCTGGTGCAGTGCTAGAATGTTGATAACACTGATGTTTTCAGTTGTTGCTCAGTAGTGTTTAGACTATAGTCAAGGATTTTTCAGCTTCTCATGCCCAGCCAGGGCACCTGACCCAAACTGGCCAACAAGTGTATTCCATACCATGTGATGTCCCATCTAGTTTAGGAACTGGGAAGTGGCGGAGGGGGGAAATCGCCGCTCGGGGACTGGCTGGGTGTTGGTCGGCGGGTGGTGAGCAATTGCCCTGCGCATCATTTGTACATTCCAATCCTTTTATTACTACTGTTGTCATTTTATTAGTGTTATCATTATCATTATTAGTTTCTTCTTTTCTGTTCTATTAAACCATTCTTATCTCAACCCAGGAGTTTTACTTGTTTTCCCGATTTTCTCCCCCATCCCACTGGATGGGGGGGAGTGAGTGAGCGGCTGCATGGTGCTTAGTTGCTGGCTGGGGTTAAACCACGACACTTGACTAGCATAAATTCAGAGTTTGATTAGCGGAAACCAAATTAGTGTGAGCGTATGTGAGGGATGTGGCAATTTTAATTAAATTATCAGCAGAACTCCGGTGGTACAAACGAGCCTTTAGTCAGTGTGCTGGGCTGCTGCATCATACGCAGAAAGGACCCAGCAAAGACACCCTCCTGATCATTTCAGAGCAAGCCCAGATGTCAGGCCATAACAGCAAGCCTGTGGTGGTGGTCTAGTGGGGAGATGGAGTATCAAGATCTAGTATATGACAAGCTTCAACATTAATCAAAAGAGTCTCTCTGCATCTAAACTATTACTCAGGGATTTTGAACCCCTAGGAAATTATCCCAGATGACATTACAAACTTTTGTATGCACTGGAAGGGCTAAAATAACACCTACAGCATATAGCAGAATGAATAATAAAACATTGTCCTTCAAACAGAAACAGGCTCTGGGAGAAAGATTCACCTAATTTTGTGGGAGTCTATAATTTACCTGTCAGCAGCTGCAGAAGCACTTGAGACAGGTACTGGGAGATGCTGTGTGATTTGGCAGAAGTGTTCCTCCAGCTTTCACAGCCGATGCTCACTCTCCTCCTCTCAGCTTAGTCCCTCCCAAATATAAACCCCCTGGAAGGATTTGAACAATGAACCGTGTTGCAAAAGCCACAGAGTACTTGTTGCTAAGGGACTGCTCATTCTGCAGGCTTGCACCATGGGTTGATTTTTTTTCCCCCTCTTACTTTCTGGACTGCAACATCTGCTCAGACAACATGCTCTCATTGAGCTCTCCAAGGCAGCTTGGTTATCCCATGAGCTACACACATGTCACTGCCCTTTAGCATCTCTTTTGGGACAATTCAGTAACTGGAGAAAGACTTTTTTCTTAATCTGTCATTGTAGGTAGCTAGATCATGCACTTTCCACCCCAATACATTTTAAAAGTACCAAAACCTATTGAAAAACAGCCTAAAATTACACTTTAAATATGGCAGTCTCTGATTTATGGTGCAATTACAAAACATGCCATGGTAGTTTTTAGTCATGAGATTGAGTATTACATGTTTCAGACTGTAAAACATACTGAGGAATTTCTAGGTGTGATTGTATATTCACCTCTAAAGAGAAAATGGGCTTAATTACACCAACATTTATGAAAGGGAGAAATAACAGCAAAAACGGAAGAAAAGTTAGATTTGAAGACAAGAGCTGTGAATACATAAAATATTTTTATTATTACATTTTTCTAATTGAACATTTAAGCAGAAGCTAATGATTTGATTTAAATTGGTCCTTTTTTACATAAGTAGCATTTGAAGAATTTTGGGGTTTAGAATTTATAATGACACTATTTTTTCCCTAACATTACTCATCTTCAGCATAGTAGATTAAGACAGATGCAGGAAACATTAAAAATCAAGGAAAATAACTACTTTCACAAAATGAAAGGAATGATTCTGTAACCTTTGATCATCCATGTTGACTCTTCAGCATCAACAGGGTTTAAAACTATTCACCTAAAAATGGTACCTACTGTCAGATGTAGTGGACAGTATTTTATTTACCTTTTTCGTTCCCTGCAGTAGCTGGAAGATTGTAAGGCCCTCCTTACGTGGCCTTGGATGCTACAGGAGCAATAGAGTTAGCTGTAAGGAAAATAATGTTGTTTGAGTCACGGTGTTTTATATTTAAAAAATTACTTCAGGTCATATTCAGTGAGAATATACGTTAGTGGTACCACCAACTCACACAGCTTATCCTACTGACATAGGTAACTGTTCTGCATGGCACAATGCCAGCACTATGACTTTGGTTTTAATATAATAAGCAAATAAACCAATCTTATTCCTCTTTTCCATAATTGGAAGATTTCTCCATTTCTGTGATCTGGCTATTTCCATTCTTTATCAAATTGGGCAGTCTTGAAGTCTATTTTGAAGTCTGTGTTTTCTTTAGGTATTTTTTTTCCTTTTATACTTCCTTGATTTGGTATGGTATTTTATTAAACTTAGAGGGGGGGGGAGTCAGAAGAGAGAGGAGGTGCATTCCCCCCCCCCCCCCCCCCAACTAATTGACTGAGTCACAAATGAAGGAATACTGAAATGTTGTGGCACATCCTAAAATGCCAGCACAATTGCAGCAGGTTGTAAGTCACACCATTCAAGCAGCAGCACACAGGGTAGGGCCAATGCAATGCTGTTTCACTGCATAAGAAAAGCAGGAAGCTGCCTTGGGCAGCAACTTCTAGGAGGCAGCTTGCTGCCTGTGTTGCCTATGAACAAAAAAATAGAGCTGAGTGGGTTTTAGCCTGATCACTGTTTTGTGCTTCTGCATTCCTCTGCAGCTGTTGCTGCCAAAGGAAGGGCTCCTAAGGAGGAACGGGGTGACTGATGCCGAGAAGTGGTTTTTCCCCACAGCTTCCTGCTGTCTCGCCCTACTGTCCTCAGCAACAGGACTGTCCTCCACCTTCCAAGCCCAGCCCGGCCCTGCACTACCCCTTTTCCTCCTGTGCTAACAAGGCCCAGGCATATTTCCCCATGCTATTCTACTCCCTGCAAATTTGGGAAGCCTATCCAGTTGAAATCAAGTAGGGAAGGTGGATGGTTCCTTGGCAAGGGTGGAGGAGGAGAGGAAAGAGATAACGTGGCTGTATGGAAATAAAACATGACCTGTCTCAAAGGGATGCTGGAAGAGCACATTTTTGTGGGGCAGGGAAAGGAAAGATGAGGAAGAAAGGAAAAGAAGGGGAAGAAAGAGACCCCAAGCCCTTATAAATTCGCACTTTCTAAGGTGCCCTGATTCCTCCCAGGTGTCCTCTTCCCAGCCCCCAGAAACGTGCTTTACAACAACACAGAATTTTCCTGTGCTGCTGAGAAGCTGAATAAATCCCTGCTGCCTGGGAAGGGAGGACTAGCACTAACTTCTCGTGCCTCCCTTAGCAGCAGCAAGCTGAGACAGGAGAGGCCCCTCTGTTTAACTAACCTCCATGAAATAAAGGGCAACTGCTCCAATTTTTTGGTGTTTTAGAAGGAGCTGGTCAATGTATACAGAGCTATTTGATGGAGGAGTAACCAGTTGGCCCAGAGAGCCTCTGTAGCTGAGCCTAAATCGGTACCAAGTTTGGCACATCAGTAAGGTCCACACCCTCTACCATAGTCCACGTGCAGTCTGTGATCACTCGGTTGGTGTTGGCCCTTGGCAGGCACTAACACAGGCTGCTCCACGTGTCTCCCTGAGCCAGGGTTATATGGCTTTTTGTCTGCCCTCATTTTCCTTGCTGGCAGCATTTGGCTTGCCTCTTCCTGGTCCTCTGGACAGCTGAGAGAAACTCAAAATACCCATGGGGGCTGTGTCCAGCTGTCTGACACATCTGGAGAAGGAGCTGCTTGGCAATGGTGGCAGCAGCTCCTTCCCTCTGTTTTCTTGGACCTAGGGCAGACAAGCCTTGTGCTATCTGTCTTCTGATCCAGACTTTGTTCTGTCAGTGCCATCGTTTCTGGTCAGAAATGCTGCCCGCCTCTTTCAGACGCAGTAAGAAGGTTGTGAGTTGACTTTGTGCCAGAGACTTCTTGACACAGGGGTTTGACACAACATAGGAATTGACCATGTTGATGACTGCTCTTGAGCTGTGGCTGAGAAGAAAAAACCCAAACCAAGCCAAAAATCTCAAGCACATCATTCTTTCCTAGGGTCAGACTGCTCTCACACATTAACTTTTCCTGTAGGTACAGACATCTTTGCTAGCCAGTACCTGTTAAGGTAGCTGCTCCAAAGTTTGCAGTTTTGCATCATGCATCCAGACTCGCCTTTCACTCCTGTATCCCAGGAGGGCCTGTGCCATGAAGCCCTCCCTGAGACTGTAGGTCAGCAAAGGGGAAATGTTCAAGAGTCTGGGAGAAGGAGAAAGGCCTTGTGGTCAGACCTCTGCATATTCTCCATGTGTTCATGAAAAAGGTGGGAAAGAAACCATGGCTAAGGGAGGGAGGAAAGTATCTATTCCTATCTACTGGGTGAAATGCAATATATTTTAATGTGATGCTCCGTGCAGATAGAGTCAGAGGTATGGTGAGCTTACTCACTGTGACTCCAAGTGAAAGATATTGATAGATTTATGGCCAGCGTCCTGTGAGATTTATTGCCTGGTATTATATCCCATCTTTACGTGGAGAAATTGTCCATCCTTTCATCCTTCCTTTCTTCATTCCTTCCTTCCACTCTATTCTTGTAGGTCAGCTGGGAGCATGTCTCACCTGAAACCAGTGCAGGATGCCAACTTCCCATAATTTTATAAAAAAAGTCCACTCCAGTTTATGCCCTAGGAGTGGATGCCACACTGATGCTGAAAAATGGTGATCTTTGGTCAGACTGTGTGTGACGCAAGCTGGAATGAAATCACGATGGGGCTGGTAGTGCTGGATGTGGCACTTGGAAAATGGTGAGCCCTCTTCTCTCTCCCGTCCCACAAGTCATGAGCCTGAATGATCTCCGTGAGGGCTGGTGTTTCTGACAGAGGACCTGGAGCTTCAGGGACATTCAAGAAAAAAAGTGCAAGCTTGAGGGAGGAAGCTGAATTGGAGAATCTGCTTCTGGGCTGTGACACAGGTATGGTCAGTCCCCGGGAAATCCCTGTAAGGATATGGAAAGATGGGCTTCAAAAGCTCATTAGGTTCTCACAGGAGGGTGGGCAGCATATAAAGGTGAGTGGGGTTCCTTCCTCCATATCATCACACTACAAGGAAGCCTGTAGTGGAGAGACGTGGCCTGAAGGTCCCCATCATCCACATCATCTCTGAGCCTGAAAGGCAGTGTATCCAGAGGCTGCCCATAGGCTTCTGCTGTTTCTGTAGTCTGAGAGCCACACGAGAGCCTTCAAGGGAAGGACATGAAAAAGCCCAGCAATCCTTACCTTCAGATGAGGCATTTCTGAACAAGTTGGCTCATCTCAGACAGGACCTGGTTACATAGGATAGAGGAACTCACAGGTTACCGCAGTCTGCAGTAGGATACAAGTTCAGCTAGACAGTCAATGATGGAGTCATTATTGGTGCATCCTTCTCTACAGTGGGGGTTTCATCCACAGCAGACACCCTAGCACAGACTCCAACCTTGCAATTGTTAACAAACGATGGGTTTAAAAGACCACATATATTTCGGACCTTTACTGCTTAACTTTGCTCTTTCTGTATCCTCAAGCTTCACATCTTCCACATTTTTACAGTGATAAGAGCGAGAAACTATTATAATAAAACCTTAAATTCTCAGTTGACTACATGACTTCAGGTAGCGATGGCTTTAAATGAAAGAAACAAATACTTCAAGACTCTAGATCAGGTGTTGAGAGAACTATATTAATATGAATCAGGAGTGAATACGTACTGGGAAATATGAATTATTAATAAATATCTAAAAGACAGAATACAGCAAATCTTAACATGTTATTCCTATAGATTGCCACGAAATTACACATGCACAAAGCCATTAACCCCAAAAGAGTTCATATTACATGAAAGACTGACTGAGATCTGTCATGTACCTACTCTCAATGTAGGTCAGTGTATACACATGGCAAAACTGAAGGAAACTTAAGGGAAATTTTCTTCTCCACCTAGATATACCCTTGCCTGAGGTTCTGCTGAAATTTGGATGATGTCCTAAGTTCAAATTAAACATGATGAGATAGCCACATGAGCAGTGACCACATAGGGAAGGGTGCAGATAGGAATGACATTTCTTAAACTGAAAAAGCGTGGAACAGGGTGACACGCTTGTGTTTATCCATCCACCTTTTAAGCATAATTATTACACAGATAGGCAAAGTCACGGTAATGGCACACATAAATTAGGCACGGAAAAACAGGCAGAAGAGCATATGAGCAACAGCAAATCTTCTTAACTTTCCTGATGGCTTGTTCATTCATAACTGAATCATACATTTTAAACATTCTCTGGATACAGAAATATATTAAATGCAGCATGTATGGAAAAGATACAGAAAAAGTGGAAAGGATTCAGAGGAGCCCAAGAACAATAACAGGCTTAGAAAGCATGGCCTGTGAAAGAGGTGCAAGGAGGTTTATTTAGCGTAGAAAAGAGAGGTTGTACTGTTTCACATCATAGCTAAGCCAGTCCAACCACTGACACCTGTCTGATGCCCTCCCCTGGGCTTGATTCAATGAACTAAGTCAGCAGAAAACTAATTTTATTGAAGAACCAAAAGCTTCTCCACTTTATCCTCTGAACTGGTTCATCACAGTCACATGAGGGCTGGCTGAATGGGGAAAAAAGTAGGGTGGTTCATTTTGGCAGCAGCTAACCTTCAGACTGGCTTAGCTTTAATGTGAAAGTGCACCACATGTGGGTACATGATACAGAAATACAATCTGTGTATTTTTAGGAAGAAGAGGATGTTAAGCAACTTTGCTGTATACACTGAGAAAGAAGACAAAAAGAAATCTGCTAAGTATTTGCCAAAGATTCTTGGTTTATGTGAAAAAAAACCCCTTTATAACAGGAAGGGTACTGGGTACTGAAACCTTAAAATACCACACATAAGAATATTGCGGAATTTCTTTCACTGGAATCATTACCGGTGTATTATGCTGATGTCTGCCAGGATTAGTCCAAGGTTTCTTATCCTGCCTCAGTGCAGAGGTGGAGTGGAGGATGATCTCTTGAGATTCATTCCATCCCTCCCTTTTTCTGATTTCACCATTTACTGAGCTCACCCATCCTGCCTGAATTATCTCTACCTGAACCCAATACTACTTGGAAAAATGGCTTTAACAAGAACAGTGTCAGATGCTAATACTGCTATTTGACTAATATTTTGTTGAAGACCAGAGAAGCATCTGTGAACACACTGTCCATGGACACATTATCAGACACACCGCTCATGATCTGCTTTGTATTCTGGAAAGCTTCCTAGATTTGCACAGATGGTCTCTAAATGCACCATGAAAATAAGCCCATGAGAATAAGTCATACTTCAGAGGTGATTCCCAGGCTTACAGTTCAGACCGCAAATGGGATTGCAACACTTGCAAGTAGTTGCTCAAGCATGATGGAAATCCAGTTGCTAATACTGGAAGTAGGGTCACCAGCTGGGAAACGTGTACACTGAGATATACAATTTCATTAATATATCAGAAGAAAAGTATAACAAACAGCAAATTTTTGTTGAAATATGAGTCGTGTTCATATTCAAACTGCAGAAGTGTGAAATTGGAGTTAAAGTGAAGCAGAGATGTGTGGTATTTAGGATTCTTTTTTTTTCTTTTTGGAAAACTTTTCTAGAAGTGACAGGCTGCAGAATCAATGAATCAGATTTGGAAAATACTGAAATGCACCTAACCTTCTGTCTCTCCATAGTCAATAAATGCCATTATTAATGATGTTCTCTAGTGAAGTGTTTTGGGGACAAGCTAAACACTACAACTTTCTTATAAAAAACTCCCTACTTCCTTTACTGTAGGGAGGTTCTGGGAAAAGCCTTGTAGGACTAATAGAACCAAAAAAATTTTACAGGCCTTTATTAAGAAAATATCCCAATTTCTTCAATTAATAAAACTTTGTTATCTAAAGAAATAGACAAAACAGTTCAAATGCAGCAAGTCTATGGATTCATTTAGACTTTACAGGTGAGGGATCAAGCTAAGAAGTATGCTTTATGGAGTATCTTTTCAGGTCTTCAGAAGTCGTGTCAAATGGAGAGGATCAATAACAATTTAGGGAGAGCACGTAAGCCCTTCAAAGAGATCTGAGCACAGAACTTGCTGCATAATCACGCCCACCCTGCCAATGCTGTGCAGCCTCACATGGGAACCGCCACTGTGGGACACAAAGCTGCCATCCGTGGTTTGAGGAGCGGGCAGCTTTCTTCTTCAACAAGCCCTGCTACCTTTGAAGCTGGGATCTACTTGTTCTAATGGGACTTATTAAAGAGGGAGAGGAAACTTCAAAAGACTTCACTGCCTCTGTGAACTAACTAACAGAAGGCTGCACTGACAAGCGCTTGTGACATGTACCAGGGTTTATTTTTTAACTTGTTCCTTATTCTGCTTAACATTAGCATCTTCTTTCAGTTTGTGTGTGAGAATGCTGAAGTTTGCAGACACATCATAAAATAAGCGGTTCCTCTACCTTAGACGGGACTCTCCCATATCTCCCCGCTGGGCTCCATGTATTTTTTGCTCTGAAGTTTTGTTGTCGGTCACACATTTTCAAAGCCATTGCCATCCTGATTCAGCAGCGTGAAACAAAGTTGTGACTGGTGTATTTTTATCATAGGGATAATTCAATGGGAAGGACAGTAATAACCGACACATGGAATAGGAAAGAACAAAATCCTGAAGATGGGTCTGCAGTTCCTCCAGGCCTCTGTGTGTGTGTGTTCATTTGATTTCATTTCACTCACTTAACACTGATCTGTGCTGATGCTGTCTGTTCCCCCCCTGCCAGATGCAGCCTATCTATTTTATGAATCCAAAGCAGGATGATGCACAAGCAATCTCCCCTTTCTTGGTCCTGGCAGTGAGCCTTGGGTCAACATCCTCTGCTCATTTCCTTCTCCCACTTCTGTCTGCCCTTACGGAATGAACGACTGACTTAGCTGATTCACCAAAATACTACTTCTCATCCAAACCTCTTCTGAAAAATGCATTTCATAAGACAACCTTACTTAGAGGGATAAATTTTAAAATTAATCTTGGGGGGAAATTCCAAGTGTCTCCAGCTTGACAGGTATGTCTTTTCAGTGCGTAGTGTTAAAAGGCCAGGGATTTTGTTTATTTTGGTGACACTGCATCAAATATATCGCCCATCAGATAACTCAGATGTCCGATTTGAGGAGTCCAAACTAGAGATAAAACCAGTTCCATATTTATATAATAAATAAACTGACAGAAATGCTTTGATGATTATGTAGGCATCTAGTTTTAGCATGTCTTGAGACTGTTGACCTCAGTGATTCACATCTCATCTTTTCAAAGAAAAATATTTTACTTCACTTACTCTCTCAGTTTATAGTTGTGCCTTTTATCTTACTTCCCTTGAACTCCAGAGGCCTAATTCATCCGTTATGTGAGTCCCCTTGGAATAACAGAGGCCACACACAGGTGACATTTCTTGTTTTTACTGGTTCTGCTTTTGTCTTTGTCATTCAAAATATGGGCAAAAAAGGAGAAGAAAAAAAGAAAGGATGACCCCACCTGATGTACATCATCACATTCATCATGAGGTCTGGTCTTCTGGCTTACTCCCCACTTTCAAACAAGCTAAGGCAGCTGCTGTCACTCTGTCCCTGCTCCCATTCTCCTCCAGTCCTGTCCCCACTCCTTGCAGGTAGCAGATGTCCTATTTGGCATATCCATACTGATAAACAGGAGACTGTGTGGTGGTGAGCTCTGGTTTTGAACCCCTGATTATCTACATTGCTTAATCTTTAATCTTGTGTTTTGGTTCTTTATTGGACCACTTCAGTTAGCTCTATCTGCAAGACAACCTGCTCCCCAGCATTAGCAGAGTGGACACGAGCCAGCCAGTCTCCCCTGACCTCAGAACCATGAACTGCAAACAGAATTTGCAGATCTGGAGAAGACAAAGTCCTAGCCAGCCATCTCATCTGCTGCCTTCCTGATGGACTTATAGTTACATGGTGAAGCACTAGCCTTATTCCATTAGTAGTGTTTGCTCCTGTCAATGACACTGCTACTGTATTTACTGCTGAGAAAAGAGCTGAGATAAAAGTGATTGCTAATTAATCAGGTGATTCTGGAACAACCTTTTACTTGCATGACAGTGGTACCATGGTTTTTTAACCTCTAAGAATAGATGGCAACTGCACCTGCCAGTGAAGGCTGCCAACAGCATCAGTAAAGATATGCAGTTCGTTCACTTTTAGGTAAATAAAAATTGGGTTAAAAATAAAAGTAATGAAAAGTCACTTGTACTTCTTGCTACATACCTATACAGCTACACTCCTTACTACATAGACTGGAGCGAATGCTATGTGCATTACTCGGAGGAATTCACATGGAGACTGCTACTGTTCTGAGTCTGGAGGGTAAGTTCACACCACCCTGATGAGGCTGGTTGGCACTGCCCATAAGCAGAAGTGCCTTTGTTTGAAGGAACCTGAACTATTGAACATTCTTCGTGAAATGGCTTCTTCGAGCTGTGCTACTGCAGTGCCTTAAAAACAGAGAGCAGAGACAGCACTGCCACCTACTGCTCCCAGGGACATGGCTCTCACCCTCACCAGGGGAACCAAAGCTTGGGTGGTATACTGTAAAAGTAAATGTTAAAGAATAATTTAAAATTTCATCGTTTGAAAATTATTTACGATAAAATTAAATACCAACTTTGCCCCTTGCAAAGCATCAGGGAATAAAATAAGCTACCATTATGGTCCTGTCACAGTTTCAAAAAGAAAACAAGCCATCTTGCCACCCCTATTTTGCAGCTTAGTCACATACTTGATGCTGTTGTCTTTGGCTAGTTCAGTATAAAGAGTTTTGTTAGGAATTTACTGAAACTGTAGGCAATTAACATCTCGCCAGACTAAGGCTTTATATTAACAGTGCTGCCCTTAAAGAAAGGCATGATGGACAACAGACAAGAGTGATAATAGAAAGAACAACACACAAGAAAACTAAGTTCAAAATCATATTAAAATGCATGACCTAAAAGTGATAGTGCACATATTTACACTTTTTTCTACATCACCTGTCCTAAACAGCTGAAATTATTACCCTGAGTCTTAGAAGTCTTGTCCTTGATAAATGCTATGAGAAATGCACCTAAAAAGTTACTATTTTAAGGTCATAATAGAAACTATCACAATATTCATAGTGCTAAAATGGTACATTATTGGTACAAACTAATAGACACTGCTATTACTCTAAAGCTTTGTGGAAACAGGGCACCAATGTTTGCATCTAGCAAGGGACACGGTTCATCTAGATTAATTCAGTTACAACAGACCTGACTAGTGAAGGGTATTTCTAAGATCACTATGAAGTCAGTGCTAAAGAATTTGATTAGAATTTGTGATTTAACTACTGAGTTGCAAAGGTTGACAGAAACTGCCAAACAGGTGGTGATTTTTTCCTGCAACACCACATACGTAAATTTTGAAGGAAAGTCACTGTACTGTTTGGGAAATTAAATTTCAGATCTTCCCCTAGGAAACGCTTAGATGAAATAAAGAAGTATATACAGAAAGGCATGCATACAGTGCAGTCAGTCATGCATGCTGGGTGAAAACCTGGCTCAAACCACAGGGAACTTTGCCACTGAGTTAAGAGAGACCAAAATTACAACTTCTATATTTACATTTGCATGTGGATTCAGCAGGAAAGATTTGCTTCCTGGCTTTTGGAATATCATTTCTTCACGGTAGATTCTAAAGGAAACTACTTTTCACTTTAAAACCAGCACTTGGCACACAGTGTGGCATTACAATCTGCTCATACTTTGTCTTCCGATGCTTTGAATCAGGATCATCCTTGCCTACTGCTTCACTACCCAAGGTATATTAATGCTGCTTTGTAAGCCCATTCTTTTGTCCCTGCTAGAGTCCTCACTCATAAATAATTCAAATCGCTGAACCTGAGCCCTGCTCTACTACTGCCTTTAGTCATTTCTATTTATGCCTGGAAACTCTTCAGGATGTCAGAAAAAAGCTGAGACAAATGCATGCCAATGTATTACTTTAGTGCAAATTCAAACAAGTTAGCTTCTAGCACTTATGGTTTGAACAAGAGTGGGGCAAAGGAGTATTTCCACAGCCAGACACGATTCTCAGCTGTGAGAAAGGGACAAACAGCATTACCTCCCAGACAACCAGGTGCCTGGCATTTCCCAGCTGAAGCATATTTGACTGGGTCCTCATTTGGATACATCAGGCTAGGAGGTTTGCCCAGCCAGAGCACTGTGAACATACTCTGAGTCCTTTCTAAAGAAAATTACTATGAATCTTAACACAATTATGACACTGAACGTGATACTCCCAGACTAGTTAAAACATGACACACACACAAAAATAATAATTAAAAAACACAACCAAGAAATCATCTGACTATAACTTGGGGTAGTAAGCTACTATGAAGTTCAAATGTAACAAGGATGGATAGTGGAAGTTAAGAAAAAAATTATATGGGGTAAATTAGTACATATTTGCTTATTTGTGCAGTGTTAGCAGACAAAATATATCCAGACTTCACGTGCATTTACCAGTGTTTCGCGTCTCAGTCTGCTACAGCATCTTGAAAGAGCACAAAACTACCTACTGTCTAACTAGCTCAGGTGGTAGATGTTTGTGCTTTAGGGGTAGGGATTAATGAATGAAATTAGCTATGCTTTCCTGTACAGCAATTTGCCAGAAGTAGTATGGATGGATTTATGATCTGCATAATAACAAGGGTTGAGATACTCAAAGCTGAGGAAAATAGAATAGAATATTTTGGTTGGAAGGGACCTACAATGATCATCTAGATCATCTAGATTTAGCAAACAGCTCCAATTAATGTGAGTGGGAATTGTGTGGCTAAGACCGCTAATTAGCTTTCTGTCTTTAACCAAGAATCCTTACAGTGGCATAAATTTTCTTATAGAACCTAGTATTTGTGCTCTGGGTAAGATGAATATTATATATATATATATAATATAGAGAGAGAAGAGGAATTGTTTAAATCCTACAAGAACACTCAAAATAAGATGTGGGCCTGGTGAACAGAACAAAGCAGGTGTTAGCTCAAGCTGGTGTGATCTGTAAGGTTTAAATTCTCAGTAAGCTTACTGACAATACCCAGCTGAGATTAGTAAACCAAATTTTATTTTTCACAGAGAAAGCACAATATCAGCAAAACAATTTTTGCTCAGTGGATGGGAAAAAAGGGTTTTATGCAGAAGAATAAATTACATTAAGCAGAGAAAAACTAGTTGGGCAGTGGTTGTACAATCAGTTTTACAGAGTGTCAGTCATTATAATACGTATAGATGAGATTATCTTGATGTTTCCCAACCTGTATATCAAATATGTATTGCTGGAACGTAGCCAGCTCACTTCTGAAGGGCTCCTGTGGGTAACATAGGTACTAATACTAAACGTAATTACAAATATTTTTCCTTTGCACAGCTACCAGAAGACCCTCTCCATTCCATTCATCTGCTCCTCCAGTCCATCCTACTCCTGACCCCTGCTCTGGACACGTGATGTGTAGTTAATTTGGCACTGTGGCTAATCTGGCCTCTTAGACCTGCAGAGATGCCAGTTCTTAGGGTTGTAGGTAAGCACCTCCTATGGCTTCCCAAACAATTTTTCCTACTACAAAGCAAAAAAACCCAAACAAGTGCATTGAATATATTCATTCTAGATGATGGAGAAAAGCACCAGTACAATAAAAGGAAGAAGGTACAGTTTTCTCGGAGAAAGTAATCAGAACATGCCCTACTAGTACATCTCCTGTTATCAAATGGCAGTGATCCAAACTCCACCTTTTTCCAGTAGAAATTGAGGGGACAGCCACATCAGCCTTGACCTGAGGACAGAGGCTGAGAGGTTAGGAAGAGAGGTTACCTGGGTAGGTTACTGCTAAGTATTTTACTGTTTAAAGTCACTCCACTATCAAACAGGTCTGAATAACCACATTTATTATCTATATATAGTATTAAAGAGCTGGCTATGTAGCTATTGTACTCCTCTAAAATACTGAGAAAATGAACTTGAAGGCTCATAAAATACAGAAGTAATTGTTCTGTACTTCTTTTGCTTTTCCTTAGCTATATATTTCACTTCTTCCCTTCTCCTCTTCCCTCTTAACAAGCCTTATGCTTAGCAATTTTAATTTTTTCCTTTTTCGGACTGTCAGTCACAGACAGTGTCTTGACTTACAAAGAGATCTTTTCTTATTCCAGAAGCCTTTTTTGTCACTATGACTGCAGGCTTTATGCTTATCTCCCGCCTTTCAGATAAGCCTCCCCTTCACTAAGATCCATCCTATAATCTCAACTTCTTTCTATGTGATTTAACCTCCCTGAGATGAACAGATTTTTTTGCTTGCTTTATTTGAAAGGATTTCATTTAGGGGACTCAGTTCTGATACAGTCTAGACTCGCAGCATGCAGTTAGAAAATACAAGCAACAATGAAGAAAGCTTTCCATTTTCTGAGGAAGCCAGTTTGGCAAAAACTGTACAAACACAACACACATGAAAAATTAAAAGGTGAAAATAAACAATCAATTTCCTTTGCATGGGCATAACTCTTTCCAGGCTAGCAAAACTTTATGGCATATACTTCTGCCATTGCCTTGTTGCAGATACATGAAAGATAATTTCTGTGCTTAGTTCATAAGTAATTAATAAATAATCTTTAGTTTGTCAACAGCTCACAGGTATACAAGGAGAGGAGAGCTTCTTAAAATCTAATCCTATATTCTTGAGGGCTTAAAGTCTCTGTAGGCTGCTGGAATTAAGTGGCTGTGATTTTTCTGTCAATTCAGACATTTGCTTCATTAAAACTTCATTAAATCTAAACACTTACACTCTTGATTTCATATATTTCTTAAACATCCTGACAGTCTCTCAAACATTTATTCTGTTGATATGTTCATTTTTAGCAATAATGTATTATTTATATTTACATACATGACTGAAACCCTCAGATATTGTAGGCAGATGATATCTTACCAGAAATCCCTATAAAGCAGAGTGGTAATCCCTCTATGTAAACACTCAAAACAGGACAGCACATTCAGAATTTTCTAGATGCATTAATTTAATCCTACTTGGGCCTCTCCAACTAAAGAGCAAAATACATGCAGTGAACTTTTCTAAGAAGGAAGAAAACCTTGCTAAACTCACCTCCAAACAAACTGCAGCAACTCTCAGTTTTTCTTTACAGGTAAGAAACAGCTGCTTTTCATTACTTTGGGCAGTAACATCTCATTAGCACGGCACGTCTGGAAGCTGGGGAACCATCAGCTACACCTGATGAAGTTGATTCCAAGTTTCTTCAAGCTTGACTCAGTCCGAGCAGAAAAACAAGTTGGCTTATGCCGTGGGTAACGGGTAGGAGTAGTTCTGGAAACACTGCTGAGGATGAGGGCTGAAGGAAATGTTCTGGAAAACTCAACTTTGGCCCCAGCAGAGGCTGACTTCTGCTATTTCACTCCCTAGGCAGAGATTTTTGGCAGTTAGGCAGCAAATAATTTCCCCTGCCAAGTAAGTGAAAAGAAATGTATTCTCTGTGACACTTTAGTTTACGTGGCAGGTCAGGGAGGGTATCAGTGAATAGAGGTCCAGCATCCCATTCTGGCATGGGTTGCACAGCTGAGATACGCTGCCTGCAAGAGCTAAGAGTATCTAATTACAGCCTTCACTCCCAGATGTCCCCACTGGCATGAACCTAGTTATAGCCATCAGTGACATGCACTTTGGCAAGCTCCTGACAGGATGAGTATTTTCCAGGATGCCTGGAGCAGCTAAGAGCTTGTGGAGCTCCACCCTCCGCGTAGGAGGGTCTGTGCTCTGAGGCCAAAGGAGAAACAAGTTTGAGTATCCTAACAACAAAGGGTCTCTCTCTTTATGTGTATATAAATTGGATTTCATCTTCCAGGTGGGAATGTGAACACTGAGCCTCTAATGAGACTTCATTAATTTCATTTCAGTCTGTGTCAAGAGATGATGAAGTCTGGTGGACAGATACTTAACTGTGGAGCCCAACAGAAAGCTGGAACCACCTCTACTGTGTTCAAAGTATCCTTCAAGAATGATACCCTGGGGGGACATGAGGAAGCAGGGGACTGTGAAGCACTGTACAAGCACTGTGAAGCCATTGATTCCTTGACAGTTTAATATTGCTTATCAGTTTACAAAGGCTGTGAAACAAGCAGGGTTTGACACCAATACAATCAGTTCTGCCATCGAGGGTACGAGCTTAGGTAAAAAGTGCTAGATTAGTGAACAGTATACCTCCAATAATCACAGCTTAAAGCAAATACATAAATCTGAAACACACAGTCACCAATGTAATTATTATCTCTTTTACCACTGAAGAACCACTTTGTTGAAAAGAACAATTATATCAGTACATTTTTAATTCCTTTTTTAAAAACACATTTTTCTAAGAAAAGGGTACAAGTAAGACCTGTAAATTTTGAAAATTTCATTAAAAAGCATTTTCTCTTGGATAGAGTTTCTGTCGAGGGATGTTACCACCCTTGTGATTAGCTTCTCAGAGGAACAGGCTTAGGGACAATTCTTACCTTCCTCCTCTGCAAACCAATGCTCTTATCTTTTCATTGTAGCTTCCTCCAAAAAACGTGCTTTTTCCCCACTAAAACCTGTTGTGAAGCCTGACCAACCATACAGGAAGGCAGGCTGATAAGAAGTGGGAGTAGAGGTTGTTTTTGATATCCTAATTAGCTAGATAATAAGTTGCATTTTTCCTATTAGGAGAAGCTCTTTTGCTGAATCCTCATACTGTTGA
Organism: Buteo buteo; assembly: GCF_964188355.1. Classification (NCBI taxonomy): domain Eukaryota; kingdom Metazoa; phylum Chordata; class Aves; order Accipitriformes; family Accipitridae; genus Buteo; species Buteo buteo. The sequence continues at coordinate 16,679,025 of NC_134184.1, forward strand.
ATTCTAGGAAACGGCGTAAGGCTGTTGATCCATGTTGATGGTTAATGTAGAAGATCAATGTAGTTTCTACTCATGTTTGCAAAGTTCTGGTCACAGATAGGAAAATCACCAAGGGAAGATTTGAAGATGTGAATGAAACATTTCACAGAGATACAGAAGATTAATTTCAGAGAGCCACGGCTTCACAAAAAGAACCCTGATTTAAAACTGCTCCATAGGGGTTATGAGTAATTTAGCACAGGATAAAACACTCACGTGTTGCCCATGTAAAATACCACACCACTACATGTTATGAAATGACATAGCTGTCCTCTGCTTTGTTGGTATCAGACAGTGCTGTGACTTCCTGATAATTAACCAAAGCAGGGAAACAGGAAATCAAGGATCACGTTTTCCTAGATATCACCTGAAAAGAAGCAGCTGGGAGTACTTCCACATTTGGCATAAAGTGCACAGCCTCTTTTCTTGTGTCCTCCAAATTCAGTGGTGCTCAAGATGCATGTGAAAGGTGTCCCCTTCAATGCTTTTCTTCACTGAGGCAGAAACAACCTGCATGTCACCATGACATTGAGAGGGTACCTTTTGCCTTCCAATTTTTGCAAAGGTGCTTGAAAGAAATTAATACAGCTCTCAACTTCACTAATTGCTCACTTGATTATGTTTCTCAGCCACGCTGTAGCTCTGTATTGGCCAAGGACATGGAATACACAGCTAATGGCTGCCCTCCCTCCCTCCCTCCTTCCCTCCCTCTCCCCCAGGCTCTGCAGAGCATTGTCCTCACAAAATTATTCAGAACAATGTCTATCACACTGGCAGGAGGAAAGTGCTTGATCACTTGACGACCTCCTGAGGTCCCTTCCAACCTGAATTATTCTATGATTCTTCAATATCTTTCATGCTTGAACACATGTATTTTCATCGCAACTGGACTTCCTAGAACATGCAGTTCCAGCTAAACGTATTCAACTGTACATGCAAACACACAGGCAAAACAATCTCTGTGAGCAGACATTATCAGATATAACTTCACAGATACCATTTATTACAATTCACATGAAATATGGAAATTATGAATTTGTGTATTTCTGTTGCCCAGCTATATGCAGTATGTGAGACAGTTTGCAGAGAGCGAGCACTCTGTTTAGAAGGAGTTGAGTTATTCTGTCTTTGGGTGGAATAACGCACAATTCAAGTCTTTGGCAACATTACCTGGTATTACTTGAGTATAATGCTGAGCCTGATAATTTCTCCCTGAGCAATGATTCAGAAATAGGAAAGGTTTTTGTCTAGTAGCCATCCATTGACTGTCAAAGTCAAACCTACGGCACTGCACACATTTTAGAGAGCATTCAAGGCCCAAAAATGTGAAGAGTTCCCAACTCTTAGGCAATAAACTTTGCTGTGGGACTAACCATACCCTTTTTTCCTGCATGCTCTAAGCAAGATTGTGAAGCTTAAATGAGCATATTTGAGCCTCTGGTTCAGTTTAGATCACTCACTCCTTTTGCTGGTTTTATTCAGGAGGCTTAGTATTTCACTGAATTCAGTATTAAAAATGCAAATAACTCAGTCATATATAATTATGCATTTTCTAAGCAATATTATACCATTTCACACAATACAGACTGAAAGAAGAAATAATAAATGTTAACAACCACTTTTATGTCAGAACAGGGATAAAATGTGTTCTTGCCCTGTGAAGTTTCTCACGAAGAAGTTGAATATACTATATAATAGTTTGCATCTACTTTTTGTGACCGAAAAAGTACAGTTTTCTCTTTATTATGTATCTTGGGTCGTGCTGCAATAGTCCGGAGCCCTTCGCATTTCTTAACTGCAATGTGGGATTAGTCCCACTAGGTGCTACCCTTCCTCTACGGTTTGTGAAGGAAAACGTCCCGGAGTAAAGCTGGACCATCGGTGGGTGCGCTACCCAAAATGCAGAAGAGGGGCTCATTCTTCATCCCATCGTGATGGAAACATCTTTCTAAACACTGACGCAACAAAAGACACCCCCCCCCCCTAAAAAACCCCAACATCAACAACAGACCAGTCCCCCCCCCCAAACCAAACACCCCAAGACCAGTGGAAACGTCTCAAAATATTAAAAGAAGAAAAGCTGTTGGATCCCATCAGATTAAGACAGCAGGCACCCAACACGTAGCTAGTTCTGGTAGGCAGCTAATAGCAAACACTGAAATGTGACTGTTCTATTGAAGGAGCTATTGCTCAGAAATGTCATGGTGCTGCACAGTCAAAGAAATTCAACTACATATTTATTGTCATAAAGCCTAGCCTGCCCATTAGACCATATTTAATATTTTAAGGCCCTTTACAGGGGGTGTATGCCTTACGAGGCATTCTGTGGCAGCCTTGAATGTTACATGTACTAATATTTCACTGTCTCCCACACAAAATAAGAATAAACCACTGAGATTATGACTATGTTACACAACCCGGTGAGTGACACATAAGTAAAAATAGTTGCTATATTTACCCATTGTAATACCCCCAGATGAAGTCCAATTCTCCTCACTGGAGACAAATGGAAATGGAGAAGAAACCAGTTGAATATTTTGTGAAAAGAGGAAAAAATCTGTTAAAGAAGTTACAATAACTAAAGCCTTTCAGCCAGGCAAAGTATCCTCGCTTGCATAAAGCAGCAGTGAGATGCCCAGAGAAGATAAACCTTCTGAAGAGAGGTTGCTTCAAACCAGATATTTCAGTGCTGGGCATGTTTTTAAGCCCTGAAAATGACAGCTGTCTCAGGGGCAAACACTGCAAGCTGGGTCTTTGCCCAGGACTGTTGAACAGATTGTATGAACAGTATCTTCCCATGAGAAGGCTCCTTGCTCCCTTTCTGAAGGGGAGTCAGGGGTCAGTTTGCACGTTGGCACATGAGACACTGCAGTGGGACAGACTGGTTTGTACTCCTAAAGAAAGACCTTGGACAGTGGCCCAAATAAGGTGCTCGTTACAGCTGTGTTGTGTGTCATGTCATGTCCCCCCTCCGCAATGTGCATGGCTTTGGACATCATATGGCGCTGCACAGGAGAACGGTGGGTCTTTCTCATCTGGCCTCCCACTACATGATAGGCAGGTGGAGTTAAAGCTCTGGAGAGCCAATGTCTGAAGGAGCACCATAACTTACTCAGCTGTGAAACTTCTGAAAACATGAGCTGGAAGATCCATTAAGTCCAGGTCTTATGAAGTCTGGTCTCAAATCTACCAAAGCTCAAGACAAATAAAAAGCTCAAGTCTAATAAATATGTTAGTGCTATTTTTGTTAACCTACATTAATACTTGCCTAATGACAGTGAAATTATGTTTAATTAACAGATGAATTAAACATCCCATTTTTTTATATGGGAGCATTTGTAAGACTCACGGGCTGGTAGGTACAAAATCTTCCACTATAAATTCTGCTATGAATAAGTGCCTGCACAAGCATTATATGTTCTCATCTTCTGGGTGCACAGTTTAATCACAGTGCTTTCGATAGAGAGCCCACACTAGGGAAGTGAAGTTTAAAATATGAATCTGTGGGAGGCTCTTGAGGTGGCTTCTTGCTAAGTATGGCCAGGAGCAGGGTGACGTTGGGGGAGATGCCACATTAAGAGACTGAGAGGTTAAAGTAACTCCATGAAACTGTCACCAGCAAACCACCATGTGAAAATTTCATGTGCTTTTAGTCTGAATTGACCCTAAAATAGTAAAAGGGAGGAAAACAAAAGTTCTCTGTGTGCTAGCAGATAAGTCACATTATTTCCCCCTTCTTTCTGTAGCAACAAACTCAGACGTTTAAATGGGTAGCAAATCAACTTCATTCAGGCTTATTTTATTTTTCCCTGATCTTTCACAACTGTTTTCACCTCTCTCCTACTCCCCTCAAAACAAGAAGAAAGAGGGAAACAAGCTGCTTGCAACAAAATGTCAGCAAAACATCAGATTAACCTACTTTGCCATTTTGCTCCCACTAATGAAAATACTTGGTGGTCAAAGTCCTGGCAGCTGGCTTTCCCGCATGGAAAAAGTAATGTTCTGCATCTTTGCTACCCGACTCTTAGTCTTGTTCAGATTAAACTCCTGTAACTTCCGAGTGTCTGGTGCCCCAAGACTGCCCCATCTCTTTCCTTAGACCACAATATCTCCCTGTCAGCTCTCCCTCTACACGTTGTGCTTCTTTGTCATCTATTCTCTTTTCAAAACTTCTATTTCTCAACTCCCCCTCTTCCTCCTCTTCCTCCTTGTCTTCCTCTTCTTCTCTTGGGCAAACTTAGCTTACTTCATGCGAGCTAACTTGCCTGTCCTTCCCCTCCCATTTCTCAATTTTTGAAGGACTTCTTACCCCGTGCCTCTGCATCTTTCCATTTCTACTTCATGGACCAATGCATTAGGGCATTTGCAGAAGGGTAGCCTACAGAGGGCTTCTTTCGCCCCTGTGAAAGGAAGGCACTGACCGTTGCCTTCGCACTCCTCAGACCCTCCTGTCCTTTCAGCTGCTCTCTTGGGGAGGAAAGCATGCTTGAACTCCCAGAGGACAGCAGCTGAGTACACGGAGGCAGCAGCTCTTCACCGCTGCTTGCAAAGAGACACAGAAAGGCAGATGAAATTCAAGCAAAAGACCGAAACATAATTTAAATGCTCTCTGCCAACGCATGTTAAACAGGTGCTTATGTTTCACGCAGATCCCGATGTACCTCATTAATCCAAATTAAATCCAAGCTGTAAGGGCACCCAGTTACACGCATATCCACGCAGACACGAGGAGCCAGGCTCTCCCGGTAAAGTGCCGCTTGGCAGGCAGCTGGAGGGGACCCCACCCGCGCGGGAGTCCCCCTCGCCGCCAGCGCCTTCCCCAGGCCCGCGGGAGCCGAGCCCCACGGCGGGGCACCCCCAGCACGGCGCTCTCCGTCCCGCCCGACGGGGCGCGCTGCGGCTGCCGCCGGGTCTCCCCGCAGGGACGGGGACGGGTGGGAGGTTCTCAGGGGGACCTTGAGGGCGTTAAAAACCTGCGCTGCGCCAGTGTCTTGCAAGCCCAGAAGCAGGCAAGGGACCCGGGGGAGGCGAGTGCCGGCGGCCTCGGGGCGAGCGGAGCCGAGGCGGAGCAGGGGGGGGTGGGAGTCTTGCCTGCGCAAAGACGAGACGTCTCGGAGAAGCCGGGGAGCGAGCCGAAGCCCGGAGGGGTGCCGGGGTGGTGGGCGGCCGGGGCGCTCCCGCAGCCGCCCCCCCCCTCCCTCAGGGTTTTACCCCCGCCGGCCGCACACCGCCCTGCCCCTCCACGGCGAGGGGAGCGCAGCGGGCGGGCAGAGGATCCCCGCCGCAGCCGGGGAAGGAGGACCGGGGCGGGGGTGTGTGTTGGGGGGGGGAACGGACGACAACGGGGGACCCTGCGTCAGTGCAGGCCGTCCCCTTCCCCTCCCCGTGCGCTCGGCTCTGCCTCCCGCCAGCCTCCCACGCCTCCCGTGAGGTGCGGCCGCGCTACATAAACACGGCGCCGCCGCCGCCGCCGGGGCTCTCCGCTCGCAGCCCGACGTAGGCGCCTGGCCGGCAGCGGAGCGGCAGAGCCGCTCCGGGGACAGACGGGGCGGGAGGCTCCGGCGGGCAGCGGCGGGGAGCTTTGCGCTCCCCCGCGGGAGGCGGCGGCCGGAGCCCGAGCGGCCGGAGGAGGAGGAGCAGGAAGGGCGGCGGCTCCCCGCCGGCGGCGGGCTCCCTCCGGTATGGCCCTGGCGGACAGCGCCCGCGGGCTGCCCAACGGCGGCGGCGTCTCGCCGGCGGCAGGCGGCGGGGCGGCGGGGAGCGGGGCGGCGGCGGCGGGCGGCTGGTCGACCTTCCCGGAGATCGTGGAGCTGAACGTGGGCGGGCAGGTGTACGTGACGCGGCGCTGCACCGTGGTCTCGGTGCGCGACTCGCTACTCTGGCGCATGTTCTCGCAGCAGCAGCCCAGCGAGCTGCCCCGGGACAGCAAGGGCCGCTTCTTCCTCGACCGCGACGGCTTCCTCTTCCGCTACATCCTGGACTACCTGCGGGACCTGCAGCTGGTGCTGCCCGAGCACTTCCCCGAGCGCAGTCGCCTCCAGCGGGAGGCCGAGTACTTCCAGCTGCCCGACCTGGCTCGCCGCCTGGCGCAGGCTCGGGCCGCCGCCGCCGCCCGGCCCGCCGCCCTGCAGCGCGACGGCTCGCTCTGCGCCGACGAGCCGCCGCCGCCGCCCGTCCTGGGCTACCTGGAGGCCGAGTCGCTGGAAGGAGCCGCGGCCTCCGCCCCGTCGCCCACCGCCAGCCGCAGCCCCTCTGGCGGGCCGCTGCTCACGCCCTCGCAGTCGCTGGACGGGGCGGGCGGGCGACGCTCGGGCTATATCACCATCGGCTACCGGGGCTCCTACACCATCGGGCGGGAGGCGCAGGCCGACGCCAAGTTCCGGCGGGTGGCCCGCATCACCGTCTGCGGCAAGACGGCACTGGCCAAGGAGGTCTTCGGGGAGACGCTGAACGAGAGCCGCGACCCCGACCGCCCTCCCGAGCGCTACACCGCCCGCTACTACCTCAAGTTCAACTTCCTCGAGCAAGCCTTCGACCGGCTCTCCGAGGCCGGCTTCCGCATGGCCGCCTGCTCCTCCACCGGCACCTGCGCCTTCGCCCCCGAGCAGGGCGGGCCCGCCGATGACAAGATCTGGACCAGCTACACTGAGTACGTCTTCTGCCGGGACTGAGCGTCCGCCCGGCCCCTGGTGCGGGGAGAAGGCGGCGGCCCCTGCACGCCCTCGCGCCCGCCATCCCCTCCCAGCCTGGAGGAAGGAGGACGTGGAGGGGGGGCTGCGTCCCCCCTGCCCTTCTCTCGCCCCAGCATCCTCCTCCGCGCACGAGGCAGGTCAGCCCCCAGCGCAGCCCGCACCCCTCCTGCACGCACCTGCTAACGGCCCTGGGGACAGGAGGTCACCGCGTTGTGCCTCGGCCGCCATGTCCCTGCTCAGCCACCTTGTCCTGGCTCGCGCCATCGTCCGCCGTCCCAGACCTCCCAGTAGCTGTGTCGGTAGCGAGGAAGGAGAGAGGTGGCAGGAGTAGACAAATGACCCGTCCCAGGAAGGCGTGCGTGCGTGCCCGGCCCCCGCCCCTCTCCACGCACGGTTACGCTGGGGTGTTTTAAAAACTACCTGTTTAGGGCAAGGAGCTTTTCGGTTGCTTTTCAGCAACTTCTGCTGACGATGGCATGATAAATGGCTGTCTTTTCTCATCACCATACCCTTAAGCAGGATTTCGCCTTGTTGGGTGGACCCATAATGGTCCATTTTATCCTCCCATCCTATCAAAGTGATGCATGTCTGTGAAGGACCGTCACATAGAAGTGATGCCTGACTGTGAGGGTGTGGCACTCCGGCTCGCACCTCATCTCTAGAGATGAGTAATTCTGCAGGACACGTGTGCGTGGCCCTTCCTGACCGGTTGCATCCATCTCCCCTCTCTGCTCCCTATCTCTCTGAACTCCCCTCTCCAAGCTCTTAAACTGGACCAGGGCCTGCACAGCAGGCGTGTAAGGCTGAAGTAAAAGGACAGGTTCGCTGGATAACCAACCATTTGAACTATAAAGTGACCTCAGAGACACGCATTTATTCCCTCGAGAGGTAAAAAAAATAACGATGCTTTGAAAAACTAAAGTGCTTGTGAATCGTAACTTTCATGGGTGGTGTGAAGTCCTTATAATTATCTTGAAGTTACTGTCTATAATATGCGTAGAAATCTCAATGCGTATTTCCTTAAACACCCTCAAAACAATGGGGGAGAGGTGAAGCCAGGCACGCCAGAGTGACGGTAGGGCCTGCTTCCTGGGAAGCAGAAATCTTGTATGTTGAATTAATGCAGATGTACATCATAAGTGTAATCAAGAGCACCCTGCTTGTTACTTTAAGTTTTGTCATGTTAGTGCTGTAAAACTTTGAAGCCAACAGGACTGATGCTGAAACCACTTTTTAAGAAACCAGGGCAATGACACTGCTAAGAGTTAAGTACTTCTTCCTTGACAAACTTAGTGCTTCTTAGAAAGGATTAAGCCCCGTCCTTACAAAAAAACAAAAACGATGCCAACTTTCTTCAGGGGAAATTACCCCTTCTAAGCTGTATTTGGTTCGTGCTATGTAACAGTCTTTCTTTCCCAGAGGAGGCAGCCATAGCTTGCTTTGGAACAGACGATCTAAGCAACAGGTTTTACAGTAGGGAAGATTGAGCAGCTCTTTCTAATAAATTCTTGAAGATTGGAGTACAAAATCACTTTCCTTTAAAACCTGAACTTGATTTAAAAGCCTGTATTGTCCATTCAGACCTTCACGAAAAAATATCCTAAATGTATACAAAGTGTTGAAGAATTTAGCAGTTACATTTCTAAAACTCTTGAATAATAAATTGTTCTAACTCCAAATTTAGAAATACTGCTAGCACTTGTATTCTAACCAAAGAATTTCACAGTAGGTTTTTATTTTTAAAACTTTAATTCCTCTGAAAAGAGCTATAGCTACATATGTATTGAGTTGAGTTTCAGTGCTCAGTCTCTCTGTTCACCACTTGGTCTTTCATTAAGTGCATGCACAACTGCATAAAACTGAAAATAATTTGCATCATTATGTTTTTTTTTTTAATATTAGAAAGATTGTTTATCAACGTGATTAAATGGAAGATGCGCATATGAAAGTGCTGGGTATTGTCCAGTTGTAGATAGTTGTATAATGGAGTATTTTTAAAAGGAGAGAAATGTATACCTGCCAAATTAGATGAGCAATAAGATAGAGTGAGAGGCCAATACACCTGAAAATGGAATGAAACCTGTTTGTCCTATGCCTTACTCTGAGATGATTTCTTTGTGCTTAACTTATTTATAGCACAAGTGAAAGGACATTGATCACAGCTACTAGGTCTTTACAATGCCGTTCTCGAGAATAATGACTGTCTTTTTCTAGTTTCTGTTAAGTAATTCTGAAGTATGTTTTTTAAGATTTTATATAAAATCAATTTTCAGTAAAGTGTTCAAATTCAGTCTAGACAGCTTTCTTTTTTTAAGAATCTGGTAGCTTACTAAATCCATCATAGGAGCTATGAATAGGGGCAGATTCAAATTGAACTTGTGATTTAGTGTACATATATATACAGTATATAAACATTTTACACGAATCATTTAGTTTTTTAATCATTTTAGTGCTACAGAATTTCATAATATATCTAGCTGAGCATTTACATATAACGCTGTGTACATAATACGGTAATGTTTTACTGGTTTCCTATACCTATTTCTATGGAAAAACTGAATATGAATATCAACTTGTAGAACTGAAATCGATTACGTATTTGCTTGAATGTGAGTCATAACTAGCTTCCAGGTGGCTGAATGCATCTCTAAAACAAAAATTGCCTGTATTTTGATCAATGATTGCCTATCTGTTTGCTGGCAGATGACCCAGAAATTCTCATCTTTTAAGTAAACATGGGTGTAATAAAAATATAAACTGATGATTTTTTAATCTTTGTGTTTGTGCTAAAAACTCTAAGAGTTAGTAGTATTAGGAAATGGGGCCCTTCATTTACTGACAACTCATTACATTTAGGGTTAAAATGATGGTGCCATAAATGTAATAGTCATTTGATGGTTTGCCACAGAAGACGATATTTTTCTTAAACATTACTCAGTAATTTCAGTAAAATATTTAAAAGGTAGAATGCCCAAGGCAAAGTCACTGAGTTTTGCTGGTCTCTTCTATTGAGAGCTCAAAGAATGGATAAACACGATGACTCTGCTAACCTGTTGACATGCAGAAGGACAAAAATCTAAAGGCACAATACTGTATACATTTTGTAGCTGTCGTTGTTCACAGTTCACGTACTTAGGGATGAATGCAGTAGCATTTACAAGTGCTATGAAAAAAACAAAGGCAGTCTTTCTTTTAATTAGAAGTTAAGGCATAGGTCTTTTCAGTGATGCATATCAAGAAGGGTGACTTTGCAGATGTTTGATAGGATGTTTATATTTTTATACATGTAGATAACGAGCCACTTACTCATTCTTATTTTCACATGTATAGCATTGAAAATAAAGATCCTCCTAGGAAAATGTTGCATACCAAATTAAATTCTTGTTCTTTAAATATTAACTCAGTTGTGTGGTTTATGCTCTCCTTTTTACTCTTGGTAAAGATGTCATTAGCTTTGCTCTCTCTTCCACAGTATCATATTCATAACTTCAGCAAAGACTCCAAACTAATATGTAAAGCAGAAACATTGAGCAAAGAATATTATGTGTATAGGCATCTCTAGTAACAGCCATGACAAGTTAAACAGAACTTTTAAGTGTCACAGAGATTTTTTGTAGTACTGGTCAATATAAATCAGTCCTCAGGAAACCACAGTGATTAAATAGCTTAATTTGAATAGCACAGAATAATTGTTGAAATAAAATGTTAATGTGTTTTATGAAGCTGGAGAATAATAACATTGGATATAGTGCTCATTTAATGAAAGAAACATTATTACCTAAGGAAATAGATGATCTGAGAGAAATGTGTTTAGAAATTCTGTTAAGGAGCAGAGGGGTGATCTTATTAGCTACCTTGTGATCTCTAGCAACCTATTACAAACCTGAGGATTTATAATAAACCTGTGGTCAGTTTCATTGAATGTTAGTAATGAATTCTAGTATAATCCACATCTGTGAAGTGCGTGTGTATTTAATAGAGCTTTCTTGGGTAGCATGGTTATAATGCAAAGGAACCAGCTGAAGGTAGTTTAATCAACTGTTTTATTTGACAGCTTGATAGTATTTGAGAGCTGTGTTATCATGCAATAATTTAAGAAAAGAGGTTGTTCCATAAGCAACAAAACTTTGAGTCTGTCTTTCTGCAGGCTAAGGTCTCATTTCCTTTACACTACCACTTCAGTTACTCTGCTCACGCTCATCCCTTTTATTTCACTTCTACGAGGCAAAAGACGGCATGTTCTTCGACAGAGCCAGCTTCTGCTATGCCGAAGGTTATGGCTGAATTCTACCTTTCTCCCTGAGTGAACTACAGATTTTTTTTCCCTTTCCTTTACCCAGCCAGCAGTATTAATGGAATTTGTAAGAACGTAACATCTGCAAGGTTTTTTAGTTCTTTTAATTGTGTTTGAAATTACCCATCATCTCGGAAGTTGTTAAGGGGGACAGATGTCCACCCAAATGGACAATGCAAGTGTATGAGCCTTATTTCCTTAGCAAACAAAGCTAACAACAAATTACTGTAATTAACATCTGGCACTGTCTATATAAAACCTTTTGTCAAAGGAGGACAGAGTAGTCTGAGTGTACTAAATCCCTATGGACTGAGGAGGCAAGTGGTCACACTTACTTTTGCGACACTGGCCAGTCAGACAAATTAATGGGTGGACAAGAATGGCTTAAAAATATTTCCAGCCTCCAAATTCCTGCATTGTTTCCAAGTGTAGCTCAAACAGCTTTGAGCCTTGTTACAACAGCCCTTCTTGGCTGCCTGTCTTAAACCTGTCTGTTGGTACCTTTTCTGGAGAAAATTTTTGATATAAATATGTTTTAGGACTCCTTCTGCCCTTTTGGATGGCAAAAATGGATCAAAATGTGCAGGAAAATATTTTCCGAAGGCTAGATTTGACTCATATTTTTCTATTATAGGAAATCTTCAGCATAGTTTTTAATGAAAAATTAGGGGAAATGTGTTATTTATTTAGAAAGTACTAGCATTTAGTTTTATGAAACTGAATGCTAATTTTGTTTTTCATTAAAATGAGCTTCATGTGTTTTTCCCCTTGGAGTGAACTGTACTAGATGTAAGGCTCTGCTGCTGTATTAATACTGCCATTGCTAGTAGTCTGTTGGAAATACGCAGCACAACTGCTGAGACAGTCAAAACCATAGTCAGTCAAATTATCACATTTCTTCCCTGTTCCACTCTCCACTGTGTTCAAACTGGAATAAAATTAAACTCTGTTATACATCTCTTGCTCTAAATTTTTTTTAGCACATACTATGGAGTATTTGATACTTCCATCAAAGCTGTTGGCAGCGGTGAGTCAGGGTTTTGAAGTAGATCTATTTCCTTGTGAGGAAATCAGAGCTAGGAAAAATCCTTGCACAAAATGGGAGCAGCCTCATGGGGAAATTTCTTGGTATCACAAGAAATTCAAGATATTTTTCTGTCAATCCAAATAATGCATTCACACATTGCTCTTATCTTGCAATGCTTCCCTCCCCCCGCCAAAAAAGCTATAGTCCTTGATGTAATTTGTTTGTTCTAGGTCTTATTTGATATCATCTGGACAAAAGACATTTTATTCTTCTCCTTCAAAAAAGTTCACTGTTTAACTGCAGGGAAATGACAATGTTAGCAGTACATCTTGCTTAGAGATATGGACAGATGTGGGTTAATATTTTATCATCCTTTTTAATTCAACATCATATGAAAGGGAGGGAAGTTCACACGGGAGCGTATAGGAATGAGCCAATGTGTCCTGTGATGTCAGTATGCAGATGATGCCCAGCCCCATAAAGCCTCTGACTTGGCTTTTGCAGCTTAACAATTTTCCCAGACTAGAATTTAAGTAAGTGTTAACTCACTGAACTTCAGCTAGAAAGGATGAGAACAGCCTATCTAGACTGCGATAAAAAAGCAGCTCCATTCATAAAAAGCATGTGATCTATCATTTTCCTTTGTAATTTTGAGGTTAAGCTACAACCTTGGTTAGTTTACTGAGGAGCAGGCTGTGATGTAAAAAAAAAAAGAAAGTAAAATAAAGGAAAAGTCCTTTCCTCCAGTCCTCTCCCCGCACACACGTTCTCCGGGGGGGAATGCAGTGCTGGTGTGATGGGAACAACCTTTCTTTTTGGTTTCAGAGATAACTGCAATAACCCACAATGCTGCCACCTCAGTTTTGACTGTTTTTCTGGTCATGGCTGAACTTTAGGGTCACATCAACACTTAATAAATGGTCCTTTAGCAGAGCATATCGTCAAAACCATGTAGATTTGTGTAGATTTGGATATAGTTTGGGTTTGACTCAGATTTTCCAAAGAGCTTAGTGACAATCTCACTCCTCGTATTACAGCAAAGTCCGTGATTATTAGAAGCCTGAAGTTAAAGTTTTTTCCTTTAAAAGGGCAGAGACCATTCCAGGAATGTGGCTTTTTTTTTTTTTTCTCCTTTCAGTAAGGGAACTCAATTATGGATTTTTTTTTTTTTTCAAATCTGTCATCTTGTACAAACACTCCTGATTTTCCTCACCTTGTAAAATTCAGTTCCACATCTTCCTATGGCTGACAGCTCAAGGCACAAGTATTTCAGAAAGCTGCAAGGACCAGGAGGTCTTGCAATGACTCACAAGTGCTACATGGCAATCCCTTCCTGCCGTGGTCACTTGTGGTCAGAGCCAAGCTGGGTGGGCAGCTGGGTCCCAAGCCCCAGGATGACCCACTGGACCTGACCACAGCTGCCCCTTCTGCCTTGCTTCCTTCCTGGCCATGACCGAGGTGGCTCAGTAGTCCTTGAGCCAGCTCGGTCTCGCTGCTGGCGCCTTGCCTGAATAAAAAAGCAGCATTTGTATTCTGGTAAGCTCCATGCAGCCCAACAGCCACAAATTGGCACTTCTTCTCCCCTAGACTTCTGACCCACTTATTTCCAGGGTTTGCTTTCACAGTCTGTATGTTATCTGCTGTCTCAGGGTATGGTTGGAACATGGGAAGGATTTAGCTGTTTGCAGTAGGCTGCCTAATAGTTTATCTGCTGTGGCGCTAAAGGGATGATAAAGACAACTCAGTTAAAAATAGTTTTACAGTTCCTTAAAATTTTGTGGTCTGAATAAACCATGAAAAGTGCTGCATAAACTATAATGAAACTGGGTAAAGGCACCTTTTCTTTTATAGGTGAGAACAATGGCTTTTTTTAGTTTTGCTGGAGCACTAGCATATTTATCCACTTGGACTTGTTTGTATCACGTTAAAGGCTGGAGAGTGCTCAGTTGCAGGTAACTGGACCAAACAGTCGTATTTCTTCAGAAAATGTTAGAAGAGTGTATGCATACAAATGCATTAGCGTTTCTGTTTCTAAAAGAAAAGTTTATAGGTTGCTTGCGGATTATAAGACTGGATGTTTTTCAACACATCACGTCCTAGGGTTTGAGGACAGAAAGAAATGTCCAGATCATCTAGTCTGCTGTTCTACATAGCATACACTGCAGGGCTTCCCTGAACAGAGTCTTTAAATCAGGCAGTGAATCTCTTAGACTGCTGTCTAATCTCATGGACAATACTGCTGGTGAAAAAGAAGACATCACAGTGCTTGATTAATTGTTCCGCTGCAAATGTCACCAGCTTTGACTTCCACCCAGAAAGGTCTGTAATGTCTTCTTCACCGACACCAAGAGGCTGGAGATAGCATTCTGTAGGTGGGTATGTACGGAGGCAGTTCATTTGGTCTAAATCTGGGGACAAACTGTCCCGTCTTTTCCTTCAGTTCCCCGCCACTTGTCCCTGTAACCAGTTTTGTGTTGGCACTGCTTATGTGGCCATGGGGTGAACCAGTTCAGGGACCTGGTGCAGATGAAAACCTTAAACAAATAAGTGAAAAAAGGCAGGTTAGCTGTCAGCTGGAGCAGCTCCCTGAACTGGCTCACAGCATAATCAAGTTACCAGTGCCAGGAGAATGGTCTGATAAATAAACAGAGTGAGCTCCTGTGGTCTGTCAGTAAGGCACGTTATTTAGACCTTTAGTCACCTCATGTCTCTGCTCTAAATCCTCTTCAACATCTTTTGAACTGCTGATTTCAGATACTGCTCATTCTAGTAAGGGAATGCACTAAAGCCAAGTACAATTTTTCTGTCCTGTCCTCTGTTTTTTCTGTTCATCTGTCTGAGGTTTGCATTGGCAGTCCCAGGGATTTAAGCATCGCTGGAGTTTATGTTCAGTAAACCACCACTGTAAGCACCTGTGTTCTGTCCTACAAATGCTGTCCCAATTATTAGTCAAAATGCATAGCAGTGTACAAGGTGTTTTCTTATTAAACATTATACCACCGTTTAACTTCTAACAACTAAATAGCCTTAAAAACCAAAGCAAAACTAATACAAGAGGATCTATTTTCTATACATCCATGTTGATGGACATTACTGTGTCACACAAATGTTTGGTATCATTTTTAACTAGTTATTACATTGCATAGGTAGTTTTCACTTGGATAAATGGATGGCTGAGGGCTGATGTCAGGTTGGCAGGCTTAAAGTTCCCAAATTACCCAATTTTTTTTAACCACTGTCTTCAAACACAGTTTATGTTTTTCCCAGTGCTTTGGAGCTTCCCCAGGGTTCTGAGACTTTCTGAGAAGGCTGCATTAGTAATTACACAGGCTCAGAAAGACACTAGATGTAAATTGGCCAGACCTGATATAAAAAAATACTTGTTGCTCATCTTTTTTGGATTAGTCTCAGAAGGGAAATTGTTCATTATTCTCAACAGACGTGCAGAGCAAAATTTTTATAGTTTTTACTGAACTAATAAGCCTCCAACTTACATCTAGTAATGAATCAATACAATTTTTCACATTGCTCCTAATAAAATCAAATAATTTCATTTTTAATCATGCTGACTACTACTTCCTTTGTATTCTTTTTCCTTACCTTATTGAATTTATACAATGTAATTAGTACAACATTTGGAATTTATAGCTTTTTATTTATACAGGTTGTGATATCCTTCTCTTTCCCTATTAGAGTTTATATCTATGACTTTTTAATAGCAGCTATGTGGATCCTGTCCTGGGATGTACTGGATAACTGTAGCTCCCATTGATCTCAATAAAAGGTGCTGTCACTGCAGGTTGTACGTAACAATTTAGCAAAAACAGTTCTCTTACATTCAGGACTTTACATTTACATTTATTTGCTGAAACTGTAACCTAGGATTTAGAAATATAGTATTTTTAAAGGTAAGTTTCTTGATATGCAATTAGTGGGAATTTTTACCATAATGTTACTTTGTGTTTTGACTATTTAATCTCATTCTATTGTGGTGCATGTCCAAAGAATATCTAGAGGATATACCAAAGGAGTATTTTCTCAGATCTTTCCTAGCACTGTTTTGACACATCTGAAAGTTGCTTCTTCCTTATATTCAGTTATTTATGTTATTCCTAACCTCCATTTACAGAGTCACCTAAGAACATTGCTGATGTGCATTTTGGAGTGCTACACGTGTGGCACACAGCTCATTCCTTTACTCTTACCTGGACTTACACTCACTGGACTTGGTATTTGCTTTTTTTGAGGCCCTGCTTCCAATACATTCTTCCGATAGGTATGAATTGGTGTGGAAATCAGAAGGACAACATGGAAACTCAGCTGTGGTAAAGGCATGTGGCCAGGTAAGAGTGTCATCAGTGACAACTTAGCTCCGAGAGGCTGCACACTTTCCCTCCCCAGCCCACGAACTTATGGTGTGTGGAGGCTGATACTGTCTGGATAAATAATAAACACTTATGGTGTGTGGAGGCTGATACTGTCTGGATAAATAATAAACACTTAGCATTACAAGTAATATGTTGTAGTAGCTTTTCTCTTACTTTGTATTCATCAGGTTACTCCTCAAGAGAAGGCCTTACTGTAGCTTTTGGCTATAATTCCCTCACCATAACCCATACAGTTGTCCTCACCATTTTTCCCTTGATAGTATCTTAAGTAGCTCAATGTTCTTCCCATATTTTCATTTGCAGAATTAGATTACAGAAAATTAGAGGAAGAAATGCAGCTTTAAATTAGCATCCTTAGACAATGTGAGATTACTTTTAACCTTAGTTTTTATAGCCGCAGATGGGTATAAAATAGTTGCTGGCTGAAATCAGCAAGTCATTCCCTTTATATGGAATAACAGAATATGTAGTTCTGAATAACTTGGTTTAAATCAAGCAAGAAAGTCTTCCTGAGGTCAGAGTGGCTTTCTTCTGTAATAGCAGTTGCCTAACACTGAATGTTTTCCCCAAGATGAAGTGTGTATCATGCAGACATTTCACAAACAGAGAAAGGCAGAACACAGGACAATCATTTCAGAATTATAAACCCCTCCATGTCTCCCACCTTTTTCCAAAGATACTGTGTCCTTATGAAACTTCTTGTGTTTTCCTTCTGACCAGCTAGGAAACATATTTCACCATTCTTCTTTACAGAGATGCTTTCATTCTACAGCTATTTTCATCTTTCCTAAGGCGATGTATTGGCCTGCAGTTTTGCTTTCCAGCTATTAGCTTCCTTAACTGAACCTTTATTTTTTCTAAATCTTCTGCAACAGCTGCTACATGTGTACTTCTAATAAGTCCGATGTTGGATTCAGTGATTTACCTACTTCATGAACTCTTTTAGCTCTTACATTTTCACCTCTTTTGTATGAAAAGACTTCTGGCTAAGGCACATGGTTCTGTCTGTGTATACACATGGCATATCTGAATCTGTGGTATCTAGGTACGCAGGAATTGCCACACCAACTCAGCTAACTGCTTTGCTCAGTCTTTTATCTTCTCTGATCATGCCTGACAGTGGGTACATCAAAGTAAACTGTAAGAATCTCTGTAAAGCCCACAGAGCATCTGAGTACTGTGCCATAAACCCATTTTTAAGTATGTGGCAAAGAATTTTGCTTATGCGTTCAATAAGGAATTGTACGCTGTAAGTGTACTATGTAAAAGTATTATGCTTTGCTGATTTCCTTTCTCTAAGGAAAGGTCACTAGAAGAAATGTATTTTGAATGTTCTTCTGGTTTACATATGTGGAGAAACCTACACAGTGCTGGTGTACCTACACAGCAGCTACACTCTACCAGTACTGCATAAATAGAATTGCACTCCTCTTTCTGCTCAGCTTCACTTGGGTTCTTTGTAAAAGAACTTGCAGCTCTTCCAATATATTATATTTTTCCCCTTGAAATGAAGAAGAATTTGCTCTGTGATTTTTGGAGAATGTTTTTATTATTTTGATAAGAAAATGTTCTTTTCCATGGTTATTTTTTATATAAAAGAAAGATTTAGAAACAGATTTTTTTAGTTTTGTGAAAGCCTTAGTCTTTTCCTCAGGGTTTCTTCTCTTTATTGTTACTTCATGAATTTAATGTTTTTGATTGTTATATTTTAGAAGATTTTTTAATCTGTTTGTTGTGTGCTTTCAATCAAATTTCATGAATTTAATAGAGTAATCTTGAGATTTTTTACTTGTCCAGCTAAAACCTGCTGCCTACATTAGCTTTATGGGACCAGGCAAATTCATATGCATATATAGGTGCATCTACTTAATTCCTCTTTTGTTAAAACTTTCTTTCCCACCATTATTTTTAGTTTCTTTTTCTGAAATTCTCTCCAGCTGTACCTGGATTGATAGTTACACTAGGGTAACTAGCTATGTAACACTAGGATAGTTACGCCTGGGTAGGGGTGGGCAAATTTTGGTGAATTGCATTGCTGAAAAATGCATTTCACAGGGAGCTTTAGGTATGTGAAAATAGAGACATAAGTAAAACTGACAGTGCCTTCAGTTGTTTTAGGTTAAAACAAAGGGCTTGGGGATTTCAACTGCGAACCGGAGTTTCCCTTAGCTGCCTGTCTTGAATGGAATAGAAAACTTGTCTCAGATAGGGGAGCTCAGAATACAGCTTCTCTTTGCCTGGTCTAAGCAGAAATTTGTATGAGCCCTTGCAGGTGAGTGCCCAGCCCAGGTTGCTAATGGGTGTCTGCAGTCTTACTGATCCACTTTAAAGGGCTAGAAGGACAAGTTCAGCTGCTTTTTTTGTGAAAACTCTAAGCAGGGTCACTGTACCTCTGTGCAGAGCATAGGTCCTGCATGATCATGAGATGCTTTCTAGCCCAATGCAGACGGGGCAAGTCTAGTGTTGGGGAACCGCCTAGCAAAGGGCTGAAGTGCCAGAGGTCATCATGCAACACAAGTACAGCACTGGAACTAGTCCTGTCTCAGCTGAGAGAGAACTGGGGCATGTGTGCTCCCCCCTGCACGAGACCTCTATTAGGAGGCACAACCTATTACAATGGCAAGAAAGTCTCCTTAGTCACTGGAATGGATGGGGCAGGGATAAGAAGGCTGAATGGACTTGCATAAGCAGTACCTAGGATCTTTGTTGATGTTGGTTTTGACAATGTCATCACCCATTTCCCAGATATCCATCCTCTCTCAGCACGTGGGGAGCAAATACAGATTTCAAGCCAGAATAAAGAGCAGTGAGTCATGTTTACTAAGTATGTACTTATATTTAGAAATAAAATCAGAATTGGACATTTCATAAGTATGAGTGCATACACAGGCATATAGTTCTTAGCATAATTCAGTCATCCCAGCACACTGTGAGTATGACCACCAAGAGGGCATCATGATCATCTTGGGTGGTCCAGATCATGCATTCCAGTTTGCTCCAATAGGTAGAAAGCATCCATAGGGATGAGGAAACATATTTCATCTCCCTTGCTGCCCCTGCCCCTGTCTTGCTGTCCCTTGCTGGAGCAAGGGCATGGTAACATTAGTCTTCATACAACCCTTCATTCTCAGCATCTTGTACTTTTTTTTTTTTTTTTTCCTGAGGAAGAGGAGTCTTCCCCATCATTGTCAGCTGATAGAGAATAATTTTTAATTCATCAGCTACTATTTAGATGAGGTAGATTTGAAATGGCTGTCCCACTTACCAGAAAGAACTTACCAGTTCTTTCTATCTTTTCTAGGTGACAAAAAAAAAACAACCTCCTTTCCATAAATAGAACCTCCCTGATGGTCTCTAAAATATTCTTTTCCTAACAGAGTCTGTGGTATGGCAACATGGCCAAGAGGTTTGGGACTTTGGCACTGAATGTGAAGGATGGAAAGAAAGCATAGGAAGATAATAGAAATATTTAACAGTAGCCTCTGTGATGGGCAAAAAAGTGGTGCTTTTTTTCCCAGATCAGAAGAAGTAGTAACATACTCAATTCTTTTCTTGTCAAGACCTTTTCTTGGATGCAGGTGTCTCCTCAGGTTTCCTATGAGAAAAAACAAAGCTCCTGGGAGACAGAAAAGGCTTATACAAGTGCAATCCTTGCATGAACATTTTGTCTTCTTGGACAGTTAAATAACAGAGAGAGAGGGGTGAAACATAGAGAAGAAGAGAGGAATTAAAAAGGAAGGGAAAGGAAGGGAAGGACTCATGCAAATACTGAGACTGGCCAGATATACATTTGACGCTTTATTTCCATAAAGAAATAGTAAGAAATTTCAGAAAGAAGGGCATGTGAAGAAATGCTAAGAACTGCAGACAGTCCATACAGTGTATTCCAGCAAAGACAAGGGGAACAGGCACATATCGGCGATTCAGTCTATTGCAAACAAATCGCTCTGTCAGTACTTAGACATGAGACAGCTTTGTTTGCACATGGCTGGGATGCTAGCTATCATTTCCTAATGGCATTTAAATAATCCTTTATTGGGTGTTTTGGTTGCAATATACATTGGGACATTCATGCGATGGAAAAGAGAATGGGGCACAACTTTGTATTGCAACGTGTTAGCAGAGACTCTAAGTCTGTATAAAGCACTAGCAAATAGGCAGCTGTGTGTACAATAGCACCATCAAATCCCACATCCACATGGTTGTGTGGCGGGAGTGCACTTGGCATCCTTGGTTTTCCTTCCACCCTTGTGTGAAGTAAGCTCCAGAGACGGCAGGTACACCTTCTGCCTACCCACACTGGCCCCGCAGAGCAGCAGCATCTGGAGCGCACATTGTGGTTAGGAACTCCAGACGAAATGCTGATCTGCAGTTCTCAGCTACAGAGGCAGGTAAATGAATGGCAGGGAGATGGTAAGAAAGACCAGAGTCAGATCTCGAGATCTGATGTTTCTCCCTTTTGAGTGCATAGAGATTTTTTATTTTCCAAAGAGGATTTAGGCATTTTTTTTTCTCTAAAATGCCTCACTTTTGCCATGGTGCAGAGCTCCTAGCAGCTGGGAGTTTAATTACTTTGCACAGTGATTGCTGAGGGTATCAAGTGAGCCTTTGCCTGTGAAAAAAAGATGGCATTGCATCTGAAACACTTCAGGTGCCAGCTAGGAGAGCTGCACCTGAATTTCCATGCTCTGCTGACACCTGCACAATCATTGCAAGATCTGCAGATCAGCTGTGCAATTTCTTTCCCCTGTTGTGCCTGGCACTTGTATTTTTCCTTCTGAAAGGAGCTTGACCCCATTAGGCATCGTACAGGGCTCAAGTATCAAAATGATAGAGGCTGTTTAAGTATTTGGAACCTTTGGAAAAGCTGCTTTCAAAACTCCAGCTATGACTGACAGAAAGGGGTGTGTTTGCATCAGTCCAGAGAGAGCTGATCTGCCGGAGAAGTAAGAAAGAAATGTTCCATGTAGCTGATCTGGAGTTGTTAACCTAATGGAATCTGCAAGCTAGTCATGTCTGAACAAGAATTATAAGAAAGGGTATTCTGCTGTGTGCTGCATACAAGTACTTGCGCTGACCAAAGAGCAGCAATGGGTGCTCCCTTCGTGTATCAAGCAAGTTGGTTCAGCATCTCTCTGCCAAGAATGAGTAGCTGTAAATAAAAATGCGGTGGAGTAATTCAATGCTCCTTTCTGCTGCCTGTCTGCCTTTTCTTTTAGAAATTATTTTCTCTTTACTTCCTGACCTTAACAGCTGTATAAGAGATGTAGCTATATTCTGATAGCAGGTCAATACTTTTCTGGAGTTTATTTGAATTTTTTAAAGGTGCAGTGGTTTGTTCCTGTACCAAAAAGGCAATGCAGCTCTGCTGGCATTATCCACCTTCTTGACACCCACTCAGAAATGTCAAATAAGATATGTGACAAGCTACCATTCTTCTTTTGCATTCATAATTATCTTTCTGTCATTTCTGTCCTAATCCATAGACTCTCAGTACACTTTCTTTTCCATTTTGCACACTGTAGGATGCAGATGACAAGGTAGGGGGATATGACTTCTGTCATTCTTGCTGCTTTTTTACTAATATAGCTAAAAAGTCACTCTAAGACTAGTCTTGTGAAATAAAATGAAATTACTAGAAGCATGTGCTCAAAGAATGTGAAATGACTGCTTTCTAAATCACAAAACCACTGAACCAGAACTCCTATCATTGTGTATATACTGGCTTAAGGGGAGGTAAGGAAGATAAGACACTACATTTGCAGGTTATACTATAAAGTGTATCCAAAAAAGTATAAAGAATATCCAAAAATTTATTTCTATAAGACATAGTAATACAGGACTATTGGAATCCCAGTTTATGGACTTATGAAGAGATGTGAAGGACCAGGGAAAATGCCAGTTTTGACCATCAATGGGTGTCACCTGGCTACACAGTTCCAGTGTATCTGAAGGCAAATTAGGATCAACTCTTTTTTGTGTTTTTCGTGAAATTCAGCTCTGCACATGGGAACGGTGCTTTATCCCCTGGACTGCTACTTTGAAATTGCTTGAGCACATCAGGTTTTGATGCAGTTCAGGGCTGCGTAGCCCTGCAGTTCTCACAGGCTTCATATACCAACACTGTAGCAATCCTTGATAGGTATGTTTTTAGCTATGCTATAGCCTAACATGTTTTGACTTAAGCTGGAGGGTTTTCTAGTATGGAACATGCTGTCCAGCATGTCCCTCGGGTCCCTCTCGGATGATATGTACTGCCCTGTGTAAGATGCTCGGTATAACCTGAAGTTCACATGCCAGCTCCCCACCTGGGGAGATGTGCCAGCTGGTGGGCATTTGCTCACAGAGCCGAGGAGTGAGCCAGCAAGGCCTCCTGCGAGGGGTGGGATGGGTCTGCGGGCAGCGCGGGGCCACTCTGGCTTGGTGGTGCGCGAGTGAAATCTGCCGGCCAGAGCAGAAGGGCACGGTGACTCTCTCCTCGCCTCCGCCGAGGTGGTGCTGGGGCTGCATCGTGCCCCTCGAAGGCCAGGTAACAGAGCTCATCTGGGGAATCCGAGCAGGAAACGTAGATGGGCACCTACAAGGACAGAGTCAGAAAGCGCTGCTGAAACCCTGAAGGCAGGAACAGGTGGGACTTTGTTCCCCGTCCTTTGGGAAGCATGCTGTAAAAAAGGGGTCATTCCTGGCACGGGAGGGAGAACCCTTACTGCCAGCAACCGTGGTGTTGCTTCGGCCCCTTCTCAACATGTGTGATACCCTCAGGGCACGGCAAGTTGACAGAGATGTGCAGTGCCCCTTTGCCAGGCAGTAGGGCTCAAGCAGGGAGCCCCCGAGGAGCTATGATGTGGTCCTTTCCAAAACCTGAGCAGCACCATCCCTCAGTGTCCCATGCTAAAATGGCAGGTTTGCAGTCAAAGAATGCCTTTTTTTTAATTGTGGGTTGTTGTTTTTTTTCCTTGCCTCAGTTATCTCAGGCAAAATGGGAGCTTTTTAGGAAGTGCCAATACCTCAGTGTCTATAGCTACTTGGAACAACTGCTGGCTGTGTCTTTGGGATTCAGACGATACCAGTCAGCACTAGTGTTGCCAGCTGATGTGAACAGAAAGGTGGGACATTGCCTCTTTCTGTAGGTAGCAGGTCAAAGAACTCAGAATTGTGATTCTTGTGACCTTGCTGGGGTGTCTGCTCAGCCTTGCAGAAACAGAGCTTCAACCTGTGCAAAACGAAAACTGCCAATGCTGGAGTGGTATATTTCTCCTGACATACATGTTCTCCCAAGGGCAGGTGCATGCTTCCTCTCCAGGGCCATCTCTGTGCACCTTGGCAATATTTCCAATACTCAGAGCAGTGTTAAAAGTCAAAAGATGGACAGCAGGGTCAGTCTGTTACGCACCTGGGCTCCTTGTTCTTCTCGCCCTGCCCAGGTTTTTGCAGTTGCCCATTCCCAAGATCTCAGTTTCCAGCTTCTGCCTTTTGTTCGCTGGCTGGCCATCACTCTTCTCTTCGCAGCTTAGTTTTCTCTTTCTGTTGGAGTGTTCTTCCTTTTCCTGCGAAGAGCCTGGCAACCTTTCCATTCAATAGTATTGTTAGACAGGTAAAGCCATGATAAACATGAATCAATTCTCCTCTTAACCAAAGCTAGCTCACTTTACCTTCTCTGCCCAGACGAGCTCTTCGGGGGTTCGGTTTCTGGAGCGACTGGAGGCACCTGCAATGGAAACATGGAAGCTAACAGGTGGCAAGGACCTACCTGCCCGATTGCTACCTTAGCTCTGAAAGGCAGATCCTTTCAGATCTGGGTACCCTGGGGATGGGTTCGCTCAGCTCAGCTGAGCCACTTCTGGTGGGATCATTGCACAAAGCGGGATGGCCAACCTGCGTCAGCCTCGCTCTGTGCTTTTGCAGAGCTGCAGGCCGGTGGATGACCTTGCTTGTCCTGGCGGCAGCAGTCCCATCTCCTGAGGGGGAGGCTTTTGTTGTCATGCTGTTTCTGGACCTGACATACCTCTGCTGTTCCTGCTTCTGCCCCCGGTGCTGGTGACTCCTTGGCCGAAGTACCGGCAAGCCCAGCTGCCTCCTCCTCCTCCTCCTCCTTCTCCTAGAGTTCCCCGTGGTCCTCAATGAGGAACTCCACCAGCCGCGTCACCTGCACACAGCAAACCATTGCTTTCCACCTGGGTGGCCGAAGACGGGTCAAACAGCCTTTCCCACTCCTGACCCTTGCTTCTGTGCAGAAAGCTGCAGCTGTGGGGCTGCTCTTCCCAGCAGCTCCCCCATGAGCATTTGCTGAAGAGACGAGGCAGCCTGGTACCTCTGAACAGCAAAGCTGGGGTGGGTCTGTGTCCTGGCTTCAGCTGGGATAGTGTTAATTTTTACAGGAACCTGGGAGGTGGGGGGCATAGCCGGGGCAGCTGACCTGAACTAGCCAAGGAGCTATTCCATACCATGTGACATCATGCTCAGTATATATATAGGGAGTGGGCCGGGGGGTGGATCCTTCTTTCGGTGGGGGAAGTGGCGGAGCGTCGGGTCCCGGGTGGTGAGCAGTTGCACTGTGCATCACTCTTTTTGTATACTCGTTCATTAGTACCGTTGTTGTTGTTGTAATTCCTTTATGTTGTCCCAGTAAACTGCCTTTATCTCAACCCTCGAGGTTCCAGGTTTTTTTCCTTTCCTCTCTTCTGTCTTCCCCCCCCATCCCACCGGAGGGGGGCGGGAGGAGTGAGCGAGCGGCTGCGTGATTCTTTGTTACCGGCTGGGCTAACACCACGACAGTCCTTTTTGGCGCCCAACGTGGGGCCCGAAGGGTTGAGATAACGACAGATCTGGCCAGAGCGTGTTTGAAACAAATTTGTCATACGCATTTCTTATACTAGATAAATAGATGTTAGTCACAATGTTGATTAATTTGTTTACATGGTGGCATTTTGTAAGTTCTTATATGCTCTATGTATTGCCTGTAGTTGCGTATCTCATCTCTGGGAGAGTAATTGGGATTATCATTTTGCTGTACTGGGCAATGTCGACTTGTGAAATGATTACATCACTGGTCATGAGGTTAAGCTGGTATCTGTATGAGGCAGTGATATCATTTCCATACCTTGGGCACCTTCTGTCGGATTTTATTGGTAATTACACCCAATCCATGGGGAAGTTGGGGGGGGATACTTCCCCCCGTCCATTCCCCTCCCTTTTCTCCTTCCGACTAATTACAACAGTTTTCGAGAATTTTGAATATCCTTGGGATGCGCAAGCCAGTGTGCTGTTAGTGCTATGCCTCCTGACTATGTTCCAGGTCTTGTTTAGGGCTACAAAAAGGCTCTTTAAGAGTACCACCCAGAGATCTGTCCCAAAGCTTGATATGCATGGGTGGCACGGCATGTGGGAGGATGTGGGCAGGTATCTAGAGAACTTCTCACCTCCAGTGACTTGGAAGTTCACTCCCGAACAACTACAGAACCCTCATGAAGTGATAGAATTTTTGAAAGGAAAATGCTGTGGCTATCCCAGAGACACACAACTCACTACACTGTGCTGGGCCCTGGCCGGTATCTACCAAACACTGCTTGATATTAGGCAGCATCCTCAGGGGGAAAAGGGGGAAAAGATGGAGAATACGACAACAGGCACCGTGGCTACCCCAACCCCGACAACAGGCACCATGGCTACCCCAACCCCAACGACAAGCACCGTGGCTGCCCCTACCACGACAACAGGTACTGTGGCTACCCCTACCCTGGTGACAGATACTGCGGCTAAACCAGAAAACCAACCTGTGCCAGTATCAGTCGCCCCTGTACAGAAAAAGAAACACACAAAGAAATCAGTTCGCTTAGTGAGAGATGAAAGTGAACCAGGGTCATCGCGAGAACAGGAGGAAGAGGTAGAACCTGAAATAATTACCCGATCTCTATCCATGAGTGAGTTGCGTGACATGCGAAAAGATTTTAGCCGCCACCCAGGTGAGCACATTGTTACCTGGCTGCTCCGGTGCTGGGATAGTGGGGCTAGTAGTGTGGAATTAGAGGGTAAGGAAGCCAAGCAGTCGGGATCTCTGTCTAGGGAAGGGGGCATCGACAAGGCGATTGGAAGAAAAACACAAGTTCTCAGCCTCTGGAGGCGACTTCTGTTAGGTGTAAAGGAAAGATACCCCTTCAGGGATGAAGTTACATGTCACCAAGGCAAGTGGACCTCCATGGAGAGAGGTATCCAGTACCTGCGGGAATTAGCCGTGCTGGAGGTGATTTATAATGATCCAGAAAATGGGCAGTCACCCACAGATCCAGATGAAGTCCAATGCACACAACCGATGTGGCGGAAGTTTCTACGAAGTGCACCACCAACCTATGCCAACTCATTGGCAGTAATGTCCTGGAAAGAAGGCTACGGACAAACGGTGGATGAATTAGCTGTCCAACTCCGGCAATACGAAGGAAGTCTCTCTTCCTCCCTACGGGCCTGTGTCTCAGCTGTAGAGGAATTGTCCCGAGAGTTCCAGCAATTCAAAGTGGATATGTCCTCCTCCTCACCTGTACCGGCCCGCATCGCAGTTATTGGGAGTAAGCATTCCTCTGCCCAAGAGAGAGGAGAGAGAAAGTACACACGACTGGCTAACCTGTGGTTTTACCTGCGTGACCATGGAGAGGACATGAGGAAGTGGGATGGAAAACCTACCTCAGTTTTGGATGCACGGGTACGGGAGTTGCGAGACAAAGCAACCAGAAAAAAGGATTCTTCTTGGAAAACTGCTGCTCCAGTTTCTCGTGAGCAGTCCCCCAGACGCAGTAGATGGGCCAATCTCATTTCTGATCCTCATGAAGGGACTTCTGATTCACGTGTGCAAAAAGTGAGTAACGGATATTCTAACCAGGATTAGAGGGGCCCTGCCTCCAGCCAGGTGGAGGAGAGGGACAACCGAGTCTACTGGACAGTGTGGATTCGATGGCCTGGCACATCAGATCCACAGGAATATAAAGCTCTAGTAGACACTGGTGCACAATGTACCCTAATGCCATCAAGTTATAAAGGGGCAGAACCCATCTGTATCTCTGGTGTGACAGGGGGATCCCAAGAGCTAACCGTATTGGAAGCTGAAATGAGTCTAACCGGGAATGAGTGGCATAAACGCCCCATCGCAACTGGCCCAGAGGCCCCGTGCATCCTTGGTATAGATTATCTCAGGAGGGGGTATTTCAAGGACCCAAAAGGGTACCGTTGGGCCTTTGGTATAGCTGCATTGGAGACGGAGGAGATTGAGCAGCTGTCTACCCTACCTGGTCTCTCCCAAGACCCTTCGGTCGTGGGGTTGCTGAAGGTTGAAGAGCAACAGGTGCCAATTGCCACCATGACGGTGCACCGGCAGCAATATCGCACCAACCGAGACTCCCTGATCCCCATCCATAAGCTGATTGGCCAACTGGAGAGCCAAGGAGTGATCAGCAAGACTCGCTCACCCTTTAATAGTCCCATATGGCCCGTGCGGAAATCTAATGGGGAATGGAGACTAACAGTAGATTATCGTGGGCTGAATGAAGTCACGCCACCGCTGAGCGCTGCTGTGCCAGATATGTTAGAGCTTCAATATGAACTGGAATCAAAGGCAGCTAAGTGGTATGCCACAATTGACATTGCTAATGCATTCTTCTCCATTCCTTTGGCAGCGGAGTGCAGGCCACAGTTTGCTTTCACTTGGAAGGGCGTCCAGTACACCTGGAATCGACTGCCCCAGGGGTGGAAACACAGCCCCACTATTTGCCATGGACTGATCCAGACTGCACTAGAAAAAGGTGAAGCTCCAGAGCACCTGCAATATATTGATGATATCATTGTATGGGGCAACACAGCAGAAGAAGTTTTTGAGAAAGGGAAGAAAATAATCCAAATCCTTTTGAAGGCTAGTTTTGCCATAAAAGAAAGTAAGGTCAAGGGACCTGCGCAGGAGATCCAGTTCTTAGGAGTAAAATGGCAAGACGGGCGTCGTCAGATCCCTGCGGACGTGATCAACAAGATAGCAGCTATGTCCTCACCGACCAATAAAAAGGAAACACAGGCTTTCTTAGGTGTTGTGGGTTTTTGGAGAATGCATATTCCAAATTACAGTCAAATTGTAAGTCCTCTCTACCAAGTTACCCGGAAGAAGAACGATTTTAAATGGGGGCCTGAGCAATGACAAGCTTTTGAGCAAATTAAGCGGGAGATTGTTCATGCAGTAGCTCTTGGGCCAGTCCGGACAGGACAAGATGTTAAAAATGTGCTCTACACTGCAGCTGGGGAGAATGGCCCTACCTGGAGCCTTTGGCAGAAAGCATCTGGAGAGACCCGAGGCCGACCCCTGGGGTTTTGGAGTCGGGGATATCGAGGATCCGAAGCTCGCTATACTCCAACTGAAAAAGAAATATTGGCAGCATATGAAGGAGTTCGAGCCGCTTCAGAAGTGGTTGGTACTGAAACACAGCTCTTCTTAGCACCCCGACTGCCAGTGCTGGGCTGCATGTTCAAAGGGAAAGTTTCCTCTACACATCACGCGACTGATGCCACATGGAGTAAGTGGATTGCACTGATCACACAACGGGCTCACATAGGAAACCCCAGTCACCCAGGAATTTTAGAAGTGATCACGGACTGGCCAGAAGGCAAAGATTTCGGAATGTCGCCAGAGGAGGAGGTGACATGGGCTGAAGAGGCCCCGCTGTATAATAAACTGCCAGAAAATGAGAGGCAATATGCCCTGTTCACTGATGGGTCCTGTCGCATTGTGGGAAAACATCGGAGGTAGAAGGCTGCTGTATGGAGTCCTATACAACTAGTCGCAGAAACTGCTGAAGGAGAAGGTGAATCGAGTCAGTTTGCAGAGGTGAAAGCCATCCAGCTAGCTTTAGACATTGCTGAAAGAGAAAAGTGGCCAGTGCTCTATCTCTATACCGACTCATGGATGGTGGCAAATGCCTTATGGGGGTGGCTCCAGCAATGGAAGAAGGGCAACTGGCAACGCAGAGGTAAACCCATTTGGGCTGCCGCACTGTGGCAAGATATCGCTGTTCGGATAGAGAAGCTAGTGGTAAAAGTACGTCACGTAGATGCTCATGTACCCAAGAGTCGCGCCACTGAAGAACATCAAAACAATCAGCAGGCAGATCAGGCCACCAAGATTGAAGTGTCTCAGGTGGACCTGGACTGGCAACGTAGGGGTGAGCTATTTATGGCTCAGTGGGCCCACGATACCTCAGGCCATCAGGGGAGAGATGCAACATATAGATGGGCTCGAGATCGAGGGGTGGACTTGACCATGGACACTATTGCACAGGTCATCCACGAATGTGAAACATGTGCTGCAATTAAGCAAGCCAAGCGACAAAAACCCCTGTCGCATGGGGGGCGATGGCTGAAATATAAACAGTGGGAGGCCTGGCAGATTGACTATATCACACTCCCACGAACACGCCAAGGCAAGTGCCATGTGCTTACAATGGTGGAAGCAACCACTGGATGCCTGGAAACATACCCTGTGTCCCATGCCACTGCCCAGAACACTATCCTGGGCCTTGAAGAGAAAATTTTATGGCAACACTGCACCCCAGAAAGAATCGAGTCGGACAACGGGACTCATATCCGAAAAAACCTCGTAGACACCTGGGCCAGAGAACATGGCATTGAGTGGGTATATCACATCCCTTATCACGCACCGGCCTCCGGAAAAATTGAACGATACAATGGACTGCTGAAAACTACATTGAAAGTGATGGGGGGGGTGGAACTTTCAAACATTGGGATACACATTTAACAAAAGCCACCTGGTTAGTTAATACTAGAGGATCCGCCAATCGGGCTGGCCCCGCCCAACCAAGACTTCCACATACTATAGAAGGGGATAAAGTCCCTGTAGTGCGCATGAGGAGTATGTTAGGAAAGACAGTCTGGGTTAGTCCTCCCTCAAGCAGAAGCAGAGGCAAACCCATTCAAGGAGTCGTTTTTGCTCAGGGACCTGTGTACACCTGGTGGGTGATGCAGAAGGATGGAGAAGTTCGATGTGTACCTCAGGGAGATTTGATTTTGGGAGAGAATAGCCAGTGAATTGGGCTGATAATATTTAACTGCTAAATAACCTGCCAATGCATGTCATTGTAATTATAATGTCTATATGCCATATCAAGGGTATTACTGTAAGAATTACCCAAATGACTGCAGCATGGACTTTGAAACTGAGCCAAGTACAACAGCAATAGAACTTGAACTGGCACCCAGCAATTTCCTCAAGATCAACATCTTCGACCTGCAGACCAAGGGTGTGAGTTGCACCAAATGTACTAGCCACAAGTTCCAGAGGCAGCATGCAACAACCCAACATCTCACACCATCTCTCTTATCCTGAAGAACTGTTACAACAGATGGAGTCCCAAAGTCATGGACTAAATAAATCAATGGACACATTAGAGGAATAGCCCATAGGCTAAAGGAATACCATTTGTGTGTGTGTGTGTGTGCAGGGGGGAGAAGAACAAGTCCATATACTTATATATATATAAGACAAGGAAAGTGGTAGTGGTTGATTGGAAAATGTAAGATCTGGGCATGATGTAGATGGTATAGAATAAGGGGTGGATAATGTCCTGGGTTCAGCTGGGATAGAGTGAATTTTTACAGGAACCTGGGAGGTGGGGGGCATAGCCAGGGCAGCTGACCTGAACTAGCCAAGGAGCTATTCCATACCATGTGACATCATGCTCAGTATATATATAGGGAGTGGGCCGGGGGGTGGATCCTTCTTTCGGTGGGGGAAGTGGCGGAGCGTCGGGTCCCGGGTGGTGAGCAGTTGCACTGTGCATCACTCTTTTTGTATACTCGTTCATTAGTACCGTTGTTGTTGTTGTAATTCCTTTATGTTGTCCCAGTAAACTGCCTTTATCTCAACCCTCGAGGTTCCAGGTTTTTTTCTTTTCTCTCCTCCGTCTTCCCCCCCCATCCCACCGGAGGGGGGCGGGAGGAGTGAGCGAGTGGCCATGTGGTTATTTGTTACCGGCTGGGCTAAAACCACGACAGTCTGGAAGGCTGTAGCCGGCTGGTAAACACAGCGTACCTTGCCCATCACCTGCACCAGGGCATCCAGGGGCATCGTGTGCTCCTCGGGTGGGCTGAGGAGGTTTGGCCCCATACAGATGGCCAGGTTGCCCGCAGGCATCCTGCTGGTGGCCACGTTCCTGCTGATGTTTTGCAGCAGGGCCAGCAAGCGCTTGAGCAGGAGGAGGTTGGCCTCGGGCAACTTGCCGGCCACCCTGAGGGAACAGAACAGGAGCGCAACGTTAATCAACTCAACGTTGTCAACACAGGCCTCCCACGCTGATCTCACCCAAGGCCACCCGAGGGAAGGCTCCCTGGGCACGCCTGGTCTCCAGCAGAGGGACTGCCTTTGCCGAGATACGGCCACCTCCCTCCCTCCCTCCCTCCCTGCCCTTCTGGCAAGAGTCCCTTCGTGGAGCAACCCCCAAGAAGTGGCTGGCAGCAGAAAAGACAGCTTTGTCAAGGGCGCCTTCGTTTGCAGACAAGTCCCGCCCTCTGCCATTCCCCATGGAGCAGGCAGGCTGCTCGCCACACGTACTCCTTCAGTCCTGCCAGCTTCTCCTGCCTGCTGGACTTCTGCAGGGCGCTCATCCACTCCTCGTAGAGCTCTGCCTCGAGGAGCTTGGAGGGGATCTTGCAGAGGAAGTCCTGCAACGCCAAGGGCTCCGGGTGAGTCTTGGACCACCGCCGCCGGGAGCACAGGCAGCATCCCCGGCACTCCGGCCGACGGCACCGACAGAGCCGGGAGCTGCCGGGCTCCAGGTCAGCAGGGTTCACCTTCAGGACAACGGCCAGCAGGTGCACAGGCTGGCTTTCGAGGCGGACCTCCGCTCCGCTGTCGAGGGCCTCCCTGAGCTCCCAGGAGGCCCGCTCGCTGGCCGCCAGCCGGAAGATCCCCTCCGTGGATGGCCCGTGCTCATGCAGCAGAGCCAGCAGGTCCTGCAGGGGACAGAGGAGGAGAGCTGCTTGGCTGGAGACAGGCCCTGGGGCAGGCGGACCTTCCTCAGGGGCAGGAGCAAGTGTGGACGGCTCCACAGCTCTCACTGGGGCGGGGCGGGGCGGAGGGGTGGCTGGAGGTGGGCGACGTGGGGAGGAGATGGCTTTGTCCCCGAGCCCCACCTGGGGTCCCTCTGCTGGGGGCACCACCTCTCCTCTGGAGCCAGCGGGGTGGGGACCCCCTGCCCAGGTTGGCTTACCTGGATGGGCTGGGGCAGTGTGCCGTCCTGGCTGCAGAGAGCTGCCAGGGGCCGGCCAAAGAGAGCCCCCCCGCCTCCAGAGCCCGACGGCCCGGGCACCTCTGCAGCGGCCGAGGTCCTTCGCCGCGCAAAGGGCCAGGGCAGGCCCATCCTCCTCCTGCGGGTCCCGCCTGCTGCCAAGGAAAACTGAGCAGAAAACCCTGGTGGAGAGGTGTCCTTTGGGAACGAGGGGTCCCGGGGGCTCAGCTCTCCCCTGCCGCAGAGTGCTGGGGACAGACGCACCCTGCAGGAAGGGCAGCAGCAGCCCCAGTGCAGCACGAGTGCCCGCCTGCAGAAGGAGGAGAGGGGGGCCGTTCTGCCCCCATCTTCTCCGAACTCACCAGCCATATGGTCATGTCCACGTTCTCTTCCAGAGGGGATGGGCGGCAGCCGCTGCTCTGCACCAGCCTGCAAGACACGCGCTGCGCTCGCCGAGCAGCCCCGCTGCAGAACGGGCCCCCGGCGAGCTGCATCGGCCCCTGGCCATGTGTGAGAGGTGGGGAGGGCTGCGATTGCACCCCGAGCGATCCTCACCTCTGCCTGGCGCTTGACCAGCCTCTGCAGGCTGCTGGCGTGTAACATCGTCGCCTGGGCAAGGGGAGAAGAGCAGAAAGTGAGAAGCGAGGCACCTGGTGAGCAGCATCCGGGGGCAGAGCCGAGCCAGGAGGGACACTCACAGCATTGCGGCCGCTCAGCTCCTCCAGCAGGAGCTTGATGGAGGGCAGCTGGGTCACCCAGGCTCCCTCCACTCCTTCTGGCGGCCTGTGCATGGGGAAGGGGCAGAGAAAGAGCCGCGTGAGACCCAAGCCGCCTTTTCTCTCTCCCGCCAGCCGGGGGAGTGCTCCCGAGGTGCCCCGCTGCAGCCGGGCAGCGCCCGGCAGCGGAGCAGGGAGCAGTGGCAGCGGTGAGGACGGGGCTGGGCAGGTGTTGGCTGGACACGGCTGGGCGAAGCAGCTCCGCCAGCTCTGCCCACTCAAGAGCGGCCCACAGCCCTGGGGGCAGGGGAGTGGTGTGTCCACCTCGTATGGCTACACCTGGAGCATCCCCCCGCGATGCGAGCACAGCCCCCCCGGGCTGCGCCACCAGGCAGGGCTTACCCAAGGAGTGCGCTGACCCAGAGCTCCTTCAGCGCCCAGGAGCTGCAGAAAGAGGAGAAAGAGCCTGAGCGCCCGCTGCTCCCCAGCCTGCGGGCAGAGGTGGGCACCAGCATGGCCCTGCCCTGTGGGGACGGCCACGGAGGCGGGACGGAGCCCCGTGGGGCAGGACAGAGGCGCTGCCCAGCCCTGCTGGGGACCCGGCACCGAGACTCACCGGAAAGTGACGACGCAGGAGCCGCAGGGCCAGACGAGGACGAGGGACTTGGCGGGCTCACCTTCCTCCTCGCCAGCGGCATCGCCGGCCGCCCCCTTCCTGCTGGTCAGCACCTGCAGCTGGCCCGGGGCCAGGCAGAGCTGCGGGCACAGGGCGCTGCCACGTCTGCAGAGCGGAGCGGCAGGGAGCGAGCTGGAGGTGGCCGAGCCCGGTGGCTCCCCTCCAGTGTCCCCCTGACATGGGCACGGCCGTGGGCACCTCCAGCACCAGGGTGCCGGGGGCCTGGGGCTGCTCCGTGGGCGCCCCTGCCCCGGGGCCAGGGCCAGGGCCAGGGAGAAAAAGGCAGCCGGGGCCTGCCGCTCTTACTTGGGCTTGGCGATGACCAAGGCGTCGCTGAAGAGGAGGAGGTCCCTCTTCCTCGTCCCACGGCCCTGGGTCACCCGCACGCGCTAGCGGAGCAGCGGCTCTGGTGATGCAGGGACGGGCGCGCACTGCTGCACGGGGTCAGGGTCGTCCCTGCAAAGCAGACGTCGCCGGGCGTGAGGAAGGTGGCTGCTGCCGGGCCCGGCTGTGCCGGCGCCTCCCCGAGCCACGGGGGGAGCCTACCTGGACCCGCGGCAGCAGTTCGCTTGGCCCATCCTGCCGAGGTCAGGAGAAGCCTCGCGTCGGACGTGGCGGTGGGGCTCGGGAGAGTGCCCGGCCGGCCCGAGCGAGGCTGCCAAGGGGGGCGAGAGTGCTGGGAAGCGCTGCTCGGGGGGAGCTTGGCTCTCCCCAGTGCTGCTCTGTCCTGGCACAGCACAGAACCTGTCCCTGCAGGTTCTGTTGTTGCTGCCAGGGGCAGCGCTGGGTCAACACGGCATGGCGTTGTGACCTCAATGGTGGCACCAGGAGGGGCACTGGGGGCTCTCCCCACGATGGCCTCATCTCTCTGGTACTGGGGAGCCCGGGCCAGGGCACAGCACTGCAGGCCTGGGCACAGCACTGCAGGCCTGGCCTCACCAGCACTGACCAGAGGGGAAGGGTCACCTCTCGCCAGCTGCCAGCAAGGCTTTGCCCAGTGCAGCCCAGGGTACCGCTGGCTGCCGGCTTTGGGCCAGGGCACCTTGCCGGCTCCTCGCCAACTTGGTGTCCACCAGGACTCCCAGGGCCATTTCTGCCATGCTGCTTTCCAGCAGTTTGCCAAGGCGCTTTTGGTCACAAGTAGGTGCAGATGTGTCCCGGGATGCTTCGTGCCATCCCGGTGCTATCGCAGTTGGTCCCACGCTCTCTCTGCAGGTCTCCCGGTGCCACTGCGGTGAGGGGGAGAAGGGCATCTTTTCTCCAGCCAAAGCAGTGGCCCAGGTGGAAGGGCTTTCTCTTGTTAGGGGACAGGGAGAAAGGGGATGGATGCGCTCTGGTGACAGAGTCCAGAGATGGCATTTCCAGAGAACTCCATCTTTGCCTTTTTCCCTTAACTCCAATTTAGGCTTGCATTTACTCGTATGCAGGAAATGTGTGCAGTCATGCTTATTCTGAAGCCTAGATTTAAAATCCACTTTAGCTTCAGTGGAATTTAGGCCTGAACTTAAAGTAAGGTGCTTTTGTGAAAAGTAGATTCCAAAGAGTTCTTTGAATAGTATATGTTTATAAAGTATTAAGGTATGCGAGGGTATAAGAATGAATAACACAGAGTTATGCCGGAGCTACAAAGCTGAGCATGGACTGAACTGACCTGGAAACTAGGCATGTTTTTATAGCAGGTGTTAGTTCTGGCCTTTTCCTGTAGAAAATATTGCTACCAGGAGAGGGAGGATATGTTGATATTAACCTAATAACATATCATGGTTTAACCCCAGCCATCAACTAAGCACCATGCCGCTGCTCACTCAGTCCTCCCTGCTCCCGGTGGGATGGGGAGGAGAACTGGAAAAAACTCATGGATTGAGATAAGAACAGTTTAATAATAAAATATAATAACAATAATAATAAAATACAGTAATAATAATGCTAGTAATGAAAAAGAATATAATATAAAGAGAGAGGAATAAAACCCAAGAAAAGTGATGTACAATGTAATTGCTCACCACCTACTGACCAATGCCCGAGCAACAATCCACCCCTCCTGGCCCTCTGCCCCCAGTTTATACACTGAGCATGATGTTCATGTGGTGGAATATCCCTTTGGCTATTTCAGGTCAGCTGTCCTGGCCATGCTCCCTCCCAGCTTCTTGCACTCCTGCTTGCTGGCAGAGCACGGGAAACTGCAAAATCCTTAACTTAGGATAAGAGCTACTTAGCAACAACTAAAACATCAGTGTGATATCAACATTATTCTCACACTACATCCAAACCACACCACTGTACCAGCTATTAGGAAGAAAATTAACTCTATCCCACCCGAAACCAGGACAAAATGTTGTAAGGTAGTCATGCCATTGTTAAGTGGGCTACAGGTTAAGCATAAGAAAAATGTTCTGGAGACTGACTAGTGTCATGACTGTTGACTGATGTCCTGTCTTAAAATAAATATGTGCACAAACACTAATAAGCAGCAAATGCATTAGGAATATGAGAACGGTGGTTCTGGGTCAGAGAAAGGGTCTGTGCTTTTTCTAGTGCTCTCCTTGGCACTGCCCAGCAGTCAGCTGGTATATTCATGGGCCTACCGACAACCCACCCAGCCTCTGTTTTCTGGAAGGCTGATGACTACATATGTGAGAGACAGTAGACAAAACCTAGTTCTTCATACTCTTTCTATTGTTTTACTAGAGAATCTGAAGTTGTATATACCTTTTTTTGTTTATATTTACATCAGCACTTCAGTGGTGCCAGACTAAATGGAAATTCTCTACCTGACTGCAGCAAAAGTTGGGCTGAGCCCTCAGATAGTAGCCAGCCATTGGTTAACTTTGGTTTTGAAATACAGCAAACTGTGGTGCAATAGGAAATGGAGACAGCTAGGGACATTAGTTGTATTTTCTGGAAGGAGGTGGAAAATTTTCTAATGAAAAATTTTTGATACTATTAGCATGGAAGTCATAAGAGTGGCACATGACAGTCAAGTATCTTCGTTCAGCTAAAGTAGTGGAGGATGCACTGGGTTTGTTGCTAAGTTAGAGCAATAGCAGCTACTGCTATAGGCAAATGTTTTTTTAGAATTAGAAGCCATTACTGTCTGAAGCGACACATTTAGAAAATTACTCTACATGAATAATTAGCTCACACAGCAAAGCTGCAGCTACCTGATAGCACAATATTTTTCCCACTTTGGAAGTTTTTTTATTTATCAAAAACTTTCCAATGGTCATCATTGCTAGTTTATTCGCTGTATGACAAATAAGTAGTAAATTAAGGTGTTTTCATATATTGGAACAATCTGCATGTTTACATTTTCTACAGCTGTTGCAAAGATGTAATTGAAACCCTGAAGAGCTTTTGCTTTTTATACTACTGAAAGCCATGCTAAACAGCTTTTTGCAAATTTCCAGTTTGGAGAACTGCAGAGTAATTATTCAAGTGTTTATGCAGAAGAAAAAAAATAATCTTCCTTTAGAGACAATATTTTGCTGCAGATTTTAGTTCTCTCTTTTCTGTTTCATCTGCCTTTTCTCCAGCTCAAAAATGTCTACTTCCTTAGAAATTGTTCTCATTCGATATGGTAGAATATCTTTCTGTAGTAGCTGAAAAGGAACTGGACCTGTCCTTTATCAGTTGAATACTGCACTAAATTCTCATTTCCATAATGCATGCTGCTTTCCTTTACTTATTAAAGAAAATTACCAAACTTTTTGTATTGCTCCCATACAGCCTCTAGGGACCGTGTATCAATCTGAATGTGTATGGCCCAGCATTACTTTTTGCAACTGAGCTAAAAATCTGTGCCAAATTGTATCATAACCCAGGAATAAAAATAATAGGGATGACTTACTTGACATATATTCCCTGCAGATTGTTATGACCAGCTGCAAGTAAATGTAAAAAATATAGGTAGTTCATATTTCTAATTTAATCTTTGACATCTCAGTAAGTCATTTTAATATTAAAATTATTCTTACTATACTTTCTGCATGAAAGACCAAAAGAATATATGTTTTTAATAGAATTTATGCAGGAAAGTATTGACAGAAAAAACTAGAGTACTTTTAATGTTTGGTCCTACATCAAACATGCTGAGATGAGTCTTAAAAGCTCACCAGAGAATTCACATTTGCCTCAGTGCTCTTAGTAAAAGCTGTAATTATCTGCATCTTTTCAAAATGCTTAAAATGAAACACAACCTAATTCTCAGTTATAGAACAATGTAGTACAGCAAAGACATTATCATCTATTTTTTCATTATAAGATGTGGGTGCATAACCAGGAAGAACACTAACGCAATTATTTCGTAGTAAACCTTTACAATATATAACCATTTAGTGGGGCAGCGAAAATCAGAACTTACTCTGACTTTATCACAGCAGAACACTTCTGTTGTGTAGGTAGACAAAGAGCTTGACTTTCTGGGATATTTTCACTCTCACAGTCCTGTTTCCTCTCCTTTAATTGTCAGGAACCTCACTACCCAGAGATTTTTGTGGGGGATTAGGGTTAGCCTAATTGCTCTCCCCTTCACTCTTGACAGCATTAGTGAGGCTAGCATCTGCAGCGGAGTCCCTTGGGCCTTACTGCTGCTGAATAATGCATGCCAGAGCGCTGTACCCCAGAGCAACTTTTACCCACCCATACGCAGGGCTTAGCAAAGAGAAGCATGATCCCAACAGGGGCTGAATGTAGACTGGGTAGAAGTAGGCAAGGCTGGCAATGACCTAATTAGGCCCCATGGGACTAAGAGGGACCATAGACTTTACATGGCCATGCCTAGTCCTTGATTAAAGACGTCCAGGATTTTTGCTTGGATTTATTTTATTGAAATATTAAAGCAGCCATTGACACCTTTCAAATTTTCATTTGTCCACATCTTTTACAATTCTCTAGTTTTTTACAGCTGAGGAGAAACTTCCAAATGTGTTGTGACAGGGAAGGGCATACTGCCCTTTTTACCTTCTGAAATTTTAAGTACTTAACTGTTCAATTGTACATGCAGTTCAGGGGAAAAGCAAATGGGGAGAAATGTCAGTGGAGCAAGGGGCTTCTACATGGGAACAAGTATGCCGTGTCAGGCAAAAGGTTCTGCTAGCCCAGTATTGTCTTTCTGGAAGTGAGCAACAGGGAAGTTTAAGGAAGAAAGGGAGAAGTAAGGGAAGAATGCAAAGGCACATAAATGTAAAGCAAACATGTAATGGTATTTCCTACTCTTGTTCTCACATCCTAAACCAGTAGCAGTGTCTTCACATCTAATAATGCTTGGTGGATTTCTAGTCCATGATTTTTTATGTAGTTACTTTTCAAACACCTGTGAATTTTTGATATCTCCAACAGCTAGCAGCAGTGAATTCCAAGGCTTAGCTATATCATGCTAAAGAGGTTCATTCCCCTTTTTGTTTGCAACCTGCCACATAATTTTATTTGATGACCACTAGTTCTTGTATAGGAAAAGAATAACCATTCCTCATTCACTTTCTCCCTGCCATGACTTTTTAAGCTGTCTGTCATATTGTCCTCTTAGTCATCACTTTCCCAGGTTAGAGCCCTTGTCTAATAGGTCATTCTTTGTTATTCCCTGCCTCTGATCAGTCTTCTGCTATTTTCATCTTCAGTATGGTTCCTCCTCTTCTCTTTCTGGCTTGCAGAGCTCACAAATGTAGCTACACTGACTCCTTCATACACACTCCTGTAATTTAGGATCTGGAAGTAGGAAGCTGAACTGGGTCAGAAGTCTATTTACTGTTGTGTCTCAGAATACCCATTAGCAGGTATCTAGGGAAGCCTATAAGACTAGACCATGATTCAAGAAGATTTGCACTTTAAACCTCAGGTTCATGCCCTGCAGTTTGGTTTTTTGTTCCTTTCTTAAATGGCGCAAGATTTTGACTTGTCCAAAAAAGCAGTTTTTAACCCTCCTCCACCCCAGCTTTGACCCTTACTGCCAGTAATAAAGTAAAAAGGTGGCTCAGTCTGCTGATTGCGTGTTTTGTTTCTTGGGAATCTTAAAAACAGGGAGAGATTTCCATTAAGAGAGATTGCCTGATATTATAAAAAGCTCTGCAAAGTAGACAAGCCCAGAATAATAATTTGCAACTATTTATTTCAAGGATACAATTTTTATATTCACCCTGAAAAGTAGTTTCCTGGAAAAAAAAACCTTTGAAGTCTGAAGTTAGCCCTGCTCCAAATTTGTTCTGCAGTAACAAATAAATACAGAATGCTGCAAAATGCAATTAACATAACAGATCCTGAACTGACGACTGTGTTAAATATTTGCTGAAGCCTGGTTTTGGGCAATATAATGGTCTGGGCAAATTGACAAGTGTCCACCCCCTATAGACCTTCTATTAAACTCATAAACCCTCACTGATTAACATTTTGGTGACCTAAGAAACTGATCATACATACATTTAATGACTGTACAAAGGAATGAATCACTTAAAATGCAATTAAAAACTGCTGCTTCAGCATGGATCTTTTAAGTCAGTTGGAAATAATTAACTTCAGGATGATTTATTGAAGAGATTAATCTTTCAGTTAGAGTTGGAGTAATCTACATGACCTCTTCTGAAGAAGATTGCTTACTACAGTTTTAATGGATATAGGATGAGCTAAGATAGTGTTGCTTGCTTTTGCTATCACCCAATAGACGTTCTGCCTCAGTACCTCTTTTGTATATGCAATTTATTTTCACTGGCACATACCTAATTAGGCAGTATCATATTTTGAACACTATCTTTCTTGATGCAAGGGTTTTATAAAAGGCAAGTCCTGAAGAATCTCACAGATCAGATCTTTCCATCCTTTGCAGCACACATCAGCATAATACTGAACCATAAATTGTTTGTTGGTTGTCAAATTTCCCATTAAAATTGTAAAGCCATGGGAGGTTAAATATGCACGTAAGGTCCTATTGATTTCCAATTAACAAAGATAATGTCTATAATCTGTGGATACGGCAGGCACAATATTCTCATTTCTCAGGGAAACAACTGTTTGTTGATTGAATTGAATGTGTATATAATCATAAATTTGAATCCACATATCACAAAGGATGCTCTTTGTATTAGTTTTTGACTTCACAATTTTTGGTACACAAGTAGGCCTAACTTCTCTGGCAAACAGTAGAAAACAGTTACTTTATATATCTACCCTGAAAAATCCCTGAGAAATTCTGTGTGCATGTATCTTCTCTCTTTCTGCAAGTTCTCCCCAGCACAGTTAGCTCCCACTTTGGCTTAGCAAAGCAGACTGCTTCGGTCACATCATGATCTCTGACTTTTTATGGGTTTCAGCCACTTTCAGCATAATCCTCAGACTGTTGAAAGCATATTCATCTCCAGTTCTTCCTGGAACCATCTTTTAGTCCTATAAATAATAAGCTGTGTCATGCCAGAAGGAATCAAGCATTACATTTCCTACATAACTCTTTTGAGGATACAAATTGTTTTATATTGTTTGATTTCATGTTCCCATTATCAGCCTCCTTAACATTTCATTCCCAGTATACAGGAAGGACAGCAAACTAAGGCAGACAAAATAGCTGCAGAAAAATACCATCAGTTATGCATGACAGTCCCTTCCTCAGAAAACACTTGAGCTTGAGGAACCCTCTGTTTTCCTTCCATGTCACACATATGTCTCACATAATATGTGTCAGATAAATATCTTCACTATAGCTGATATGTTTGCTTAAGCTAACAAGAAGGAATTTCTGGAATGTCAGTTAGCAGGATCCCTTCCTGAAGGGTCCTTTGTTGTTGCACTAATTTTCAGTATCTTCTGTCAGAGATATAAAAAAGTACCTTGAGCCTTTCTGTTATTAGGAGCTGGCATGACAAAGTAATAGCAAAATGATCGCATGAACTAACCAGAACAACTTTCTGCTGGAATGAAGCTAAGCTTTCTACACACTATGATGCACGTGGTTTTAAGCTTCTTTTGCTTGCTCTACTACATTAACACTGCTACAGTTTTAGCTGCGCCCCCCTCTTCCTTTTGCTCACAGTGCACTTCATCACCTGCAAGGCTGTATGATCTCTTACTAGCCCCAAAATCTGGGCAATCAGCACATACAGAGCTTGATGGCAGAGCAGCAGCTGGGGAACTTGCAGTGCATGCTCTAACTTGGGAATACCAGTCTGTGTATAAGCAACTTGCAGTTTAATAATCCTACTTTTCATTAAAACTTGTTTTCTCTCTTTGTCAACCAGTAAAGCCTGGCTTACACAGGAAGGAGCAATCTTGTGGTAATGAGATTTCGAAAGACAAGTTAAATTTGTTTGTATAGAAAAGGAAGGACATCAGAATTAGGAAGTCCTAAGAAGAACAAATAGGATTATGAGAAGTTTACAGGCTCTAACAAGCTCTTCTGACACCAGAAGGGCCCCTTTTGCACAACCTCCAAGTCTAGGCTAACACAGCAAACCAACATGTGACAGAGAGCACCTCCATGTGTGCCTATCTTTTTCTGCAAGAAGCTGTTTTTCTCAGATGGTCTAAAAGCTTGGAGGGGAAACTTCCACCCTCAATTTAGTTACTCTCAGAGATTGTTACAGCATTCACTCTTGGCAAATACAGCCATCTCAGTTTCTAGAGCTATAAGATCCATGAACAAGGACTTTGTTCTCAGTACTACCAATGGCTTTTGTGTTAACTATGGATGTGTAGCTTTTGAAGTTTCCCCTCATTTCTCCTTCTACCTCCAGAAATTTATTTTAAGC
Organism: Buteo buteo; assembly: GCF_964188355.1. NCBI lineage: Eukaryota > Metazoa > Chordata > Aves > Accipitriformes > Accipitridae > Buteo > Buteo buteo. The sequence continues at coordinate 16,721,851 of NC_134184.1, forward strand.
TAGGGAAATTTAGTTTTCCTATGTTTCCTGCATTGTCGCTACAGTAAAACAGTTACTGTCATGGGTGACACAGACCTTCCCTTAGACTCTTGCTCTCCATGGATCATGTGGGAATCCTGATGTGAGTCTCCCAAGCAAAATTAGCAACATGAACACCCCAGGGGCTTCAGCTGACCTATCTGAAAAACGAAGGTAGTATTTAACCATGCTTATAAGGAACTTAGAGATGAGGAGTGCTAAACTGATAGACATAGTAATCACCAACTACCCAGTGGTAGGAACTCTCTGCTTATATAGTCTCTGCCTTTGCATGCAAATGAGCATGCTAACTGCAGAACTAACCCTCAATAGAGCCACGTAATTTTGTATGTCCTTTATCCAAGGCTGATAATGCTGCTTGCATCACAATAGCTCGTCTAGGATTGGAGTCACCTGTTAAGAGATTTGCAGAATGACAGAATGTTGAAGGTTGGCAGTCACCTTTGGAGACTGTCTGATTCAACCCTATGCTCAAACCAAGGTCACCTAGACCTGGTTGCCCAGGACCATGTCCAGATGGCTTTTGAACATCTCCAAGGATGGAGGCTTCCCAACCTTTCTATGCAACCTATTGCAGTGTCCAACAACCCTCACAGTAAAAAAAAAAAAAGTGGTATGTTCAGGCAGAATTTCATGTGTTTCAGTTTGTACCCACACGTTTCAATGAATTCATGCCCAAATTGGTGGTTCTGCTTATAGTGTGGGATTCATATTACCTAGAGACTGATGCAGCAGACTTAAAGTAAGTCTCTAAGGCAACGTCTATATAGCTAAATAAAAAAGGGCCAGGTACAGACTGAATTGTGTCTATACAGTGTGGGACCAGCCCCCTCTGTGGCCGGTGTGTCTGAGAGTGAGTTAGAAGAGTCCCAAGCAGAGCCAGGGAGTGAGGTGAGGGGTAAACTGTGTGGGTGGTCAAGGACCAGTGCTTGGGCTTGCTCGCTAGCACTCTCTTGTCTGCTGCATAGCTGCACCCTGTAAGAAGCAGCATTAATTTCCCCCTAGAATGCCTGAGACATTAGTTACACCCACAGTACTTAACATCCTCATCATGCAGAGGACTTCATGCCATTAATGTAGCATTCCCTTGGCTCCTGAATGTATAGTCTCTAATGAGGACACAGAAAGGGAGAGATTTAAAACACGTACTCTCCATATATTATGGGATAGGTACTGAGAATGTAATTTCTGTCTGCTTATAAAACAAACAGCATAGTAATAACACCTAAAAATGAATTTATGTTCCCTATTACACAAAGTGTTGGAGATGGGTAAGCTACAACAGACGGAGATCCACAAGATTTCAAATCCAGAAGAAACATCGATTATTAGCTGGTCCAACCTACTGTATATCAGATAATTTCTGCATCAAAACACTAATTTTAAGGTGTAGAATAAATGTTTTAAACTCTCATAGATCATTTAAGTAAGTTTAAGTTATTAAAAACATTTTAAGTTATTAAATAAATAACTTAGTTTATGGATAACAAGGCTAAAAAATGTACCATCTTTTCAGGTAAAAATTTAGCCAGAAGCTCCTGTTGCATTCTGCATTATTAATTTCTTCTTGGTAGGTACTTTCAGGCAGAAGACAGGTCTCCTAATTGTTTCATAGATGGTTCAAGAGGCTCAATAACTTCTTTTTGTGGACTGGGAAACTTCTATTTCTTCTCTCAGATGTCACTAACTTATACACATCCTTCTTGTATTACAGATATCATACTTCCACTTATGAACTCTCCACTGTCAGCCTTATAAGTGGTACCATCACCATCCTCCAGCCTAATATTCCAGTATTGGTATGTATGCACTCAAAAAAATAATTTTATCTTTTACAATACTGCATTGTGCCTGATCCTGGGTCTTGTAGGTAATCTGTGTCAAGAACAGGAAACCTACTCCTTTTCCTAAATGTCTGTTCAGTGATTTACTCACTACAGAATCACTGGAAAATAAATTACAGTGTTATCTGAAGTTTGGGGAAGTTTTCTAGTGACTCTCAGGGGCTTTAAAGGCAGAAGTTTGTTCATTTTTGGCATTATGTCTATATAGTTGAGTTCAGACCAAGTGTTTCTTTTTCACTACAGAAACTGCCCCAAGGCACAGCGGTTGGTCGTCAGCTCTTCCTTTGCTTGTGTACACTAGCCAGACTAACATATTAGTAGTCTTTTGTATTATAACACTAACATGAAGCTTTGGGAACTTATTAGGAAAAGTTTAGGGTGCTCTCTTACATGGAGATGGGAGAGGAGACAAAAGTTTTGCAAACCCTCAGATAAAGAATATGTAAATAACATTGTCTTTAAAAGGGACCTTATTTATCAGTCTTCAACATTGGAAAGGTATGTATTTTACTTTCATTTTTGCTTTCCTACTGATATCACTAGTTACAAGAAAGTTCAGAAATAAACTAATGAAACATTATTTTGTTCCACAATGGTGCTAGCTTGTTGTTTTCATTTTCTCTTAAAAACTTTTCCTTAATTCTGCTTTCCCAAAGGAAAGATAATGGGTGGAGATCCATTAATCTAGCTCCAGCACTTGTGTCTTCATCCTAGGTGCCTGGTGATTCCCCCAATATCTCTCTATGGAAATAAAGAAAGAAAGAAAGAAAGAAAATACATTTTTATAATAAAAAAATTCCCCTTCTAGTTGTAGGAGAAAGGTTAGGTGGTTTTGAAGGCCTCCAGAGGGACATCCACTCCAACTGAAATGAATTTTTAAATTCATTAATGTCAATAACTAAGTGCTTAGTTTTGGTGAACTGGAGCTCTTTTTGAACATCTTCAAAAGCACCTTCTTCTTTCTATTGCTGTTTCACTTACTTGAGGAAGACTGAACAAACAGGTAGATACTTAACCATTAGACACAACCAAATCCCAAATACAAAGGCAAAATTCTTTTTATATGGGATAGCTCCTTTATTTTTGTATCTGTATGTGGTATGACAAATCATATTTATCACATATTTTGACCATCTGTTCTAAAATCTCCTTGGCATTTCAAGCATCTCTTATAACTGTTTCTGTTTATGCAAAATTTCATTCTTCTAAGGCTATAAGACCAGGTCAGGCACCAAAGAGTCACGTGATGCTGGCGTGTATAAGATAAAATCTTTCTCATGTGCATCAGAGGTAAAACTCTGAGAACAGCATACAATAGTCAGAAAGAGTGGAAGAGAATTCTTGATGGTATCATTTTTAATAATAGCCAGACTGCAAGATTTTCCAATGATACATTACTGGAGGGTAAACATGCCTGGACAGTGCTAAAATATTCCTTCATTCTGTACTGCGTGTACTACCTGTGTACACAATGCTTGTGTTATCTGTGATATTGGAAAAGCTTTTTGGAACATTTAGAATTTTAGTGGATATTTTACCTCTTTTTTAAAAGAAAAAAAAGTGCTAACTGTCACTTAGACATCATCTCCCTCCCACTGCTAAGTTTTGGGCCTGTTGACCCACCTCAAGCCAAACTGGAAGACAAGTAGGAGTTTCAAAGATAGTTATGTTACCACCCTTGTAGTGATCACTGATGTCTGGGTAGAAAGGAGGTCCAGGCTAATGGCCCAGCTAAGAGGATCTGAAGGATCTGGCTGGTGCCTCAGCATATGCGTTTGTCTACGATAACAACAGCATTATTGCCTCTTGTTTCATTGGGGTGCACTAGGGATGTGGAGAAGTATTGGGGCTATTATGATGGGGGAGACGCTGGGAGGAAGACTGTCCACCTATAATGGACCTGGGCTTCATTTGATTTCCTGCTTATAGAACAACTATGCTTTTTATGTTCTTTACTTGTAAAATATGTATGGTTTTGAATATAGGAGCAGAAGGCTCAATTTGCTCCTTATTTCTTGATAGGAAATCATTTTGACATAATACCTATCCGAGGAATAGCTATCATTATACTCTGCCCGCTCACACATGTTCTTCCTTTCCTGTGTTTAACTGATTTATCTATGGGCTATTACTAAGCATGCTTATTGCTGTACATCTTCTTATGTCTTTTTCAGGCAATGCTGCTTACTGTTTCTCTGGGTAGATGGCCACATATTGCTCTTTTTCTTTCTACTCTTGGCATAAAAAAAAAGTATTTTATTGTGTTTAAGCCATAATTCAAAAAAAGAAGGGTTACTGTGGTGCTTAGGACTGGCAATGGGGATGAGAAATTTTTTTATCAGTGCAGAACTACAGCAGCTGAAGGATTCTAATCTCAGGAACTAGGGTGTGATTCTGGGAGCTTTACAAAAACAGCAAGGAGCTGGATATGCTACAGGTGTCTCAAATCATAAACTGTATGATAACACCACTTTTCAGCACTTTCAGAGCCCTTTAATAATGGCTCAAAATAAAGGAGTGCTCTGTGCTCATGATTAAAATTGGTTCCAAGAGAGACACTAAAATGTCTAACCAGTACCTATTCTGTGTGACAAAGGGAAAAGAAGAGGCCTCATAAACCATAATGAAGGACTTCTTACCTATTTGATGTAAGGACAACAATTTCACAACCATTACTTCTCCTGACAATAGAACCAGGGGGTATTCTATGAGGACAGGAATGCCACCCTTACCACAGTTACATATAACTGGCTAGATAAGTCCCACTGCATTCTCACAGTGCACTCTTCTCATGCATGCAGTGACGATAGTCTTTATAAATCTTTCATCCCCCAGTAGACATTCTGATAAACCCTAATCCTGCACTGTGACCCTTAGAGTCCCCGAAATCAATGGCAGAGACACCAAGTGTCCATGACCTAGCAGTTAAAAATTTACATACAGTCTTTGCCACACAGTACATGTACCTGAAGAATAATGCACAACATAAGGTATCAGTGCAATTAAAGGAGGGAGATTCTTACTGATGGAAGGCACTTTAGGTAACTTAGTTAAGTCTAAGCTAACTTAACTCTAAAGTTCTTATAAATTCCTGGTAGCACTTGCAAGGAGAGGTTTCTCTGCATTCAGTACAGAAGGAGCCCTTTTAGGCTGGAGTGTTGTATTATTTTAGCACTAAGCTAATCTTTACATCAGAAAGACAAGTGCATATATCTGTTATTAACTGCTGAGCTGGCTTAAGTAGTTTCTGGAAAACACTAGCTCATCTCTTGCATCCTTCCCGTTGTTCTGTTTCCTGCAGGGATTGTTTGCACTAAAGAGTGCCAGCATGGTGAGGCCTCCGTGTTTTAGGGTGCAGGTGGTTATATTTTCTTAAGTTTTATGCCTCTAAAGGTGGCTAGGATTTAAAAAGCTTCTTCACTTAATATATCTAAAACTTAGAAGTTGAAGGTCAAAAAGATTGATGGACCATTCCTGAAAATAAGACCTTATTATAACATATGGGCCAGTTTGTGCTTTTGATATCTCTTAATTCCAGATCTTTACAGACACAGAGAGCAATCAAGATAGAGGTTACATTAAAGTTCCATTTTAAAACCCTTTTTTAAATATTCAGCATGCCTAAACACTTCTTTCTAGAATGAAAGCTGAAATGCTAAAGTATGATCCTGAGCCCTATGTATGATCTGATAGAGAATAAGGCTTCTTCTGGGCTCTGTTATAAAACCCACTTGTGCTATGTATATAGTAAGAAAAAAAAGAGTCTTCATCATTGTGTTCTGCTTGAGAGGTATTATTGCCTTCCCTTGAAATACCTTGTCCATTGACACTTTATCTGTGGCTCCTTGGTAATCCTGCAATGGGGTAATTTCAAATTCATGCTGTTAAAACCCTTATGCCTCATGGAAACCCAGGGTTACATCATGTAGCCTGTTTATGTCACTGCATGCAAGAAGTCTGCTCAGCATCTAACTTCACCTTGCAAGCTTCACATTTTATCATTTGTGTTATGTTTGACAAGTATTTGTTTATTTGACTTGAAATGACAACTTCCACATGTGCTTCTGCTATGGACATTTGGCCTGTATGCTGGTACATGACAAGTATAATCTTATGAGATTACTATTTTATTCTTATGCTGTATTTTTATGAACTATAAAAACCCCCTCTTGTTTAAATAAAATAGAGGAGTTTACATTTAGTGTCTTAGAATTACGTTATTTTTAAATAATTTATCTTTTTCTTTTTTTTTTTAATTTTAATGTTCTTTCTGCTCATAGCACTCAAACTAGCATAATTACTTAGAATTATATTTTGGGATTTTGATACTAAGAAGTGTCTTTTGTTTTCTGGAGAAGGTTCAGCTGTGTTCAAAAAGGTTTTCTTCTACTGTAGCAGGTCTCCCCAGTATTCTCCCTTCCGTGTGATTCAGTGAGATTATCATGAGATTAAGCAGGACATACATGAGCAGCTAGCAGCCTGGCACATTCCTAGATCGACTGATTTCCAGTGTTAAGACCCTGTAGGCAAACCCCAGATTGACTGTGGGCAGGCACATGGACTATCTAGACTTGCTTGCTGACATATTCACTCCCTAATGCCATGTGCCTTATCGGTAGCATATGACATGTCCTGACTTGCAAGATCTCATGTGCTCTGGGATGTGCTGTCAATGACTGAAGCTATCTTGAACCTGACCTTTGCATGCCTATCAAACAAAACATGTGCTAAACATAAATTTTCCAAAACTCAGTCTTTGAATGCAAGATATAGCATTAAATTGCATCTTATTTCCATTGTTTGTAGCGTAAACAGAAAAGAACTGAGGGAAAAACATGATACGTGATATGTCTCAAGAACTTTTATATGCGTCACAAGGTAACTGGGGATAGTGAGGAATATCTGCTGGGAAAGCAATACAGCAGATTGCTTAGGAAACCTTTGGATTGCATCAGGGAAAAAGTTTCTGCTTCAGGAAGTAAAGAAAGCAAATAAAGGAGAGATTCTTTCATATTCATTGACAATTGTGAGGCATGGATGAGAATTTGAGGCTGGAAGGTCCATTTAAAAGTGGCCATTAGAAAAAAGATTCATCACCATTCAGGACAAGAAGAAGGAATAACAGCTGAGTGATAGAAGGTAAACTTCAATAAATTCACAGAATGGGTAAGCAAGATCTCATGTAAAGGAAAATGCTGTTAAAGGGTTAGCACGTTAAAAATAATACACACAATAACACAATATCCATCCACAGGTATATACTATGCCACTGTGAAGAAAAGAAAGAAAATGCAGTAAGAGATCAGCTTGATTAAAGTATGAACTGTGCATGAATCTACAACGCAAGAAAGAATCAAGCTGGAAGCAGAAACTAGGTCAGGCTACTGAGGATGAATGATAAATATAACATGAACATGTAGGAACAAAATTTTAAAAGGCCAAAGCTCAAAACAAGATGCATCTGCCAAGAGGTATCAATCAATTTAGAAGTGCAATTGTAACAGAGGGAAGGTGAAGGAAGGGGTGAATTGGTCAGCTGTTCAGCAGAGAATAAAAGCTATTGCTGGACGATACTCAGAAGGTCAAATTTTGTAATAACTTTTTTGCTTCAGTCCTTACAAGAATGATTAGTTGCAATTGAGGGGTATTATAGTTCATACCAGTGATATAAAAGTAAAGACCTTAACTTTGAATGGGAAAGGAACAATTTAGAGATTAGGGTTTTTCAAGTCAGCAAGGGATTATGAGTTTCCTAATGAAGAAATTAAAGAAATTCATGATGAAATATTAGATAATAATGTTGTATTTAAGAGCATGTGATGGGCAGGTAATGTCTTGAAAGGTTCATGAAGGGAAAGCCAGTGTCTGTCTTTAAATAAGGAGAAAGGAAGATTGGGGTATGATTCAGCCACTAGCTTAATTTCTGCTCTCAGAAAAATGTTTGAAAAACTGACGAAACAAACAATTTGTTAGCACTGGAAGACAAGAAGGATGTGAGTAGCAGCCAATACAAAATTATCAATTCCATGTGATTTCCTCCTGCAGCAGGACAACAGGATTTGAGAACATAAATGCCATTTATCTTGACTTTAGTAGGGCTTTCTGTATTGTCTTATATAACAAATTGGGAAAATATGATCTATATCTGGGGGTTTGGCTAGATGATCTTCAAATGTTCCTTCTAACCCAAACCATGCTATGCTATGATTCTATAAAGCACTTACATATTGTGGATACAGAAGTGCTGGGTAGGTTTCACAACCCATGAAATGATGTTCAATAATTTGCAACAGAGAGGAAAGCATGCATCTAGTATGGTTCCCCAGGAATGTTTCTTCAGTCTGTGTTCAGGTTTTTTCTTAATGATCTGAAGAATACGCTCACTCAATTTTCAGGTAACATGGAGCTGGGTGGCATAAGAAGAATGCAGAATTCAAAATGACCTTGAAAAATTGACTAAGTAGCTTAAACATAGTAAGATGGAATTGAATAGGAACAAGTGTAACGTATTATTCTTGGGCAGGAGTAATCAACTAGACACATAGGGGAAAGGAATATCTAGTTAAATAGTAATACTTCAGAAAAAGAGCTGGGGGCTCCATTGGATCACAAGGTGAGCATAAGACACAAATGGAAAAAGGCAAAAGTAATTTTTATATATTGAGGAAATATAGTATGTAAGACATAAAATACTACTTTCCTTCTGCTTGTTATCAGCAAGGTTACAGAACAGTATCTAAGATGAGGCATTGCGTTTAAATAAAGGAAACTGACAAGTTCAGAGAAAAGGATTAAGAGTGATCACAAATATACAAAATATGACCTGCATTGAAAGATTGGAGAATTTATTTAATCATTAAGATAGGAGGGCTATGAAGACAGTAGTCAGATATGTGAAAAAGTGTTGCTAAGAAGATGGTAATTTGTCCCTGATTTCCATGGTGAATAGGAAAAGGAATAACAAAATTATAGGATGGAAGATTCCAATTAGTAACTGAGAAAACTTGCTTATGTATAAGGATAGGAAAGAGTCGGTAGAATACTGATGAGGTTGCATCCCTAAAACTGGAGGCATTGCAGAATAGTTTAGACCAGTGTGTGTTAAGAAAACTTAGATATACTTGATCTAAGTGCAAGGCCAGGCGTGGCCTAATGACTACCTGTAGTCCCTTCTATCTCTGTGATTTTTAAAGTTAGAAGTCAGCTCACATAGGTTCGTTGCTTATGTTACGAGATCCCAGCTGTCAGCCAGTCTTTAGGGGTTATAATGTGAAAATACTTGAAACAAAAAGGGGAGATGTTTAAGCTCCAAACATGTTATTGGAGAGTTAACTAAACATAAAGCAAGAAGACATGCACTGTTTTGTCTAGAATAAATCCAGTGTAAAAGAGATATGAGTTCTTTTGGCATATGTGTCTGTGAAAATCAGAGAGTATGAAAATCTATGATATTTAGCAATTTACTCTCTTGTGTAAGAATTGTTTTATTGTTATAACTAGAAAGGCCACAAGCTTGTATTAGACAGCTCTTTACTAAAAAGAATAATATTTATATGTGCTTCCTGAAATACAGTGTGCCTATATTTGCAGTGTAACATTGTATTCAATTGATATAATTTGAATAAAGGTTTAAAATGAAGACTGCATAAATGCATTAGGTAATGTTCTTTTCAAAATACTGTAACCTACAGCAATTCAGGCTTTTCTAAAGGTAAAGACTTTGTTCTGCAAAACTAATTTATAAATCATTTTCAGTTCAGATGATTTAGCAGTATTCAAATAAGAGAGCCTTCACAGAGAAGAAAAATATCCCAGCTTTCACAAAACTGATTAACAGATTTCTAGGGGACCCTTGGGTTGTGAATACCTCTACTATAATATCAGAAGTGCTCATGAGAGAAAAAAAAGAAGCAAAACCCCAACATAGCTGAGAATGTAGCTCTAGATAAGTAAAGTTCTTTCACCACTAACTTTTATATTAAAAGTGAATTGATAAGATTAAGCAAGGAGAAAAAAAACACTAAAGAAATAGAAAGTTCAGTTTTTATCTCAACTGTTGTAATTTGTGAAGAACCTCTTAAAATGCTCTATTGCTAACATAAATTCTTTATATGGCTGTGATTATAAAGTTGAGGCTTATGCCTGCACATATGTCTGGATTTTGAATATAATGAGCTGTTCAGGTTATACTTAGCTTGGGATAGAACTACAGGCCCTGTGAAGTGGATGCACCTTCATGACTGAAGTAATTTTTATAATATTTTGAATTCAATGCATGTTCTATCCCTTCCAAACCATTCATCTGGGGAAGAGGTTTGAGTATTAAAGAAGGCAGTTTAATTTTCCATTCACTAGCTATAGACGAGTGATGCCTGAAATGCAGGCAAAAAAATTGCACAAAATCCAATTAAAAGCAAAGACGCTGTAGAGATTCAACTGGTTAGAGGTGTTTGTGTTTTGGTAAAACCTGGCTTCTTATGTCATTTTCTTTTGCATGCTTTAGAACAGTCAGTGGAATTTTGGTTAATTTGTATTAAAATAATAATTCATTAGTTTGGCTTGTGAGGTTCTAGTGTATTTAGAGCCTCATACTGAAGGATTAAAGAGTAAGTCAACACCAAGAGTAGCAAATAATGCAGACTTTGGACCTCTAGTCCCAATTCTCCTCTCACACCCTCTCAAAATATTATATTCCAGTTGACTGCAATGGAGTTATTCTTTATATATACTGGATTTAAAAAAGATAAAACAGTGGTAGACACATACATGAATAGAGAAATAGAAAACAGGAAAATGGAGAATTCATCTGTCTAGTGCAGTGCTACCTCCATCCTGACAAATGTAATTGCTCCAGACTGATTCTGAGTCCGCAGGCCAAGTGGGATGCGGTTAGGGCTACTCTGCACTTCAGTAACCCAACCACATCCACACTGTAAAATGCTCAGCCCTGGGGCCCATCGGATGCCCTTGCAGATTTCATTATTATTTTGTGTGTGTTGTTTCTGGTTCAAAGTGCCTGCGATAGTCTTAGGAGAGTATTACAGCCTACCAGATTGCAGTAATTAAAAGGAACAACATTTGTCTGGAAGAGGAATAAGAGGGATGTATCTCTTCTTCCCACCTGCACTGGCACTTGGAGAGGCTCGTGATGGCTGATGTGATGTCTCTACCAAGCCTCTCCCAAACCCATTCTGCTTCACTAAAATGGGAGATTCCCAAGACCACCTCCAATGCTGGCCAAAGCAGGCAGTTGTGCCCAGAGGAGCATGCAGGACCAAGTACCCATGTCCTTTTGTAGGGACATAAAAGGGAAAGCAGGAACAGACCTCATGCTCTGCAGGAATAGCTGTGTATTTTGGGATTTTCCATGAAGAGATGCGGCAAGGAAGTCAGATTGAGGAGTAACCTGGAAAATAGCCTTCATGGGCGGGGTTTTGCTTAGTTTAGGGCCAAAAGCTACGGGGTGCTTTGCATTCGGTGGACTGAAAAGGCTCTTGTGCATGTTGTCTGTCTTTCACTCGGTCCTTATCTCTGGACCTGCCAGGACTGTCCAATTCAATGGTGAATCATTCAGTTCCCTTGGTAAGGAAATCATTAAGATTTTTGTGTGGCTTCCAGTTTAGGTGCCAATACCAGGCATGGAGACCAAGAGGATACAATTTTTTGTAGGAGAGCTATGGGATCCTATTTTCTGTCAACGGCTTGTCTCTCTTTTCTGTGGGAATCTTGTAAGGACCTTGGCTCTCACTGGGATAAAGGGACTGGGTGACATGCGTCTTCTCTCCCAGCTCATTGGAGAGAAAAAAGGCCACAGTGTCACCACTGAAGGCCACAGAGGCCTTCACCAGGCTGCCTTGTGCTCCCCCTTCACCACGATGCCAATGTAGAGGATGCTACAGAGTGGATAGGGAGAAGGCATCCATGGAGGTTCTTACTTTAGAGGGGACACTTGGATCCAGATTGCTTGTGGGGAGACCACAGCTCCTGACAGTGTGCCCTTTCTCAAAGTTTTGGGGCAGCCAGCTAAGTCAGTGGGGGAAGCACTGGTTTACCATGCATCACCTTGGCAGAACCAGGTCCAGTGGGTAAAGTTAACAGTCCTGTCCATCCCACGGGTTTCCTCATCCCATCCTAATACAAGTTAGCAGAAACTGGCACAGTATGTTAACTGGATGTGTGCAGTACAGAAAAGCTGCCCTGGGTACAGTTATGGAGAGTTTCCAAGCCTATACTGAGTGACCAGGTACATCCACGGCAGTGTGTCACATGGCTGTGCCATGATAGTTTAACCCCAGCCAGCAACTAAGCACCACGCAGCTGCTCGCTCACTGCCCTCCCCCCCTCCAGTGGGATGGGGGAGAGAGTCAGAAGGAAAAAAGTAAAACTCATGGGTTGAGATAAAGAGAGTTTAATAAGACAGAAAGGAAGAAAATAATAATGATGATGATGATAACAACAACAACAACAAGAATAATAATAATAAAAAAATTGGAATGTACAAAACAAGTGATGCACAATGCAATTGCTCACCACTCACTGACTGATGCCCAGTTAGTCCCTGAGCAGTGATCCCCCTGCCAGGCTAACTCCCCCCAGTTTATATCCTAAATGTGATGTCACATGGTATGGAATACCGCTTTGGCCAGTTTGGGTCAGCTGCCCTGGCTGTGTCCCCTCCCAACTTCTTGTGTCCCTCCAGCCTTCTTGCTGGCTGGGCATGAGAAGCTGAAAAATCCTTGACTTAGTATAAATGGTACTTAGCAACAGCTGAAAAAAATCAGTGTGTTATCAACATTCTTCTCATACTGAACAGAAAACATAACACTATAGCAGCTACTAGAAAGAAAATTAACTCTATCGCAGCTGAAACCAGGACAGGGACTCACCAGGATGCCCTAAAATTTGGGGGACTTCAGGCAGGGCAGTCTGGGCAAGAGGGTTTTCAAGAGAGGCTTTTTACTTAGAAATCCACCACAGTAACAGGAAATGTCCTCCAAGTTACACTTCATGCTTTTGGAAATATTTTTATTTAAATACACTTTATCCCTCACAGCTTTTCAATCTTCAGGCTTCATTTATCTTGAAGTTTAGTTTCCTCCATATGTTTATCATCAGCTAAAGAACCAGAGCTGATGAGCTGCTCAGAAATGTTTTGTCATGCTGTATATGAGTTTTTTGCTTTGCAGCTATATGGTTTTATATTTGACCTGCATCCCTTCTGGGAAGAGATGCGTATTCACTGTTAGTACTGTTATTTCCTACTTACATAATAGCTATTAACTTGTTTGATGTGTGAATTTTTCCGTTAAGGATTTCCAAGCCTCACATCACAGTAGTCTGGAGTTGCAACTGCAATTTGATGCAACCTTGGCTTGCACGCAATTAGTACAGAATGGTGCATGATGCCACCATCTTCCCTATAATGGAAGTTCTGGCTTAGATGGTGCAGAGCACTTCCATTTGATCTAAACAAAATTGAGTCAATTTAGCAAGTCAATCTCACTAAAGAACATCTTGGGACTTAATAACATGCATGCAGTATGATAAAATGTTTGGTAAGTGCAAGGGTAAACAGGGATCTTACTACAGAAAGCTATTAGATAAATTTGCAAATGGATTTGTTTGTTTATCTACCATTTATAAAAAATTCTTATGCAATTCTATAGTTGAATGAGCTATAGATACACTTCATAATTATATTGACTTTCAGATTCCATTTTGGATTGTGAAAGAATTTTATCAATGAAATCTAGCAAATTGCAAGCAAAAAAAATTTCAAATTTGGTTGCATTAAACATAATTCAGGATAGGTTTAGCACTCAGTCAATTCTTTTTGCCTGTTGTAAAGTCAGCAGACAACACGTCTGTCAATTTATGTCAAAATACTTTAGAAGGGCATGGGAGTAAGAGAAGCAAAGTAGAAAACTTGCCTCTGTGATTCAGGACTATCATGGTTCAGGACATACATAGCAGTTTCAGGGTCTATTTTCTGGCATTATTTTTGTATTTTAGAATGAAAGACAGTTTGTACTCCATTAGAAATGTTATTTTATTAAAGGCCTGGCTGTTTAGAAAATAGCAACTAAGAGCACCTTCCACAAGCCTTCAGTTCCCCTTCTGTCCTGGAGGAAACCAGGTTTATTTACATTTTTCTAACCATAAAGTCATATCTGTCATTTTGACTGCGTCAGTTGTACTGCAAAGGTAAGCAGCGTTTCATTTAGATTCATTATTTGGCCATTCATGTCTGAAATCCTACAGAATTTATAGTACATGAATGGCAGGAGCCCACACTCACTCTAAATAGGTCTAGGGCTGCTACAATACTGCTGCATAGACATAAAACATTGCCAGTGTATGCTGGAGATAGCTTGTCCATGGCTGGAGGTGAAGGTAACTGGATGCAACATGAGGAACTACAGGATCGGACATGAGACATATTGCTCAACAAAACAATGAACAGGCTCTGAAGCTGCCAAAAGTGACCAACAGTGTCACAAGGAATGGCCAGGTCTCACAAGGGCTGAGGAGTGTAACCCCATTCACGACACCAGGTAAGGCAGAGATGACCTAGGTAATGGCACCAGAAATGCCATATTTGGGTACAGATGTATGAAAACTGGGACCGATGGGGGAAAAGTGATTAGTGGAAAGTTGTGTATTTCAGAGGGAACAAGGGAAAACAAAATGGGAGGAAGGGCAGAAAAACCATAAGAATAAGGAGAGAAGGAGGGGTGGTCTGGCTCTGCCTTGCATCTGATCACCATCTGATCTCCTAACTATTTTTCTATGCAAGGGTGCTCTCTGTGCTCTGTGTGGGACACCAGTGAGCTTCAAGCCAAACTAGCTGGTGAGCCCAACAAGAGATTTAGGTCTAGATACTGGAAGGGCTGTAAATCTAGGGGCTGGTTACTGGAGAGACTGAGTGTTGCAGACCAGATACTAGAGGGCCTATAGACTTATGCCAGCTAACAGACACACACACACATGTGCATGTGCATGTGTGTGTGTGCATGTGCACGCACGCCTTTTGGGAATACACATTTACCTTCATGTCCAGACAACTGGAAAGAAAACATCTGGATCCTGAAGTCATTGGCTTTGCCTCCCCTTGAACAACATTGCATACACAACAGTTGTGCTAATTCTCACAGCCTTTCCCTTCTCTGTTCCTTAATTTCTCATAACCCAACTTACTATGATAATTCAAAATAAATTCTGCAACTTCATATAGGACTTTACTCTCCATGCTATGCAGGGAGTGTCTGCAGTCTGAAATTTATTGTTAGCCGTGTCTGTGTTGCTGCTAGGCAGGCAGGCCAAGGAATACATTAAAGCATGTGATGTACGTTGTCCCATGTACTTCTATCTGTGCCTCCATCTGTAGGGAATGTGGAAAGTTTTAGAGATCGTGTCAAACTATTTTCATTTTAAAATATTTTATGAGACATATTAAATAATGTATAGACACATTCAATACTGTAGAAGTTCCTTACCCTCAAAAATTCCTGAAAGAGTATACTACTTTTATTCCTTTTGGTTTTTTTTTTTAAAGATTTGGTTGTATTTTGTGTATTAAATGTCCTGTATAAAGGTCTTAATTTCCGAAGCACAGAACTCAGTACTAGATAATTTTTCTTATTAGCTAATTTTGTTTTCTGCAGAATCCACTTCAAATGTGTAGCTCTATATTGTTGAGATATTTCTTGCAGAGATGCTATTAGCTGTTATTTCAGATGTTACTATTATTATTTTAGCTCTGTTATTTATTTTTAAAAAAAGAGTGAAAAATTTCTATCGAAAATGATCAGTCTATTTTCACAACTGAAAGCGATGACCAAATCATCTGAGTAAGAGGCACAGCAAGTCACAGGGTTACTCTTAGCTGCTTTGAAAGTGAAATAACCTGTTGGTTTGGGTCTGTGTGGCGGGGTTTTGGTAGCGAGTGAGGGTCCGCAGGGCCGGCTGCTGCTGGAAGCTGCTGGAAGCTGCTGGAAGCTTCCCTGGCTGGGAGCCGGACCCGCCTCTGGGAAAACAGATTCCAGAGGGGAAACCTGCCGGGAGTCGGGGGACCGGGATGGGAGAGGAACCCCTGTGCAGATCCCGAGGGCAGGGAGGAAGGAGGGGATGCCCCTGCAGCCCGTGGGGAGACCAGGCGGCAGGCTGTGTCCCCCCAGCCCACGGAGGGGAGCGGGGGAGCAGATGCCCACCTGCAGCCCGGGGAGAGAGGAGCCCATGCCGTAGCAGGGGGTGGAGGCCCCACAAGATGGCCGCCGCTCCCTGGGAGCAGACTGGGACTGAAGGACTGCGGCCTGCGGGAGGGACCCGCGCCGGGGCAGTTTGTGAGGAACTGCCGCCTGTGGGAAGGAGTCTCGCTGGGGAAGTTCGTGGAGGACTGTCTCCCGTGGGAGGGACCCGGCGGCAGAGCACGGGAGGAGTGCGGAGTCCTCCTCCCCCTGAGGAGGAAGGAGCGGCAGAGACAAGGTGTGACGGACTGACCCCAACCCCCATTCCCCGTCCCCTTGGCTCGGAGGCGGGAGGTGGAGAGAACTGGGAGTGGGGGTGAGGCAGGAAGGAGGGAGGGCTGGGGAGGAGGTGTGCTAAGGTTGAGTTTTACTTCCCGTTATCCTTGTTTTGTTTTGATTGGTAGTAAATTAAATCGATTTTGTTTTTTCCCCAAGTTGAGCCCATCTTTTGCCCGTGACCATAATTGGTGAGTGATCCCTCCCTGTCCTTGTCTCGACCCATGAGCTTTTCTTTATATTTCTCCTCATCCCACGGGGGCCCAGGGGGGAGGAGTGACCGTGTGGATTCGTGGTGCTTTCTTACCGGCTGGTCTTAAACCAGGACACCTGGTTTAAGAAAGTCAGTATTTGATGAAACAGTACATAAGTCTAGAAAGTTTTTTTAGAAAGAGATGAAAAATTGGTGGTGATTAGTATGGTGTTTTTCTTGAATGATAATGTAAAGGCCTTCTCAGCATTATCTTTAGGACTGTAGTACTTTTATAAATCCAGTTGTAACTCATAGGAGTTATGAAAACAGGTATTCAAATGTGTATTTGGTAGCTCAGGAATTCCTGCAGGTTGCATAAGACCCGGCAGGGATTGTCCTTCTGCTCATCTGCTGCTGAGATAGTCTCTTACCCTCACTGAAAAGGCTCCTCTCTGCTTGTTGACCCGCAGACCTGGATGACCAGAGTGGGCAAAGAAACTACTGCATCTTATAAAGTGACATTACAGCTGGTTCTCCTTCCAGTGCAATTGAGGCACTTTGAGGCAGGAGGTTTCCATGCTTTCACCAGGCAACAGCAGCTGTGAAACTCCTTGCTTCCAGCTGTGGCTTGTTGTCACGATATGTTTCAGTTTTGTAATCATCATTATCCTCTTATGCTGTTGATCAAAGCTGGAGCTTTCCACTGTGATGGTTCTTAAGTTTGTGACAGTGCTGGTGACTTCCTTAAGCTGACCACACATTTGCTGTCATGACAGTAGCAACTGCCACATTTTATACTCTTGAACTTTCTAGTGTTTCAAGTACCACTTACAAATTAACTGTTGATATTAATTATACCAGTTTTTATCTTCACTTTGCTTTTATAATTATTCCTTGCTGTCCCTTCAGGTTTTTCTATGTTATGTCCATAAATCACTCAAAACATTTAAGTCCCCTTTGAAATATTTGCATTTGATTCTTGCATTACTGCTTCTTCTCTTAACATCTGTTCTGACAAACTGTTCTGCCTTTTCTGATGTTAACCTGATGTATTAAAATTGTCTTCTTATAATATGTTTTATCTGAATATATTGCTTATAAAAAGTGATAGATTAATGATGACTTGTTTATTGCCTAGAACTGATGAAGACAGAAGCAGTAGTCCCTTCATGGTGAACTCTGTCCTGATCCAGAGTGCTCTGCCTCATAGGAGCAGGGACACTTGTCCTATCTGCTGCAAAGGTTGGTAAAAGTGACATATGTCAAATAGATTTCACAGGGGCTACAGGTCAGTGGCAACTCCCTGTTTTTCAAGATGTCCATGTTCTCTGGATCCCAGTGGCTGACATGCCATGTAAACTGTTCCATTGCCCATTTCTGAACACTATCTTGCTTAGCAGGACTGAGAATCACCAGTAATCAAACAAGATCTGGCCTGGCCTTCTGCTCCATGTCTAAAATAAACAGATTTTTCAGTCTCCATTCTGTACACCTTTGTCATTCACTGCAGCATTGACACCTGCTCCACAATAAAAAGCTCAGTAGCTGTCCTGCCCAGTCTTTTAGTGCTGTGACCAAGCTCCCACATGCATTAAACTGCATCATTTCCCCCTAGATGAGAGTTCCCATCAGCTGCTTCTCTGTGGCTGTCAAGAGCCCCAACAGCCCTGCTGGGACATCTGAGAAATCAATTGCATGCCATGCATCCATTGAGGTGTATCTAGCAACTGGATGCTGGATGTCACATCTACTGTGAAATACCAAAAAGCATAGCACACCTTTGAACTGAGTTTTGGGGGAAACCCAGGATTTAGGGGGAGGTATGCATAGTGTCACAAAGCTTGACAGCTTTCCAAATTCACATGAGTTAAACATATCTCTGCAGAAGCTAACAGCTGACACCCAGTAACAATGAACAGTCAGCCACATAAATATTAATATATAACTAAAATAATGTAACCAGTCAACAACACAGAATAATTAAACAGGGAGAGCAGATTACCCTCGGAAATTGGTAAACTGAAGAAACTCTGGAGAATCTTCTCTACCTAAATACTGCTGTATCATACCTTCATATTCCTGGAGCCCTCATAGGAATCTATATTTCTTAGTCTCGAAACTTGTTACTAGTGGATGATAGGTTGGGAAAACAAAAAAAAAGCCACGTGGAAATCTTGTAATAGCATAAAGTTTGGAAATCTAAATGAGAAATTGTGTGTTTGTTAGTATTTTTTTCAGCTGCAGTGTCGGGACTAAACACAATGCTGTGAAAGTTTTTGCTTGCTTCCTGGACTAATAAAAAGAGGAACCTCTATAAACCCAGAACATCTATCAAAACCCACTAAACAGACGTGCTGCTTCTTTTTCAGTAGGGCCAGAGGAGCTTTTGCATAGCCACTTCCTAATATTTTCCCTGAAGACATACTGTTTTTGAAAGAAATACCATGGTTTTTAAAACTTTACATTTTTTAAATAAGAGATCTCACTGTGTGCTTTGACAGTTGCAATTATTTAATGATGGTTACCAAAGGATGTTTGTAATAAGTACATTTTGCATGTGAATGATGCTATATAATCAATGATAATAACACACAAATTTGCAGATATTAGGCTATCTATCTTCCTGACTAAAACTGTGACTAAATCCTTGTGCTTTATTGCCAAATCAGGTCTGGGATAACTTGACATGCTCAGTGAAAAAGCTTTTGAGAATCTCAGCTGTTTTGCCTCCAGTGAACACCAGACTGCACATTATTCTGTGGAACATGACTGTCAAACATTTTTGTTGGGTTGATCATGCGTGAAGGATGGAAATCTTTTGCATCAGCAGGAATGGTCTCTTCAAGATGTTCATGTCATAGTATTTCCTTTATCAGGCACAAGTTAGCATCTCCTCCCCAGTTGAGTCCCTTGAACAGGATAAGAGAAATAAGTGCCTTATAATTTTCTGGCCTGATGTGGTTTTTAAGTACACCTTTTTCCTCTGTTGACCAATAAACACCAAAGCACTGTTAGAGGCAGTAATTTCTCTTCCCTATCCTTAATGAAGATTTTTACAGCTAGTCTTCTCTGTATTACTGATACAGCCTGACAAGTTCAGTATATTAAATCATTAAGCTTCTCTTTACAGTATTTAGGAAGACAGCATAGAAAGCAGATGGCAATCACTTTCATTTTTAGTACAGAAGCTCAAAATTGTCTGGTGAGCTCTGTTACCTCTTGGATAATCCATGAAACAAAAGGTAGAAGAACAAATCTAATTCCTTTACAATCTTAGCAGCTCCTAAATCCTGCAAAGATACTTGTTTTGGCTTTGATTACACTTGGAAAAAACGTAATCCAATTTTATATTGCTGT
Source organism: Buteo buteo (assembly GCF_964188355.1). Lineage (NCBI taxonomy): Eukaryota > Metazoa > Chordata > Aves > Accipitriformes > Accipitridae > Buteo > Buteo buteo. The sequence continues at coordinate 16,741,806 of NC_134184.1, forward strand.
TGTATATAATTGCTTGCTCTTTGACTGAACATTATTTCCCATCCAGAAATCCCCGTGTGATTTGAAAACACTGCCCCCATCACTGCTATATATGAATGTGTTGCTGCTGGCAGAGAAATGACTATGTAGTTTTTTGCAAAGTTTTTATCAATTATCATTTGCCTATGAAAGCATAGAATATATTTGCGTTACCCTAGGAATACCATAAGTGTGGCCATTAGTGGGTGGGCAGGAAGAAGAGCGAAGCATTATTTTTGTTTTTCTTATGAAGGCTTATGCAGAATTCCCAGGACACATCTCATTTGACACAGCAAAAAAAAATAATTCTTGCAAACCTGCACAAAGTCTGTTATGTATTCAAATGGAGTAAAGTCAGCATAATGAAAAAGCAGTGTTGGGCTCTTCCTGCATCTCTGACAAAGACACAAATACTGGCTTTTTATTCTCTGCTGCTCTACTATTCAAATAGAATAAAATATCAGTCATGCACTTTTTTAATATGTCTGAATGAGCTCTCTTGACATTTCAGGCTTGGTGCACAGTGGGCTGGGTACTCAAGTTTTAATTTTCCTGTTCTGCTAAATGTAACTTTTCATGGTCCCTCTCCTTGTGGAATTCTCTTAACAATCTTTGAAAGTTTTGTTTGTTTGTTTGTTTTTACTTTATGTACATCTTATACTTCAATATTTGTTATACAAATTCTCCACAAGCCACGGGCAACCACTGCCAGTGGGCAATAAGCACATAAGCATCAGCTACACTGTGGGCAAGGGTGATTTTGAAGAAACAATGTTAGATAGTTCTGCTTGAAACAGCTCTAGGAGCCTAGGGCAGATATTATTTCATTCTCTGACACCCAGGGGAACTGAACTTTCCGCTCTGACCCAAAGGAGACCCCAAGGGCCAGCCTCAGTGAGCAATCGGAAATCTAACGATGTTACTTGGTGCTTGCTGCAAGATGATAAATTCTGTTTTCAGTGGTGTTAGGAAAGATATTCTTGAAACATTTCTGCCTGCCTCCTACACGTGACAAGTGTTTCTGAAAAACTGCATCTTAGTGGTTACACCATAGTAGGTACTAGTAGGTCATCTGTTGATTTGTTGCTCAGAGGGAAATTTTCTTTTTCCTCTACCCAGACAAGTTGCCAAGACTCCCTCACAAAAAGCTGCTTGTTTTCAACTCCAAAGGTTTTTCACCATTTCTTTAGTCCTTCAAGCAAGTGGCTCCACTAATCCATGACACAATTGTTAGAAAAAGGAAAACATGATGCAGGCTACACAGGCCACTTGCAGCTCATGAAGAAATTTGTGTGCTTGCTGACTGCCCGAGAAGCATCCTTACTTATACCTACCATGCCGCAGCAGTGACAATCAGGTGACAAGACACTGCTGAGCATCCTGCGAAGCTAGGGCTCCCTGTGCACATGGAGGAGCATCGCAGCAGCAACGCATCTTTCCTTCCCCTTCAAGAACTGGACACACATCATAAGGAATGGATGGAGGTGGAAGTAAAAAACCTGCACAGAACCAAGGCAAGTGTAATCTGGTTTAGGATCTGGAAGCAGCAGGATAAATTTAAGCGTGGGTTAAACACTACCTTGGCATTCACCCAAGGTCTGGGGCAGATTTCGTAGCCTGTGCTAAGTTTTGTGTTGCCATGGCTACTGTGCCCTCTCTGGGTGGTTAAAACACACGAGGGTTTCTGTCTGAGGGGCAGGACTGTCTTTGACTGCATTTAGATGTATCTCATGAGCTGTCATCTGGACCAAGAAAACTCTTCACTCCCTTGGTTTGTAAGCTTAGCCTCCCTCTACCCCAAAACCTGCTTTGCTGAAGTAGGTTGTGCATTATTGAATCTACTTTTAAATAAAACATAAAAAATGAAAAGGGAAAATAAGGAGCCAGAAATTTCAGTGCTAATATTAAAGTTGTTCTCATTATTTTAGGGAAATGTAGTACTCAAATTACTGCTCACTACAATTTTTATATGCACAGCTGAGGCTAAACTTGCCTGCATTGTATTTTCATACTTAAAATTTAGCTCTAATAACCATTGCTTTTAGTTTGGTAGTCACAAAGGACACCCAAAAAATTATTTGATTCCTATCTCTTTGTCTTCTACGAGAATGAAATCTAATGAAGCAAATTATATTTTCTTCACAAGTGAATTCAGTGGTTCATGAACTGGGTTATCTTCTTGCATTTTTGGCCTTAGCCAAGTTTCTCCCTCCTGCTAAAGAGTGAAACATTTCAGTCAGATTACTGGAAAACTATATACACAAACCAGTGCAAAATAACTGAAGCAAACCTTAGCTCTTTCTGTGCTGTCATTTACACTGAGACACTGGAATCTGAAAAACTCTCAGAAGAGTGGCTGAAACAGATTTATACACTTTTATGGAAGATGGATAACACATTCTGCTTGGCGAGGAAGCTAGAACGCTTTTACAAAGCCCTGCAGCCCTCTCCGAATGCTAACAGTATGTCTCTGTTTGTGGAAACACAGCGTTCCTGTTTTGTCTCCTCTGTTTTGAGCTGAGTGCATGCAACTTTTTCTTCCTGGATGTCTTTGTGTTGTAAAGGACAGTGGAGCAGTTTTCACTTGCCCTTGTGGGTAAAGGCCAGAATTACTGATGGCTGCTGTGCTCCAGCCTCACTTCTCACCCTGCGCCCAGTAAAAGGACTAGCAGTGTCAGGTGAGGATTTCCCCAGTATAAGGGAATCAGGAGTAATCCAGAGAGTACAGAAGGAAGAATAAGCTCTGGTCCCTACTTTTCATAGGTACTATCTGTTCTGCAACATTAAATAGGAACAGGCATGAGTTCTCCTTTCTGTTCTGATATAGTAATTTCTTACAGTGACTTTGAAAATCAACTCTTTCAAAGACAAAGTTTCCAATATTGTGAAGCCACAAAAGTGAAGTTAAATTATGTAGACTTCTTACAATCACAATAAACCCAATACTGAAAAGCTGTGCTGGTATTGAAGAATGTGTAGTGATTCCTATACACATGGGGATGAATTCAGAGCAGTTGATACTGTAGTGGATGTGACTCCATGGAGGCTGGTATGCCTTGGGCACTGGGAATGTTTGTAATATTCTGGGAGATTTGTCAGACAGTTTTACATAGTGTCAGCTTCACCCCATTTTCACTTTGTTTTGCTTTCACTTCCATGGTGGTCTCCAGCCACATTGAAAGCATGAGTGACGTTAAAATCTGGGTACATAAGAATAGGATCAGGAAATTAACCACCACAAGGTTCCTAGTAAGTGGAAGGTAAAGCGCTGTGGCAGGAAATTTTCTCAGCATGTACATGGATAGACAATAGTTATCCACTTTATCTGACCTTTATTTTCTTCTTCTTCAGTGCAATCACACACAATTATTTATGTACCTGGTATTAGAATTTCATGTTGTTATATCTGCACACACAGCATGTGTGTATTTAACCATGGATATATCACATGTAGAAAACTATCACTATGTTAGAAAGCTCCAAGGTATCTTCTAGTACATCCAACCACACTGTTAAAACCTTTAATTCTTGACCTGCCAAACTGCCTTACATCTTTTCCTGTCTTTCAGAAAAATTGAGCTCTTTCTTCTTCTGTGACTGTGGAGGAAAATGGGAACCCAAATATCAGTTATCTTTTGGTTTTCCCTTCTCTGAACTCGTATCTTTTACTCCTGATTGCTGTTGTTGGTCAAGCTTTTGCATGACTTTGCCAAAAACTCAGAAAAGGACTTTTTTTTTTCTATTCCTGTTTTTTCCCATTTGCCAGTGAGGTAGGTTGACCCTGGCTGAACACCAGGTGCCCACCAAAGCCATTCTATCACTCCCCCCTCCTCAGCTGGACAAGGGAGAGAAAATATAACAAAGGGCTCATGGGTAAAGATAAGGACAGGAGAGATTACTCACCAATTACCATCACGGGCAAACCAGACTCAACTTGGGGAAAATTAACTCAATTTATTACCAATCAACCAGAGTAGGGTAATGAGAAATAAAACCAAATCTCAGAACACTTTCCCTCCACCCCTCCCTTCTTCCCGGGCACAACTTCACTCCCGGATTCTCTACCTACCCCCCTAGTGGTGCAGGGGGACGGGGAATGAGGTTTACAGTCAGTTCTTCACACATTATTTCTGCCGCTTCATCCTCCTCAGGGGCAGGACTCATCACACTCTTCCCCTGCTCCAGTGTGGGGTCCCTCCTATGGGAGACAGTCCTCCACAAACTTCTCCAATTTGGCTCCTTCACACGGGCTGCAGTTCTTCACGAACTGCTCCAGTGTGGGTCCCTTCCATGGGCTGCAGTCCTTCAGGAGCACACTGCTCCAGCGTGGGTCCCCCATGGGGTCACAAGTCCTGCCAACAAACCTGCTCCAGCGTGGGCTCCTCTCTCCGTGGGGCCACAGGTCCTGCCAGGAGCCTGCTCCAGCACGGGCTTCCCATGGGGTCACAGCCTCCTTTGGGCATCCCCCTTCTCCAGCGTGGGGTCCTCCCTGGGCTGCAGGTGGAGATCTGCTCCCCCGTGGACCTCCCTGGGCTGCAGGGACACAGCCTGCCTCACCATGGTCTTCGCCACTGGCTGCAGGGGAATCTCTGCTCCGGCGCCTGGAGCACCTCCTCCCCCTCCTTCTTCACTGACCTGGGGGTCTGCAGGGCTGTTTCTCTTACATGTTCTCACTCCTCTCTCCGGCTGCCATTTCTGTCTGTCCCAGCAACTTTTTTCCTTCTTAAATCTGTTCTCCCAGAGACACTACCACTATCGCTGATGGGCTCGGCCTTGGCTGGTGGCGGGTCCATCTCAGAGCCGGCTGGTATTGTCTCTGTCAGACACAGGGGAAGCTTCTGGCAGCTTCTCACAGAAGCGATCCCTGTAACCCCCCCGCTACCAAAACCTTGCCACACAAAGCCAATACAGCCAAATAAACATTTCTACATAGATATGGATATGTAGGCATCAAAGCACCATGGAAAACAGTTCAATACAAGCATTCCCATTTTAGAAAGGAGATAAAAAGCAGAAAGGGCCAACGTTGGCTCCTTTCTGTCATGCAGCTAGTAGCCTACTAGCTACTTATCATATCTTATGGGGACAGATCTTATGTTAGGTTCAAGAAACAGAGCGTGAGGCTCCAAGCAGAGAGTAGATACAGTACCCAGACTTTCCTTTCTTCTGTGTGTAGACTTGCTGCGTCCCTGCACTTGGATGTAATTGGTGCCTGAAGTTATAGCCATTTTCAAAGTTGCAGCTGGAAACCTTTGGAGTTGCCAGGGTGTCCCTTCGCTCCTGACCACATACAAAGAGTTTAACTGCCATCAAAGGGTCAACCCCATCCGGCAGCGTGACACCAGGGCACCTGGCTGCTCTGCCCTCCAGCCATGCTAGAGGGTGTGGGGATGCTTGGTTCCTGGGTCAAATGTGCATCCTGAAATTGAGCAAGCCACAATTTTTAAGCCCTCCTCTGAGTTCCCAGGTGGATAACAGCAGGGGTATATCTCTGTAGATAGAGTAAAGTTGAAAGTCTTCAATAAGATTATGACACTGGAGTGATGAGGCCAATACAGGTACTTAAAATAGGAAATGATTCACAGGTGGCTAAAAAGTAGAGTGCTGGCCTTTGGGCCAGAGTTTTGAGTTCTTGTTTCATTCCAATTATCCAGGACTGAAATAGAAACAGTTAGAGGGAAAGAGGAAGAAGTAAAGCCCAAAATTCAGAGATCAGCAATATGTAGCTTGCAAGCAGCTGTTCCCTGAAGCATGGCCAAAGAAAGTAGCTGAGGAAAATTAAGAAAGAACTCATTTTTGTTGGTAAACATTAATCAGCTTGTGATTAATAATAATTTCTTTTTGTATATGATTTAAAATTCACCCTCATCTGGGATGTTGTGACAGGAGATGCCCAAGAATGCAAATTTTGGTAGCTAGGACACAAAAAACAAAGCCAACCATGACAAGAATGATTATTTTAAAATATTCTTTCTGCAAGGATTAATAAATACCTTTTGAAGACTTTTTAAGTTTGAAAAGTTCAATTTTCTAAATTTTTTTTCTCCCAAAATTTTGTGATTAATTTTATGCACAGAATTACAAAGAAGCTTTTTATTCCTGCTTTAAATGCATATCTCTCTGTAACCTCAACCATGGTGTTATGACAGCCTGACCTCACTCTGAAAACATATTCCATTTCCTTCACTGCCCTTGCATCACTTCCCATTTTTTTATAGTGTTATTGTGCTTCATAACTTGTATCTTGTATTCTTCCCTCGCAGAACACAGAGATAGCAAAGGATGCCATAGATTCTTTAGACAGAAGCCACCTGTGAAATGTATGTATTTACATTAATAGAAAACAGACAACCTGAGTGATGCTTTTGCAGTTGTACGTACAGCATAAATGATTTACTTGTTCTCTGTTTGTGACAGTCTGCAGTTTAAGCAAATTATTTGCTGACACAAAACGTAACTGGAACTGTAGGTTCAGAAGCTTTGCTGTGCTCTTTTATCTGCTCCCCTTTCTTCCCAGAGCATTTTGATCTCCCCTGAAGAAATACTTTGAAACTCAAAGCCTTTTTTTTTATGAGTTGCATTCTGGGTAATAATATGATGACCATGTTCTAACTGAGCAAAAATGGCTTTTTTTTAAAAACAAGAATTTTCGGAGTTCTTCCTGCAGCAGCTAGATTTTTTTTTCAGCCGTGTGCACAGAGTGATTTCCTAGTGCCTGCTTCACACTCTTCCTTCCCACAGCTTGGTCTCCTTCATCCCTAGTATCATGCTGTTTCCTACATGGGCAGTTTTTAGAAAGACCTGTAAAAAGCACCTTTTAATTTAGGCCTTTCCAGTAAACTGAATGATTAATTCCAAAGGCAGTAGCAGAATGGTCTGATTAGAGCTGTCCTGGTACAGCAGCACTCTGCCTTATGCTGAGTATCAATTATTTCACTACATGTAATGTTACTTGGCTCCTGCTGGAGCCAATCTTGATGTGACAGATAAACTCTAGCCTTCAGAGAGTGGGAAGGGACATCCCAGCATGACTGCCTTCTGCAAGTTCTTACCTCCTGGAGAAGAGAAGTCATTCAGGGCTGCTGTGAGAGACATGCCTCCCTCCCCTCCTTGCTCAGTGCTGATCTTACAGGTGGGCAGGAGAAGATGAAGATCCTGGGATGATGCGTAGGCCTTCTTTCTCCTTTCACCTGCAACTTTGAGCTTGGGAAAGAGCAGAGGCAAGTTCTTCTGAGCATCACTGGCAGCACAGTGGCCAGATTTAACATCTAGGGGTGAGGTTACAGAATTCTAGAAGAGGATTTGCTCAAATCCAGGATGATTCACTGTCCAGAAATAAGTGGAGGGATGACTCAGAAGCTTGCCTGCTCAGTGGGAGTTTATAACCAATGGCCAGTGTACTTGGCTCGAGGGTCAGGATGTTTCTGGAATATATAAGTCTCTAGGACCAGCTGCCAAGGCCCGTTCAGTGTGAATTCACAAATCCCCATCCTCCAGCCTCTTTCTACCCTGGCTTCCAGTGTTGCATCACCTCTTTCCATCCCAGAAGGATGGAAGAAAACTCCAGACGACCCCAAAAGCCTCCAATACCCCTTAGCAACTGACACATGCGAGTGGTAGATAGAGCTTCAATGCACATGGCAGTTATTGTGCTTCTTAGTCCTCATCTACTGAAATGAAAGTTGAGGGAACAAGTCTCTTTTCAGTACTTCCTGTTCTCCCTCCTTCCTCTTGTGCCTAATATTACAGCCTACCAGTGTTCTCTGGCAAAATTAGAGAAGCGTCAGCATCAGAAGTGTATTCAGGCAGCTTCACTTCTGGTGCAGGAGAGGACAAATGTCTGGTTTGTAGGAAAATGAGTGTGCTGCCATGTCTGCACCCTTTTGCCTCTCATTCTTCGCTGCTGCTGCCATTCATTGCAGTACAATCTCCTTCTGGTTGCATCCAGTAGCAGTGATACTTTTCCACCTCTGTCTCTGTCTTGTAGCTTCCTATACTATTCCTTGCACATCAGATTTTAGGTTCTGTCTTCAAAGTGGGCCCTGCTTTGAGTGCGATATGGACCTGGTGGCCCCCAGTGGTCCCATGCAAGCGGAATTGTTCCCTGGTTGTATGATTCGGACTTCACTTGTGTCTGGACAGGCAAGTGGAGTTACTCCAGTTTGGGAATGATCCTGTGGAAAATTGCATGACTTCCTACTGACAATTTTTTAAGTTTGAAAGCTGATCATACTGGACCCAGTATGAAGTCTACTGTGTCCCCAGACACCATAACGGAGGGCACTTGGAAAATTAGTTTTCCATGTTTTAATGGGAGGCTACTTTCAGGGTGCTGTGCCAGACCATGAGGTTGTCTCATTGCACATTTGTTTGGAGGACTGAACAGCTATATCTGTTTGAAAGGTAACATAAACTACAGACTTTGTGCTGTAAACAGAGGTGCCAAACATTTAAAAATCTGACTTAAAATGTGTATTCCAAAAAAGAAAGGCATCAACAAATACCTCTCCCATGTTGAAGACAAGTCTTGAAGACATACATGCACTCAACTAAAAGTTGCATCAGCTCTGTCCCACAGGTATGAGGTACGCAGGTTTTGCAGTCAGAAAGGAAAGGAGCTCCCTGGGTGAAGGAGGTAGAGGAAGAACCTAACGTCCCAGGAAAGAGCTCAATGGAGGATTTTCTTTTTCCTTGTTAATGTTTCTGTCTTCTATAAAAATAAGAACTATCATCGAAACAGTAATTTTGTCAGGGAGTTTAGCATCCGGTCTCTCTAATACTGTTTATAGTGCAGATGTGTCGAGCCTGGGTCCCATCATGATGACAAATAATGTCTCACTGCTCCCTTTGACTGCCGCTTTCTATCTGTATCCATTGTGTGTCGTCTTCTACTTAGATTAATTTAGATTATAAATGCTTTGTGACAGGTGCTGTCTTGTTTCATGTTTATGAGATACTTAGTGTGATTAGGTGAACATTTCCTGGATCACTACTTTGTAACCTCATTTAGTGATAAAACAGGGTGCAGACCTGCACTTGTGCCACAGATGTATGCATCTGGGAATTGTACTCCTGCTGAAACTTGTCTTCATCCAGCCAGGGAACAGCTGTCCTACTTTAAGTGACAGAGCAGGAAGCAGGAGAGCATTGTGAATTTTAAGGGAGAGGAAACCTTTGTGGTCAGTGGAAAAAACCCCATCTTCTAGGTCTCTCTTGGTGAAAATACAGTGGCTGCTTTTGTAGTATTTTCATATCATGAGAACAAGCTGTTCTTGTGGCATATTTGGCTTGTCCATCTGGTAGGAAAAACAAGGGATGAGGGAAGAAAAGGAAATATCAAGAGGACTCTGTGTGTCTAGTCGTGTGTGTGTGTACACGCATCAGGTAGGAAGAGGGAGTGAAATATTAAGGGAGGAAAAATTAAGAGGGTATGAAAAGTGGGAGGGAAGCGAGCAGAGGAAAAAAACCTAAAAGGAAGCAGATTGCATCCCTGTAAAAGACAGAAACAAAGAACCTGCCAGGGAAAGATACAGAAGGAAAATAGATGGGGGGGGCAGGGAGGGGCGGATTAGACATTGTTGGGTTACTTCCATCAGTTTTGTCAGAAATTGAATTAAGCCCTTTACCAGCTGTTTGTGTTGCCAACTGACTTTAGTGGTATACGTATTACTGAAGTACCACAAAGAGTCTTTGTGGTAAAGTGTGTCTGTGAAGTCCTCAGGATTCTGAGCTGAGAGACATGATTTTTGTTTTTCTGCTTACATATTTATCTAGGGGTTTTGATTATTTTTAGATTTTCACAAATAATGTAGCTGTGACTTCCTTTATTATTATGGCCAGCTATTGAGGCTCTCTGAGATAGCAACCAAAGAGAAACTCCCTTTTTTATAGCTACTATTCTCTCTCTTCCACTTTCAGTCCCATTTCACTATGGAGGAGGTTTTCTAACTATGGACTGACATCTCACAACCTGTCTTTGGATGATGGTGTTTCAGACAACTGCAGTATTCAGCGCTGATGTCAGAGTTGCTGGGACGGCACTGGGCAAGCTGTGGCTTTTTTGAGGCTTGTGCTTGTGTGCAGAGAACAGGCTGCTGAGGGACAGTGGGCTTGTATGAAGAAGGAATCTCTCACAAATGCTGAGGAGCCCATGCTTAGGTATGCCCAGGAGAGTATCTCCTCACCCCTCCATGTGAGGTATTCCAGATGTGATTCTGCCAGATCTCCTTTGGAGGAGGTCCCTGCCCTGTCTCCCCATGGAGCCAGCCAGGGAGGTATGTGCCATACAAATATATGGCTCCTCCAAAGTGTGTGCCATGCAAACTATAGCTCTTCTGGTCACACCAGTATTACATCCACCCTGCATACTTCAAGGACTAAAATGCATGCCAGGGAGGACAGCCCTCCTCCAGAGCAGAGCAGAACTGGATGAGGTGGGTGGCTGTGCAGCTCGGGGCTGCACTGGGAGCACCAGGAGAAGAAACGCTGGGGACTGCTTGTTCTGTTTATCAACTGTACCTGCCATGACCTACTGTTGGGGTGGACCTGCTTAGTTGATAAATTGCATGTTTTTAACTAGGGAAGCTGCACAGCAGGAAGTCAAGCCACAATCAAGAATACCTACCAGCAGAGAAACCGTCACCTGGGGCTGGGAACAGAGTCACAGAGAGGATGTAGGAATTTCCAGCAATATTTGAGCAAGTCTTACTGAGACTGTGGAGACCTGGATATCTCTGAGACTCATTGGTATCCTTGGAGTAGATGGGTTTATCAGTTTCACATACATTTTTGCATTTGTTTTTTTATTACCCATTCTATTTCTCATTTTAATACTTTGATGATTTTCTTTGTCATCTGTGTTATTTTAATTAAATAAATTGGCTTTTAATTTTGACTCAGTGCCTTGGGACCAATCTATTTCTTTCCTGTCGTCATTTCTGTCCATGGCATATATCTCTGGCTGACATATGTAGTCTGTCTAAATATCAAAGGTTTTTAAAAAAGGGAGCAAATGAGGGAAATGTCAGGAAAAAACCACCACAGTCTAGATGTGATTTACATGGAAAAACATTTGTAATCTCAAAGCTGATTGCCAAGATAAGTTCAAATGCTGAACTCGGACAGAAGTCCCCATTGCTGATGAAAAGTGGACACTTTGTTCTTTGAACAAAGCCACCCACACCTAAAAAAGAGATTTTATGTTGGGGCAGATGACTGCAGTGCAGGTCTCAAAACCTGGACTGTTACCACAGTATTTCCACTGAACGGTGAGTTGACACATTTCCTGCTTCGGTGACAGAGCAGGTATTGCAAAATCTGATGTGGGTAATACAAATCTTACCCACATTTTGTATTGAACAAACAGGTGAAATGTGTTCTGTTTGCCACTATCCTCTTGCATCCTGCTTGTAAAATGGACATAAAGATACCAATTCCTTTGAGAAAACCTCTTCTGTGAGACCTAGAAGCTTCCTCTCTTCATTCAGGTTAACCCACTGATTAAACAGGTAGCTGCAAAGCCCAAGCCAAAAGTCTTATACAAATTTCAATGAAAATCAACATCTCCATCCCTCAAAATACTGGGGGGGAGGGGGGGGAAATCTATTTCCAGTCACATACAGTGAGAAATCACTTAGTATCACTGATTAAGAATTATTACTGTCAAGAACAATTCATTGTCATTATGCTGTTACTCATTGAAAGTATAGGCAGAAAAAAGGCAGGAGCAGTTTGCAAAGAGCTTGGGAAGAGGAGCACAAGTTACAGAAGACTTTGGAGAAGGCACCAAGAAGACACGCTGTGCCGTATTTAGCTGGAGTGCTTCCTGTGCCTGCAGCATCTCTGAAAAGGAGGTAGATTTCTTATAGAAATAAGTAGGCCCATTATGTTATAATCCAGCATGTGGTATATGAAACATATGGATAGGGGGCTAGTGAGACTTACAGCAAGGAAGAAAATGTAATTAAGAAACAAACAAAGCTGAGTCAGGCATGTATGTGCCAACCAGGCAGGATCATCCAGTGGTGCCATGTCAATGTGCAAGGACGTCAACGGTGTTTGACCTGAGGAGAAATGCAATTACTAGGGATATACTATGCAACTATGATGGTGCCAACAGGCAAACATAAGTTGTTGAGGAATACACAACAAAACATTTCTGGAAATCACAGTAGCTCTTCTATTCATTGCTTGGCATCCTATATTTGACTGCAAAACAAAACTGAGAGACGAAAGAGTATAATCATTTTGGGCCCTGTTAGGAATTTTAACAGGCTATAAAGATATATTTCATGATGCTGATGGGAAAACCATGAGATTACTGGCAAGCCAGCAAAGAAAATGAATTATCATACACTACCAAGTAGACCAGCAGCCCTGTAAATGTCAAGAAAACTTTTAGGAAAGCTGATGTTTTGTATCAGAAGCTGATATTTGCACAAAATTGCTGAACAGATTTCCCCTTATCAAAGACCAAATTTGAATTTACTGTATGGTTTATGAAAAGACCGTACTACATGGTAATGCCATGGCAAGACAGACTGTAACACTGCCAAAGCAAATGTTGAGAGGTGAGCATTGGACTAAATGTAGGCATACTGAAGCTGAGGAAAACTCAGATCCTCTTAATCAGTAATCTATTGGCTTCTGAGGAAGTCTGGACAGCCCCCGGAAACTAAAACTCCAAGGGAATGTCTAGATCAAGATACAGGAAAGACCCAGGGTTGCTATGAGAAAGATCTGACAGATCTGAGGTTTTACTGGAATCTCTCAGATTCTGTTATGTTCTGCTGTTGAAACATTACATGATGGCACCATTGAGACTCAGGAATACCTTTTCCAATAATAAACAAAACCAAACAAAATTATTCATAAAGTTGTAAGGCAGCTGGATCAAGAGAATAATGCATCTGAATGAGACCTGAGAGCAACACTCTAGCAAAACCAGCTTTGTCATTAGGGTCCTGAACGGCACAGAGAAGAATAAGTTTGGCTAAAAAAGAGATGCTGGTTGCTGGCTTTCCAGCATGGAACAGTTTTGTCATTCAATCTTAGCTCTTTGCAAGGGTACAAACCCATCACAAGCCACTGGAAAGCATCATGTAGAGGGCATTGACCAAATATTATCCAGGAAAGGTACTCCTTGTGACAGATAAACTGAAGAGAGTGTATTTCTCTGGTGCAGCTTAAGTGGCTCAGGAAATAGAATAACATTGTACTTGATTTTTTTGCTACTTATGGCAAGAAGCCCTAGGTTAGGCAGCATCACCTTGAGTGAATGCTAGGAGAAGAAAATTATTTATGCACTCAAACTTCCCAGTACATAAGGAGACAATGTCACAGGAATATGTTTCTGTCACTGGCTGGAGGGTAATCTGTGTATTAATGACCAGGCAGTAAACACAGACAATTTATACCTACGATATTAAAAAACCTTGGGTGAATTTGGAAATAAACATACTGTTGAGCAATAAACAGCCAATGAACCTTATGGGATGTGTACAGACTACAATAATCAAGAACAGCAAAGAATATTTTACCCTTTGGAAATCTCAGCCCACCTATCAGAAAGATCAGATCAGTTTGTTTTTACAGAAGAGAAGTAAGGTCATAGATTATTGCTCCATTCTCTGGAATATGGACTATCCCAGACATACTAAAGCCAGGAAACAGAAGGCATATGGAAAATGAAAGGCATGTAAGGATGTGTAATTCTTACATGATGCTCCAATACACTGTAGCAAAAACAACCTTTGCTGTGTTGTTGTCATGCCCAGAAATGTTGAAGAATAATAGTAATATTTTTCCTAAGAAACAAAAATGAAATAGGTATTTACTTGGAATCCAGAAGAATAACTTCTAACACCTGTGAAATGAAAGTGCTTTCACACAGAAATAATTGAGCTCATCTTTTTGCATAAAACTTAATAATACATTAAATGAGAACCATGATCCTAATCACATACTTCCTTCTAGTCTGAAATAAGGAAACCAGCAAATACGATTACACTTAAATTACTAGTGTTATTTTCCTCAGTGCATCATTGCTTCTCAAGGCTCTCACAAAGCCATGGAAAAGAGGAGTCAAAAGTAAAAAGAGCCAAGAGGCAGCAGGGGTTACCTATCCACAGTACTGCTGCTCTGCACAGAGCAGAGATCAGCAGAAATGTGTCAGAAAATCAAGGCTCTGCTTCCTGCTAGGGCACTCTGTTACAACAAATAGTTGGTATGTGCAAATAGCTAAGATAACACATCGTAAGCAGAGACCCAGCTACAATAAAAGACACAAGAAACAGAGACTGCTAGGCACAATGTTTGCCATCAAATGCCCATATAAAATAATGGCAAAGGAGGGACCTGTGATATAGGTCGTATGGGTTGGTTATAAACTCAGGATAGCAGTGAAGCTGTAACTGAAGACAACTTCAAAGTAGGGGCAGACTATAAAAAATGAAAGCCCTTTTTTAATTAAAGAAGTCTTCTGAAATTAGAAAAAAAGCAGCAAGCTCCTTTTCCCTTCCAGCAGCTAGAGGGGAGTGGAGTTTCAATTTTACAAATTGCTAACTAATCTGGAGCTAATGTAAACTACTAATCTCTTACTTATGCCCCAGGTCTAAAATCCTCCTCATTCCTGCTTTTGAAAGTTTCATTCAAAATGTTTTAGATATTGAAGTTTCAACTTTCCTGGGGAAATGAAGAAATAACTGTGGTTTCTGAGAAATATTTTAAAATTATTTTCTACTTAATAAGTTGGTGCCACAGCTAAATTAAAGAAAAAAAATTTAAAAAAGGATTTCCAAACAGATTTAAGATGTGTACAAAATAACACATAATGATTGACAGCATGGTATGTCATCAATGTTGCAGTTATCCCAAATAATAGAAGATCCCCACGTGCATAAAATTAGGCACTGTAACAACCTTAACTCTGCCCCATAGTCCCATGGTACAATTGCCATATTATTGTGATTAAAGCTTCTCAGTGTCTGCAGTCCCAGAGCAGAATAAATTACTCTTCCATTTTTTGATGGTTTACTTTCAATTCTTTTACGCTGACCCCTGTTACCTTTGCTGCAATGAGTAGAATTTTGAGAAGAAATGTTTAAGATTACATGGCATTTGGTGCCAAGATTAGCATAGCTGAAAATTCATCTACATATGACTATTCCCATCAGTGAAACTATCAAAGAACTTCTCTCTTTTCGAAAAGGTTTTCAATCCCATTGCTCTTAATGGGAGTGAGGGCAAATGTCCCCTCCTGTGCTGTGATGGTCAGCACCTTGCTTTGTTTCCAACACACATGAAGTCGACAACATAATGCTGCTGGCAAGTTAAACCCCCATTTAAGCTGCCCCTGTCGGGGCACCTAATTGGCAGGGTGAATTTGTCCATGCTCTTCTGCTACCAGCTAATCTAAATCTTCGCTTCTTGATAGTGCATTGCTGCTGTTTACTAGCTGAATTTTGTCTACACTGTCAGAAGCCTGGAGTCCTTGGTAGGACAAGGTTCTATTCTGAGAGGAAAAAAAATGGATATTTTCTTCTAGCCCAGGTAATGAGCCTCATGTTTTTGTAACAGAATTGAGTTCAGTTTTCCCTTTGAAGTTCCAAGTATAATGGCAAGGGTCACCACACATTTGTTACATCTCCTGTTTTGGTTCATCACCATAAAAAGCCAATGCAAATGATTACTGATAGCCATTCCTGTAGAGCTCTTTGACATTTCTGTGCAAGACAAGCTCTAGCTGGCTTTCTTTTCCAAGTTTCTAAACTATTCATTCTTGCTCCTTTCCATCCCCCACTTTTGAGGCTTTTTATGTTATGAATTTTCTTTCTCTTTGTCTCTCTTTCCTGGCAAGCGTTCTCTTTGCAGCTAAGTCCTTCCTTTCTGTTGCCAGGCACATTTTTTTCCCCTAGGTTGCTAGGCAATATTAGTTTTCTTCTTATTTTACTACTCATGTGACTTCTGCTCACCATCCCCTTCCAACATTACCCTACACCTTTTATTCATTACCACCTCTGCTTGCACATACACAGCTGAATAAAAATAAACCAGTGAACAGTGGAAGGGGCTTAAATGAAAAGTCTTTGCTATAGCTAACCTTAAATATCAAAATTTGTAGGAAAATTCAAATTTTAAAGAATGAGATTTCATATTTCACCTGAAGAATGCCTTTTAATAAAATCCAAATTTAATGCGAACAATTCTAGTGGAATGAGGAAGACCTTGGCTGTAATGATCTAATCTATTGTCATGCTTAATAAACATAGCATAAAGGGCCACTGAGGTTAAGCTATACTTCACTATGTTTGTTTAAAAACCCATCATAGAGTCACTCTGGGATCTAATTTATTAAGCCCACTTCAGCAAACAGTGTCATGAATAAGAAATCAATTGCTTTTCCTCTGTCAGAAAAGGAGGGTCTAAATGACCAGTGGTTTATATCAGACAATTCAAGTAATACATTGCAGACATGCTGTCCCAGATGACAGTATGGAAATTACCTTCTTAACAGCTGTGAAAGATAAGAATTTTTTTTGTCTTTGAAATTTCCTCCAACTTTTTCTTCCACTGATGCTGCAGCACTGATGATAGTGCTCCCCCATCTAAATTGCTTCTGTCATATAATTTCAGCGTTGGCTTGTCTTCAAAATGACACACAGCAACATGGAACAAATGGGTCATTATGAGAGCTGATAAACTCAAAAGATTCACCTCAACCTCTCCTGCAACAAACTCAGTCTTCCCTTATGACGACCTGCTCAAGTTGCCCTTTCCTATCCAAAGCTCCTGTCATGCAAATTTCTTTCTGAATTCTCCTCTTCTGTTACAAGAGGCCCAAAGACCAACCCTTGCTTGCCAGACTTTGACTTTTCTCTACTCATGACAAAGACGGAGGCTAAGAGGAGCCCTGACGGTTGTGTGTGCCCATTCCTCCTCTCCACCCCAACCTCCACGCAGAGCAGACCTTGTTCTTCATTGCCTTTACAGATGGAAAGAGCTTCCCTTGGCCATAGCTGGCCTTTGGGATTGCTCCCTTCATCTGTGGGAGGATCTAAGAGGATAAATGTAGAGTAAAATAATAGAGGTAATATCATAATACCATATTAAAAAAACATAGTAATCTAATAATCTATCTGGTTCAGCCTTACATGATGACGCCAGGGTACACCTTTTATCACTCCTCTAAAGTGTTGCGCCACAGCCTTCTTCCCTGTATAGCCTTTGCTGAGGTTTCATTCAAGCCTGAGTGGTGGGTCTACCCCTCTCTCTTCTGCATATCTTTTATGGAGGTTATACTTTGTTAGTTGCAATAGAATCACTGTTAGTATATATTGGCATAAGAGGAATGTAGGTCTTTGTTGGATAGAGACTTCTTTTCACATCTCTTTCAGATAATGCTGCCAGAAAGTCTCAGTTCCTCTCACATACCAGCTCTATGAAAAGATAAAAAAAGATGTTTCTGGATATTCCTTGAACAGGTTTTATATGAAAAAACCAGTGTAAATTGTCAGTCATAGATCAAAGTAGTTTTAGTGATAGCAGTGCAGATTTGTGGCAGCTAAAATTTATGAAAACCTTAAAAATCAAATTGAATGGGCTCCTCTTGTACTGCTGTCCTGGTTTCAGCTGGGATAGAGTTAACTGTCTTCCTAGTAGCTGGTACCATGCTATGTTTTGAGTTCAGTATGTGAAGAATGTTGATAACACTGATGTTTTCAGTTTTTGCTAAGTAGTGTTTAGACTAAAGTCAAGGATTTTTCAGCTTCTCATCCCATCTCTAGCAATTGCAGTTTGTTTTGCCAAATAATCCATTTCATAGACTGATCATGCTGTTTGGTTTTGATGTGTGAATATTGTTTCCTTTGTGATGACAGAGCAAGTATTTTTTTTCTCTTCTTGGGGGGGGCAGAACATATCCTAAAAAAAAAGGCATTCTTGTGCTGAATATGGACGACGTATTTCATGGTCAAAGCAGAAGGAACAGAGAATGTAAAGAGTGGAAAATTTCTCTACTCTCTTTTCTGAGTCTTGATTTGACTGGAGAAGGCTGACAATAAGGTGAACTTAAAACTGAAATATAACGGAAGCCCTATGCTAAAATCTTTTCTGTACCCTGCACACTGCCTTATTAACATGGCCTCGATGTCTGACACTGCCTGAACTCTCTTGCTAAAGCACATATAAGAACTGTACATGCTTCCTACTCTCATCACTTCTATCACTGACATCACCTCTACTACAAGCTTGGTTTAGTAATCGCTGTATTAGGAAATACTATCAAGTTCCTTGTTCAAGTCTTGTAAAATACATTTTCTCTTTCAGGTCACTCAAGGGCCAAAGCGCAGTAGCCTCCTTTTTTATAGAACTGTCTTTAGTTAGTAGTTGGCCTCAGGTTAATCCTTACCTCAATTCACAAATATGGATCCAAATACCAGATATGCTTTTCAGAATTCACTTTTTTTTCTGTGTGATGTTATTTTTCTTGATTTGTCAATACTTGATAGCATTCAACTAGTCTTTATCACCCCTGGGGTTAAAGACCTTTCTCTGTGTATAAGCCTATCCTTTCCACTAAGCTTGCCAGCTGAAATTT
The DNA here is from genome assembly GCF_964188355.1 of Buteo buteo. Lineage (NCBI taxonomy): Eukaryota > Metazoa > Chordata > Aves > Accipitriformes > Accipitridae > Buteo > Buteo buteo. The sequence goes on from NC_134184.1 coordinate 16,760,419, forward strand.
TGCTGAATTGCAGAGTTACTTGTATAGTAAAAAGCTCAGCCTGATTAGTTAGTTCTGGGAGCCTTCTAGCTCCTGTGGTCCAGAACTGCACCTGAGTGACTAAAATGTCAGCAGGGCTCACTTGCTGAGCTGGATTAGCACCAGGTTAGGTCACCTTCAGAGCTGAAATGGTTCATGTCCAGTCAGCTCTGGTGTTTTAGACCTTGTTTCCTTATGCTTACAAGTTCAGAGCTAGCAAGGGCAGAGGAAGCTCTAGCCTGCTTTGACTTGCCAGCATGGATACAGCAGCATGTCTATACATAGTAGATGTGCAGTCTCCCATATTGCTTGTTTTGGGGACAGAAATAAAACAAGCTGAAAAGTCTTTACTCGTACAAAGCAAAAGCAAAGGCTCTAGCCTTATCCTTCATTTCCTTCACTGTCCTTCCTTCTTCCTTCTTGTCCTTCATTGCCTAATGCCATGTAACCTCAGTGCCATGTTGGACTTGATTACTCCTGAACTTTAGTTCAGCCGATGCCAGGTGATGAACCGTGTCAAGGGCTAGAGAGAGCAGGCAGCATTAAGGAGAATGTACTTTCTTTTTTTTTATCCTGATGCTTAAAACCAGAACACAGACCGACAGAGATAAAAAATTGTTTCAGACTGGTACAGTACTGCTTTGTCACTATGTTTTGCACAGAGAGGATGCTAGAGACACTAGCAAGGGCAGCATGAAGAAAAGGCTACTTGAGAAAGGTTCAGTGCCTGCCTCCTCCATAGGAGTTTGTTGTTCTTTTCCTCTCCTAAAGGCTTCTTGTGAAATAGTACCTCTGTGCTTAATTTCACCAGTGGGGTGGGTATGGCTCCTTCCAAGAACAGATATGCTCATTAAAGAGCAACCCGGTTACTGACAAAGAGAAAAGTAGTTAACCCTACTGGGAGCAGGTTGCACTGGCCCAAGCTCTGGCTTTAAATGGAGTAGCTGGGTCAGTCTCCAAAAAATGACTGCAAAGTAGAGCTTCACCCTCCCACCCCGCATGTCTATGCCATTCATTATGTGTGCTTTCACATGCAGTTTTCAGTGTAATCCACTGACCTGTGGCACTGCCCTCTCCTGTTTCTGCTCTGTTATTTTCCAGACAGTGAGTTTACAGCCTGGATTTGATTTTCATGTAACCTGATATGTTTTGGGTGAGGATTATAAGTGCCCTATCCTCCCAGTTTGTTTGTGCAAAACTAACCTTGACTCATCCTGTATACAACTGATCTGACGCATCAGGCCTTGACAGCTCCTCATCGATGGAAGGAGTTAAGGTTATGGTGCCTGGCTTGGCTGGGTATTCTTCTGTCTTCACTGTTCTGAGTTGCAGTCTTTAACAGACTTTTCATAAGCACATTTCTTCCCACCCCATTTTTCCAAAACAGAACTTTAAAAGTGAAGATTTTCAAAGAAGTAAATACAGGTTGGCAACCAGACCACAAATCACAGCAATATTCTTATGGTAGATGACATTGCACAGCTCTTATCTGTTCCACTCTATCGGGGACATGTGGTTATAGCTTTGTGCCATCAGGATTGCTTCCAGCTTGGAAAATGGAAATATCATACCTGTAGCTGCTCTTTAGCCTTCTAAATATGAAAAAGCCATGTCCAAAGGGGAAAATAAAAACTGACTAGCCATTATGGTGGCACCAGGAAGATTTGCTAAAATAGTGTTTCTGTTTGCTTTGAGGGTAGATGTAGGAATGAATACAGCACTTTGGTATTAGGAGTCTCAGTCCATTTTGGCAATTTTGGATACAAGTTAAGTGCCAGAATGAATGGAGAGAAACAGGGTGTGTTTGCATGACCTTTTGCAGGGCCATACAGAGATACTGGCTGTGTTAAGAACAAAAAGAAGCAACCACCCATCTTAGCTGTTTTCACCAGAGCTATCTCATCTAGCATTGCTCTGAAGTGTCTGCATCACTTCCAGAAAGAGGTAGTTCATGGATGGCCTGCAGAGTGCAGAACTGCTTTTGGCACCTGCAGGAAACTCCAGGATGGAGGACTGACACCCCAAAAGGCCTGAGGACAGGTTTATGCCATGAAACAACACAATGTGCAAAGCTCCCTGACCTAATACTGATGAGAGCTGTCACGCCCTGATAGCATAGTACAAGGGTAATGAAGAGAGAGAGGCGTGGGTCTCAAAAGCAATACGGCTATTCCACTGCGATGCCACTTCTGGACTATTAAATGCCATTTTTCAGCTGCCTCCCAGCTGCAAATGAGACAAACCAAGCAGCAGCTGCAGACCCCGCACTGACGAGGTTACGGTATCCTCAGAGTCCAGCTCTGTGGTGATGATCTTGCTGGGAAAGGAGAGCACACCCTGCCCCTGTCAGCTCTTGCCAACTGTAGGAATAGTGTGACACATCTCATTCCTGAAAATCAAACTGGGCCCAGTATGAGCTCACCCACTTTTTGAAATTTATGGGGGTGGCAGCAAAAGCCTCTTCCAAGAGGAGTTATTGAAAAGAAACAGGCCTCAGGAAGTTTTGAGTTAGCTTTACATTCAGCACGGCTAAACAACTCTGTAAACAAATTATGTTGATGATCATTTGCTTTCTGTTAATCTCTGTTGCTAAGATGCTTCTGTTTCAAAACCTGATGTGTTAGAAGCCAGATCCAATGGAGATTCTTTTGCAAGGCCAGGTCTTGATGTGTACGGCTGTGAGAGCAGACTGGGATCTGAAGGATGGTGGCCACTGAAGAAACACCTGCTGAGTTGCAGGGCAGGGGACGCAGTGAAGAACAGCACTGCCACTGAGTAGAGCTAAAATGGCAGGGCACAGTCCAGACCTTCAGTTAAAATACAGGTTAATTCCTTGAGCCAGAGGCTTTAGAGATAACGTGGACACTGGAAGGAAGTCCATTTCGTACTGAAATACATATTTTTAGTTAAACTAACTGTTACATGACAATAGAAACCTGTTTGCAGGACTCAGTCTCTTTGGCTCTTGTTCATCTGAGTCTCATATTTTTGCAAGGGGTTTCACAGAAGTGGAACTCAATATATGATCCTGTGATAGCGTAGGAATTTATCACTGCCCCAGTGGTTTCTGTTATTTCACTTGAAATGCAGGAATAGATTACATGTGGCCCTAAGCATGGGCTTATGTAAGGGGGAAAGGGGCCTTTCTCAGGCTGTGTCCCTGTACCCATGTTTAGCCATAAAATACTCCATGAAGACAGACACTCCCTCTGTTGGGAGCGACACTTGCTTTCTAAAATGAGGTTTTAGGTTATCTACATTTGACTGGTAGAACTACCCAGATGTGGAATGAAGCAAAGCATGGAAGAGATGAAGGACTTTAAAAACAAAGGACTTACTTAACACTGCATTTGAGAAAAATTGAGGATGTGACTTAGAGGAAAATTTCAGCTGCCATGCTCTTTAGTAGTAGCAGCTGTCTTGGCCACAGGTAGAATGGGAGAAATGGTAAGCAGCATATGCAGAGAGTTTATGTTTTTTCTTTAGCTACTGTTGAGTCACATGCTACCAAGCCAGGCATATTTACATCTGCTAGACCAAAATGACTTCACGAACAGCAGCCTTTTTGGAGAAGTGTCTCAAATGCATCTTGGCAACAAATACCCACTCAAAACCAGCTATCATAGCTTCCCTCAAACCTTTCTGAAATCTAGACGCAACAGGCACAATCAAATTATTTCTCTACAGTGCTGGCACACATAGGATCAGAAGCATTTCCTTGCTGTCCTGAGCCATCCCCAACACATTCCTAACCAGTCAAATTGTATTTGTGAGCCAATGGGAAAATTTAGAGTTATCAGGCTGCCTTGCGTTAGTCACAACTGCACCAAGAACTTTGTTAGAAACAACTTTTGCTAAAAGAGCTGATGAAGTATGTGCATCATTGTACAAAAAGCCCTCCCACTGAACAGAAGGGGACTTTAAAACACCTCCAGAGCGAGAGCCAGAGCACCTGGAATGTAGGTTTGTATAGCATATTTCTGAGCAACTTCTAGAGGCTGGAATGTAAAGAAACCATCTTCTAGAAGAGTAATACCATGCTGATACTCTTCCTAAAATGAAGCTGTTAGTGCATTTCATACCAGAGTAGCAAAAGTGCTGCTCCCACCATATAATGTCTTCTGGGAAGAATTAAAGCTATTGCACTCATATTAAATAAGGGACAAGTTGCAGTATGTGTTGAACCAGCTTCACTCATTAAACATATTAGTCTAAATTTACAGCTCTCATAAGGAACTACAACTCAGCTGAGCTCAACAGTCTTGCACTCGTTTACATCAGCAGTGAAATTCAGCCAATGTTTCTCTGAGATATTTTTGTACTCTGTTCCTAAGCATTCATTTGGTTTCCTGGACCAATGTCATCCTCCTAAATAAACGAAGTGCCACCAAGCTACCTTGTTAGCCATTTAGATAATTTTTGGTCAAAGAAAAATACTTTCAGTTCAGTTGATTTTTCATAAAAAGCCTTTTTCCAATGGAAAAATCTGCAAGGTCAGACTTTTGTTCCTTTCAGTGGGAAGAAACTGCATCTGAATATAGGGAAATTTTTATATCATGTGACACAATGGTTCCTATTTATATTACGAACATAAGGTCCCACCCTGAATGCACTAAGTGCATGAAGGCAATACAGCTCCATAGATATGCTGTCAGAGTTTTGTGTTGAGGCATCCAGCTTAGTTTAAATTTCAGTATCTTGGCTACCATGTCACAGAGTAGCTGGGGTGCTAATCTCCATGTAATCACTCAGGATCTCCAGTAGGCTGGGCAGCTTGTGATGATGCGCAAAAGACTATGGCAACGCAGTGAACGGTGCCTACGTACAGGTGGTGTGGGTCTGTCTCCATGCTGCCGTCAGACCTCCTATTGCAGGGGTATAACCTAATTCTGGCTATGGACTCACAAAGCTCTGGCCAGCAACATTTTTAAATGGGAGTCTGATCTACTAAAAGTTTTCTAAATTCTATTATTGCTTTTTATTTCCTGTACCATTACGACAATGTTTTATTTTGGTTTTCCACGTTGTCATTCAGCACTTAAACTTTCTTTGTACAGTACTTCAAGGTCTTTTTTTCCTTCTTTCCTCTCCTGCCCTCACATTTTGTGTTTCTATTCTGCATTTGTAGATTCATTTTCAACTGGCAACTTAAAACAGAATCTCTTCTTTTTCACCAGGTCTAATACTGAAACTAAATCAGGAAGAAGGAAGGGTGAACTGCTGTTGTGAGAAAAAGGAAGGATACATACCTGCTGTGCAGAAAAAGTGATGTCTACCAGCAGTAGTACAAAGTAGCTACAGAAAGGGGTGTGTGTCCTGTGTGTGTGTGTGTGTGTGTGTGTGTGTGTCTCTTAATAGCAGCCTGAATACACAAATGTCAACTATAGCATCTTCACAATCTCAGGACTTGGAGGTAACAGCTCCAGAGTCCCACCACTGCCTTCAAGATGCTGATGTGAGCCCTGTGTGACTTCCACCCCACAGATACATTAGGCAGAAGCTCTGAGAGAAAAGACAGGTAGGGCTGAGAGGACCTAGCAGGGCCAAAGTCACAGTCCTCCTGCAGGGACCACCGCCATCCTGGTGGCCCCTGCTGACCTCCAGCCTGAGCTTGGGCGGCTGGTCTTGGTGTGCATAGTGGAGGAAAGCAAGGTGCAAATGACAGGCATGACTTTTCCCTGTAGGACTGGCAGAATGACCAAAAATTTTTCCTTATAATTCTGTTTGCACGATCTGTCCCTTGAGCAAGTGGCTTCCCAGGAGTCCTGCGGGTGGAAATTGTCCTCTCCTGCAGAATCCCATGCCTAGCCCGCATCGCTGGCAAAAGCCATTAGACAACTTGTTCTGGGGCTGAGAGTCCATGCGTAGCAAAAACCTCTTTGACATGTAGCCTTTACAACTCACCACAGAACTGTGTGTCAACATTAAAGCTTTTATCGTCCACAGTTTTGAACTTCACATTGAAAAATTTTCTAAATTAGTGTTCTCATTTCACAAAGCTTCTGAAAAATGTAGCTCATTTAATCCAAATATGCAATGTGAATGCATTTATACTAACATAGAGCTGTTTATTCAAACCCACTTCATTTTGCACAGATTGTCACATTGATTTTTTGTGATTTACTAGTGCCCCAAACTTAATATCAATAGCATGACTGTGAAAAATCTACAGATAGCCTAAATCTATATGTCTAACACTGGCAGGCAATTTAACTTCCAACATCACCAGCTGTTTCACTGCAGACTGTTTCGGCAAGTGTTCACTTACTCCCACTGTTTGACACCTTGCTGGCATTTCACATGGTGTAAATATTTGCTGGGGGACCAGAGGGGGACAAGAAGTTCTTCAGAAGAAATTCTGTGCTTCCAAAATGATAAAATGAGATAAAATGCCCATCTTCTCACACGTATTCACAGTTGTTGGTAACATGGAGTGTTATTAAGAAAGGGGAAATGAGGGCACACTTTGCACCATTCTGCTGGTATTTTCAGCACTGTTCTGTAAAGTGAAGCCTGAAGAAAATAGACTCCATACTGCCTAAATAAACTAATTACTTCATTGATGAGCAATGTGTATGCATTTATACTAGTTCCTACTCTTACACATGTATTTGATTTTTTAAGTTTTTTCCAGTTCTTGGTATTTTACCTACCTAAAATACCTGATTACTTGATGAATCTCCCATGCAACTTAGGAATGGGAAGAAGGGAAGAAAGAGATCTCAGCAGCAAAGGAGGCAGTTAATGATGGGGCAACAGAAGGGATGTCCTCTATGGTAGCTGGCCATCAGTGGTGCTTTGTGGGCAAACAAAGCTGTCTTTTACCAAAGGAAAAAATGCTTGTCCAAGTTTCCAAATTCATCTCTTGCTCTCTAGTTTATGCACACTAACACTGTATCAATGAGAATCATATGATTTCTTTTGTTAAAATGACACGATCAGTAATTTGCAGCCTAACAAATACTTTATATCCATATGAAGTATAATAATAATATTGCAGCCTTAGACTTCATCCCTCTGCACTCCCAAATTCATTTGAGACACTAGAAGAGATTTTAAATGGAGGTTTTTACTGTCCATACCTTTTCTGCAGCCAGTTATGCAGTCAGACCCTACACAATGTCGGCTCCACCTGTACAGCCTCACTCTCCTGTGGTTTTGTCTTCAGTTTACTTAGAGAAAATGAACTATATTTACCTACAGTCTGCCCCTGTTTATGCACTGGTTCCTGAGGTTTGCTGAAATGAATTACACTGGGGATTTGTAAAATGCAGCATAAACTAGAGAATAGATTCCTGGCCAAGGAGTCAAACACCTTGAGTTGGATTTTTCCCTCTAGTTGCTGACATCTCATGTCACATATGGCAGCTGACTTACCACAAGCTCCTGCCTTCCAGGAGTACTCACCTATCTTAACATGAACTAATGGACACTACATAAACCCATGTATTTGGGATTTTTATGTGATTATAGAGGAAGCTGTCTGCATCACAATGTGCTTAATAACTGTCCCCTTCAAAAGACTAAGCCACTGAAGGATGGATGTGGTCTCTTTACCATTCTCTGCTTTTGAGGAGGAAAACACAAATAATGCACTTTAAGCCCCCCCCCCCCCAACCCAAGAGAAACAACAACAAAAAGCTAATGGAGTGATGAACTGGATGGCATACCAGGGCAAAGAAACCCATAAAAAGCAAAACTATTGTGATGTCTGATTTTAGTTGATCATTTTGAATAGTAAAAGCCCAAATCCCTCAGAAATGTCATGACATTGCTTGTCTACATTTTCATTTCTATTCCTTTATTCTGGATTGTTTTCCAACTGAGACACTCTGGTTTTCATAGCTCACTCTGAGAACAATGTAGGTAATGTAGATATCTCAGAGCTATTCTCTGCATACTTCTGCTTATACTTCTTTACATATAAACAGCTATCATTTTCTGCTCACCAACTCACTGCTGTTTGAAAACTTCCCAGAAAAAGAAAAAAGTGCAAAAATAATTGCAACTATTGTCATACAAAATGAAAACTGACCCCAGTGTGAGCAGCAGGTTAGCAGGTCCCAAATTATTTATACAGTTTGACAACGATACATGCCAGAAATCTAATAAACAGGTGGTAGAACGCAGCTGCCAGGCAATTGCGTTTTAGAAACTGAATGCAGAAAAGCAGTTCGCAGATGCTAAAAAGGAAAGCAGCAGTTCCAGACTAAGCACAGCTGGAAGACGAATCCACTCCTTGCTTGCTGTTTGTTTTTACCAAATGCTGTGTTCCTGTTTCTGCTGTTACAATGTCCAGAGGCCCAAACCAAAATGAGGGCTACACATTGTTATTTGTAAGCAAGGAACAGGTAGGCGTGATGCTAACAAGCTGGCCTACAGTAAAATAATTTTGAATACCTATGAGGGGACTCCATATGTGCAATTTTTTATATGATCTTTGAGGAAGTCACTTATCAAGTCTGCCTACCTGTGCCTACTACCTGTGTGACTACAAAAGGACAAGAATTTTGAAATTCCAGAATAAAGCATTCCCACAGCTTTTTCACTGGAAATTTTAAATGAAAAAATGTAGTGTGGTGAGGAGGAAGTATTCCCATTGCACAAGCTGAGGTTCACACTTTAGCCAGCTGCTTTTGTGAGGTTCCAGGTACATCCTATAAGGAGATACAGATTCCTACAGTACGAAACCTAATTTAAGTGCTCTGTATACATCTGGAAGGGTCTATTTTTCTCCATCAACTTCCAGAAGGAGTCCTAGAAGGCTAGTTAGCAAGTCTTGGAACAGAAATGTGAATATTCTCTTCTGCTTTGGATTTTAACTTTTAAGAAGTACCATTACATTGACATGAGATGTATGTCCCTCACTTTTTGCCTGTCTTGCCTGAATCACAGCTATATTGAGGCCAAGACTGTCTATTATGTTGCTTGCATGGCATCTAGCAGAATACCATCCCTTCCAGCTCAGATTTTGGTCCTTACTGAGAAACTAGAAAACTGAGAACTGTATGAGTACTGAGTTTTTTAATGTACAACCTAGTAGTGAGGAAATACAAGGAAAACCCTTTGCCCTGGTGTGCTCCAAATTAGCTGCCTCCATCCAAAACAGTTGTAAGGGACTGTTGCCGTTAAAAACATTACGGCACAGAACTTTCTAATGAAATGCAAAGCAAAGTTAAAAAGACTATCACAATACTACTTTAGCAAAGTGAAGTGTATGCAGAGCCAGCTCTGCTCCCTAGGTATAGCACCAGGGCTAGTTAGCTGAAGAACCTGTTGAAATTAAGTGGTTCAGTGATTGGGATACAACATCTCCCAGGTAAGGAAACAGGCAGGACAGTTATAGGGAAGGAAACTGGTTGGTATGGAGCAACCAGAGCAGCAGCTGTGCAACGAGGCAGCACATACAAATGCCATGTATGCAGGATTTCTCCTAGACAGGATCAAATTTGTTGCAGGACAAAAGCCATTCTGCAATGCAAATCCTGGGAAATAACTAAGTGTACTACTATTCCTTATGGCTGTGGTGTTCCCTGGGTCTTTCCGCTCTTGTGCCAGGATCCATCTCTGTTTTCCAAAGCAGCCTCTTAACTGCTCAGTTTGCTAGATCCAGCCTGCTGCAGTTAGCTGTCTCCCCTTCCCTTCCCAACCTCCCCAGCCCCCCACCCCCCAAAATGTTGTCCTTGAACGTTGTCTGACGTGGTTAACGCCTTCTCTCTCATCCCTATTCCCCTGCATGCCTGCAGTCTTCCATCTATTCTATGTGTTCCATGATGTGTCTATCCTTTATCCTATTTCCTGGCTTGCTTCATGACTCTCCAACTGGTTTAATTTCTTGCTTATCAGAGGTTGTCATTAGAAGATTTTCCTCATAAGGGGGAAAAAAAGCTCTAACCACTCTAATGCCTTTGAATCCAGTCCTCTAGATTTCACAGAACTTGCCCATCTATGGATTTTAGTCTCTTTTATGCTATTGCTTTCAGCTGAAATACTGTTATGTTCTTTAAGAAAGGGTCTTACACTGGGATTGTATAGTATAGTACCGGCATCCACAATTTCACACTTTGCACCTGTGAACAGCACTGTTTTTATCTTTTTGTCTGTCCGTATAGCCATCTGGAGAGATGTATTTTATAAGCTGTGAGTACTCTGGCATATTTAAATAAGCTTTTGGGAGTACTTAGGAAGAAATCAGCTGATTTGTGTGGAAACAAAAAAGATGAGGCCACTGATGCAGCCTGAATCCTTAAGCTGTGTAGCTTATCTTATTTAGCTAAATTACAAAATGTCTAGAATGTTTTAAGTACCTCTTATAAAGAAATAAGCATAATGTAAAATTAGCTAAAACGTCAGGAGGAAGAAAATCTGCTATCAGTAGAAAGGATGTTGTTGGAGACAATTTTTCAAGCAACAGGGCAGCCGGACAAATATTTTAGTGCCCAGTTCTGTCAAGTTGCTTGAACCAAGGAGAACTAATCTTGAAATCATTACATGACTTATGTATGGGGAAACTAGAAAAGAGACATTAAAATGAGAGGGTTAGAGCTGAAACAAAGTGGCTTTACAATCCATATCCACAGCAAATGTTTTACGGCTGCCAAAGATTTGCACAACTGGATTCAGAAGGAACTGAAAACATCTTGGTAAAACCTTGGCTGACATCAGGTTCTTTTTCTTGAGGGCACCCAGATTATCCTGACAGAGCTAAAATACATGCCTTCCCAGGAACTAATAGGGAAATTATAACAGCCAGTGAGTAGCTACTGATTTAAAGAAATGTAGTAACAGTTTGTTCAGAGAGCAGATGAGATGCGGAAATGGTATTTGACATCGGTTCAATGTTCTGACCTCACTTGACTTTGCTTTTTTTAGAATCGTCTGTGCTGGCTGTATCATGTCATACTTGCAGAATGAAATTCGATAAGCACTACCGGTATTAGTGGATATTTGTCCCTCCCTTATGAGAAAACAGGCTCTTGTTTAATCGCAGTCCATATTTTTATGATAAAAGTCTGAAAAAGAACATCAGCCATTTTCAGTTACTTACTAATGTGACTAACATTATGCAGACTCTTCTGTAATGTTTTGCCCAGTTTTGCTCAAATGTCTCTTTGAGCATTTAAATGAGTTTCCAGTATTTCTACTGAAAGACTCTTCCACAGTCTAATTACATGAAAATATTTATTAATAACTTGTGTTTTCAGTTCCTTTTTCAAAATATCTAAAAAACCCCAAGCAAATAAGGATGACTTCATTATAAACAAAACTCAGTTCAAGTACAACTCACATAATTCTATACAATTTCCTTGTTTTCTCAGCCAGTCTGTTCTTTCATGTATAGATATATTGGCATTAAATTTGATTTACCATGTTTGAAAATAATTGGGTAGTTGATTTACAGGTGTTTGTATTGGGATGTATCTTTTTTGCTGCACCACTCTGACACAAATGTGATTTGCTGCCATGTTTAACAAGATTAAGTGATCTTTGTTCAGTTTCTGTCCCTCAGTTCTTTCTGTGCAATTTAGAAGTTAGAATTTGAAGGAAAAACAGCTGAGAACAAGAGAACAACACTAGAGTATTTATGCCTGTTTTCCAGCAGCAGTAAGAGGGAGAATATGAACATAGTCATAATAAGCTCATAAGGGTAGCATCACCATGGTAAATTGTCAGAGTAACTCCTCAATAGGGCACGGGACTAAATTTAGAAGACTACGCTGCCGGTGAGTCATTGATCATTGCACAAGTAGCATGGTCTTCTGCTGTGAATGTATATACTGTGTTTTGCATACATGGGTATGCAGTTTGGCGGGGATTTAATTATATGGTTGGGTAAATTATATCTTATATTGTCACAGGTGAGACAGAGTAAGCAACAACCCATGATAGATCTGGATGTTCAGGTTTATTTAAGAACCAGAGAGATTAAAGCTTTTACCCTGCTTGATTTCCTCACACGCTCATTCTCTCCCTCCCCACCAGCACTATGTTCCCCAGGTCTCAATGTCCATCCCTGCAGGGAGGTGGCTGCTGGCCAGGGACAGACAGACAGAAAGCCTTGTCGGGTGATGCTGTGCCACTGCTTACAGGTACCAGTCTCAGGTATTAGCAGCCAAGGTCTCTCCTCATCCCAAGCACTTCTCTCCATGCAGTGCTCTGATCTCCAGGGTCTTCAACCCACTTCCAGGATCTTTTGTCCAGTTGAGATCTTCACTGCCTTCTTTCTGCCTCCTCTAGCCCACAGATTTCCCAATCTAAATAGTCAATATGCATAAGCAAATGCATGATCAACTTCTAACTGGTGATTCTGTCTCATCTTTTTATTAACTGGAGGAATGAAGACATGCCACAGTTAGTTATTTCATCCCAGCGTTAACAAAATTTGCAGCCAGCCCATACCAGCTGCAGCTAGCAGGCGGCAGGCTCGTGCTTGCTTATGAGTTCAAAAGTTCAGTTTCAGATAGTCACCCACTCACCCACAGACACGCAGTTATCTGCTGCCTGCCAATGTGCACAGTCTAAGTTACTTTCACCTACTACAGTTATTTGAAAAAAAAAAAAAAAAAAAAAAAGCTCTAAATCTTGATGGAAAATAAAGAATCTCAACAACCCCGGTGCATCTATGTCAGTGATAGCTATCAGAATGACTGCTGCCTCAGTGGAATGTCATGTAATAAGGCAGGCACTTAGAGTTACGTGGTTACTGTTGCACTGCAATGACTCTGAAGTAGAAAACAGACTTTTTTTTTCTTCAACCACACTATAAGTTGTCCTGAAACTAATTTGAAATTTTTTGCTTTGCAGTTTAGATAAAATCAATAGTAATTTCAGGTAACATTTAGAAGTCTTACTTTACTCTGAAATTTGTCATATTAGATCACAGGTCAGACTTCTCAAATAATAGATTTCCAATTTATGAGACCATGGCTAGCTTGCTTGCTCTTTGGAAGAGGACCTGTGTAGTGCATTGGCTCTCTGGAAAGGCCAGAACAACTGAGCTCATGTCTGAGTGGGGAAGAACTGGAGCGGGCTATGCTCTTTATTGGGACAATTTTTTTTTTTTTTAAATACCCTTCCTGTAGGTGATCCAGGGGAAAAAGAGGGAAAGAGGCCATGTTACTCCCTGAAAATGCACAGAGTATGCACAGATGCACAGTGGCAGGGTAGATATCAACAGGGAGACCACTGCCTAGGTTGCATGTTAAATGCATGAAGAAAGTTCACATATATCCTATACATAGCCAGCAAAGAGTTCAAAAGTGGCCAGTATATTCTCACTATTCCATTTACCTTTGGCTGTCAAAACTATTGCGAAAATAAATGTGCTTTGACAACAGATATTTTTTCAGAAACTCCTGCCCTAAGTCACTATTTCAGTAGCTGGCTATATAAAATGATAGCATGAGACTAAAAGAGCTAGATTCTTCTCTTAGTTCTACAAACATAAATCTGGAATAGCTCTACAGAGGTTTGTGGAGTTATTTCTGATTTACTGTAGTGTAGCTGTGAGAAAAATTGGTCCAAAGAGTACAGCTGTCTAATATTTTCTTCTGTATACTGCTTTATTACTTTGTACACAGAGAAGTAGACAGCCTTCTGTTACAGGGTGATTCAGTAGCTCCCCAAAACACTGGGATACCACTATAACCACACAGCCAGCCAGATGCATCAAGCTGTCAGCTAACACCATCTTCTTTCAATTTCTTGGTGACAGTTGCCACCCAGTGACTTACATCTGGAAAAGAACACACAGAAAAATACTTTCTGATAGCCCAGCATTTGGATGATGTCTTCATTGATCTAATGGCACCGTGTTTTGGAGCAGAAATTTGAAATTTGTCAGGAGAGTAGTCTGTGTTCAAAATGTCTGTTATTCCAACAGAACTGACTTTAATTTGTTATTACCTTGAAAAAGGAGGAAAATAAAAATAATTGGAGGTTGCCAGGCACATCACAGACTTAAAGGAGCTTTGCAGATAAACATTAGAAAAAGAAAGGTCCAATGGCAGTGGAGGTCTGGTACAGTATGTGTTTGCTGCAGACTGTTAAGCAAAGACCTTGAGAGTCGAAATCATGATCCCAAATGAAGAAGACAGCATGTTCTGTCTTAGGACTGCTGTGACTCACATTGTCTATAGACTGGCATGGGCAGAAGAAGGATCAGGAATGAAAACAGGGCTTTGAGGTTCCCTTGCCCTAGTATTGTATAGATCTACAGGGCTCAAATCCTGTAGGAACAAGAATTTGGCTTAGAAAAGTTGGGTAATAGAGTTAAAGATTGTAGGGGTAAGAGTTTCAGTTTGGTCAGAAAGATGAAAGTTGGACCAGGCAGTTGGGATAGGCGAGAGCATGGTACTTGCTGAGGGGAAGAGTCTAGGTGAAACCAGGGAGAGTGAAAGGGTAAGGAAAATGATGCTGAGAGCTAAGCTGAGGAGACCTCATGCTGACTTTACAACTGTAAAAATGTTCTTTTAGCATAGTGCATGTTTTCAAGTTCCAGCTACTGCTTGTGTAACCTTAGGTCACCTCCCCTTTCACCTGTTTGGAGATGTAACTGCAGCTAAACCTGTTGCCATAGTATTCTACATCCGTGTGCTGTGTATAGTTTATTACTGAGATTTATAACATTTCTTTTGTAAAATTAGTCGTTGATTAGCATTGATACCAGCATTGCTAATGCAGTAGTGAAAATCAAAACAGTCTCACTGACATATGGGACTTGACTGTTAGGCCTACTGGGTCTCACTCAGGCAAGCTCACTGAAGCTAAAAAAATTCTCTGAGTAATGAGCGTGCACTCTGGACAGGATCTGTGCATCCTCTTTCACAATGTCTTGTTTGATGCCCTGATTTTACCAGCACGTCAGAACACATAGTTGGGAAATACTGTTTGCTCTGTGCTCCCAAGAGCCTGACATAAAAGCATCTTGCTCACTGCACACAATTTAGCATATATGGAAATTTTCACTGAAACAGAGAAAAATGGTTGATCTGGGATTCTCTTAAGAAGAACACATGCAGCCATGTACTGAAGGAGGTCAGGCTGTAATATTGCCTATAAATCTTATATATTTTAAAAAACAAAAGCAGCCAAGCACCGTGTAATTGCAAGTCCATGTGAAAAAAGGGAAGGTTCCAAAGAGAAGGAAGAATTGGTTGCCCCATATCCATATTTCCATGGAATATTGCCTCTTTGGGTAGATGATTTCCTGCTTGAATGAGTCAAAGTTTGTAGGGAGAGGTACTGTCTTTTAAAAGTGGAAAACCTGACAGACTTTCAGGCATGTAAGCCCTTCTTTAAATATGTAATAGGAACAGAAAAATTTAAAGCTAAACACAAGCTGAGAACAATTCTTCTGAACAAAACTATAAACTTTAATAGAAGGATGTGATAAAGTAGTGGTAGCCTATGGGAGGAAGAGAAGATGTTAATTTATCTCTTGTTAAAAATGGTGTTTATATGAGAAAATGGAATGTGAGAAAAATAGATTGCATTTCTATCAAAGCTATGATTTCTAATATTGAGTAGAGTTAGCAATTTTAGTTCTCAAGACTATCTTTTGGAGTCACTTTGTAAACAGGAGAGATGTCTCACTTGGGGATGAGAACAGGGAGGTTAGTACCGGAGAAGCCTTATGGTGAGAAACTTCTTCCTCCTGGTTAACTAGGTATTTTGATTCTTGATCAGTTGTCTGTGTGTGTTCCTTTTGATGCGCAGTGGCACTTAATTTCAGCTGTGTGGTTTAGATGTGGACTCTGTGCACTGGATCAACAGATTGCACTGCAGGAAGTGCAATGTAAGAGCTAGTGATTTTCATGGTACTATTATGGGAGCAGTAATTCTGAGCTGTGATGGTATAGTGGCAAGTTTTAAGTTTGTTTATTCATGTTGGTCATAAGAAGAAACTAGTCCTAATGATGATTTTAGGGAGGTGGGATGGATATCTGAAGGATTTTTTCCTAATAAAATTCACAGAAGATATTATCCATCTCTAGCAGGCCTACCTTCCTCACACTCTTTGGGTGCAAGGGCTGGACCAGTACTTCCTACATCACTTTTCTTCCTTTCCTTTTCTTAAAGTCTAGAGTCAGAGAGGAACCAAATGTTGGGTAGGGCAATGCCCAGTTGTCCTTCAGATAAGCCACTCCAAAAGCCACCACTGCCTTGAAGCTCTGCTTCCCAAAATTGCCTGTACCACAACTGTGTGGGTCCATGCAGGTGAGCAGTTGAAAGAGCAGAAGCTGTACCTCATGCTCAATTTTTCAAAACTGCACTGAATTACCAGTTCTGCTGGCAAACCTAACATTGCATTATTCTGACAACTAAAATATGATTTTTTTTCAGGTCTAAGCTAGGCAAAGGTAAGATGTTATAGCACAAGAAAATGTTCAAGAAGCATACAGTTGAGTATTGCTTGAAATTCAGGATCATGTTCTGCCCTCACATATACTAATGCACAATGCTTGTGGAAATCATCATACAAATATACATTTATTTCAGGCCATAAATTGGCCTTCAATTTGGACAGATTTATTCTTCCAGCAGCCTGACTGTCTACCACTTTGAACTTCTATGTAAATTCCAGATCTGCACTGCTGCTATTTGCCAGTACAGCAGTGCAAGAAATTGGGAAGACAATTTATTTGTTTAGTTGAAGATTTTTTCTTTTCAGGAAAATCCTCCAGGGGTATAAGACAAGTACAGCACCAGGTCAGCTCTTGCATACCAGTTTGGAGGTGGGAAACAGAAGAAAGGATGACTGGAGACCTCTCTTGTCTAACTGGCAGGGGCTATAACTAATTTATAAGGATATTAGGTAAATTTTCAAAGAACTTAGACCAAGTACAGCTCAAGCCCCATTTTTATAACTGACTTCTAAGTCTGAATGTCAGTAATATTAAATCATTTCAGTGTTTCTCCTTGTATCTGAGTGTACATTTTGGAACTATCCTAAAGCTACAACAGGTAGTCTCTGGAGAAGCATCAGAGACTGCCTGTGTCATGTTCTTCTTGACCACTTTCCCAAAGTATGCTTGCCTAAGAATGATGTTGCTGAACCAGCACTGCAAAAGGATTGCATGAAAGTAGGAAGAAAAATGGTAGGATTCCTTTTTAGAAGTCATGGACATTCATAAACATCAGGAATAGACAGAGGATATGCAGGAATCAATTCAGCAGGAGTTTAATTTTCATCTGTGTGTAGGTGTTTTTGGACCGTAGGAGGAATACGTAATAATGGTTTTATAATCATAAGAAATTTGGCTGTAGGATGACATGCTGATAGGGCAATTTGTTTCTGGTTTTACTCAGATTATTCACTAGCGTAAGCAATATGTTTACATGCACAATGAAAATAGAAAGCACATTTTCCCCAGTTTTGGTTAAGGA
Organism: Buteo buteo; assembly: GCF_964188355.1. Lineage (NCBI taxonomy): Eukaryota > Metazoa > Chordata > Aves > Accipitriformes > Accipitridae > Buteo > Buteo buteo. The sequence continues at coordinate 16,777,825 of NC_134184.1, forward strand.
CAAGTAAATGTATACAATGTGCAATGTTAATTATAGCTTCATAGTGTGCATCACACTTAAAATAGCTACTCTTCCTGTTTCATTAGCACAATAATCATTCATATACAGGGCTTAATTGACAGAAAAGTAGCAGAACCATTCTTATAGGATATTTTACTTTTTAAAAGCATTTTTTTAAAAGAGTACTGAAAAGATTAATGTATACTGAAAAATAAAATGTGATACAATGGTTGTTCTATCATTCTTTAGCCATTTTAGCTAAAAGGTATACTTGCTAAAAATACAAAAAAACTAAACTGGGTGTTATAAAACTCAGAAAGAAGAAATTATTATGGTTTGGCCTTTTCCTACAATAAGAAATCAAAACAGAAATGTAGCTGATCTTGAGGGATTTTATTAAATCAAAGAACAGAATGGGATTTTTGAAGGTAATAAATTACAGAAAACTATCAAAGACATGCAATGCAAGTAGAGTTCTGCCAGCTGCAGCTGAGGAGGATGCATCCTGATCTTACAGAGCTTGTGTTTAATGTTGGAACAAATAGCCCTGACAACATATTCAATTCCAGAGATGGATCTGGTCAGTAAGAGTGTGGGACCACCTCTGGAAAATTTTGAATGAAGAACTGTCATAAGCCAGTTACTGACTGACTTCCAATTTTTTGCCCATCAACATAAATGATGAAATTGTGTTTGCAGGACATGCCCCAAGGGTTAAAGACCAAGGTAAGCTGCAGTTGACTCATTAGCAAGGAGACAGCATGACAGAGGGTCAGAGAGGTATGACATAGAGAAGGGATAAAGACTGATGAGATTACCTGTGGTATGGTCAAATGTCAGACTCACAGAGAGGGTGGCTTGAGATTCAGAAAGATATGAAATTTAGGACTGTGCTGTTTGCCAAAAAAACCCCTACAACCCCCAAACCCCAAACTCTAACTGTCTTAAATTTCTTCAAGAGCTAAAACTCCAGTGGTTAACAAATACTTTTTACTAAGGTTCTTTCTCTTGCTTGTCAGCCTGGATGTTTGTTGGGAAACTCAGAAAGGGCAGAGCGTGAGGTTGACTATTGGGGGTTATGTGGAAGGGTAGCAGAGAGGCTGCTTCCACAGCATTGCTCTGTGGGAAAGGTGTCAGAGATACAGTGTGTGCCAGAGTGTTTTCTGGAGATACAGGTTTGGGGACATGAAATCCAGTGGTTAGATCCACTTTCAGTGAGTCTCAGTCCAGCACTGAATGGAACTGAGAAGGGATGTGACATCAGATTAAGTACTCTTTATATGCCCTGAATCAATTAGTCTTTTGGAAATATTGTCATCCCTTTGGGCCCCAACCCAGAAACAGTCTGGAATATCGTCATTTCAGCGGGAATGATAAACTACTTCCACTCTAAGTAAGGCACCATTGCCTGGTTAACAGGCAATAACATCCATTGATAAGGATGTCATACACTGTATGTAGAATAAGAGACACTGCAAATAAAATTACATCAAGCAGAGATCTCATCAGAGTCACAGAGTGTTAGAAGGTAGATAAGCCTCAGAGGGTCCTACATAGCTGAAAGAGAAGTATGGGCAAACATAGAGGTTGTCTAAGTCAGATGACTTAATATCTGGGTCACACTTTGAAGGTCTCTTTCTCTACTGACTCCATAAAGATCCCAGGGTGACTACACTCCTAAATTAGGCCCCTGAACTGCCTAAGTGTCTATGAAATCAATCAGACCATCTCTATGGCTCTAGGTTAACTTTGTATCTGTTTCTAGTACAGAGTTGTATAACCTTACATATATGATAATGACTTATACAGGAGCTTGCTATGCAAAACTTCAGAAACTTTTTTTGAGCATTCATCTCTTTGCATCCTCTGGTCAGTTCAGAAAATTTGGAGATCACTTTCTTCAGGTTTTTTTCATTCAGGGAAATTATATTAGTTTTTGATAAAATCAAAATCAAAATATCTTTGGCAGCCTCTATCAATCTCCATAGGCTTCTAAATGAAGAGATTGTTTTTGTTGTTAAGGCAGCTGAGTACAGACTGTTAGAATAATTTAGAAGACATTTCAGAGATTTCTGACTAACTGCATGAAGTGACACTGCCTTTAACTGACCCCTTATTTTCTCCTGGTCTCCTCATCTTCACCTTCTGTGCTTGGAAATTATTTTGCATTTCTGTAACTCACTGGACATAAATCTCATTGCACTTCTGCTGAAGTCAGTCGGAACATATTATGGTTCTGCAGAAGAGTATAAGTAACACAATCCACCCACAAGCATTTCTTTATGCAAAGTATGTCCTTCCTTACCTAGTGACTTGACAGCTAGTAAAAAATTGTAATATTTGTTTATGACAAATTGAATAAGACTCGACTACAGAAGGGAACAGAGGTCAAGAAAAAATGTATTTTAACAAGAATCTCATAATTAACTGAGACTCTTGAAATTCCGATCACAATTTTACTGTATTATTTTCTTGCCTCAACTGGCAATGGTCCCTATATTTATATTTTTCCACAGCCAAAATGCTTATGATTTAGTAATTATTTTGGGGTATGGTTGTTCTACATCTTGTACATTCCTCAACATTATGTAAAGCTTCAGCCTTTAAAACTGTTATGGCAACCCACAGTTTTTCCAAAAAGTGTGGTATCATGATATAGTATTTAATGTTCTTATATTTCTAAGTTAGCTAGACTAATTATTTTTAATATGAAGCGATACAGTGACAATATTAAATACTGTAATAATTCAGCTTTTTTAGGGCTGAAGGAATAGGATTCTTTGTTTGATATAAACAATTATATTGCAAATCCATAATATTCAGTTTCAAGTAAGAGTAATTGACAGAATAGTATAATGTAGAAATGTGAGTAATCATGCCCATCTTTCACGTGAACGTTTGAAGTGACACTGATTGCAGTGGCATTCTGCCTCCTATAATCTTCCCTAAATAAGATGAAATGAGTTACATGTTATTGTGATTCATAGGGTCTGGGGACTTGGATATCTAGCTCGAACTCACACACCATTGCCAAGGTTGTCTTGTAGTCATCATGGTGCAAAATAGCCTGCATAAGAGAACAATTTGGTTCTTAAGTGAACTCAACCTCTCCTAAGTGCTTGTCTCTTTCTATTGACCATAAATGAAGCATAGAACAGCTACATTCTTAAGTGGGAATCTCAGCTGTGCACCTAAACTTGGATTGACTAAAACGTGCAGACAACATACCTTTTTCTTTTAATGTATTTGTAATTGTACAAGGTAAAACTTCTATATTAAACGCTGCTCTGAGGATATAGACAAAAATGTATTTCTAGTAAAAAACCCCAAGGCTTATCAGAGGAAATATTAACAGTATGAAAAGTATGTAAAATACTTCAAATAAACCTAGACTAAAATGGAGATTCTACTTGCCATCCACTTCTGAATTTGTAGATCAAAGAATGGAAGGATGCTTTTTAAGTATGATCTATCTTCCATAGCTTAATTCAGAAACAACCTCTATTTAAAGCCATTAGTGGATTGGATTCTACTATAGTAAAGACCTCCTGGGGCATTTTTTTCGTGAAGCAACAAGGAAGTTGGATCTTCATAAAGCCCAGGTGGGAGTCAATCATAACATGTTTTTGACAAAGGGGTCCTGGCTTTCAGCAGATTTTATGAAGATGGGAATTTCCCTCGTTTTCTGTTTGATGAAGATTTTCCATGAATATCACGTTTACTACCACTGCTCCCAACTCTCCCAACTTCCTTTTCTTGTCCTTTTCCATAAAATTATTTTTTAGAACCCCTGAAAGGAGGTGGGCATACTATAGGCAGCACTTTACAAAACACAATCTCACCAGCTGCTTTCTTTAAATATATTGGTTTTGTGCTACCCTTTAAGTGACAGAGCAATCCCCAGGCTTTGGAATATCACGTTCGTTTCCTTTAGCTCACTGGAAAGCACAGTACTCTGGCCATCAGGCTGCAGGCTACTTTAAGATAAGGGTGAATTTGAGGGTGTCAGTCCCCACCTTGCCTGTCAAGGCAGAGCTACTGTGCAGAAAAGATAAATTGCAATTTATTGTGCCAGAGGAGAAAAAGACTTACATGAGTATGTGTGATTCTAAGATGTGTTGGGGCTTATTTGTAAGGGGACCACTGTAGTCTTGTGCTCCTTTCAGGATGGACAAGTCTGTTTCACTCAGTTGAGCATATAATGGAGTTACTTCACCACTCAACATGTTGATATGCGCAGTTTCCATTTGGAGACATCTGTTGCACCGATTTTCATAGAATCATAGAATAGTTTGGGTTGGAAGGGACCTTAAAGACCATCTAGTTCCAACCCCCCCGCCATAGGCAGGCATGAGAGACGGAAAGGGTTCATGTCTCGAACATCACAGCGGGGCAAGTTCTGCCTAAACCCAGGAACCCTGCCTAGCAAGGAACCCTGTCAGGTGAAACGCAGCCGACCGGCCCCGATCCGCCCCGACACCAGCCCGGGGCGGGAGGCCATGCCGTGCCGGAGGGTGCGCAGCTCCCTGCTCGCACACGCTCTTCTGACGGGCCGAGCGGGGCAGCTCACCGGCCACGGCCAGAGATCCAACCAATCGCCCTCAGGTCTGCGCCCAAGGGGACGTCGCCCCCACATGGCCCCCGAGACCCCTTTCCCGAAGGTTCTGGAAGCACAAACCGCCCGTCACACCTCGTTAGCCTAATGAGCTCGAGTGCCCGCCCGAAGGAGGGGCCAGGAGGGGATAAAAGGGCGCAAACTGAAGCCCCGCGTGCCCGTGCCCTGTGGAGTGGGACCCCTTGGATGAGGGGAGCAGCGCTGGAGCCAGGGCCGGTGAGAGCTTTCTCTTTTCCTGTAACCCCCACACCTCACCCCTTTTGACACCAACCGCTGACCAGGTCTGGGACTGGGAGCGGCTCCAGCCGCCGGCAGGCTCCTCTCCGAGCGGGAGTCTGGGAAGCGAGGGGGTCTGCTCTGACCCTCCTGACCGCCGGGAGGGCTCGCCTCATTCTCCGCCCTGAGCTGATCCCCGGATAAGCAAGGCCTGGAGTGTGTGTTTGTGGAGGGAGGGAGGGTGACCGCGGGTTACACGGGCTCCTGAGGGGGTTTGGCGCCAATTCCCGCTGTGAGAAACCCCGCCACCTGCTGTTAACGCCGCCCGCCTTCAGGCTGCCTCTGCCGCCAACGAAACGTTCAACCGGTTGTTCGGTGTCATTTCACCTGAATTCAGCCCCAGGGAATTCCGAACTCGCCATGACACCTCCCTGGTCTGTCCATCCCGGGTCGTGACAGCAGGGACTAGACCAGGTTGCTCAAAGCCCCATCCCACCTGGCCTTGAACTCTTCCAGGGATGGGCTAGCCACAACCTCTGTGCAACCAGAGAAGTTTCTCTCGTTTGCTTTGCTTGGGACTAGCCCCTCCTGGAGTGAGCTAGTTTGAGGAGGCCAAAATTGAGTGAGTGAGCTAACCAGCATCGGGGACAGGGAGTGATCCAGTGCTGACATTTGTTCCCTGGCCGTCTTTCATTGAGTAGGGTAAATGCACCGTATGAGCTTAACCCCAGAGTCAGAGTTCCACTGCAGGTACATCCCTGCTTTCATATGTTTAGCCTCACTGAAGTCAATAGGACACCTATACGCAGCAAAGCTTACAGCTGTCATTCAGACATCTCATAAGTCAATATCAACCAGATTGAATTCTGTTAGGTGACAGACATTACCAGAGTAATGAGAAAAGGGGAAAAAAATTCCTGGAAAGGAGAATTATTAGAAATCTGCCCTCTGTAATGCTAAAATTCAAAGTAAAACTACTCAATGGGATTACTTATTTGAGAGGAGCTGCCTGAATAAAAATAGATTCATCATTGATAGTCAGATCACTGAGACTCTGAAAAAGGACACACTATTGAAAAAGTGCCTGCAAACTGGCTTTCTTTGGCATCTGCCGGAGTTGTGGGTGCCCTGAAGCTACCAGCAGCTTCCTGCCTGCCACTCCTGGAAATGCTTTAGATAGTGCAAGCAATAAACACTACCCAGTGGGAAACTCCAGAGTAATATTTTATATTGATTACATGCTAACAGCAGGGAGAAGTTTGACGTGGCCTTTTGGAAGTTGAATGTGTGAGCTGAATACCCTTTTCTAATAACAAACAAGATACCAAATCTAGGACACTACACCATCCTGTCAGATAAAGGGGACTTAAAATTACATTCACACTCCACCTAAGCCAGTGACAGTGGTGTGGCTCTGAAAAGCCTGAAATTATTCCTGATTTCCTGTAAGTCAAATTAATTCCATTAAAGTTAACTGCCTATCAGATCAATGGGATTTGTATTTGAAATTTCATATGTTTGCCAGGTGGTACCACTGATTCAAATTTTTTTGGGGGGGGGGGGGTGGAACAAACTAATTTTCATACACTTATTTTAGATTACATATTTTATATAATAATTTAAAAAAAAGCCCCAAACCAAAAAAAAAACAACCCAAAAACCCCGAGCAAGCCAAGATGAACTTATAATAGGCTTGACAAGGATAAAGTAAAGTGAATTGAATTCTGGTTGACAGGTGTGGTTTGGTGGCTGACTAAATCTCCCAGTAGCTGTGGGTATTGTCACGAGGGGAGATGTTGTTGCTCCACAGAAAATAGAAAGTTTCACAGAGAATTCATAGCATTATGATTATTTGTATGAATGCAAAGTCCAAGTTTTGGTAACTAATAATGCTTAGTATTTCTAAGAATCAATGTGCATAAACTTGATATTGAGGCTAGTGACTGAATATTTTGTCTTCAGTATGAGATTTCCCTTGGTTTTCGTTTTTGCTGATATCAGTCACTCTCTTATATTGCATTTAGTAATGGTAATGTTATCTCAGCTGCATTTCTGTGTGGAAATCTCCTAGCAGGCCTTTTTGTGAGTTTGGTTTCTTTTTTAAAGTTTCTGTAGTGCTTTTCATTGGTGCTCTTTTATAGTTTTCTCCCTGCTCTGGACACTGTGTGCCTGGTGCTTTTCCGTTTAATAGTTCTAGCTGCAATTCTTCTGCCAAGTCTGTTAGAAGGAAAGGTGCTGGGTTTAATATTCCCTCTGAAGGAATCATCTTGACCCCTGGCAAAACCCTTGGAAACTAAGTGATGGGGGTGGCTGCAGTGGCAATACCCTTGATGGGTGAGTTCCAGGGCTAGGCTACCCTTATAAGCTATTCTTACTCACAAGTATCAAGTGCAAGAGACAAAGAAAATATCTGAAAAGAAAGAATAAACTATGGAAAACCACTGTAATAATACTTCGTAAGAACTGAGGAGTACTCACTTTAGTCCTTGTTTAGTGCTGCGTTGCTAACAAAATTAAGTCAGCCGCTCCCCTCCTCCACTTCATCTCACTGAGGGCTGTTGAAACCCAGTAATTCAGCAGCACCATCATCTGGTTGTATGAAGCTTTGGGGAAGCTACTTGAAGTGAGTACACTTCTTATGCCAAGGGCAGAGGCTATCAGCTTCCTGCTGCTTTGTGTAACCGCAGCTCCAGCAAATTTAGCTCTGCCCTCCAGCTCGGTATGTGTGCTTCCTTTGAAGCAGCCTCTACACCCTTTCAGCTTGTGTGCCACCTCTGCAGTTTCAGCATCTATAACACAATCAAATTGCCTCCCCAGAATATACGCTCTTTAAGAATGATTCAAGGGTGTGCAGAGCACTTAACTGAGTCCTTGACACTAGGTAAAACCATGTCCTCAGCAGCAGCTCCCTCAGACTTATCCACTCACACTATTCAGCAATTCCTTACTGTGTTTCCTCATCAAGCTAGATGATTCATAGCTCCTAATTGCATGTGTATCCTGTCCTTTCATTTTCTGGAATTACTTGAATACTTTATTTTTCTCTAATTCAAAAATTAACTGCATTTTAAACCAACTAAAATTCAAATAATCTCAGTGAGTGACTTTAGTGAGCTATTCTCCTTGCTGCGTCTCCTCTACACCCATCTGATTTTGCCAAGAAATGCCAGACAGGAGGTTTTTGATACTATACATGAATAAGTATTGCTTTTCTTATGCATCAGATTCTCTCACATATATTGCTACCTTTGAAAAAGTTCTTTATTATGTGAATTTCAATTATCATCATAGTAATTAATTATACCAGGACACTCAACAAGTTTGTTCTCTATATACAATTGTGTTTGCACACAATGGTTCAGAAACGTTGTGAAATGAGTAAAAATAATTTTTTCATGGCTATAGAGTCAGAAGTGGTAGAGTGCCATTTTTTCAAGCTTTCTCAAAATACTGATTTCTGGGAAAAAAAGAGGGTAACAAATGAAACTTTCAAAAGCCTGCAAATGATCAAAACAAGAGGCCTCTCACTGGGGCTCTTTGATATTCCTAATTATAAGGATCACTATCATCTCATTGTAAAATATATCATCTCTCATAAGATATCTGAAAGCTAATGACTTAAAAGCAAGTGAACATGAATCTAAAGCTTGCCAAAGACAGAAGTAGTTTCTTTTTTCTAGGAGTCCCTGATGAGTATTCATAGCCTATGGGGAAATTGAGGTGTCTGTGGCTTTAAGCTAGGGTTAAATGAGTTTTTTTTATTATACTTAGTTCACTGAAAAATACATTTTTGGTTGCTCAGAATCAATGGGGGTAAAATTTGCAAACCATATATACTTTTTATTTTGAGTAGGGAAGGAGGGGATCCCAGAATATGCACTGCCAGTAAGATCCTCTCCACACACACCTCTGTCCAGGAGGACTTTGGAATGCACACCCAAGTTGGGGATACCCTTTCTTCAATCCCCCTGATGTTTTCATTGGTGAAAACCTAAACCTTCTACCATCTACGTGGTTTAGTAAACCATGATTTTGTAGGCCAAGGCTTCTTGCAAGTTTTTGTTCAAGGGAAGGGAGTTTAATATGCGTTGGGGTCAACCTGCAGCTCTATAGTAAAATCCACATCCTTTGCTGGGTCTCACATGTCTCCTCACTCCCCAGATCCCAGGGCAGCATCTCAAGCTGGCTCTTCCTTTCTGTGCTAGTCCTGAGTACAATGTACCTTAGTCCATGCAATGTATGCCTCAAATACTGCTTCTTACCATCAGAAGGGGATTCAAATCACTTAACACCTTATGTCAAAACCAGTCATCCTAGCTCCCTTTATAATCAGCAGGGAGATGCATGCCTAAGTCTGACTCATCCTGAAATAAAGGTGTATAATAGATGCAAGTAACAAAAATGCCCATCCCATTCTGTCATCTATCTCAGATCTTTACTGTAGGTTGGGGTGAACCACATTCAGATAAGCATGTCTCTACAGTGAGTACAAAAAAGGACTGAGGTGACTAGCTCCGATATAGACACTTATATTGTAACTATAGACACAAATATGGACATAAGCCAGTCTACACTATGAAGCCTCAGAGCCAAGATTCGTCTGCTGGCCCAATTTCATTAGCAGTATTGGACATAACTGGAGTGACTGGCAGCCAATGATCTCCAAGTGCCCAGACACTCAATCCAGTCCTAGTGCAGGCAGATGAGATCCAGCAGCTTTGACTGTCTGTTGTTCTGTTAAGGACAGCTGCGACTAAAATGTATTCTTCAGGATACCATACAGAGGCTTTTTAAGGTTAGAAATAGCAGTTTTGGGGAATCCTTGCAGTTTGTGACTCTCTGACATGTAATGAGTTTTGTTCAGATCTTTCCAGGTGATGTTCCACACTGCATAAAGTAATAAAATGATTAATGAGACATCTAATGAATGGCATGACAGTGGACAATCACCTGGAAATCAAGGCTATCCCTATCTCCAGCAAATATTTAAATAGGAAGCAATCTGTGAAAGTTGTTAATAATCTATTCCCTCAACACAGAGTGCTGAAGCAGACCTTGCTTTGGGACCATTACTTGCTATGAAGGTAAAGAATTTGGGGCAAGAGTCTCACCTGGAGTGACTGGGAGTTGAGATGCTGCTTAGAGGGGAGATGACCTCAGTAAGAAGTTCAAAGCAAATGGAAAAAAAAGGCTCAGATGTGACCTCAGTTCTCGAAGTAATGATAGAGGAGAAAAAATCTCAAGAATTCTCTAAATAAGCAAAAAGCAAGAATTACTGTTTTAGAATGAAAATGGCTTTGCCACTTACCTTTATGTGCAGCAAATGCCAAGAGTTCTCATTATTCTGTTTCTTTCAGAGCCAAGGGCAGCAGAATCAAAATGTTCTTTTCAATGTAATCCACAGGGGGTTATTGAAATATAATTGCATTTTATGACATTTTTATGACATTTATGACATGTTTGGATTTTAACTTAGCTTTATTTTGTTTTAAGATACTTGTACTTTCCAAGAAAAGGAAGTAGTCCTTTTCTAAGAAAAGGACTTAGTAAAGTCACTGGGATTTATCCTTTTGAATTACTTTCACAGACTTCAATGGAGAAAGTCTTTTTATTCTTTGCCCCTAATCTATAGTAATAAAAAAAAAATCACTCTTCTTGTATTTTTTAATTCTCATTTGTTGGGAACTGCTGGGATAGTGTCAGTTCTGATTATGCATAATTATGGATCTGGCACAGATACTCAAGTATAGTTCAACAATGGCTTGAGCAAAATATAAGCAGAGAAGTACTGTAATAGGTACATAGCAAGTCCTCAGTTGAGAGCTGGTACAAAACACACAGATGCCCCCTGCAATTGCTGGAGACATTTTTGCATCATGCAGTGCTCTTACACAATTCATTTTTGTTGGCTACATTTTTCCTTCACGGGAGAAGATATGAAAATCCTAGATGATTGAAAAAAAAAAATCATTCCTAGTTTCCAAACTAGCTCCTGCGTAAGAATGTTAGCCGTCTGAAATTTTGGGTGCCCTGTGTAGTCAAGGAAGCACTTGAATAGTTCAACCAATAGACATTGGCACAGACACTTGAGACAGGATGGATGACTTGTTCCCTGGAGGTGCCTACTGCCCTTGAGTCCCTGGGCAGGGAGAGCGGAGACACTCAGCTCAGCTGAGGTGACTGAAGTTAAGTAGGGTGAAATCCACCCTTCGTCTTTTAGTACAATCAGGTTTTCCAACCCACAGAAGCAGTCTCCTTATTTTATTTATTGCTTCATATTGGGTAAGTTAAATGCATGTCAAGGATTTGCTTTTACTTCACATGTTCCTTCATTTTGGGAAATTATGTTGACATGTTATCATCTCTAGTCAGTTCTTTAAAAAATTAACAAACAAGCCCTTCAGCTTTCCTTGATTTATCTGACAAGGGGCAGAATACCTCTGATGGATCAACCTTCCTCATCCACTTTATTTAGCATCACACTGGCACAGGACATTGACATTCCCTGTTTCTAAGACTGAAGTTCCTCATCACCTATATAAAAGCAAGAATAAGATATTTTTCCTTCTCATCTTAGCAAGTTTAAATTAAACTATGCCTCTGGCTTTCTCACAGGCAAGGTTCATTTAAGACAGCAGATAAGGTCCAGTGTTTGAAGAACATAAATTATAGTTGGATGATACAAGTTCAGATGATAAAACCTGGCTGCAGTAGGCTAATTTTTACAAAAGGCCCTATACTGTTGTGCTCTTGGGGGAAAAAACCAATAAAGGAACAGTGAGTTTTTCCCTTCTGGAGAATCCAGATGATCCCAGACATCTGGTAACAAATGTCACACTCAAAATCTTCTAATGAGAGAACACATCATATAACTAAGGATGATATATCTCTAATTTACTGTGAGAGATGCACGCTGTTACATCAGAAAGCCACAGTCAACTCAGAACTGCCTAACCTGCTGGCAAAGTTCACAGGGAAACCCTTTCAGTTCATGCAATAAGTGATACCAGATGATTTCCTCAGAGCAGAAGTACTCAGGATATAGTTTTCTTGCAACGACAAGTATTTCAAGCAAATCCTTCAAAGAGCCTCAGTATTGTTGACACTTTGTGTTTCGTGTTATGTCTGGTCAGTTTTTAAACTAAAGTATGCTCAGGATGAAAGAGGAGCTGAGCCCTTCATTGCCAGAGCACTCTCATGGGAGGGGCACAGGACTGTGGAGGAAAAAGAGGTGAAACCATTCTGCTGCACTAACATAACTTAGTTCAAAACTGAACTTGAAGCACAAATTCCTGGGAAAACGGGGACCACCAGCTTTCCATCAGAGGCTGGATTACCTGGTCTCCTGTTTTCACAAAGCCCAGGTGGCATGGATGAAAGTAGTGATCCACAGACTGACAGATGTATGCGCATACCTAAATCATGGCTGCCTGATCTTTGCATCATTAAGAAGTGGTGCTAAAAAACTGGCAGTTACCAGCTAGTGTAAGGTCTGAATGTTCCACAGATTAAAAGAAAAAAAAATGAATAACTGTCAAAAAAATCAAACAACAGAGAAAAAAATTCAGAATTTCTCTGGTCAGAAAAACAGACTGCAAGAATCAGATGCATTATTTATAGGAAATTATCCTGTCACCTTTGCTCAAAATTCACTTTATTGGTAAGTTCGAAATGACAAAAAATTACCTGACTCCTGTTTGGATGAGCATCTAATTTATTTTTTTTCCGAGTAGAATAGAATAGGGTCTTTCAGTTAGAAGGGACCTACAATGATCATCTAGTCCAACTGTCTGACCACTTCAGGGCTGACCAAAAATTAAAGCATGTTATTAAGGGCATTGTCCAAATGCCTCTTAAACTCTGACAGGCTTAAGACTTTCAGAGTAAGAGTCCGATTCCTATGCATACTGTAACAGAATAGGATAAAAGTCAACACAAGTGCAAGGAAAGAAACCTTCTCTTGGGTTTTTCTCTTTCATTTCCAGTTTTTGGCCAAATAGCTCATGCTGTATAAATTCTTAGCTAACGCAATGCTGGGAATGAACGACAAAATTATTAAAAGCACTGAAAGCCTCTATGTGAAGGCAATCTGAAGAGTATCATTAAAGTAAAGAAGAAATCCATAAGATCTCATAGAAAAAATAATTTGTACAGAAAGTGTTGCAATTACTCTCTCCTGATACATAAAGGACTAGGGAATTCCAGCAGAGCTGGAAAGAGACATTTACAACTTTTTTTTTTTTTTTCACAGAACAATCAATATGAGAAATTCGTCTCCTCTGTCTCCCTCTGATATAATTGGGTTAGTGCATTTTAGAGAAGGACAAAATATACACACAGATAATAAAAAATGAAATGTCAGAGTGAAAAGCTTGAGTTGTGTGCCCTAGTGCACAGAGTAAACACTGGGTATCAATTTAAAAATTAGCCAGGGGAAGGCTGCTGTATAACTGGCTGCTTAGGGGATTTGGGAATAGAGTGGAAATTGTAATACTTTGCTGCTGATCTGGCCTGGCATAGCAATTTTTATGCATAAGATCAAATGTTGTAGCCCAAAGAGAGACACACTGGGGACAAGGAGTCAGAGTTATACCTGAATTGATTGTAGTTCATTTAGACGCAGAGGCAAGGCCTCAGCAAGCCTTATTTTTCCACAGATTTTGCAAAACCTAGATCTTGCACATCCTGATCTTCCTGTAGAGGCCCAGAGTCTCTTTTGAAAGGCTTGTCAGACTCAGCAGGGTTTCCTTTGATTCACACTGGTACAAGCAAAATGCAGACAGACCAATGGCTGTTATCAGATGGTTTTTACAGAAATGGCTCTGGCAGTTTTCAGGGGTTACCTCAGGTTCCCACAGCTGTTCATTGCTTTTGGCTGTAGGAACCTTTCCGACAGCTGAGCTAGCAAAGCAGAGTACCAGAACACCTCAGCCTGGGACTAAATGAAATTTCCAGACTTATTTCACAGGGTCTGATATTATCACTCTGAATGTAACAAACTAAAAAAACCCAACCAACCAAACACCACCAGCCCCCCCCCCCCCAACTCCCCCAAACCCAGGGAGAAAAGTATATACAAAAGAAGGACTAATTTAACCTAGTTGCTATAAGAAGACATCCTATATTGGTACAGTTTATACCTAGAAAATACTGTAATTTAGTGCAATAAACCAGTTTAGTAAAATCCACACAGCTTTATTTGTGGATAATCACAAATTTATTTGAGATCAAAGCTGATTTAGTTTACCTGTATAATATACAGGGAATAGGTATACTATTTGGATTACACTTCATTTCTGCCTGGCTTAAAGTAGATTTCAGGGAATTTAGGAGCACTCATGCACTAAGTTGCAGTGACCATGCAAGGGTTATAAGGACCCAGATGTCTTCTCATTATAACTCGTAACCAATTAAAGTGGTCAGCAAATTTTCTTCAAAGCAAGAATTGTCATTCTGGAGAAAAAGGAGAATTCAGAGAAAGTTGCGTGACTATGCTGGGAACTGGTTATGATGGTATTGCTGTTGTTGATCTATGCTTTTCTTTCCAGAGAAAGTACTTGGAGATAGAGTAGCGGATGTAATGGTAGCAGTTCCACAGGTGTTTGATTTATACCAACTGGTGTTTTGGGGGTTTTTCAGATTTTTCTTTCTTTTCTTTTCCTTTTTTTTTTTCCTTAACATTTGGAAGAAGATAAGCCAGTACAACTCTTGGTTTAAGTATGGTGAATTTCACAGTTTCCTCAGTACTGCCCTTTTCTCCTTAAGCCATATGTGTGTTTTCCAGAGAAAGCGAAAACTTTACTTCTTTCTTCATCCATTCATACACAGCAGTGTTTGTGAAGGAGAGTTGGCTAATGAGAACTGTAATGTGGAAATGTTCGCTAGAATGTAGTGCTCAGGCATATGTTTCTGCTCTTTGAGACAAAGAAAAAATGGGAAGGAAAAAAAAAGACACACTATAGCAAAGAAGACAAGTACTAGCAAAATTAAGATGTTTCCCATTTCCATTGTAACAGTAAATTGATAACAGTTACTTGTTCAACAGGGGCAATGATCACACTGAAAAAGACTAAGTTATTCTCTGCTCAGATTAGTCTGAAATTACTATGAACACATTTAAAATAAGCTTTCATCATCACCCTAGGGTATTATATACAACAACATTGTTTGATTGAATTATGGATTATAAGTCTTTTTTTTTTTTTTGTGTGAAAAGTACTTTTAACAGGGCTAGAAAGAGGTGGAACTTGTAAAGTTATTATGGAGCTATTTTAGAAAATGTGAATTAGTGAATTTTACTCATGCCAAGTTTTTAGTTTACTTCTGTATTGCCATGGAATATAGTGACATTTCACAAATTAGGAAAAATAAAAAATGATTGGTTGTATTAGGCAGAAACATTTGACAATATGTAAGTCGTATTTCAGAATACTGAAATAAAAATGCTAAAAAAATTTACATATCTGAAGATTTATCCTCTCTCTATGCATATTTTACATAAAGATTAAATTTCTTGTTGGAAAAAACAAATTCATGTGCAGTATATCTTGCCCAGAATATTCATGCAGGTGGAAAGTCTTGAAACTGGACTCATTCTTTATTTTCACATTTTTAACTCTTATTGGTATTAACTTTTGTCATTCTGAACAAATGCTTTTCAAACTGGGACATTTATGCATAGCTTCTTTACAGTTTTTTAAGCCAAATCTTGGCTACATATGCTGTAATTTGATATACTGTAAGCATAAACACTTGTGTTTCCATAATACTTTCAGTAATCCTGTATATTAAAAACTACCCTGGCAGAAAAAAAGTATTGTCTAAAAATTGTTTTGAACAATATATTGGGCATTGAACAGACATCTTGTGCACATTTATTTAATTTAATAATGTGCTTTGAGTCTGTAGTCCTTAATCTGCACTGATCTTTAGAATAGATTATGCATTTTCTGTCCTTTAAGAATCTCCTTGTAAAGGATTTAGGTGACCAAATCCTCAAATCCTATTGAATTTTGAATTTTGTTTATCTTCAGAAATTCCAACTAGTTTTTCTCCTACCTTAAAATGGTACAGAACTTTTAAGTGAACATTACATCAGTATGAATTTAGCATATATACGTTACTCGTATGAATGCATATTCATATTATATTATTTTACAATTTAGAAATACAGTTTTCAAAATGTTTGCCAAAATTTGACTGTTTCCATAATAACTTAGGTATACACATAGCATTAATAACACAAGTTTGAATGTTGTGTCTGTGGTTGGGGCCAGCCATCAACTAAGACCTCATCCAATCACTTGCTCACTCCCTCCCAAGCAGGCTGAGGGAAAGAACTGGAAGGGTAAAAGTGAGAAAAAACTCATGGCTTGAGATAAAGGCACTTTAGTAAGCAAACGGGGAAAAAAAAAAAAGAAAAGAAAACAAGTGATGCTAAAAGCAATCACTCACCACCAGCAGACCAATGCCCAGACATTCCCCGAGCAAAGGTTTCTTTGGAAAAACTCCCTCTCCGTTTTATTGCTGAGCGTAATGTCATATGGTATGGAGTATCCCCTTTGTCAGTTGGCGTCAGCTGTCCTCAACCTCTTGCCCACCCCAGTCTACTCTCTGGGGCAGCACAGTGAGAAACAGGGATGGCCTTGACACTTGTACAAGCACAGTTCAGGAATAGCTAAGACATGGGTGTGCTATCAACACTTTTTTGGTCACCAATCGAAAACATGGCACCATTCAGCCTTCTGCGAAGAAAATTACCTTCATCCTAGCCAGACCCAGTACAGCGTATATGCAGAGAATACATTTTAGGCATTTGCATGATTGCAGACTCAGTCCTTTAGCAAAATTGATAAGAATTTATTTATTTCAATAATAGTTTCTAATTTGCTTTGTTTGCAATGGCCCAAGCATGTACCTGCCATAGTTAAGATACCCTATTTCAGAATTTTTCTGCCCTGCAGTGTTTCTAATGTTGTCAGAACACACCTGACACTCATCAGTGTCCATCACAAAATACAGTGGCCGAGAGAGCTGTCATTTAAAAAATGGGTGGAAGGAGAAGTCAAGGACCATCTCTTGACTACTTTGATCTCCTCTTCTGCTTGAGAGGAGGAAGGAGTGACACCAAGTCCCATCAAATTATCTTAACAGCTGAAGAAGTTGAGTCAAATTCCTCTTTTCCCATTATAACAGAATTATTGTGAAGCCACAAATAGAAAGCCCAGAAGTGAAAACAACAGGGTAGTCTGGTGCTTAGAGTGCACACCTGAAGAGTAATCTTGGGTCTACGTAACCCAATGTTAGCTGTCTGCTTATTATGTAACAGATTTTAATACTAATTATTGAGTTAATAATTTGGGGATCCTTTCCATTTTGTTTTACAGCTTATGTTTTCTACTGTGTTTCTAACCCTTCGGTTTTCTTCTAGCCTTTAAAAGAATTTAAAATCATTCATTGTGACTCTGTTCTTTGGATACAAGCATTTATATGAAATGCGTAGTATAAAATTGAATTTGTAGATTAGCTGATTTTAATAGGACATTTGCAATTACATAGTCTGACCTGCATAACACAGTCCATAAGATTTTGAATTCACTCCTACTGGAACTGGAGCATATCTTTTAGATAAACATGCAGTCTCAATTTAAAAAAACAGTCAGTGATTTTACCACAGCCCTTGATACATAGTTGCAGTGTTAAGTTTTTCCTCTCAGGTAAAAATCTGCATTTTACTTCTAATGACTATGTCAGTTTTAAGATTAGTAACTACATTGTGATACTCTATACTAGTCAATCTCTGGATTATTTTTTTTTTTATGATGCACAGTGGAAGAATGTATTTGTAAGAAGCAGCCTATTTTTGTAAGGCAAATAGACAATATGCTCTATAATAGAGGCTGAATTCCAACTTTTGCTCTGATCCCATCCTTGTGCCTCTCAAAATGTCACTAGATCACAACTTGATCAAATCAGTTACTTCAGGACTGGAATTTTCTGTGCTTAGGGCTGAGCTCCATTACACTAGTCCTTGCCAAGTCACAGCTCCCTCACGGAGAGCCATTGTAAGCTGATAGAAGGAACTCTTTCTTGCTGGCAGATTGACACCACCCTCTTGCAGGATGGAGGCTAAGCCATGGAGCTTTTGTTGGCATAGGAGTACTGGCGCCTGGGGACCTGCTGGCATAAGTAAACTGGTTATGGGGTATATATCTTCCATGTTCTAGCTGACAAAATTATAATTGGAAAACTGTAATGTGAATTGGGTCTCAATCTTTCACTCCAGAAGACAACTGTTTGTTTCCCAAACATATTTGTATGCTATTTTGGTAGCATATGGTCTTGTTTTATGTTGTATGTTGGCATTTCTTGGGATGGAAAATGCAATACAAAGATGACTGGTCAGGAAAATTGCTTATCAAAGTGTGGAACCAGAAGAAGAAAAATCTGATGTACTTATCTCAATGTATGAGCTTTTCAGGTACTTCGTGTAGAACATAGTCCCTCACTTAGTTTAGGTGCCAATGTCAAACTCTCAGGTTTTCAATATTTGAGTTTGTTCCCCAAACACTACCTTGTAGATTTCCTTCCTTTTTAGCTAGTTTTGGAAAGGAAAATAGTATTAATTATTGTGTCTGACCTGCCCCTTTTTCTCTTACACATAGGGGAGGTTGAAGTGGAAAGATTACATCAAGCTTTCATAAAAATCTTTATAAGGAAGAGAAACTTTTTGTTACCATTGGGAATCTTGTATTAAAAGAAAAAAAAGAAGTTCAGCAAGTTAACAATTTACCTCTATAATACTAGCCTAGGCTTGTGTCTGGTTGGGAAATGGGTGGACTTTGTCCATGGTAGATAGACAGCTATTTCACATGGAACAGTTAAAATTGTGCTCCCTGGGTCATGTCAATCACCAGTCATTCCGATCATATCATGCATCTTTCAGCAAGTCATATAATGGAAAATTCCATAGAACTGATGAAACCTAAACCAAAAATCTGCTTCCAGCAAGTGCTTCAGTTGCCAGGGTTTTACATTTCTAAACTATTTGTAAAAATAAAATTATCTTTTAGCACTTAATCAAAGAAGTTATTAATGTCTTTACAATTTGAAACTCAGCTTTATCAAAAATATTTTATAGGTATATGCTGCTCATTATTAAATGTGTCAAGCAAATGCTGGTTGTGATTACTCAGTTCCAGATATTCTTGGAACAGACCTAATGGAAATTTTTTTTTACTGCAGAACTCCATGAATTGTTTATTTCTTCCAACTATAATAACAACACTGAAATGAAGGAAATTGGCTTAGCTTTTTCCTTCTGTTTTTGTAGACAAAGTTATCAGATTAACACATTAGGGTTGATGCTAGAAACGTACAGTTCATAAAGCCACCAGATTTTTCCTCTCACCACATGCTCTTTGATTCCCAGTAGTGTGAAATTATCTTTGTGCATCTTTGAGAAATACTGGTTTTGATGTTTGCAAGGCCTCTGGAAACTCTGGACGTTTGTGATCAAAGTGTTACTGGTTGAATGTTTTTTAGAAATTCTCTGCAGGTCATACTCAGACAATTTAAGTTCTGCCTGAAGCATTATCTCCCATTCACTGGCTTGATCCAGTTCCCCTCTAAGAGCCATATGTGAGCCCTTCAAAAGCCTTCAAAGTTGCTGTCTCCCTTACTGACTTACCACCAGGAATTAGGTGAGATTTAAGCTCTGTGAATATTCACCATGAAAAAACCCTATTTGGTATTCTAGTGTGTCCTTTGAATTTAAAGTACATCTGGTATATATTTTTCTCTGTATGTACCCATGCCCCTGTCTTTTTTGTATGTTGTGGACATTTGGCTACAAATTTGAAGAACATTTTCACACGTTAGATTTTTAAAATGGATAGGTTTAAGTGTACTTCAGTGAAAAGTATTTCTGCAAAGCTGCATTTGTGAAGGCGTTTTAACAGTCACACAGCTGTTCTGTGGAGCATAATTCTAGTAATTATAACAAACTATAGAAAGTTTGCATTTTAAAGAAATGCAGTTCTCCTTACACAGCCAAAGGAGCGTATGTGCTAGAGCATACATGTATCTTGGAGGTTGAATACAAATTTGGTAAAGGTGATTAAAGTAATTACTGCTGATTCTTCAGCTTTTCCTTTTTCAGAGGTCTCCTGAATGATGTGTTCCTTATGGTTTAATAACTACTCTCCATCTCCATCTAACACTTGGTGCACAAGCAACAATAATGAGCAGGTAATACATTGCAGGCAGTGCCATACATTGCTTGCATTTGGAACTGTCTACATTGTGCAGTTCAGCACCGGGCAGAGAGCTGTGCTGCCTCTGTCTACACAGCACTGCTAGCGATACACAGAGACGCTAGCCTGAGTTACAAAAACAGCAGATGAAAACTAGCCTAGGGGTAACCACTCACTCTTGCTTCAAATTCCAGAGTTACTATTTCCAGAAACACCAGTTCAAGGTATCTCTGCATGGTGTAGTATTGTATAGGGTGGATACATCGTAAGTAAAAATCCATTGGAGAAAGTTAGCACATGAAATAGAGGACAGCCCTAAGTCATCACAGCATCAGCACAGCTCAACTGCTTGCATTTCTTTTGCTTATGAGCTGTATTAGAAAATGTCATAGTCAGACTGATGTTTGCTGCTTGGGACTGTGGTCTATTTAGTTTCTGAAGGGCAAAGTATCTTTTCTCACACTGAAGATGTTGGTGATAAATAATGACCATAATTACTTTTTAAGTGTTAAAGAGTGTGCTCATTTGCTGGGAATGCAATAGTACCTGTTTTGGCTTAGGTAATGCACACAGCTACAAGACAGATGGATCCTACCCCCCAAAATTAAAAATGTAAGGGCCCTGAACCTGTGTATCATTCTGAAGTATCAGAGACTAGAATGACCGTATTTTGTGTTCCTTCACTGGAGGAGGCTTTGTGAATGCATTCGAAATGGTGAGCAAGGGTTGGGATGAGAATTCATTTTTTTGAGAGAAGCCAGAGGAGGATATGTATTAGAGCATGCTTCAAGCCATGAGAAAGACACCATCGCTGGATACCTACTTCCTCTTCTTCGCATTGCTGTCCAAAGGAGCATAAGGTCCGTGGGGCTACTGGTTCTGTAGAAGAGTAGAATAGGTTAAATTAATTCACCACCTAGTAAGGCAGACAGGGGTTATTTGAATTATTTTGACCAAATAAAAGCCCATTCTCCAAGAGAACGTGGGGAGAGTGGACAACTCCCAGTGGAATGAAGAAATGCAAAGTAGCTGTGCTAGAATCAAAACTCTTGACTGACATTGTGCATTAGAGGAGACAGGACGTGTTGAGGGGAGGGAGAAAGCAGGAAGCAGGATGATTGCTCACATTTAAATAAAGCTACTTGACTTTTATCAGATAGGGGGAAATGATTACTTGGCACTTATATTAATTGCTGAAGAGACATAGGAGACTTTTCATTTTGAGCCTAAGCATGGTGGGATTCCTCATCAAGGGTGCAGAATAAATTTCACTTTGTCTAAAATACTTAAATATGAGAAAGAATGTTTTTTTCTTTGTGCATCTTAGATTGGAGCAGAACTTCACTGGAAGCAATTTGGTGTAGTTTGCTAATGCTGGCTGTTAAAGACCAGAGTTGCTTCCCAAACTGGACTCATCTAGCAAACTTTTTCCCTGTAGTTGCTGACCTTTATCACAAGAAGTGTATCTGTATTAGCAAGCAGCCTCCTCCTTATAAACCTGCTCAAGTCCAGGTGTTTTCCTTCTCTGGGCAGAATTTGAAAGTGGGAACAGCCTGCTCCCTTGCAGTTCTCTTCCTCACCTGCAGCTCACCTGGAACCACCTGATGTTTGCCGGGCAGCATATTCTAGATCTGGCAACTTCATTCAACTGAAGTTTGGTGCTTTTTTTTCTCTTTTTTTTTCATGACAATGCAAATATTTCTTTGTCTCGGGAAGCTAATGGAATTGTAAAAAAACAATCCTTAAGGTTCATGACAATGATTTCCCAATCTTGAGGGATCATGGCAGGTGAAGGCATGCCTGGTTGCAGAGCCCCCATCGTGGCCATGACAGCATTGACTTGCCGCAGGTCATGCAAAAATCACCATTGTCCTGATTTTTTTTATCACAAACACTGGAGTATCCCATGGACTGTGAGATGGTGCAACGTGTCCGGCAGCTAGTTGTTCTGCTACCAATTCTTGCAGGGCCTTTAATTTTTCAATTAGTAGGGGCCACTGATCCACCCACACAGGGTTATTTGTTAACCAGGTTAAAACAAGCGTGGGTTGTCTAACACCCTGCAGCACAGTGGCCCCCGTTAAAAATCCGTGGTAATTCTCACCCCCCACTGCGACAAGCAATCCCTCTCCCATAAATTGAGGGGAGCTGCCATCACATATGATTTAATAACTGCTTGTTGGCCCTCAGGATCGGTCATTAGAACTGGTGTGTCTGCCGTCTTTGCTCGCGCAGAGCCTCCCAGCCCCACTACTCCCAAACCAGCCTCCTCTGTGGGCCAGGTGGACAGCCACAGACAATCAGCAGTAATAGTCACATCGGCTCCGGAGCCCTGCAAGCCTTACTGTAGTCGGCGATCTTCCGTGATTCAACAGCGTGCACGTCACATGTGGTCAGGATGACAAGACAGTCTGAGACCAGCAGAACTGAGGGGGTCCCGTAGAGCCGAAGCCTCCATCGCATCACAGGTGCTGTCCTGCTCTTGAAATAGAACTCGAAAAAGGAACAAGTTGAGCAATATGAGTACCTTTAGGGATTAATACTGGTGGGTAGGGGGTCGAAACCGTCGTGCAAATTTGACCTGGTGATGTTTTGTGTGGAGAAGTTACATTGATGTGCCCTTCACTGCCACACCCACAGCACTTTCCAGAATTTCTCATAGCATTGGCTATGGTGGTCACCGTGTGTTCCAGTGTCCCAGCTTTAGAACATGCAGCTACCATGTCAGGGACAGAAGGATCTCCTGGTAAAGCCTGTATGATCTTTTGACAGTCCTTATCAGCATTATCTCTTGCCAACCGTTTGCATAGAATTTGCCTTAAGACCTCATCTTCTACCTGTTTTTCCAGGGCGGCAGATATTTTTTCTACAAATTGTAAAAAGGGTTCTGTGGGGCCTTGGCGGATAGTGGCATATTTTCGCTTCGGAGCTGCCACGTCCATGGGTCGCTTTATTGCCATAAGGCCTATATTGTGTGCTTGTTCGAGAGCCATCGGAGGCCATGTAGCCTGCAGCTGAGGGCTGCTATACTGCCCTCCACCAAGCAAAGCATCCTCTCCAAGGCCTAATCTCAGGTCACCCTGTAGCAGTCGGAAATTATGCTGTGCTGCTGTGCATGCCATCTGCCTCCAAGTAGATTGAAATACTTGCAATTGTACGGGCTGAAACAGCACTTGTGCTAGATGCATAATGTCATATGGACACAGCAGATCTGTGCTGATTACACGAATAAGTTGCATCACCTCAGGAGAATTGATTCCGTATTTTTGTACTCTATTCTGCAAATCCTGCACTACTCTCCAGCCGATTGGATTGTGCTCATCGTGCCGGTTTGTGCCTGGAGCAGCTCTGAAAACAGGAAATGTAACAGGAGCCTCTGCTGCTTTACCTAGAGGCTTGAGAAACACCGGTGTTAGAGAGCACGGGCTGAGGCGTTCTACTAGATCCCAGTTGCCAGAGTCGGCAGCATATTTTCGAACTCCCTCCCAGAACTGATCAGGGGATCTCGAGACCACAGTTATTGTGGATGGAGGGAGAGCCCCCAGCAGGGGTTCCTTCGGTATGATTTTATCTGTGAGCTGCAGAGATCGCATAGTGTCAATTAGAGATTTTTCTGCCTCAGTTTCATTTCGGTTCTCACTTTCCGTTCGGCCCTCACATTCAGTGTGACTCTCACCGTCCTTTCGGCCTTCAATTTCAGTACGGCCCACACTGTCTGGCTCGGTGTTAATCGCCACATCATTCTCCTCGGGGGGGGCTGATGGAGTCACCCCTTCTGCCGCCGCACCAGTAGGTGAGGAGGGCCCCTCATCGCCCAGTAAAGTAATTAATGGCGTAGGAGGAGGAGGAGGTGAATAAGGGTGTGATCTGATTTTGCCCATGAGGGGTTTTCTGCCCACAACTGCTGAGATTGCAGCATTGGCTGCAGCTGTTACTTGAGCAGAAACTTTTTCATTGCTAACATTGCCAGAGTCCTCAGCTTTCTTTTGCCAATCATTCGCATCACATTCTGCTTTCCATTCTTTCAGAGTCTCAGTTAGTAAACGCCATCCGACCGCCAACTCGCACAGCTCTTTCTGTCCTTTAGAGATCTCATCAAACATTTTCAAGGCCACAGATTGCCATGCACCCACACTAAACGCAGTAACTGTTGTGGCTTGAAAGCCTTGCATCCTACACCATAGTAAAATCCTTTTCAAGCCTTGTTCTGGGGTTTTAACCCCTTTTCTTTTTAATAGGGCTCTCCAGGTAGACAAAATCGTCTCCTTTTCTTTTGTTAATTGCTGCCCCATTCTAACAGTTTTGTCCCCGGTGGCTCACCTTATTAGGTGTCTAGGCTCAGGTCCGGACCAGGCAGATTCCACTGCTCTCAGCTTCACCGGGCTCCGTCTCCGCAGCTTGTCTCGCTGCCCGTATACTCTTTCGCAGCTCTCGTCGCCGCCGGTATACTTCTTGCTAGTGCTGGATTTATTGCCTTTAAATGATCTGTTCGCTCAGACGCATCGGGGTCACCATTTGTCATGGTAGAGACGGACATGACAAGTAATAGATCATGCAAAATGGCTACTTTATTGTTCTAACACACCTTTTTATACCCTTCTTTTGAGTATGTGTTAGTATATGATTGGTTTGGTTAGTAACTAACAATTCATGATTGGTGAGTTCGTTAGGACGGTTCTTCTTATCACTATCTTGTTTTTGTACTGGTCTTCTCGGATCTTTCCAGACTCTCAAGGATACACTACAAGCTGCTCAAGGTCACGCTGTTCTCGAACTGTCAGGAATTCCGTAGGCTCGTTGCATCCCCCGACAGTAAAGCACCAGTTTGTCATCAGTTCTACAGAATCTTTATTGCAAACACAGGCTTTCATCAGCTCATCTTCATCACATTACTTTGAAAGAGACTGCAATGCTTTGGCATCATCTTCATAAAACCATTCAATCTTTTTTAAAGGGTTGCCATTAAAAAGCAGTACCTGACTTGATTCATGAACTCCAAGTGACACGACACAGTCATGGCCACACTGTTACATGAACCTCTCCTTTTTCAGAGACGCTAGACCCATTTCTATACTCTTTCTTACGTGCTCTTTCTATTGTTGATTTTGCTTGTTGTTCCCACTGTTTTCCTTTGTTGTAGCCCAGTAAATGTGATTTTTGCTACTGCTAGTAAAAGGCCACAGGCTTTGTATTGACCTGGCAGTGAAAGATCTCAGGATTTTTTGTGCTTGCCTTGGCCTGAACTGGCCTTATCTTGCTTTAATAATTGTCTAGTGGTCAAGTGACTTTTGCCTGACTGCTTGTAGCTTCATGTCTGGGAATACTGCATGTGGCAAAGGTCTGACAAACCTAGGTAGTCATCATGGGACAAGTTAACAGCCCTTTGTGTTAGATTGTGCTAAGGGATGCTACTGGGCAAACTTCAGATTTTGGCTGGAAGCTGACCTTGTTAAGAAAACATGTAAAAATAACTCCAGTTGGACACCAAGACCGAGAGGAAAGGATTCCACTAACGTGGACATCCTGCCCCTCCCAATGAAAACTTCAGGGAGGTGATGACATGTTGTAAAACACACTCCTCTCTGATGGAGGAAGAAGATAGGCGCTGCCAACCCAACCCAAACAAACACTGGAAGGGTGAACATGGTTCCAGGGGAAAGAGGCAGATAATAGTAACTTTTATTGTATAACACTTACAAGACTATAATTTATGAGATTTTTCTGTATAATTTGGTTTGAAAGTGTAGCATCAAAACTGGACTAATGATTTGGATAACTACACTGCTAAAATGCTGATGGGACAAGCAAGGAATTCTTAGTTCCATATGTACAATGTGTTCCTTTTTGCTTAGAACGAGATTTTGGTTGTGCATCACCAGTTGTTTGATCCAGATACTTTTTGTTTCCTTTTGCTGGAATGACCATGGCTACTTCCTGGAGTCAGTGTTTTCTCAAAGTTTTAGTTTGGCCTAAAAGATCAGGAACAAAGAATGAAGGCTTATTTTCTTGCTTTTTTATGTTCAGTAACCACAGTTTTCTTTATAGAAATCTAGCTAATAGATGACCAAGATGAGTAAATTTAGAGAGGGCAGTATTTTATAGTCATCCTAATTCTGAGCTTTTTAATGAAATAAAATGCTGTAATAATTTCTTACATATCTATTGAACATGTAGAACCACCATATTATTAGAATATAAAGTTGAATCCCCAGATGTACGTGAAAAACTGTGAATGCCCTAGACTGTTTTCTTAAGATGTTGGATTTATATGAGAAAATACATCTCCCCAAACTCAATCAGTCTTTTCATTTCTCTGTAGTTACTTTAATTGGACAAGATTAAAAGCAAGGCAAAGGAAATAACAACAGGGACAATCAAGTTAGCATGGCAAGGGAGTCTTGTTTACAAACTATAGCCAGCATCAATTCATTTCTGGCTTCAGTTCCTGACCTCCACTTCAAAAGCAATTATTCACAAATGACAAATCTTATGAACTCTGAGCACCTGGCAAGTTATGGATCTTGGAAGTATAATAACTGTATATTTACTAGTTCTAAAAGCTTAATTTGGCCCCTCCAAAGGAGCAGGCAGACTTAGCAGCCAGATGTCTGTTTATTGAACTGATATATGCAAATAATATTTGTGAGCAGTAAGTTGGGATTCTAAAATGGTGCCTACATGAAAAAAGGCAAAAATATAAGCTAGACTTGTATATACTTTTATTGCTTCAAAAACATCAGAATCAAGACCATTGTCTCTAGACAAAAGTATTTTTTTCCTTTTGCTTCCAGAAATAATAGATTAATGATCCATAAATTGCCTTCTGTGTTGGAAACCCAAAAGGCTCTTAGACTGGAATAGTAAAACATGACTTGCTTGATTATCCCGTTATTCTTTTCAAATACACTGATTTTTTTTCCCCAAAGCAATCAAATGTTTTCAACTTTCTGAACATTTGCAATCATTATTATTTTCTGTGGCTTATGCCTCAGAAGATTTAATTCCACCCCTAATTATAAAAAGTAACCCCTATTATGAACAGTACCTTATTCTGTTCACTGTGCCAATAAAAACTGAAAAACAAGGAGAATGAGATATACATTAATCTATATAAGAATGGCAGATGCATTCTTTTTACCAATGCAAATATGTAGTGTAGCTTGTCTAGTAAAGATAAGTTAAAATAAGTCTCCCATGATCCAAATTACTATTATTTTTGAAGTAACCAAAATCAGACATTGCCATTCATAGAAAATCTCCTTCTCTGTGAGCTATTGTTTATGTCCTTATTTAAATTCTAGTTAGTGTTTATGAGAAGCAAATCTCATAGAAATTCTTTCTAACACTGTCAATGTTTGGTAGCAAACACAAAAAGCCTGCAGTTTATTACACACATTTTTATTTATAAGTAAAGTCTCATTTGGTTAACACCTTTATTTATCTTATTGGCAACCTAAGGAAATCAATGGCTGACAAGAGTTTGAAATTAAAATGCAGTCAAACTAAAGTACCTTCAGAACAAATAAATTACCTATTAGAATCATAGAATGAATCGTAGAATGGTTTGGGTTCGAAGGGACCTTAAAGCTCATTTAGTTCCAACCCCACTGCCATGGGCAGGAACGCCTTCCACTAGACCAGGTTGCTCAAAGCCCCATCCAGCCTGGCCTTGAACACTGCCAGGGATGGGGCAGCCACAACTTCTCTGGGCAACCTGTTCCAGTGCCTCGTCACCCTCACAGTGAAGAACTGCTTCCTTACGTCTAATCTGAATTTACCCTCCTTCAGTTTAAAGCCATTACCCCTTGTCCTATCACTACATGCCCTTGTAAAAAGTCTCTCTCTGGCTTTCTTGTAGACCCCCTTTAGGTACTGGAAGGCTGCTATAAGGTGTCCCTGGAGCCTTCTCTTCTCCAGGCTGAACAACCCCAACTCTCTTAGCCTGTCTTCACAGGAGAGGTGCTCCAACTCTCTGATCATCTTTGTGTCCCTCCTCTGGACTTGCTCCAACAGGTTCATGTCCTTCTTATGTTGGGGGCCCCAGAGCTGAACACAGTACTCCAGGTGGGGTCTCATGAGAACGGAATTTGAAATTACTATTGAAATACTTAATCTATTCTCTGGACATCTTTGAAATACTTAAACATAGAATTAACAACTCTTATATTACAGAGGACCTGTGTAACATTCATCAGTGTCATGCCTAAGAGCCTTTTGAAAGTAATTAAATTATGTAAGACACGGTTCATTGGTTTTTTTAATGGTATATTGAAAAAGAGTCAAAGATATTTGAGTTCTGTTTGTGATTGTGTTTGTTGCATCCTGTCCCTATTGTGTTAGTTTCATTCAACAGGCTTTTGGTTCTGTGTTGCAAAGACCAGGGAGGTTTCCTCCTACCATTTCCCTCTTCTTTGATGAGTATTTTGGCTTCTGGAAGTGGTTTTCATCTTGCTGTGAGAGAGTGGTGACAGGCTATGGCCAGAGATGGGATGTTGGTCAGATGTGCTAGCCCACCACATGGTACAGAAAGTCTGAGAAATGTGGCTTGTGTCTTGTTCACATGTTCAGGGTTAATATAATCATCAGATTCAGAGTCAAAGAGATTTTCATCCTCAGCCTAACTGGCAGTGACCATTGCCTTTTTGGTTTTGGTTTTCCAACTTCCTCTTTGGTGTAGGCCATGGTTCGTTTCGTAGGATCATTTGGGTGTCTTTTTTTAGCCAGCTGCCACTTCAGGGACTTAGGACATTGGTGATACCTTCAATCTCTTTTGCTCCTATATTGTTCCTTCTGGGGCTTTGAACTCTGTGGCAGATTTGCCATGGCTAGCAAGCAAACACCCACTCGGCCACTTGCCCCTCTGCCCTGAGCAGGATGGAGGGAGGAAATAGAACGGACAGGAATGAGAAAGCTCATGGACTGAGCCAAAGACAGGGAGATTGCTTACCAATTACCATTGTGGGCAAAACAGCCTCAACTTGGGAAAGCCTGTCAATTAAAATAAATATTTGTTTACTAATTTAAGTAGTGGGAAACAAAAAGACAAACATGAAAATTACAGTTTTCCTCCTTCTTTTCCTAGACTCCACTAACCCCTTTGAGCAGTACAGGGGGACGGGGGTCATGGGTTATTGTCAGTACATAGCAGTTTCTCTCTGCTGCTCCTTCCTCCTCACACTTTCACGTATTTCAGTGTGGGCTCTCGACATGCTGCAGGAAAAAAATCTGCTCTGGCATGGATCCTCCATGGGCTGCAGTGGATATCTGCTCCACCATGGAGCACCTCATCTCCCACCTTCTTACCTGACCTTGGTGCTTGCAGGGCTGTTTTTCCTACTTTTTTCTCAATCGTCTCTTGTCCAGTGTTTTTGCCCTTTCTGAAACATCTATAATGCTTGTAATAGAGGGAGACTGGATGTAATGCATCGTGCAGTCTCTGGTTTTGTCCATAATGGTAAAACTAAATGATAAAACAGTGACTTTGCTCTGGCCTTGAGGCCAGGTAACACACAGAACAGCCATCTTCACATGACATAGCCTTTGGCTCTGGATATTCTCTGGTGATGCTAAGTCATCACTGACATGTGTGAATGTATTTTTAATTGACTTCAAAGTGTCTGAAATAATGTGATGATTGTTTTGCAGCCCATCACAGAGGTGGTGTCGTGGCATGAAATGTAGAGTGAATTGTTTGTGTCCTCAGGTGTGGCTAGAGGGTATATGGAGTCATATAAGGCTTCAAAACTGTCTGGGGTAGTTCTGGCAGACTGTGGAGGCTGGAGACAGCCAAATTTGATGAAGTCTCATCTATGCTGCCTTTTTAAGGAATCCTTGGAGTGAACTATGTTGAGAAAGCCTAGGCTTTGTCATGGGATGAGTTAACTGAGTTAGTTAACTGAAAACAGGAAGCCACCAAGCAGTTAGGCAATCTGGACAATCAGGGGTCCAGTGCTAAAGCAATTCCCAGACCTTCTGTTATGTAGACATATAGATGTATCCTGAATACCCTGGGAAAAAAAGGCAAGTACAGGGATACACAAAAGCATTTAGATGTTTTCAGGTGCCCATCTTTTATCAGGAAGTACGTGAAAAGCTCACCTAACTTGTAGGTTTTCACACAAAGCATTCTTCCCATTAAAGTCACTTTTTTATATGTGTGTAGATAAAACTGTGGATTTGGGTCCCATAAGGGTCCACTTAAGTCTTATGTGCTGTGGTACTGAGAATCACTGAAATGTCTGCCACTTGAGAACAGGTTAGGAAGGCAGCACATGGAGCAGAGGATAGGACCCTATTTTCTCTGTTAGCTGGAGTTGCCTATAGTTCCTAGCAATTTCTTTTGTTCCTTTTCTCTCTCTCCTGCTGTAAATGAACAGCTTTGTTAGTACATAAGTTTATTTAGTTGTATTTATGTATATGCACGAAAATCAATTGCTGAACTCTGCGCAAATACTCAAAAAACTGATGAAGGAAAGCTGAGCTGAAGCAATTAATTTGCATTCAGTTTCTAATTTCCATAGTGCTATGGTCCTCTTGTTTGTAGAAATTACTCCACAGTGTACATCAGGACTATAAACCTGGCGTCTCGGTTAGATATCATTCACCAGCACAGTTTTTCTAGTCTTCAGCCCATTTCTTGCTCTTTTTTTGCCCGAGGGCCTTCAAACACAGCCACGGACCAAGGAGCTTGTCCGTCCTATGACTAAAAGTACATTCCACAAAGTATACTCCATCAAATGAATAATGCATATCCATTTGTGTGAGGTGAATATACATAGGCATTTGGTCATGTATGTGCCCTGATATACATGCTTATTCCTTTGCAGTACTAGACACGTCTATCACAAAACGGAGGTTGTCTGTACTTTGTCTATGCAATGGATGCATGGAATATCATGATGAGGGAGAGGCTACAGAGTAATTTTGAAGAGCAGTGGGCCCCATCCCCAGTTTGTATACTAGCCCCCAGGGAATCTTCCTGTGCTCTGTTTCATTGATCCGTGGCAGGTAGTCATCGTGAAAGCTTTTCTGGTGCAGAAGACACACTCCCAGGGGCAGCAAACATCAACAAGGCCCACTAAAAGATTCTGACATCAGAGGAAACACAGACTCCATGAGCTGTGCCCAAGCTGGGAGTGAGCCCATGAATGGACA
This sequence comes from Buteo buteo, assembly GCF_964188355.1. NCBI lineage: Eukaryota > Metazoa > Chordata > Aves > Accipitriformes > Accipitridae > Buteo > Buteo buteo. The sequence goes on from NC_134184.1 coordinate 16,809,064, forward strand.
TGAGCAATGGACCAACATGTTCAAGGAAAATTGTGTTGGTAAGAAAATGGGATGATGGATGTTAAACTGGCTGTAGCTTTTACAGAGTATTAGAATTGAGTACAATCTCTCATCTCCAACAATGCAAAATAGATTTAGGAAGTCATAAAGAGACAGAAGAGCCATAGTTCATGAGCCCTTCACAGAAGTGTGTTTGAACTGCAGTTGACTTTCTCAGAACATTCTCAGGATCTGTCATTTTCACTTTCCAAATACATTTTACTATAAAAAGAAGATCTTTGGATAACCTTGGAGAATGCACAAACCTAGGAAAATCAGACTCAACTGAAAGAACACAGCACAGGACTTTTGGCAGATTATGACACTGTACAGATCTTCTAGTTGAAGAAAGGCTATTTGTTCAGATGCAAGTTGAAACTGTGAGAGGGAGCAAAGACAACATTGTGGTGAAGGTAATGGATTAAAGCTCAGGAGAGATGGATTTAACTCATAGCTCTGCTTTCTTGCCAATTTTATGAGTTTTTTCATCCCTCCCTGTCTTGGTCTACTCACATGGATGAGATACTGCATTCCCCCTATCTCTTGTCTGTCTTCTCTAGTTAGAGGATGTCTTCTGCCATGGATAACTTTAATGAACAACGTATACATAAGCCCACTGTGAAATCTCTAGACAAACTCTTTGGTGACTCCAGTTCATAGCTTTGCAATCCAAGAACAGTCACGACAAGTCACAATGAAAACCAGAATCTGAGGATACTCACTGCAAAGAGAAGGAAAAATGGCATTGAAATAATGAGTGATAATCAGAATCCTTTCAAATGACCTTGCGTACCAGACAGACAAAAAACATAAAGCTTTGACTTGTTTTAATAGCAGTTGAACAGTCTGTCAGTGGTAAATTCATTGACTAATGCTATCAGACCTACTGGAGCACCTAAGTCTGTATACCATATTAAAGCAGATATACTAATAAATGTGAGGGAGTCAGTAGTCGTATCTTTTTAATTCCTATGTTTTATCATCACCTGTCACAGATAGTTGCTAAATGTTCTGGACATGAACTAACTTTCCCTCTTTTTAATCAGCATTCAAATGTTACATTGCTCAAGTTGTTAGCTTACCCCCACAACTTCCTTGTATTGATGGGCCCTGATCCTAGCTATGTGTGTTGCTGTAAACCTTAAGTCTTCCTTCCAGCTACTATTGAGTTATTGCTAGCAGTGACACACAAATTTAAAGTTATTTTATTTCATTCTTTCACAATCACTTAAATTCAGCCTAGTGTTTTGGTTTTTATCTTCCCTGATTAGTATGTCAGCTGGATACAGATGTAAGGCTGTACAACCAGTTAGTAATTGATAATAGAAAGCATCTATAGAGGGAGTAGACTGTTTTGCAGGATAAAGAAAGGGTAGGTATCTGCCCCAAGAGCCCAAAGATGTTACAGGGAGACTTTTCTTTGTCTTCAGTGGTCAGGCCCCAAGCGATCCACATCTGTAAAATCAATAAGCCTGTTGCTCAGTTGTACTGTCAAAAGGAAAAAAGAACTTATGCGTTTGAGCTCTTTTATTTTTAGCTTGACGCAAAGCTGTATTAGGTATAATCCCATTTTTCAGAGTGAGTGAAATCCCATGTTATCTGAAAAGCTAGATCTGCTGTCTCAGATTTATGGAGCTTAACTTGTTTAGCTTGACAGATGCTGTTCAGGATCAAAAGACATTGATGTAAACAATGCTGTATCTTCAAGGTCAGGAAAAATCTAGGGAAGAAGTTGTCTTGGTACAATGCAGAAGGAAGAAGCATGTTAAACATATAGATAACTATAACCATCTGAAACAGTACAATAGTTTTCATAAGCATGAGTCCCAGGACATAAGACAAATTCAGTCAGGCAAGTGCAGTGATACTCTGCTGCTCATTCATAAGATCACTCATAAGATCACTATATGATGGTCTCTTATTTTTAGTAAATCCTTAGCTTAAATCCTATTCTTCTACCTCACTGCTTCTCTAGGATATCACAAGACAGATTCTTTCTATATTTCCAAAGCCTCCTTATTTTGCAACATAAAAATGGTACAGTCTTTAAACAATTCTCCTCGATATTTTGTTACGATATGAAAAAAACTTACTAATTTGTGGACAGAGGCCTCAGTGTTGGGTGGATTGTGTAGAATTATGGAGTTTCTTTCCATTGCGATAGCACTGTTATTGTAAGAAGACTTGTGAGTGTCCCAGTCTTTGCAAATGTAATTCCAAGGGAACACACAAACATTGGAGAGGACTTTGTGGCAAGTCTATGCTCCTTTGCACAGCTTTAAAAGATGTTTGACCCCAAAGCTAATAACCATCTAATAAAGGTTGGAGTGATCTCAGGAGCCAAATGATGCTTATATGCTGATTACTATTTAGTCATTTTAGCCATGCAGTCAAGCTCGAGCATTCTTGCTAGTACTTTTATAAACAGTATCTCTTCAAGACTTTCCCCTTGATTATTTTGCTAATAGTTAACCTCTCTTCTTTTTTTTTTTTTTTTTTTTTAGCCACAGGAGAAGTTTAACTATGTGGAAAAGCAGAACGTCAATTCTTGTTCCATTTCTGGCTTTCATTGCTGTTTCTAGCACAGTACCTAGTGGGCACAAAGATAGCAGTCAGTACCTGACTGGAGGCTGGAGAGACAGGCAAAGGTTATGGCAGGTACATGGATCTCTAACCAAGTCAGTTTTATTGAATCCTATCTTTGCAGAAGAAAGGAGGGAATGACTGAAGGCCACCTTTATAGGCTTCTTACAGGTCTTCACACTCAAATAGGTAGGCATTACGCTCATTAGGTAAGCATCACACTCATTAGGTAGGCATCCAACTCTCTGACCCATATAGAAAAAAATGGGAAATTAGCGTAACTGTTCATATTCAACCAAATGGAAATACCATTATTAAAACAAAAAGCGCTGAATGCAGTCAGTTCAGCTGTGTTACATCCCAGAAATCTTTCCTGGTTATGAAATATTTATTTCCAAACCAGAGATTTCTCCTCTATTTCAAACAAGCTAATAACTGTGAAGACATTTTACAGTTTATCAGACAAGTGTCTAGTTGCTTCTGGCAATGTTTTTTTTTTTCCACATGTGAGAAACAGGCTAACTTTTCCCATCTCTAGCACTGTAATTCAGTCTGCTACAATATGTTGCAGAAACAGGAAATTTGACATTTCCACAAAAGTGCTCGCTGCAATTTGCAATATGTCGCAGAATTGTGCAGTCACAGAAATGGCATTTCTATGAACGTCACAGTCTTCTTGGTGGAACTAATGACACTAGAATAAATAAAAGAATAAGTGGTATGATTATTGAATACTACCCAGACTTGGTGTTATAGGTATTGCAGAGACTGAGGTGGTATTGCACAATTCCGAATACTAGTAAATCATCTGGGATGCTCAGAATTTGTTCTCTGCTGGTGAGCATGTAGTGTTGTATAGCTGGATACCTAAGCAGAAACTTGAAAAATATCAAAACCTCTAAATGATTTTTTGTGTGCAAATTTTACTACCTATATCAGCACCAACTACACATAAAACATTAACTGCTTTCAGAATGTTTCCAGATGTGGTATGTTTCTTTAATATTTAGCTACAAACAAAGCCTGTACTGTTAATGCTTAATTATGAAGTCCTCTGAAAGTCAATTTTTTCCATCATTGTAAATACAAGTTAGGACACGGGCTTTTGTGATAAGTAATTAGTATACTCTTCAGGTAAAGGAGGAGCCCAAATTTTCTATTGCAATAAACTGACTGCTCAATGATTAACCATGAAGAAGAAGATTCTAATGAACCGAAAAATGTCACAGTCAGTATCATCCTCTCTGTATTAATCAATTTGGTATTCAATTCCATTTGCTGTACTTGTCCTAACAGTATCAGTTTTCAGAGAGCCAAAGATCTTTTTTTTTTCCTCTGAATGCTTAACTGCACTACAGAAGAGATCAAAGCAAAGTTAGACATTTTGTTCTTCACAGTGAGGTAATCTGAAGAGGAAAGAAGAGTCTGTTTGAAATTTGTAAAGGAAACATATATTTTTTCCTTCTAACACAACCTGCAAGGAAACAAAGTTCCTAATTATGGGTTTGAGTTTTGTGCTGATTCATGGAAGCATTTTAATTGGTTGATAGTATTCATACTCTAAAAGTTTTTTGTGCAACTTTAAATAATACTAACATTCTTAGCTTGGTTGCTAAAGAATCAGGCTTACATGATCACTCTCTGTCTGGTTGTCCTTAACTTCTGAACAGCAAACTCACTGACCATTTCAGCTGGATTTGAATCAAAAGCAGGGAAACCTAGTTGTCTGTAAGACCTACAAGTGTCTTCTGCATAGAGAAAGTAGACCCTGTACCAGCCCTCACTAAGAGAAAGGCTGCTGAATAAGTATATATATTACTAAACAGGTATGAAACCATGTGGGAAAACTACGTGAATGCTTTAAATATGAATGAAAATATTTTATCAGAATTTCAAATCAACCCTAAAACTCAAATGCACAGGAAAAAGATGCTTGGTAAATTTTGGTGTTCCCATTACGACTTTTTCAAGGTTTTCTTTTTGATTCTGTTAGAATAAAAGCTGAGGCAGTGGGGCTTAATGCTATAGGAGATGGTGGGCTTCATAACAAAATACGTAAATGTGGAATTCCAGGTCCCACGGGACACTAGTAATGATCTCATATAATTTCTCCTGAAGTACCAAATCTATTTAATCCCCTGTTGGGTCTCCCTTGTTGCTGTACCTTCCATGGATTATGGAAGGGGAGGGAAAAGATTCAGGGCAGATCCCAAGCTTTGGTGTCCAAGAGTTTGATTGGTTATGCAGTGATAAATAAGTGCTAGCATAGAGAAGGCTCCATCTGGAGTTTTTTCCTTCTCCTATAGCATGTGGAAAGGGTTACACAAGGGTCCATGAAACATATTTAATCTACCAGATAGCTCTACAGACCCCCTGCAGGTCAGGAAATTGATTTTTTTGCCCTTCCTCTGTGAACCTAGTAAAGCATTGCATAGAGAATTTGCACATAAGTGATTCTTCAAGGTGAGTTATCTTTATTATTTATTATCTCAGTTTGATTTCTAACGGATAGCCACAATAATGAAAATTCCATTGCAGTCGCAACTTTTCCTGGAAAAAAAATAATACTGGAATTAATGTAACTTGTTCCATGGTCTAACGGTCATTGAGAAAATCTGAAAAATGAGTACATATAATTACTTATCTGTACCTTGTAAACACCACTTAGAAACTTCAACGTGTTAATGTGAATCATCTTTTTTTTCTCAGGGATAGAAAATGTATCTGAAGTTCATGCCAGAAATCTTATGCTGCTAAGGGTTTTATTACCTGAAATGCAGAAGTCAGTGCTATTTATTTCCTTAAAGATATTGCAGTAAATGTCATTGTTAGCTGGAACCTTAAGTGTCTGGGTTTAATACCATAGGCATTATTCCATTAAACAAGAACAGCAGCAGTGCAAGGGATTAAGAAGTGATTGGAAATAAAAACAATGAGAAAATTGCAGCTCTAATAAATCTTAGTTATCAAGAAATAACAGTATGCTAGTTCTTTAGAAGCAAAGAAGCAGCACTGTTCTGGATTCAGGCTTGTTATTATATTCATGTGGCATAGCAAACTTTCCAGATTCTCTGTGCTGGCCAAATACAAGCTGAAGATAGTATAGTATTTTAGCTGAAATTGCATGAAAAGTCTTCATAGAAGCACTGCAGCGTCACACTAATTTAGCACGTCTGAGCATCAAAGCACTGTGTAAACATTAACTAAATGTTAGTCATGGTTCCTTGAATCTGTAAGACAAAAATAATATCTCCCTCCCTTGTAGATGCATTAGAGTTGCAGTTTTACTTGTCACATGCAAGGCACTGAAGAAAGCAAGTCATATTGTCATTCAGATTATATGAGGAAACTCTGCATCCATCTTACCATGCTGTGTGAAGTATCATGTGGGTAGGACAGAACATGTGATTTGTGAGAGCAGGTTTAAAATAAATGAAAAAAGAGTTAACCTAATTTGCAGCAGCAGACAATTTTTTTCAATATTTAGTATTTCAATATTTATTATTTACATACATTGATTCTTTTTGCATCTGTCACCTGCTTCAGTTATGCTGGTTTAAGATCTCTGGTGATATGAGAAGAGCCTGTATAGAAGGAGAGAGTTTGGGGCTTAGCACTACTGAAAAAAATTTGAAAGTACATCGGCAACCCAGTCCACATACTTGGGTACTTGATGTGAAGGAAACTGAAGCACTCTTTCACCTAACAGCCTCCTAAAGCAAGCACCCTACCTAGTCAAGAGAATGAGAAGGATCTCTCTGATATGTGCAGAGGGAAAATACTGCTCACCTATTTTAGGCATCTTTTTTTCTCATGCAGTCTATAGGGAACAGTATTTGTGTAGTGATGGTGAGTGTCTTTGGCATAATAGCCTAAGATCAGAGCACTCAGAAGGTGAAAGACACAGAGTTCTTCTTTGAGCTCCCAGTCACTTTTTGTCTTCATCCACTGAGAGTATAATGTAAAATGTATGACTCTTAGAGGGAGTTGCACTTGGAGTTTAGTTCCCCCCCCAAGTCTGTGGCCTAAACTCTGCACGAAATTTCTTCTTTTTTCTCTCTTTCTGGTACATTAGGATTTTTCTTCCTCACTGCACAATACTACATGTTCACCAGGAGGGTGAGAATGTCCTTCCCTGTATATCCCATAGCTTTATCGCTCAGAGGCTCTTGTGAGATATTTAGCTGTGGCAGCAGCTGCTCTCAGATTGGGAAACACATAAATTTGGGTCTTATGAGATTCACTGTGCATGTGCAAAGCATCTCTATGCCACAGTGTGTAGAAGATGTGTTACTGGTATGCAGAGGTGCAGACTGACTGCACAGAGTGTGAAGCAGGGCCAGCATGTCACAGATATACTGAACCAACTGCATATCTGCTGCGCATTGAGACTGAACATTTGTTTAAGTCTTCTGGACATGAGGCATCCTGGGTGGAGCTGCTGCTACTGGTCCTCCTCTGAGCTTATTGTTGCCTAGAAATCACAGGTGAATATACCACACTTTGCAACACTAACAAGGAGAAGTTAAGGTCCTTAGGCAACTTCGTAAATCTGGACCTGAGGATATTTTTGTAGTTCTTGGTCAGGTTTAGTTTTCACTTTTCTCCTCCAGAGGGAGCAATGCAATTTTCTCCTCCATACATGGCAATCTGAATAAAGTGCCAAATCTCTTTGCTTTCAGTGAGAAACAAATTGAGACCTATATTCACCCCTATTTGTTATCTTTATGGCAATGATATCAACTGCTAAGATCATGCTTGTTTATTTGCCAGGTTGCACTGAAGTCATTGAGGCTACCTAATCCTCACATGGATGTTTCGAATCTCTGTTGAGTAGTTGAGTCAAAACTTTCTGTCATGAGATGAGAGCAGTGAGGATTTGCACTGTGCAATGTGGAAGCACTCTTGCTCCTAGTCTTTTGAGCAGATTCAAAGATTCAGAAACTCTCTCAAATGTAGCAATAGCCTACAAAATCTAAAAGGAGATGAATATACCCAGAAACAGTGGGAATTTATGCATAGTAAGAGCAGTGCAAGAATTTCATCCCTTTGTAGTTAAGAAGAGGATTCCCACATTTGATCTGTCTTCTGTGTTAACCTAAATTTCCATCCTTTCACTGTGTATTTCAACCCTTGTGGGAATACAGCTCTGGGGTAATAGGAAGGTGAAAGAGCAATAGCAAAAATGAGTCTTTCACTGCATCACAGAACCCCTTTCTAACCTCCTCCGCTTTCTAAGGTGCATTTCCAGTTTGTCATAGTTATGTCCAGCAGATTAAATTGCTCTTTGCCAGGTCTGAATCATTTTCTTAATATGATAACAAATAGGATGCCATATGGTTTTAGTTTTTACAAATTACTTACCTTGTCAGCAGATTCACATATCCTAAACTTTTGTTTTCTTTTTAAGAGTGCAGATTGTTCAGGAGTGTGTAGCATGCCCATAATGTTGTCTGGTGAGATACAGCCCAGAACAAGCTACATGGCACAAGGTCTTTGTTTCAGAAATGAAGAGGACCAAGAATCCCTCATTTGTACTGAGAGGAGGGAGAAACCAGCTGTGTGACATGAAAGGAGACTAAGGCAGGTCAAAAATCAGGCAAAAAAAGAAAAGCCTTTTTAGCTCAAGCAGTGTCTTCTGCACGCACTACCAAACTTTCAGCTACCAATCCAGCTCCAGTTCAGCTATGTTTAACTCATTCCTTTTACCTTAAACCATGCAATAAAACAGGTGAAGAGTTTGGTTAAGTGGGAACTGTAACAGCAGGCTCTGATTGTGCAGTATAATATGAGCTGCATTCAAACATTGTATAAGGAGATGTACCCGAAAATATGGCTAATCTGCTTTTGTCCATTTGACTTGTGGATAGTTACAGTTTTCTTTTTTGTAAATCGAGAAACAGAAAGGACACTGACCTTCAGCAGCAAGTAGCAGTCTAATTGAATTCTTCAATAAGAAATTTTGTGTGCTTTTTCATGAATTTGTAAACACTGAAACGTACAAATCACTGTACCTTTCCATCTTGGCTGTTTGAGATCAGTGGTCACATAAGCCAGATTCATTCCCAGCACAGTTCAGTCCTGTGAAAGGATCAAGAGCAGAATTCAGCTGTTCCAGGAATCTTAATAGGAGATTAAATGAACATTCATCTCATTCCCATATATTAATGTGATATGCAAGGATTTGCTGTCAGCCAAGAGGATGAACTGAGCAGAGAGATTTCATATAAACTGAGGGATAGAGGTGAAAGACAATAATTGACTGTTCTGTATTAAAGGGAGAAGTAGTGTTCATGGTGACCCAAATTTCCAGACAACATTACTTTGGCAAAAATTGCAGATGCACCTACTCAGACTATCTTATCAACCTAGGTGGGGTGGATTAGAAGGAAAATGGACAAGAGGGTGGAGGAAGAGGGGAAGGTGGAAGAAAGGAGGGATATAAAAGCTGAGCATCCGCCCAGAGGTAGGGATTGACAGTGTTACAGTTTTACAGAAAGGCAGAGTTTCTGGAGGTTAGCATTGTGGTATTTGATGATGAACTTCGTAGAACTCGGTTATAAATGCTTTAATGTTCTGCAGTTCTCTTTTTGTTAATGACATAGTTAAAGTAGCAGAGAAAACATCTCACTTGACATCAAGTACATTTTCTGTTTAACAGTCTGCTAATAGGTACAGGACGCTTTGAGTAACAGCCACATCGTTATGGATTATTGTTATAGAAACAGGCAAATCTGAAGTTTAAACTGATAGTCTTGGTAGATCCTCTAAATGTAGATCATATTTGAGTGTGATTTGAAGCACTCAAGGTTGTCTTAAATCAGATTTTCAGCTTTAATTAATTACAGAGGTTTGTAGATTAAAGTTCTTGGTGTAAAAGTTAGATTTTTTTTCAGTATGTTTTAGGTTCCCCCCTGCAAAGAGATGTGAAAGAGCAGGAGTACTGTTTCTACACAGCATTGATCATTTACTTTATGTTAACCGTGACAGCTGTGAAAGTGCCATCCTTAGATCTGCTGAATGATACGCTTGCTGGTCTGCAATCTGCTGGAGTTCAGAGAAATTCACTCTCATTTAATTTAAAGCTTCATTCTCTTTAGTTTAAAGCATCACATCTGGCACTGGATTTGGTCTTTTGATTTTCACAGTGGAGACAACAGTTCTTGCATGGATTTCTAGAGGTTTCCCTGTTGTTCCTTTAGGTTAACAGGGCAAAGACGTCAGCTATCAACAACAAGGTGCCAGACAAACTTCAAGTCTTTGTTTAACACTTGACCATGAGGACCTGACTTCTCATATATATATATAAATAAATAAATATAAAATATATATTATTAGAACATATATATTATAATCCTGAATGCAACTATTGACAGCGTACCTGCAGTTGCTATCTTTAATCACAGTAGGTAGCATGAGGAAAGCATCCTTCAGATATTTTAGGGGGATTTTCTGAGCCACTGGTGTCTGGATGACATTCCTTCATGTCCTGTCTCCCATTTCCCTTCATGCTTTTGGAGACCTCCTACTAACAAGTTCATCTCATCGGGACAATATCTCATTAAGGATGAGAAATGCAGCATTTCCCTGAAGGCATACATACTCCTTCAGGTGACCCTGGGTATTTGATTACAAGGACTTAAAGAGAAAAGAGTGGGATTCAATCCCCCTCACTTAGACCTTTAACATTTCTTTCACCTATTTCTTTAGTGTCTAATTTCTGACTCATGCTGTTATCATTTATTATTTAACTCCCTATATTGCTTGATTCTACAAGGTGAGTTAGGGTGCCATTTTTGAAAAGATGTTGTACATAATAAAATACTCAAACGTCATGTCATTGCTTGGTAGAACTTTCAAATTAAATGCCTCAGAAAAATATAATCAGGTAGTTAGTGAGGTAGTTAAGTGGTCTAGCTTGTTTACAAGGAAACACAGCGTGCCTGAAAGGAACTTCTCATTTTAAAAATTAACAACTTGGCTTTCCTCAAGGGTGAAGTATCTTCAAGAGCACAAATCTACCATGAAATCCAATAAGTCTCTTCTCAGACACAATGTAGACAGCATTTTTAATACAGACTTTTAATGATTTATGTGAGAAACTTTAGCCCTGGAAAATGCAACACAATTTCAATAGTAGAAAGGAAACTGGGACAATCCTTAACTTACTGTTTTAAGTAGAGGTGTCTCTTTATGAAGCCATCACAGACACTTTATTTGACAGTGGTACCAGTATTTTGTCTGAGCTCTACAGAATCTCTTGTCAATGGTGGAAGTTTCCTATCCCATGCTGTGTTTCACCGGTAGGTTGAATATCTTGATGGGATGTAGGAGTAATTTATTCTTTTTCTAATCCTTAATGTTCTCCAAAGGCCTGTCCATGCTTTCAAAATAAAAGGGCCCACTGCTTTTGGGAGTGTAGTTTTATGGGAGATGCTATGGGATCATAAATATACACTTTCACTTTACAGTGTCTTGGAAATGTATTTCACAAATCTGTGTGGATATGCTTCATGTCAGCTTGATTTTATAAGTTTGCTTTATGGTGCTTTTCTCCACAGCTAAGTATTTACACAAGCCACTCTTATTTGTTCTGTATCATTACTTCCAAGCTTGATGGACTTTACCTATGCATGCTATTATCGACTACATTGCTGTCACCTGAAAAATGTGGTGAATAACCATTTATTTGATAAAACTGACTTTATCCCTGGCAGTTTGAAGGCTTTTGGAAATTTGAATTAAGTAACTAAAATAACTGAATTAATGAAGTTAATTAATTAGGAAAAAAAAAAGTTTGAATACAAAATGAAGGGCCTGGGAATTACCCCTGTAGGACCAGGACAGAACTCAGCATTTCCATTAGTGCTCCTAGATTGCCAGCACCCAGGGATCTCAGCAATAAAATGTGGCAGCAGATGAAGGGAGTAACTTGATGTTGCCAGGGTACTGAGCCTGCTACACCAGACATAGTGCATCTCCTGTGACTGTTGTAAGCTTAGGGCAGTAGGGATCTGTTCTCATCTATTCCAAGAGTTAATTTAGCTCCTTCAGCAGCAACTCTGTGTGCATGCCTGAATGAAGGGAGATGGTATGTGTAAAAGATACAGATTGCTGATTTTAACCCACTATCTTCCCTCCACTCAGAGCTGTAGTCACAGCATAGCCAAAACAGAGCCTGTCTTCATCTCTTTGATAACCTGTTAATAGTTTTTTATTTAAAATCTCATTTATTAGCATGACATCTCGAGCTACAAATATTTCATTTGAGACAGGGCTGTAATGGTCTGGATATGGTTCAATAGAATAGTGAGATGAACCAATTTTCTGAAATGCTGGTTTCTGTATGTACCATTACTTTACAGAGGTGGAATGATTTCTTCCACGCCAGCTCTAGCTATATTCTTCCTTTATACTTAGTACGACCTTTTTTTCCCCATTCTTGAAGTTCTCAAAACAGTTAAGTGCTTTCTATCTTCAGCTCATAAAGAAGTCAAGACTGGAGGAAGGGCTGGCTGCTCCTCTAGACGATGTTCCAGCAGATCCAAAGCCAAGTAAAAATGTTGCTGTGAAAATGTTCCTCTACCCCCTACTTCTGTTTTGCTTTCCTTACTGTGTGGAGACCTGAGTAGAAAGCTGAGATAGAAGCTAGCTAATTTATTTGCAGAGGCATCCTTCCTCACAGGAATTTCCCAGTTGGCAAAAATGTGTAGTACAAGAAAGTACCAATGGAAAAGACAACATGAGCCAGAACCTCTGTTGTAGAGTTAATGAGAGACTCAGTAATGTTGCATGTAAAGTATGTGAACTGCCATAGATGTGGGGGAAGAAGGGGTCCTTAGGTTGATTTGTGTGACCTTCACTGCATCACAGAATTTCATCCAGCTACATTGGCAGTAAGTCTACAAACTAGTAAAAAAAGACCTAGGTGATGCAAATGTGCACACTGTCAGATAAACTTATCTACTGCACTGATAAAACTCTATCTAGTGTGCAATGAATGTAAAAAAAAATAAAAATAGTATTGAATTTATTGGTGTCAGGAATGGGTGCTGATCACCAGACTCTCAAGTCCAGTCAAGAGCTCTGCTTTTGGGGATCAAATGTTAAGAAGTTTTCTCCATTCTACAGAAAGATTTTAAAAATCAGATTTGTTATCCTGTTTTAAATGACTGAAATGCAGGCATTGACAGAGACGTAAGGTGTGGGGAAACAATCTTTTTTACCACAGAAGTGTTTTCATAAAGTATTTGAAAATGGAGGAGATAAGCAAATTGATCACTATTATTGTTAAATTAAAGGAAGCAGAAGATAATCCACCAACAGCCTGATCTATAACACAAAAATCCCAGGAGTTTTCTAGTCACTCTAGCAGTGGAGCCAGTAAATCTCTCTTAAAGCTGGTCAGCTGAAGGAAGCTACTCTGAATCTCAGCTTCTGAGGTTCGCAATTGTCAAGTAGCTAATCCTGTTCTCAGCTTTAGGGAGTCATTTTGGGCCATGCTCAAGGTGAGAGGAACAGTGTGAAAGCCAGTGGTTACAAAAAGGTGCATATCACAGGGTGGTGCTACGAATTTCCATTTCAGATTTCAGTGCCTGGTGAAGCTTTTTCCTTGAGTGCCTACTCAATGGACAGAGATGCACTTGAAGGCCTACTGTGGGGATTTAATCCACCATAGCCATTAAGCTTGTTAGTTATAAAGTGGCTCCCCAGCTGTGTGTTTGGGTGTATGAGAAGAATTTTATGGAGGGGAGAGCACAGCAATAAATTTCAGTGGTTTCATGGGCAGGTCAACTGCTGCCACCTGCCCAGGTAAGCACGGCTGGAATGTGCCTGTCTCCCATGCAGTGCTCTCCCAGAACAGGGCCTGGGCAGTGACACGCTTGCAAGTCTCTTTCCAGTGTACCTGGTGTTGGTATAGTACACTGACCGGCCATCCCAGTGCTTAAAAAATGCCATTCTTTGTGTATAAAGGCATTACTCATGTTGACAGATGATTCACGACTGAGAAGGAGTCAACTGTATTGTATGCCAGGGGAGGAAAAAGGTCTCTGTTACCTGAGAAGAGCAGTGTTGGGAATAAAAACATTTCAGCTGATGCTGGGTTCAAGGATCCCATTGCTCTCAGGGTTGGGAAAAGATTTCTGTTTGGTAAGTATCCTTGTATCAGAGTATAGCTAATGCACTTACTACTTGCAATACTGTTTCCTTTTTGACAGACAACCTACAGGCTGCATGCATGATAATATGACAGTTTTTCTATTGTAATTTCATGACTAGGCCCTCACTTTGTAATTTCTTTCAGAAACAGAAGATGCTAGACAAATGATCTTATTTTCTATGATTTACTGCTGTTACTTTTGCTGGACAGAACTTGAAGATAAAGTAATGCTAAATATCACGTGTCTGTGATCAGGAATCATATATATGGGATGTGTTCTCTTGATCCTATTGGACCATTCCCTTTCAGTTCTTAGGGTTGGGATGCTTAAAGATGAGTGCCTACATGGGTGGAAGGAAGGGGAGAAAAAGTTCCTTCTCAGTCTTACTTTCTGTGACCAGTTTAATCTAAATATCTGCAATGTCTGACTAAAAGATTAAGGATTTTGGTCACTAGTATGACATAAAGGTCCAGCGAAGTTTCACATAAAGGAGGATGAAAACTTGTGAACAATGTTGGTCTTACCTCATATGGCTAAGTGGGAGGTCACTCTTGCTATTGTCATGCCACCATAATATTCCACATGAGAAAGAAGAGAACAGAGAAGCTGTGCTGAAAAACAAATACAGTGTTGCTAAGTGTCTAGAGATAATTTACACACATACGGATGTTTGGACCAACACCCAAACATGCAGTTGGCTCTGAAAGCTCTCTCACCTTTTTCATATGTTTTTTTCCAATACTGGAGGCTAGTGATTCTGGAATTCTCAGTTATGAGAGGAAATTAATGCTATGCCTTGCCTCCCAGAGCAAGCTCACACTGAAAATTGTCTTTGAAGTTACTTGATCCCTTAACAAATTAAATTCATTACATTCATTTCAGGCTATCATGACAGCCACGAGCAGACAAGGTATATATGCTAAGCTTGGAACTGCCCTTTACTTTTGGACAAACAAATGTGAAATTTAGATGAACATGCCCACACAGGAAGGTCAAACATAGGTCATCTTCCTCATATGGTACCTAATTTTGAATGGATAATGTTATGCTATTTCATATGCTGGCATCAGAGACAACATTATTTTAGTTAATTCCCTTGAGCTGCAAAACTTGATTTCAGTACCTCTTACTGGCAGCAGAAATCAATTAAAAAAAATCCCAAACTTGTACAAGCATAACTGTGGGTTTTCTACATTGGTAAATTTTGCAGTAATTTAGCTGCTCTGCTTTCTCAGTGTGGAAAGGATATAGGCAAGGGGCAGCATATCAGTTTAACTTAGCCAGGACTAAAATTGTTAGTGCTAACCGTGCCACGTATATAGATGATACATTTACACTTGGCATCACTCTGCAGTAATGTCAGAGGAGGATAGAGTCATCATCATTATTTTAGGAACGCAGGTGCACATATTCCTTACAATTTTATTCAGCCACCTGCTATAGGTACCTTATCTAGGGAGCAAGAAGTAGTTCAGCCACTAGCAGACAATGCAGAAAAGGAATTACAGTCATACAAGGCAAACAGCTCTGGTGGGATTGCTTTGTTGTATGTATGCATTTTAGGATACTCTGCAGTAGGATATCCTGCCTGACTTCTGGATACTTCTCCAGAAGACTGCAGATCTCTTGTAAGCCTCGTGTCCTATCTACCAGTGCTGTACAGGTGTTATGGATAAACTTCACAAATGGTGCTAGGTGCCCACGTTTAGGTAAATGAGTCCTTCCCCTAAGGTGGGACTGATCTTCATATTGCAGGCACTGAAGTGTCTTGCAAGGTGAGCTAAGTCCCAGGCTGTAGATGTGCACATGTGACTTAGATGTCTAAGCTCCTGCTGCACTTGCTGCAGACCTGGAATTCAATTAATTTTCCCCCAGAGAAGTTGCTATTCCCACATGCATATTATGGACATCTTCACAGGGCTGGCAGATGACACACTTTGTACAGGGCATTCATGCCTGCTTGAAATGTCCGCTGGAGGCCAACTGGCACTTCAAATGCTTTAAATACCTATTTATGTGCAACTATATTGAACTCAAAGTCTCCATTGTTTATAATGGGAGCTTAGACATCTAATTCACAGATAGATACCTACATGCAGATACCTAAATTTAGGCATATTTATCTGTGGAGTTTTCTCCTCTGGCTTCTGTGGGGTAATGATTGGGGAGATGCTTTTCACTTACAAAGTGGCATATGCACTAGCTCTTCTGCTTATCTGAAAAACAAGCAGATGTCCTGTGCCAGGCTCTTACTGCTGAAGAGCTTCTCCCTGCAGGAAAAGTTCAGGGAAATGCTTTTTCAGTACTGAATTGGTCCTTGACTCAGCTGTTGTTTAGTGACAGACTCACAGAAAGGTACAAAAATACATAGTCTTTCAGCTTAATGACTGGCATTTCAGTAATTAATATTGATTCACAACAAATATTTGAGGGGAAAACAATTTTGCTTTACTGATTTTACTCTCTTTTAGTGATTTAGCTCATTCTATTTGATTTCTGTCTGATTTTGACATCCAAGTATTTACTTTTTACAGTAATTAAAAAATTGTAATGTTATCACGTCTATAGGACTAGTCAAATGAGTATCACTGAACATGCTTTTCATGAGTGAGGCCATTAAGTATTTCATTATCTTCGCTATAGATGGTCAGTCCTTACTCCAGTAAGAATGGAATCCAAGTTTACTTTAGCAGTAAATAGTTTGTGTCTATTCCTGTGGCATATCTAATGCAACAGAAAATGCTTCAGTGCAGACTGTTTTTTCATTAGGATGCTGAAGAAATGTCTTTAATTGAAGTATTGGTCTTAGAGAGGGATTTAGCCACAGAGCTACCACGCGAACCACTTCCCCTTGAAATGAAATGTTCAAGTCCCATATTGCTTAGCTACTGCCAATGTGCTTATGTCTTTGATGTCCCAGAGCTGCTTGGAGAACTGAGCTCATGCATAAGTCTCAGCAGGCTTCTCTAATTAGTAATTTCACTACTTGTGTACTACACGTCATTTTCAAACAGGAGTCTCATAAGACTGGGACTCCCAGAAAAAGCAGCCAAAAGGAGGACTTTACAAGTTTCCGTCATTTCAGCTGGCAGAAAATTGAGAGTTTCTGCTCAGTATCTAAGGAGACTTTGGGTCTCAGTATCTAAGAGACTTGTTGGTCTTGTGAGTCCCAAACTCGGGAAACAATTCTGCCTGTGTAATGTACAAGGAATGTGAGTGACCCTGGCAGTCAAAAGGACTGCTTAACTTTGTATCTGCTTTAATTTTTAAAGTAAAACTCTGAGATTGTTAAATGGGAAAAGACTGAACACATATCCAAATGCAGGAAACAAACAGTAATCTTCATTTTTGTAACGAAATAAAAATATATGACATACAAAATGTTCAAGATGCTTCTAAAAGATGCTAGATAAAAAAGGAGGGTTTTTTTAAGACCTGTGAATTTAGTAAAGCTAGAGTTGGCTGGTTTCCACTTATAGCAGTATAACAGAGTTTCAAATGTTTTTATCTTAATTTGTGATCTATCTCTAATTTTAAGACTACATCCCACAGTGTATATAGGCCGTGTAGCTGCTGACTGCATATGTGTACAGGGGAGTATCTGCTTATTATAAGCACTTGCTATGCATTTTCAGGAATCTAGATGTGCACTGACAGCCTTTCTTAGTTGGAATTACCAGTATAAATGAAAATCGAGGGGATTTTAATTAATTTCAAGCACTGGGTTTTCAATGAAAAAACAGCCATTTCAGGTGTCATGAGATATGCAGGCCCATTAGTCAAAAAGTGTAGGGAAGTTTCACTGCCAAGAAGTATTGGCTTCCACAGAGGGTGGGCAAATTCCCATGGGTCAGTCAGAGGGAGTTCTGGTTTTGGTAAAAGTTGCAGCCTGTGGATTCAAACTGCCTAACATGAAGAGAAATAGATAGATCAAGTATATCTTTCTAAATATTGTGACAAATTCTAACATTTAGATGCTCTGGTGGTGACTTAGACACACAACTCTGAACAACAAACTTGGAAAAAAGGTCCTGTAGTATCAAAGTTTGGAGTCAGATCCTGTCTGAGTACATATTTCTAGAAGAGGCTTTATGGAGCCTGTTTTGATTTGGTGCAGTCTACAGAAGCACTAAACAAGATTGCAGTCCTAGTACTTGGGGCAACAAGCCAGTATTTGATCTGGGCTGTAGAAATAATATAGTTTTGTGAGGGATGTTTCATTTCTTCCTGTTATGGGCAAAGCCACTGCAGTCTCAAGGTTTCAAGTGCCCCCAAAGTGGGGGAATGTACGACTGGCTTAGGTGCTCTGAAAGATCCATACCAAAATCACAAGGATGGTCTTGAAACCTTCTCCTTCCTGTTGCCATGTTTTGACTTCTCCTGTGCTTTCCACAACCTTCTGTGACAATTTGAAACCAAGTCTCATCCTCACCTGTTGGGGATTTCTTGGCTGGGCAAAGGCATGTGAGCAATCCAGCCGCTATGTGGGAACGAAGTATAAGTTTACAAATACTGTGTCCTTGTGCACTGGGAAAAAAGAAGATAAGAAGAGCCTGGCCTGACAAGCAACACCTGGATGCTGAAGAATGAGATAAGTAACTGCATCCACTGTGACCTTGGCAAGGTTTCATAGACAACTTTGAGGAAGTTCCCATGAGAAAATTGGGGAACCTACATAGCTGCAAACCACAAATAGGTGTGTTTTAGTAATGAATAAACATTAGCAATGTACCAATAATGTGAGGACTAGTAGGCATAATTATCGTAAACTGTATAAATATGAGCTATCCGTGCAAGTAAAGTGAAGCTTGCTCTATCACTCACATTGAGTTTGATTGCTTGACTTCCCATGCCGTTGCTGCACTCACCCTTAGGGTTTTTACCAGTCCTGATCTTGTTTCTGTCCTGCCTTGCCATTTCTGCTATTCTTATTTTTCAGCTTTGACTTCACGTTACAGAAGTCCCCTACTTTCTCACTTATCCTCAGGTAAAATGGGCTGGATAAAAGCCTTTGTGTGCATATGCCCACAGAAGCAAAGATATGCTCAGGTGCAATCATCCTTTTGCTAGAGCTGACAAATGTTAACACTAACACTACGGGTAATTGTTCAAATTCTGAAGAGTTGGGTCTGCTTATTACATGTTGTACTACTTAGCCATGGATCTCACATCTTTCTAGTGCTGTACAAGTGCAGAGGAACGTGTCCCAAGAAAAACAGCAGAGCCAAATTTGATTATCAGCTATACACTATTAACAACTCTCAGCTCTCCCTGCTTGAGATCTTCTCTAGTTTAATTAATTGCCTGATTTGAGACAAAGCTTTTGGATAAACACACACTTATGAATATTGCAGATAAATCAAGCAGGGAATTCTAAATGACATTCATCATTCCTTTCCTTTTGGAGTGTCCTCCAGGCACTAATTTGCCTTTTCATTTTTATTTTTTTTTTTAAATAATATTTTTCTTTCTTTAACTGGAGAAAAGTGGGCATGGTCAGAATAAACTTGTTGCATTGCTTTTCATCTTTTAGTGTTGTCAAAATGATATTTCACTAGCTAGTAGAAGACTTTGAATTACCCTAAAACATTTGGGAGCATTTATTCCTATTTATGGGTATGTTAAACCAAGTCACTGTAAAGCCGTGACTGTTGCACTTTTGCACAGTAAGAAGTGGCCCCATGAGCATTCAGAGGCAGGACGTGGAGGGAATGAAGGTAAAAAGGGAGGTGAATCTTGTACTCAGTCATGTAACTTTGATTTAGAAAACTTATGTTCAGTTTCTGATTCAGTCATAGAAAGATCTTAAGATAAAGCATTTGAATATACAAATACATTTTGGCATGTACCTTCTATTATTAGGTGCTAGGAGTGTTAGGAGAAAAGTCCTTAAATATCTCCATGGATCGGTGCCTTCATTGTTCTGGGTTTTATTTCCTCATTGCTTAATCAAAGATGAGCTTCCTTCAGGTACTAAAGGTGTTATAAATATAAATCTTTGCACTTTTAAAAATCATCCAGATATAGCAAACCATACCGATACTTGAATAGAACTATCGATCCAGTTATCTACAGAACTTTAGTATTAAAAGATGCACTTGTTCTGAATTTTTTTATTTCTTTTTCAGTCTTCTTTCAAATATCTATGTAATGAAATAGCATCCAGTAATCTCTAATAGTATCATCCTTGCAATTACAAATTTTTAGGCCTTCATTAATCCTTTGCTGCTATTAGTAATTTTATATTAACCTTACCCCTTTGGTATTTTTCTGAGTCTTCCATTTCTATGCCTTTGAATATGGATTTTTATCCCCTATATTCAGAATCTTGTAGACTAATCTACTGCTGATTTGAAGCTATGGAGAGCTACAGCTAAGAGTGTTGGGGTCAAGAGCCAGCTCTGGAAAGTTGATGTCCCAGAAGCAGAAAGATGTGCTGGGCTCTGCTGAGGTTTTTGCCTCTTGAAAAGGTAAAGGGAAAAGAAAAAAGGAAACGGGGAAAAGTAAAAAAGTAAACAAGGGAGAGGAAAATAAACAAGGGAGAGGGAGAGGAGTTCTTCTTTATCCAATAATTTCTTTTAAAAAATTGAGACACCTAAGAATTTGTTACTACCTTACAGGGATATCATAGTGTGAAGAAACCATTCAGTGTTAAGTGTACCATGAACACTTAGGGAAACTTGTGCTGGCTGTACCTCTACACTATTTGCTTGATTAGGGAGGGAGATTGTCTTGGTTTCTATAATTTTGCTAACAGTAGGCAATATCATATAGCCAGGGAAGCTTCTATGGCTGTCTTTGATTTTATTTTAACATCTACTAACTACCTTGTTTCCAGTCATTCCTACTAATTTTCTTATATGGAAGGTGATTCACTGAAAAACAAGATCTTGAAATGCAAGACTCCTACTGTCTAGAGCTACTTTGGGAATGGAGGCACATGACAGTATTGTGAGAAACTCTAGCATCTGTAAATGCAGAACTGAATGTTCACATCAGCACTTTAGGTGTCTTTGCTTTTAGCTGTTGCTCTTTCTTTAATCAACAGGAACAGTAAAAATGCATCCCTGCTCCTGTGGAGGTAGCCTGCAATATAGTAGAAAAACTTGATGCACTTTCTGAAAAGAGACAAAGAAGAGGTCTCCAGTGTTTACAAACCAACCAGAATGCTCTGAATTACTCTGTGCCTGCAAGGATAAAATTGATGTTGTACTTTGTTATCTAATATAAGCCACAGACTTAAACAATGAAATGAGATGATGCTGTAATGAAATTTCACTAGTCACCTTGACACCACAGAAGAGCTGAGACTATTAATTGAACTGCAAGGGAGAGAGAAAAATTATCTCTGGACAGACGTTTGTATATTAGGTGGTGATTTTTCTACAGATGCACTAATTACAATTTTAATTAATGCATGAAAAAAGGAGGCAGCACAGATTACTTCTGTCAAAATAGTTCTGAACGCTGTGAAGCTGTTACTGAGTAATGTCCCCTTGGAGGAAATGTTAACATGTCTTTTTCTTTAGTGTTATTTTGCTCTATTCCCTTGTTATCTTGTAGAAAATGTTGATTGTCATTCAAGACTCAAAATAAGAATATAACGAGTATGTAGGATTTCAGAAAGAAAACACAAAATGCAAGACAAGCAAAGCGCTTTAGCTGAAATTATTTTTTAATATTTTTTTTTTACTTCTCAGAAGTACTTCAGCTGTTTAGAAAAGTATCTGTAAAACTGCACTTAACATACCTTAATCACAAGATAAGGAACTATGCTGAGTGGTGACATGCATCAGTAGCCCCATTATAACATTATAATGCAATGCTATTAATGCATTTTGCTGCAGTGCAGAACATTACTCCTAATGGAAATAACGTCTTGTAGAAGAGATCTGTTGTGTCATCTCTCCTAGGTTTTGCTGGAGTAGTTGAGCACTTAATAGCCTGAGGGAATACTTGGGTGTGTAACTAAATCAAGATTTCACAGCCAAACAAACAAATGATAAGATAAATAGGGGAAATGCCCACTAGTTTGTGACAGTTTACTCCAAATAAAATGACTAAATATCTGAACAAGTTTCCTAGAGACTTACGAGAAAGTCGTTAGAAATTAAAGACCATCCAGTATTCAAACAGGAATCAAAAAGACAGACATGAAATTACTGTCTTGTCTGATAAGACATTTATCTGTTTTCCTCTGTCCTTATATTAAATGTGTTCTACAGAATTATACATTAACTTCTTCTGAGAGCGAAAAAAGCTTTTAGGTTGGAATTCTGCTACACTGATGAAGAAGGTGTCATTAGTAACTTCTGTACCAGGGACTGTTCATGATGAGCAGACACCTAGTGCATGAAAGCGCTGTCGTACTCCTTTCCCATGACAGCACCATGTTCCTGACCCAGCATCAACATCTGCATAGAAGATATGTAATGCAAAATTAACTCATCATAGGCAACATGGTGGTTGGTGTTACAGAATGATCAAATTGAGGATATCCATGGTGATTGCTGCTTCCTGGTAACTGCAAACTGTGTGGGATGTTCTGCAGTGGTTATGACTAAACAGTACCAATGCAGATACAATGCCTGAGCTTCCCTCTTACTTTGAGGTATCAGATAGTCATCAGCCTGGGTTAGTAAAATACCATTTTTCCATCCTGCATTATTGGACAATTAGGTTTAATGAGATTCATCTTTATTTAAAATTTTTACCATTCAAAACATATAACAGCACAGCTCACCTGTGTTCTATTAATTTCTACATTAATGTGTTAAAAAAGTTGGTTATTTTACTTCTGTGTTTTCTCTATTACCCTTACAGTGGGGTTGGTTGGTTTGTTTCTTTTAGTTGACCCAACATGATTACAAATGCAGTGAAGTACTTGGCCCTTGTTTCCCAGCAGTACTCAGAGCTGGCACTGTATTATAGGCTCTAAAGTGTAATTGAGGATTATTTTAAATTCTCTATGAGAATGAGCTCTAGACTTCTTCAGCTTATTTTTGTGGGAATTAAAACAATATTTTTACAGGCATTTCTAAGATCTATGCCTTAGATCCCCCCCCCAAAGGAAAATAATACTTCAAATTAAAGTAGATGTAACATTTTTCTATGTTCCAGTTTCACTTAGTAACAAAATTGCTGATGCTGCTTGAATCAACAAGCAACTAATGAAAATAAACTAATTATCAGAAAATAAGATCTTTAAAAGGCATCAGAATATAATGGCTAAAAATTTGAAGTAACAGTGATTATAAATTGGAATTCCCTGGACTGCTGCTATAGAAATTATGTTAATTTTTTAAATAAGGGCAGAATGTGAATTGACCTAGAAAAGACTGAATATATTTTACATTTTGCTTTTGATCCTTTATGCAAGGGTTAGGGTTGTTGTTTTTTCTTTTTTTTTTTTTTAAATTGCCATGGTTTTAGCCACAGCTGTTACTGTAGCAAAAAACCCAGCTATTCAGGTAAGGATGAAGAATCATTTAGAAATCCAAGCAAAATTTCTTGTTTGGTTGTTGCTAAATGAAGAAGGGAAAATGTACATTAAATAATGCTATAATTGTACATTTTGCATAGCTTTTCTGAAACTGTTTGCACCATCTTTAAGGCAATGTGTATCGTAAAACTGATTCCTTAGCTCCTCCAGATTCCAATTTATTTGCATGTTACTGAAATTGCTTTTATCTCTTTCATCTGAATTTAATGTTTATGAACAGACTTGGGATACTGCAGATTGAATTACTCTCCCTAACTACAAAGTTGACACAATATATACTTCAGCATTGCTTAGCTGAAAGACTTCGCATCCAAAGGCATTCAGCCTGAAGAAATCTCCTCTGCTTGCATGTACTGCAGTTCCTGAAAACTCCCCTCAATCAAGCTTTAAAGAGTCTTAATTATAATTTCAAAAACTGTTGGTATTAATTATTGTAATAGTATTTTTCAGAGTTGTCTAGTGTTGTCAACATTTACGCATAATCCAGAAGTATATCACCACTGAGAGATAAAAAAAAGACCAGAACCATGTCTGTACGTAAAAATGGGTCTAGAAATCAGTATTTTTAAAGCAATGAGATAGAAAGCAATACAGCCCTATTTACACATCACAGAAAATGCCAGCATAGCTCTTTGAAGCACCAGTATGTCATACAATAAAGACAGAGCTATTGAAGCCTGTGGGGACGTTGGGTTCGATTCAGGTCCCTAAACACAGGCATCTAGTGCCACCTGAGCTGGGTACCTGGACGAAGGTCTCCAGCACATCCTGCAGCACCCCGGGGGGGTGTGGGGGGCCCATGTGGACATCTAAGGACACACAGCGCCTGTGTTCAGGCAGCTCAGCTGAGTTTCTTGTGTCTGATGTCCCAAGCTGACATCAAATAATCACAGGGAATAAGTACAGATTAGTGGGAACAGAACAGTAATATCCAAAATGGATCAAGGAAGCAGCACTGTAATGAGGTGGACATACTTTAGTTTCCTTACAATGATTATCTCTGCTTTGTTGGCGAGATGTTGACATTTCACTTATTTGCTTGCATCCTCACTTTTCTGCTTCTGAAAACCTTTATTTAGTTACTCTTTAAATATTAAAAATAACTGTACAATCTGGAGAATAAGAAACAAGTCTTTCAGTTTCCAGAGAATATGTATCTGTACCCATAGAATCCTTATCACTGTCTGTGTCATTTTTTCCTTAATTTCTGCTGAAATCCATACTCTCCTGCTACATATACGTGACCTTTGTGTACCAGATTACAGGACATGAGTTTTAATAACATTAAGGTGTTTGAATGTTTTCTAATACCAAACAGAATAAATGACACAGTAAGAATAGCTTGCTTTTCCTCTACAAAAAGGAGTCCAAAAAGTGATATTACTGTGAGACCATCACATTGGGAACTAAGAAAATTATAAATTTTAATACATCTGAAACTACCAAACTTTTGGAAAGATTCTTTCTGTGAAGCACAGTAAGATGAACATTGTCACATCACTGTAAGCTGATAGAGACTCTGCCAGGCTTTCGAAAGCTAAATTGGAAACAGATGTCTGCCCACACAAAGAAAATGATCTTATTAGTAAATGTTTCTTCTTATGATGACAGAAGTGAGACTTCAGCCAAAAGAAAAGAGAAGTTGTGCATAGCAGAAGTTGGACTTGAGAATTCATGAGCAGAAACGAAGGGAGCAGTTTTAGTAATTTAATTAAGAACAGTTATATTATGGATATTTTGAACAATCTGATAGAAGTATGACAAGTCCACTCCCTGTTAAAAATACAACATAAACCTTCTACATTTTCTTGCTAATTTGGGATGTATTTGTTTTTGTTTCCAGGAGATTGCTGGGAACTATTTTAAGGTTACATTGTGATCGGAAATTCTGGAGGTAATGTAAATACTTTCTTTTCTTTATACAATATGACAAGCAATGTTCTTGAGCAAAAATAACATGTGCTCCCACAGTTAACAGCCTCAGCTGTTGATATCTTGCTTAGATGTGGTTAGAAATGCTTTGGGAGATAATACAAATTCACTTTTATTTAGCCACAACTTTGCTTCAAAAACTACATCCCCCATTTAAATTGAATTCAGTTTTAATAACAGTAATTATCACAATGGGAAATTCCATAGCAGTTTTCACCAGTGGACCCCAAAGTGCTTGGTAAGGAAGAGTAGAGGATCATTTACTGCATTACTCTTTGGCTGACATGTTGTTATGACTTTGAAACAAAAAGTCTGTTCTCAGCTGGAGCATATAAAATATTTTTTTAAATAACAATAATAATCTTAAATGATTTCAAATGTTCACTTCATAATGCAAAATCTTAAAAGCCTTTACACACGTTTGAATCATCAGATGAACTAAGATGAAAGCAGTCCTTGACTTGTGTCACCTGGAACACACAGGCCCTTTGTTTTTGAAGTCTTACAGGCTGGTTTAGCTAAATCCAGATCTTCTCCATTAAATTCTGAGGAATTAGCTGCTGAGGTGCCTGAAACTCTAACCCAGATGAGATGATTTTTTGGCCCTGCTTCTGCCCTCTGTGTTGACCAGTAAAACTGAGCTTGCTTAGGGGGAGCCAATACGACCCCTTGCAGAGGGTTGTAGCAGTGGCTGCTGCCTCTTACTCCAGGCTCCTGGAGACCTGCTGCATGGCCACAAATTCCCACTGTGGCCTTAAAAGTCATAATTAGTAAAACAGTATCTAAGCTTTTTTAATGTAGGACAGCAATAGCAGAAGAATAAAATGCCAACATCAGAAAACGCTACATTTGAAGGTCTCCTGTGTGTCTCGACTTCCACTTGAAGGTTTGCATTTCAATGTATATGTAGGCAAATGAGAGTAGATTCAATATTTTCATACATGGAATTTCAGCACACCCAGGATAAACATTAGAGCATCTTGAGAGAAGGGGTGGGCAGAAAAAGGAGAAAAGAGAAAGTAATTATACAACCAAATTAAAGAAGCAACAGGTCTTTTCAATCTGGCATCTTCCAATTTCATGTCATATCCCTCATTTTGGTAGTGTATAGCTGATGTACTTCTGGATAGAAGGGCAAAAGGATTGAAGACAATGTTCATTTCCAGGTACTAAGTCTACTAGCATAGGTTAGCAATTTAATACATTCATTGCATTGAATTTAGTTACAAATACAAGAAGCAACACTATTGGTAGAAAGGTTACAACCTTGTTCTAAAGCTTACAAAATGGACTACTACACCACTACATACTTGTTATTTATCTGTCAAAAAAAACCCCAAACCAGGAAAGAGGTAATTTCAACTGAAACATTATTCAAAGTGCAGCTAAATGTGCCTCGGGAGAACATGCTTAAACAGCAGGAATATAATCAGCCTCACTGGGTATTTTCATATCCAGTTTCTTCCTAGAAATAACTAACAGTATTGCACAATGTGTCAGGAAGGAAGACATATGTCAATTAGACAGCTGAGGACTTAAAACCAAGTGCACACACGGACACCCCGAACATGGAGCTAAATTTTATTGATTGGCTTGCTAGTGGATGGGAAAAGCTTTTTAGTTCAGCAAATGTTTGGCCAAAATTGTGTGTCCTACCTTTTTCCTATAGCATCAGCAAAAACATCAATACAGCTTAGCTTTTCATGGCAGTTTTTTTGGCATGTTTTGAAATGAGTTGTTTAAGGTGAGGTAAAATGATACTGACTTGAATTGCCTGGTTAGCTGCAAATACTACATGTGCTCAGAAGGATGAGCAGAAACAAGACTGACTTTTCTTAGGTCAGGAGGGGAGAAAAGGTGAGGGCAAACCACTTGCAAGAACCTGCAGAGGGAGAGAGTGAGCAAGACTGGTGAGGAGCCTGACCACTGCACGGACTGTCCTGTTACTTTAGGCTGACTGCAAGTCCCTGCTCCCTCAATACACCATCACTTTCCTAGAAAGCAGTTAATCCCACCTGAACTGTCCCAAGCCAATATCCAGAGGAGGGCAGAGAAATGAAATATATGTGGAAGAGTTGATACTCTATTAGTAAAGCAAGAATTTTCACCCAGATGATCCAGCAACAGGTTGCTTACTAAATCAGCTTTGTTCCATCCTACCCTTGGCATGCTCTTCCCACTTTGCACAGTATCTAGAGCAGTTTTAGAGGGGCTCTGCACATTTTTTATGAACTTGAGATCTTATCATAGCTCCAAAATTCCTTTCTAGCATCCTCCCTATTTTAGTCATCTCATCTACTGTTCTCCACATGAGACTCTGATCCAAAATGATATGAGGAGGGAGCTTCCAGCCCAGATAAAATTACTTTTTATTGAGCAATAACTTTCACTCATCCATTATGTCATATGCACCACTGGCACAAATGATCCTCTTGATTCTACTTTCCATCCCTTGGAGAAATTAATTTCTCCAGATTGAATGAAACTTTGACAGGCCATCCATTTTTATACATGGCATTTTTAAAGTGAAAACACAGAAGCTGCAAGCAATCATTTAACTCATGTATATATTTGTGCAGCATGAAGAGGAGGGTGGTTTAGCTATCACAGCATCCCACATCTTGTAAGCTAAAAGATGGAAAAGTCATCTAATACCACATTTTATTGCACCAGCAAACATCTTCGCCTCCTCAGTTTAGAATAATAATAATTTTAGATTCTGGAGTCCCTTTCTGCTTCCAGCACAGGTTGTCACAGAACGTGACAAAAAAAAAAATTCTTCTCTTGTGACAAGACTGACTATTTGTGGACATTACGATTTTTTTCTATAAACAAGTTAGTTATGACCATCCTTGTATTTATCACTATAGGCTGTGTGCATAGCTTCTGATGCCATGTCCAACTCTTACTGTTAGACAATAAGGCAAGTTAGACAATAAGGCTCTGAATCTGTATCTGACCTTGATTTTGCAGTGTAAGAATCTACATGTCAGCTGTAGACTCAGTTTGGTTGCCTAAATACAAACATCTGAGGCCATCTCTACACTTTGACGTGTCATCAGGCACCTTAGACATAGGGCTGGTGATGTGACACGGAGACTATAGGAGACCATGTCCTTCTGGACCGATAGCTGGATGCTGACCAGGACATTCAAAGACATCTCAAATAGCACTAGACATCCATGTCTAGGCAACTGCACTGAGCCCAGTGGAGTCTTCAGAGCTGTTTAGCTGACTAAATCTACCTACTTTAGGATAATCTGAATAACTCTCTAGACTCCACTGACTGGATTAACTAGATTTCCATAGACTATGAGGAGTTTAGACACCTTCCTTGCTTGTGAAGACATACATTACAGACAAATAAATCTAGGTGTCTGAATCTGGAGTTAAATCTAGAGCTGAATTCCACCTTTTTGTTGAACTGAATTAGTTCTGAGAATGATTCAGACCACCTGGAAGGAATAGAGAAAGAAAAGGAAAGGTGAAAAAAAAGATTGGTGGATTAGGAGACAAGACTTGTGAGCAAAGACTGGAAGAAATTGTTCAGTCTGGAAAAGACTAGAAGGCAGAATAATGGTCTTCAAGTAGTTTTCATAGAGAGGACAGCTGTAAATTATTCCCTATGTACACCGAGAATAAAGGGAGTAATAACAGTAAAGGGAAATGTAGTACTGACCTTAAAATAGGAGCTTCTAATCATAAGAATGGTGAAGTGCTGATGTACACAGCCTGGGGAGGTTCTGGAATTGCAGTCTCTAGTGTTTTTAAAGAACATGTTCTACAAACATTTCCAGGAATCATTTTGGTGTAATTGAATGTGCCTGGGGGCCATGAGCTGCGCCAGGTGAGCTTTCAGTCTCTTCAAGCCCTGTTTTCTACAGTTAATCTCTTCTAGTTTTTAATCTTGAACTACTCAGTGCTGAACAGGATACATCAATAAAATATCTGCTTTAATTTTAAATTATACTTCTTTTATGGTGAAGAAGCAGTACATAATCAAGACTAGACAGCAGTGATGAGGTACTGAAAGAAATACCTTGGATAATGTCAGTACCAGAAGACTTACCTTAGCAGAGGAGGAAATAGAGCTGTAAGCAGTACATAGCTATAGGCAGCACATGATTTATTTATTTATAACTTTTTTTTTTTCCACCCTAGTAAGGAGAAACACTTGTAGCAGGGTGGAGCATAATTAAAACAGAGGAGCACACACCTGATCTTATTTTACATTCACTGCTATCACAGTCGCTGTTCTCCTTCCCAAGTATCCACAACACTCCCCTTTGCTTTCCTGCTGTGGGGCATTATTGCTGAGAGCTCTGATGGCTGGCTGTGAGGTAATTAACTGGAGCAGGGACCTAGTAATCTCTCATACCAATCCGTGGGCAAAACTGAAGCAAAAGGTTAGTCTTTGGCAAGCACCAAGTCACATTAGAGCTGCCTGCAGCTGTGTAAGGAGGAAGGGGGGGGGGATGTTGTCACAGATCTGTTCTAAAACAAGGACTGGTATAAAATTTTAACAACAAAGCTTCCTGCTGTGCCTTCTTTCACCATAACTGTAAAGACATTTTGAGTTTAGATTGGGCTCTGGATTGTATTTTGCCCTTGGTGGAAATTAGCACAAAGAACAAATAGTCGTAATGCAGAGTGCAGTAGCTTTGCTGGATGTATGCTGTGGTCTCCCCACAGCTCTGCCGAGCCTAGGGGTGTGAACACTAAACTGAAGTAACTTTCTATAGCAGTTATTCCACTTCTTCTGGAAAATGGATGTTGAATAACAAGGTAGATAAGACAACACAGGCTCTTGGCTGACCTCCCTCTTCAGGTCACCAATTCTCTTTCAAATCCCCTATGGTTTTAATTACTTAAAATTTAAAAAAAAAAAAAGGAAGTATCCTTCTGACTGTGTGGTACTGTTAAGTCAAGGTGGTTTGCGTTCTCATTGCAGCTCATGGTGACAGAATTCTTTGCTTCGTTTAACACAGAGGCTTCCTTTAAAAGCTGGGAAGAGAGAGTGGAAGATTTGCAGCTCAGGACGTAAGCTGTCACTATGCCATGGGAAGGAGGAGTGAGTAGAACTGAAAGAAGAGACATTGACACTAGCTGAGGGAAAACAGGAGAGGACAGCAGAGGAGAAAGTTATTAAGATCACAAATGGTAAGTGACTGGAAAGTAAGTGAGAGAACAGTGCTGGGAGCAAATAGGCAATTGCCTATCAATCTCTAGGTGAGGACTTACACTTACAGTTTCTTGGGATGATTTTATGTGCAGCCAGTAAGAGGTTATCGAACTCCATGAACCCAGGAGAGAGCTGTGTCACAAGGAGCTGGGGGCCTTTTCAGCTTATAGGTGGAAGGGGGAAACTGGGGCAGGTGGCCGCATCTTTGACACAAGCATGGATGCTCGACTGCCTCAGGCTGGTACAGCTGGGGGGATAACAGCCAAAAGCAGTTTAACCGTTAGCACGGAGTTACTGTACAAAACCATAAGAAAGTCACTGGTTAGTACCTGCCCTTCCTGTGTTTTATGCTCCTGGAGAGTATCACTGTGGGGATAAATCTAAACTCTTTTAGAAGTAAGCATGGTTGGGGTCCCTGGATGCTCCAGCCACCAGCCTCAGGCCTGGGGAGCTGCATCACATGGAGCAAGCATCTGCAGTAAGGATATAGCACTGGACCTCTAAATCATCTCAGCAGCTGGGCATCAGTCGCAAGCTAGAGGAAAGCTCCAGTTTCCAAGCCAAGCTATATTATTTGGCTGGCAGCTGGATCCTGGAGTCCAAGTGAGCTGCTAGTGCTGCTGGCAGCAGAAAGAGCAGAGACCCAACAGGGCTGAATGGTTTTCACTAGTGAATGCAAAGTAAGGACCCTACAGTGGTTCATTTCAAATAAAGTCAACGTGTATTTTCTTTGTTTATGTTAGTACACTCTCATCTACTTGTTCATAAAATTTGATCATTTAAAAAGCAACTATTCATGATTCTAAATTCCTTACTTGAAAGTACAGATGTTACTGTACCTAAGCAGAAATGCTACAGCAATATAGATGTATAGAAACAGCTATCTAAAAAAAAGGCAGAAGAAATTTTTTCAAATCTTCAAGTCTTGGGAGCTGCCATTTCTTCATGAGAAATGGTTTATTTTCCAGAAGGGAAAATAAAATGACTGTTAGCATCAGTAATATAACCTTCTCAGCTGTCACTTCATCCAAATACTCTGCAGGAAGGGATGATACCTTCTGAGAATATGAGGTGGGAGAGAGATCATTCTTCACCATCTTGGTCAGGATAGTCCCCAGTAGTCAGAAATCACTCCGAGTTCACAGATGAGCCATAAGACATGACACAGCTAGTGAATTAACTAACTTCACTAGTACGTTCACTTCACTGAGAGAGTGGTGGGTCACTGGAACAGGCTCCCCAGGGAAGTGGTCACAGCACCAAGCCTGTGAGGAGCATCTGGACAATGCTCTTAGTCATATAGTTTAGTTTTAGGTAGTCCTGCGAGGAGCAATGAGTTGGACTTGAGGATCCTTATGGGTCCCTTCCAACCTGAGATATTCTATGATTCATTAGGGTCATTCCCAGAGATCCACACATCCACATAACAGCGCAGACCATTTCAGAGCTTTGAGTGTTATTAAGTAATGAGTTCTTTATAGGCATTTAAATTCTTCAGTTCATTGACAGTCCTTCCCCAGGAAGCATCTGTAATTGTGAGTATCAAGCAATACATGCAAAATTGTTCCTTTATAAGACTGCCACAAGAACTGGCTTTGTTTTGCAGAGAAGCTCCTATAGCACTGTGCTTGTTAGTTAGTGCTGGCTATTATATTACACAAAAGCCAGCACTATGTAAGGCAGTTTGGTCAGAGTGCAGACGCTGGCAGGGGCAACGTCTGGCAGGCTCCCTGCCTATGCAAGCACTCCACTACAGGGAGCCCTGTATCCACTGTTTGGATTTGACTGACCAGCACCATGCAGCACTAGTCCCTTGGTATGTGACTTGCTCCGAGTGGCTTCTTCTGGAGACCCTTCAACTCTTTCCATCTCATGCTGGTCCACTTCTAACTTTGGCAGTAGTTGCAAATGATTATCTGTAGCACTGGTTTGGAGTGGAGGTTACTGCGCTGGTCAGTGCCTGCCTCCATGGCCATAGGGCCATGGTACTTCTTGTGCTCCTATACTGTCTCACTGTAGCGTTGGCCAATCTGGAGCCAGTTTCTGTGGATTTTTACTACGTTGCCAACTGCTCTCAACAGCAATAGCATCACCTCTAAAATATGCCTGGTTTGTTCTCAGTCTCTCCAGCCCAGCCATAACACCCATTGATGGTCTCCGATGGCCTACAGTCAGTCGGCTGTCCTTGCCTGGACAGGATTTGAAACTGATGTGGAGCGATATTCTTCCCTTCCGTGAAGAACAAAGCTGACCTCCTTTTGGTCAGCAAAAGGAGAGGAAGTGTGGGGTTTCTACTCTAGTCATCTACCCAAATGGGGCCTGGAGCTGCCACACGTGAGTTTCCCTTTAAGGAGAGCAGCTAACTCAGTGGAGTGTCTCCTTCACAGACGACTGCTGTGTCAAGACTGTCAAATTGCAAGAGAAGGTTGAAATGCAAAAACTCCTCCTTATTGCTGGTATAGACTTACCTGTTTCTGCAGTCACCAGGAATGATTTATCTCACCTAACTTAAGCCATCTAGGATTTAGTCATCTAGGTGTAAACTAGATATCTAGGCTCCCTCTATAGTTAGTGGACAGACATGGGCACCTCACAGTGATGGCTCATCCCACCCAAGGTAGATGTTTAAAATAAGTATACTGAATCATCCTCTGGAAATGCCTATTACTCTTCATTAACCATAAAGAGAGCCTAGGTAATTAGCTGCAGAATCCCCATTTAGTGGGGAAAAAAAACCCCCAAGTTTTGTGACTTTAACTTTGCAGAATGTTACAGCAGGGTTAGATACAACTATGACCACCTTGTGTCATCCAAGAGCTGTGCAATGGGCAATGTTTGTTAAGTAAGTAAAAGATCTAAGAATCACGTAAAGAGAGGATTATCAAGTACACTTCAGTTTATTCACAGAATGAACCTGTGAATGAGTTTGCTGGTCAGTACTTCATTTACTTCCAGAATTTCTCTCTGAGAATATAAAATCAGAATTATTACATCTGCCTTGCTGTAATTAATGCCATATATGCGATTTTCTCAGAGTTTGCTTAACAACTCTTCACCAACTTAAGAAGTTACAAGCCGAAACTAGCCTGGTAGAAGAAATTAGATCATAGGCTTTGGGAAATAACTTTGATCTCAGTTAGCAAAAGTGACTAGCTCCATGAAATTGCGTAGTTGCAGATGTTATCAGTTTCTCTGGTATTGTTGTCATAGCTGCAATGGGCTAAGGGTATCAGCAAAACAATATTCTAGAAAGAATATTTGGGTTATTTTTTTCTAGTTTGTCACTTTGAAATGTTGCAGTTTATTGACACCAGTGCTATAAGCTTTTGCTATGCTCACAGAATATATCCAGTAAGACAGAAGCAGTCAATTATTAAAGACTCAAAACTAGACTCTGAAGATTTCTAGGATTTACAAACATGAATCATGAGCTGATGAAAAAAAGAAAGAGGAGGTGGAAGAGAGACAAATTAACAGTTGTAGATGCTGGTGTTTTCAGAATTCAAGATAGATGTGTGAACCTATCTTGTTAATGTCCTGCATCTGATAAATATTTAATATTTCAGTTATTAATATAAAAGCGAAGAGCTTTAGTGGTGCAAGATCTACTCTCCTGAAAACTGCTTCCTGCTTGTTCCCTATGAGGCAGGTCTCAGCTCCCACTTCATTTCTGCACCCTGACTATTCACACAACATAAACATAATATCACAAAACTCAGGTACAGTTCTTGGGACAGCTCACTACAGAGTCTGCTCCTGAAGAGCACAGACCAAACTGTACCACATTTGGCTCCCTCTAGCAAACATAACCTTCCATCATTATCCCGGTTGGCTATGCAACCTCCAACACAACAGTGATTTTCTCAGTAGCATGCTATAAAACTGTCTGGTGGGTTGTGACAGAGCTCTAACATTAGGTCAGTTGCTTGGAACTGAAAAACTGCACAAAATAATAAAGATGGTAGGTTCTGCGCTATGTGATGTAGTTGGGCTCAGTGTGCCCCAGAGTGGAATAGTTTGGGAATGCAATCATTCATTACCACTGGGCCAGAAAGCCCCGGAGCAGAAGCATTCAGCAGTACAGGTGCAGTTTAACATTATAGGGGAATGCCAAAAGGAATAGACATGATACTATAGCCCCTGGCTGACTTTGCATAGGTTCAGGTCCTGTGTTTGGCCTCTGAGAATGCCTACAGGCCATGCCTGATACATCTAGTTTCAGAAACCTGTGCAGGCTTAGGAATGTCCAAATGCTTGATGTTGTTCAGGGACATCAAAAGTCAGGTGAATTTGAACTACCAAGGTAGTTTGTTCATTGCGATTCTATGAAAAAAAGAATACCAAACAATATCAAATTGGTTATCTGTTGATATGGTCACAAAATCTATAATATTAATGAGGTCTTGAGTCTTCACTCCCCAGACCTCCTCTGCCACTGCCTCCTCTCTCTCATCAGCCAACCCAGCAGAGGGGATGGCATGGAGATGGGCTGTGGTTCCCTTTCCCACCCTCCTAGTCAGCAGTACTCCTCCTTGCCCCAGCCAAGTGGAGCAGGTCATGCCTGCAGGTCCTGCAAGAAGTGTGGCTGGAAAAAGTGGTGCATCTTGGACTTTTCTCTTCATTACAGGAGAGCCCTTCACAGCTCAGATGCCCTCCCGGGGTTAAACTTTTGGGACCTCTCTTTTCAAGAATGCAGGAGATCAGCCCTTTCTCAAGAAGAGGTTGACACATTCACATGGCAATGTGCTACTCTCAGTTCTGGGTTAATTTTGATCAGCTTTGGGTCACAGAGCTAGATGGGAGGTTGTGGGCATCAATCCACCTACCCCTATGAGAAACTACAGGATATGTTCCCATTTGAACTATATTTACCTTAATTAAAATATCCCATCTTGACCTAAGGGGAGAGAGAATCCACTGTAGCTGTTGGCGAACAGCTTGGTTTATCAGATAGCCACTCAATGAATCATACTCATCTGATTTTTAATTTGAATTTGTCTTGCTTCAAATTCCAAATGTTGGATTTTATTATACATTTACCTGGATTGACCAAAAATCCTTCTATGAAAATATTATTCATCATGTTGATTCTTCAGTAGATGAAGTTACAGCTTCATCTTCAAAAAGTTAAATAGAGTACCCAGAGGTTTTCACTAAAAAGAATAGAAATACATGTTGGTCGTTTTCTAGCTCTTCCTTGAACAGAGACCAATTCAATGCTCTCCTTCCACTATATTTTCCAGAACCAAAACCATTATTCTCAGCATGGTTTCACCAATAACAGACACAGAGGTAAGGTAACAAATAGAATGTGCTCATGACTTGAGTTTTTTTCTTTTAAGCTTCCATAGACTTTGCTAATCCCTTCTCTAAAAAACATGAGCCCATAATTCCCAGCTCCCAGGCAAACACCCTGACCATCTTTGATGCAGTATAGTTTCTTCCAAGAAGTGGTAGGGAAGGTAGGAGTGTAGGTTATAATTGCCTTGTATTCGTATCACTTTGCCTGCACAGTTTAACTGTAGTAGTGGGGCCAGTCATAGGGCCCTGGCCCTATGATCTAAACCTACAAAGAATTTTGTGTTAATTGTTAAGTGAAGTAGGGGTGGGAGCCCAAATCTCTTCTCTTCCAGGTATAGTACCCTGAGTGCTACTACACTTGCGGACTCATGATCACTTTTGTTCTGTGTCTCTACTAATGGAGATAGTCCTCAGTTACCAGGAGTTGGATGCACTTGGCTCTATGCTCCCACTGTTCAAGAGAAAGATTGTTTGTATTGGATTTTTTCGTGTGTGCAAATACTGAAGTAAGTGAAATGGAAAAAAAGGACGATATGTGACTAGGAAATTGCACCAAGAGCAAAAATCAGAAGTAACCCACTGTGATTAGCTTTGGTAGCTGTAGGCACTTGAAAATATCTGCAGCACACAGCAACTGAATTTTGCTTATCATTTATTGAAGCAAAAGAATACTACTTAGACGGTCAAGTAAAGAGATATTGATTGAGTCTTCAGGAAATTTTAGAAGCAATGAAACTTTGCCATTTATGTATAACTCGGGATTAGAGAAGAATGATCTCCTTCTTTTGGAGGAAGTTGTAAATGTGAGGTAATGGCATTTCTTTAAAGCTGCACACAAATCCTCATGCAGATCTTGATCGACAGATATGGGAATTCTCCCAAACACAGGGGGAAACAGCATCCTCTCGCAGGGCGACAGTTTCTTGCCTGCTTAGCCTGGTTGTTCCCTGCTGTTTTCAGCAAATACCTCAGGTGCACTAGCAGAGATTTCAGCTGGGTTTGACCTTTGCATCTGCTTTCTTTCCGCTTTCTGTGATCTGCCCGAGAGGCAAGTCTCCTAGCACAGCACGTACACAATACAAGGCAAAACACTGGAGAAATGGCACAGTTCTTCATTTTCTCCATCCCAGAGCACAGGTATTACTACTCTTTCCATTTCCCAGATGCTATGTTGTTTTAGATTTATTTAGAAATGGATTTTAGATCACTTTGAATAGCCCTTTTCTAAAGCAAAGATTTTGCTTCACCTTGTCTCTGTCAGAGCTGTAGCCCCAGATGGACAAATAAGCATTCAGAGTGATAACTCTGAAGCACAGATCTCTAAGAAATCTATTTTACTAATAACCAACCTAACACCAGAAACTGTAAGAAAGTCTACATAACAAACCTCCAAAGAGAGTGTATAAAACCACTGTATTTTACTACTTTTGTGCTGTGTGGTAAGTGTAGAAAGGTTTTAATCATGTCTAATTATGAAGGTCAATTTATATCTGACTTTGCTATAGTGATAATGCAGACATCCAAAATTCCTGATAAAAAAGCCTTTGCACCATTCTATACCTGTAGATTTATTCCAGAATCATTAAAAGCAAATAAAGGAATTTTTAAAAATGTTACTAGAGCTAGTTAGTCTTTATACCTGCTGACAATAAGACATGTCACAGGTATGTTCAGAGTCCAGAGGAAAATATGAATATCTTAACAAATGACATAAAACTGCTTTATTGAACTAAATGTGCCACTTCCAAGAGCTTGTGTCAGAGCTAAAAGTGAGAGCTGTGTGTCCATCATAAAAACCCAGACCCAGGGGTAAAAAAGGTCCTTTTTCTAATCCAAAAAGTCACAAAATATCAAACTGTCATTGAATGCTGACTTACTAGAAAACAGGATTTTATAAAAGACAATAAAATTGTTATGGCAGGGGGACTGACAGAAAATTAATATATGAATAAAAAAAATTATCATAACATATCAAGTGAAATATTTTAGGCTAGCTATTTGAATGGCCAGAATAAGTTTTGTTTGTGATGGATTATGGGAGAGATTTTAGTGCAGAGATTGGTTTCTCATATGGCTGTGCAATTAATCACATAATTATCTCCTTTACATGATATTCATGTGCTAAAATACTGTTGTCCCTCTGCTAAGCATCACCCAATTTCTAGGCCATGTACATCAGCTTCTCTTGGAGGGCAAACGAGTAGCACTCTCCCTG
Organism: Buteo buteo; assembly: GCF_964188355.1. Classification (NCBI taxonomy): domain Eukaryota; kingdom Metazoa; phylum Chordata; class Aves; order Accipitriformes; family Accipitridae; genus Buteo; species Buteo buteo. The sequence goes on from NC_134184.1 coordinate 16,846,980, forward strand.
TGTAAATCCTCAAATTACACATGTAATAGTGTCATACATTTCTCCAGATTATTTGCCACCTTCTCGGAACAGAAGTGGGCATGACCAAGTCGCAGCCAAGCTGGTGTTCCAGGAGCTCAGCTGGCATCAGCCCCGGCTTCAGGCAGTGACTCTGCCTCCATAAATGATCCTGCTGTATTAGCAGGTGTAAGAAAACCAGTTCCCTTGCCATTTGAGCCCTTACTTTCCCACCCACCCACCACCACCACCAAAACAGATTTCCTGCTGCTCGCCCACAACACCCCGTGAAAGCCCTTGTAATAGTGCCATCTACTGACACCTGCTTCAAAAATACACCTACAAAACCTCCCGAGCACCCCAAAAATCCCAGAACCTGCTCGATGCTACATCAGGCAAACCTTGATGATGATTTGTACCCATTGAGCGCAGCAATAAAACGAATGCATCAACATGTTGTCCAGGTGGCCCCAAAGATGGCCTCTTCCCAGCCCTAGATCTCCTTCCCTTCTGTCCGTCAGTTCCTACCCTCATCTGGAGCAATTATTCCTGGGTCCCAGTACTTTGGTATCATCCACTAAGAACAAAAGAGCTCTTTTTTATTCTATTTATTCTATTTATGAAGCTGAATGTGTTTAAAGTACGTATCATTTTCAGATGTAAGTGTTGTATAGTCTTTAATGCATACATATGCATATAGGGTACCTATTAGACTGGCTGCGAATGTCAGACTGCAGAAAGTTTCAAATATTGTGCCAAACCTTTTTCACAGTGCCACCAAGAAAAAGTCTTGGTTACCTCAAGCACTGGATAATCATGGCCATTGGGTGAGCACAGTCACTGAACAACTTCTGTCAGTCACCTCAGTAAGTTATGCAGCATAAACTGTAGCAGAGACAGAACAGATGTTCCAGGTGCTGAAGATTAAGTAGGTACATTAGATTTCAAATATTTTCAATTTCTGTGGGTCTATGAAAATAAAATGATCCTATAAGGAGTAATTGCTCAAAGTAATTATTAGCATTTTGTTAAAAAAAAACCCAAAACAATAACAACAACAAAAAAAGAACTGTATTACAAAGATTCAACTAATATTTAATGTTATCCTACAACCAGTTGCGCAGCTTTCATTTCTTTGACCACAAGATGCTGGTGTGCCTATGGATAATGGCAGGACTATCAGGAAGTGTATCAGATGGATTAATTATTCAGTCTTTGAGAGGCCCAACTTGCTTTATGGAATAACATTCTGAGGGCCCTTTTTATATGATACATCTAGAGATCCTATGTTACCCTTCATGTTAGATCTATCTTCAAAGTCAGATATGGAGCAAACAGATGGTACGGAACCTTTTTTTTTTTTTTAATTCCCCTCTCATGTCTTCTCTTCAGCAAGCTCAGAGAGAATGGATACTTTCCTTGTATAAGAGTGTACATTAGGACCATGCATCTGAACCTTTATTGTATGTCACCAGAAGTCTGCAGACACATTACTGATAGAAATGTGTATGGTTAAAGTTTTCCAACAATTTTTAACCTCAAGAATTTCTTCCAGTTGCTTATACCTACCAAATTATTTCCACAAGATATTTGCCTAGTTGTATATTTTTGGAATTTTGGCAAAACAGATTGAATAATGCAAAAATAAAGATTTTGTGGTATACATTCTTGTAAGTCATCCTGGAAAACAGAATTTGCTCCATTCTTTTACAGTATTTCTCTGTGATCCTAAGCAATTAATTGGGTTAATTTTGCCCTTTAGTTTAAGAGATTTTTTTCTCTCTCTCCCTGCATTAGTTCCTTAACTGAAAGTCAGTGGTAATTCTATTTCTCCCTCTCTAAAGCTCAACATAAAAATCGAGTAATTTATTTTGGTTGTTGTGAACGTGATGGGGTTAGAGTGAGCACTACAGAAATGTCTACGTTTGGCATGCTACACAGTAGATACAGCTATCCACATCCACATAGAAGAATAGAATGAACTAGCCCTCAGTCAACTTTGTCTCTCCAATGTATAACATCCTATGGAGGAAAGACCTTATAATCATCCATATAAAAATTTACATAATCCGTATGCATATGAGAGAAATGAAAACTGTCTTAGTTCTGCCACGTGCAAAATGTAATAGAAAAAGTAACTTTACAACACTGATTGAATATGTCTCAGTTACATGGGTACCATATACAGAACACAATGTCGTGATATATCATGTAGAGGAAATTGGTTCTCTGTGACCCATTAACGGCTGTACTGCACACAGGGGCTGTATCTGCAGGATCTGCCTGTTTCCCAGATCACAGTTTCTGGGCTGAGAGCATTCCAGACTAATTAAATATTTTTCTGGTGAATGGTGGGACCCATTTAAATGAGTGAAAGAGATAGTGTTTAATAAACATTCAAGGAGCAAAGACTGTCTGGCATCTTTTTGAAAAGAAATGTCACTGGGAAATCAAGAATAAAAGATGTTTATATTTAAATAAAACTCATTTGACGACTTGGAATCATGTGTTGGAAGTTTTTCAAAGATATTAAAAGAAGATCATAGGGTGTCTGAATAACTGTACATGTCCAGCATAGTCTCAGGAAAACTTGCAGGGCTACTAAGCAAAGGGAAATTGGCAGGAGCTTTCACAACTTAAAAAGAACAAAATGATCCTTAGTAAATTATGAATCACTTAAATAAAAGTGACTACATGAAAAGGTAACTTCAACAGTTACCTCTTGAATTCCTGAAATGCAGAATGGATCTAATTCTCAGGTTAACCCTTTCTTACTCAATACCTATCTTGCAGTAGCTCACAATGAACCCACAGCAGTTAATAACTGAAATGTGGTTATGTTTGGTATAAAATTTGTTTATACACTGTACTGGATATAGGTCCTGTTTGAGAAGTTTAGTCTTAATATTCGGGCCAAATATTTTTATTTCTGTCTCAGAATTCTCAAAGTGAATTTAGTGAAGAAGGCTCTCAGAAATGACAACCCAAGAATCAGAGAATGGCTGAGGTTGGAAGGGACCTCTGAAGGTCATCCGGTCCAAGCCTCTGCTCAAGCAGGGTCACCTAGAGACAGCTGTCTAGGACCATGTCCAGACAGCTTTTGAGTGTCTCCAAGGATGGAGACTCTGTAGCCTCTCTGGGCAAGCTGTGCCAGTAATTGATCACTCCCACAGTAAAAAAAGGCTTTTCTAAGTGTGATCAGATGAAAGTTCCTGTGTTTTAATTTGTGTCCACTGCCTCTTTTGCTGTCACTGGGCATTACTGAGAAAAGGCCCCTTCATTCCCTCCCTTAAGGTATTTATATACACTGATAAGATCCCCCCTGAGTCTTCTCTTCTACAAGCTAAATAGTCCCAGCTCTCTCAGCCTTCTGTCATAGGAGAGAGACTCCAGTCCCTTAAGCATCTTCATGGCCCTTCATTGGACCCTTTCCAGTACATCCATGTCTCCCTTGTGCTGGGGAGCCCAGAGCTAGACCCAGCACTCCAGATGAAGCCTCACCAGTGCTGAGTAGAGGGGAAGGATCACCTCCCTCGACCTGCTGGCTATGCTCTCCTGTCGTGGTTTCAGCCCAGCCAGTAACAAAGAACCACGCGGCCGCTCGCTCACTCCTCCCGCCGCCCTCCGGTGGGATGGGGGGGAAGACGGAGGAGAGGAAAGGAAAAAAAACCTGGAACCTCGAGGGTTGAGATAAAGGCAATTTACTGGGACAACACAAAGGAATTACAACAACAACAACGGTACTAATGAGCAAGTATACAACAAGAGTGATGCACAGTGCAACTGCTCACCACCCGGGACCCGACGCTCCGCCACCTCCCCCACCGAAAGAAGAGACCACCCCCCCGCCCGCTCCCTATATATATACTGAGCATGATGTCACATGGTATGGAATAGCTCCTTGGCTAGTCCAGGTCAGCTGCCCTGGCTATGCCCCCCACCTCCCAGGTTCCTGTAAAAAATTAACTCTATCCCAGCTGAACCCAGGACATCTCCCTAACGCATCCCACGGTACTTACTGCTGGCCTTGTTTTGCTGCAAGAGTGCATTGCTAGCTCATGTTCAGCTTATTGTCTGCCGGGACTTCAAGGTCCTTCTTGCCAAAGCTGCTTTTCGGCCAGCTGGCTCCCAGCATATACTGGTGCATGGAATTATTCCTCCCTAGATGTAGGACTTTCCATTTCCCCTTTGTTGGAATTCATGAAGTTCCTGTCGGCCCATTTCTCCAGCCTGTTGACATCCCTCTGAATGACAGCATAACCCCCTGGTGTATCAGCCATATTTGAACATTAGAAAATATTTAATATTTTCTGGTGTAAATAAACAGGAACCTGACAGCCTGAAAGTGTCCAAGTACCAATAGAAGGTGACTTGGAAACAGCAATTAATGGTTTCCCTGCCAAAAGCACAATCTATTCTTCAGCTTCTTTATCTTTGCTTTGAACCATCTGCAGTACAAGACGTTTGGCTGGTCTCTGCTGCATTTTCAGATCTTAGCCACTCCTGATTTTAGAAGTCTATCAAACAAGAACTGTGGCTCAGAAAAAAGTATATTAGTTTTCAAAAAAGTTTTTTTATTCTTCACTGGAACAAATCCAGGATATTTTCAAATTCTTCATCGGGGAAAGCAAGACAGAAAACAAAACCAAACCACAGAGATAACCCACCATGACATTGCAGATAAAATATTCACCTAATCCATAGGAGATCATGTGTCAATTCCCACTTCTGACTGACTTGGGGCTGGCACTTCACTTCCCCATTGAAAGCCCTAGTGCACAGGTTACAGCTTTAGTGTCTTTATTGGGAGCAATAAATAATTAAGAACAGCTTCAAAAGGAAGGACTGAGAAGGATTAACTACTCCTCATCGATCCAAAATAGTGGGAGATTTGCATATAATTCTTCAACACCTTCAGGATATTTCCTTAGCATTTTCCTGCCAGTAAGTTTGTGAAACTGTTTTTCCTTCCTCTCCTCATTTTTTGCCTTGCAGCTACACAGATTTTGCAATGAGGGTTTGTTTAAAATGACACGTTTACATGAAAAGTTTAAGGTTTGACAAACTGCCATGTTCCAGTATAAACTGTTCTCACTGAAAAAAACCTTATCAGCACTCCCTTTGACCTTTCCTACTGTAATTTTTTTTCCGTAGTGTCCATTTTTTTTTTACTAGAGAACAAAAAAGGATATCTTCACAAAACAAGATTAAATTTAAAGAGTATGATTTAAATGAAAGCAAATGAAGAGGTTTGTTTTCAATTCTGAAGAAAAAGAATACATAACAGATTACTTGGGGATTGTTATTTTGTCTAATTTATCCTATCTTAATCAGGATAGGTGCAGACACAATCAGACCTATGGAGTCCTGGGCAAAGCCACAACTGTTACTAGGTATCTTCTGTTCTTTTGGACCTGTAATTCTCTGCTGACTATATCTGGGAAGACATAAGGTCCAAAGCATTATATAATGTTATTTTAAGGAAATCAGAACCACTGAAGCACATTACCTGAACTGGGGAGTCCCAACTTTAGTCCTTTCTACCTTTTGTCTTGCCTCCATGGTTACCTGTTGCAAGTACTGTAATGTGCTAGCTGTAGAGAATGGAAGAGCAAAATAAACAGTGACTTTAGCAGATATGCTAAATATATTTCCATTACTTATCTACAAAGCTAATTCTTCTTGCCAAAGCTATGAAGCATCTAAGCTTTTACACCACTTTGCCAGGGCACCGCACTGTGTCTATCAGCTCTCCCAGCTCCAGTTCCACTCTAGTTTTCTTCCACAACATTCCTTGCAGAAGCCAGGATTTAGAAATGACTGCCAAGTTTACTTTTACAGATTTCTCAAATTTACCTTCAGGACTGTACTGCAATTGCAGGAAAAAGCAAAAGAGCCAGACAATGAAAGACATAAGACTATAGAGTATAAATCACTTATTTTCTTCACTATAAACCATTTTTTGAACAAATATCTCTCCTGGAGAATTAGGTATTCAATACAAGAGACAGGTGTGTTTGTATGTCTCATGGGTAAATGCCCCAAAGACACTCTTTTGCATTATAATTTCAGAATAAATAAATAAATAAGAGCGAGAGAAAAGAGGAGTGCCAATTTTCAGAAAAAATTCCCAAGACAGAATGAAACTTACTAGAATATGAAAAGTCTGTGTGCATAATAACTGACATTCCATAAGAAGCTGAAATATAGCTCAATATAATAAAACAGTAGTAAAGTGATAATAGAAATGCATTATTCCATTTAGACCAACAGTCTCTTTGGGGCAGAGAAAAGGGTATATAAGCCTTAGCTGCTTTGTTTAATCCTTTTATAAGTGAAGAGCATAATGTTTTCTCTGCTTGCAATTTTCATGACATTCTTGAGTGTTCCCTATAGCTGGTTTTATATTCCGTAAAGACAAGTTCTCACTGATAACACTGCATTACACACTACTTTCTAAAATTTAGTGGCATGCAAATATATTGCTAATCAATTGTAATATTAGATAGGACTCAAATCTAAGCTGAAAAACTGTCCAGCATTGAATAGCTGCAGAGAGTTGAACTCTGTCTAGTTTATGAGAAAAAATATACACCATGACAAGGTAGATGCACAAAATAATGGTGAAAGTGGGGTAAGACGGCACCTGGTGCTGGGTCCCTCGATACAAATTTGTGTGGACACTTAAATGGATCCTGGAGCAGGGAGTTAAATATATTTTTTGTTAATGTGCACATCAATTTACTTTTGTGATATTCTCCTAAACACAAGGAAGTAAATCAGAGGAGTCTGCTAGAGGAAACAAACAGAAGATAAATCAATGATGACAATGCTGTTTGGTTCCAACAAAAAGGATAAGATTTGTGCTTCAGTGTGTTTTTCAGCAGCAGCTGAAATAAACCTTCCAAAGAAAGACACACACAAATTGCAGCTTGCCCCTATCTCTCCCAGGCTAGAGACTGGAAATTGAAAGGCCAGAAGGGGTATTCTAAATTACAATGTAGATAAGACCCCTGTCGATGCTGGCTTTTTTTCTGAGTATTAACCCTTTTCTCTACCTGCTCTATGGTTCTGGATAACTAGTGTGTTGAAAAAGATGGTTTTTAATTTTCTTAATCAATTGTTGTTGCAATCTCAACAATTTCTGCAATTTCATTCTCTATACCTGCTAACAGATCATACTGACATATAGAGCAAGTGGCTATGAATTTTTACAAAAATCTATCAACTTGAAGATAGAGGCCATTTTTTTCTGATGGTTTATTTCTGAAAGTGTGATGTATTGACAAACCTCAGTGATGAACTTCAGTGTGTAAAAAAGAAAGTATTAACTGGATGTATATTCGTAGTTTGGACTTAATTATGTTCCAGTCAAAATCAGATAGAAATTTTGCCATGGCACCTTGTGAGCTCTTCTCTACAAGATGCTTTTGACTTACATGTTACTAAAGCCCACTGTCATATTATTGATGCTATATGTAACTTACATCGTATGTGAAATTATGGAATCAGGATAAACTTGATGATTGTTACTTTATGTCTGTTTCATTTTGAAGAAATGAAGTTGAGGAAAAAATCAAGAGCCAGAAATAGCTTCAGCTATGCAACAGAAACACTTGGTTTAGTCTTTGTGATGGATGTAAGTGAAATTAAAGCAAGTTTTAAACTTTTCTATTGACTTTCAGTTATAGACAAGTCAAATATCAGTACCTGCATTTTTTGGTTTACTGTATTGTGTAAAATGCAGATGTTTTTCTCCTGCCTCATGAAAGCAAAACTATTCTTTCTGAAGATGGCAAAGTTGAAAATGTTTGTCTTCATTTTACAAAGTTCATTCACTATAGAAAAGAATGAAAGGTTGGAAATGTGTTATGGTACAAAATATTCTGTTTTAATGAGAAAGTACTCAAATAAACATTATTAATTGCAAAATTAGCAGCACTTTTGATGTATCAGAATAAGCTGAGGGAAGTTATGCAAAGTGCATTTTCATGCATTTGTGATTATCTTATGTATAGATGTCTTCTGTACAGAGATGACATGGAAGTGCTAAACCAGCCCTCGCAGAGCCCCTTTGGATCTAAAGTCGGCACATGTAACTTTGTTTTTAAGCTGAGAGGTTTGTTCTGTCAAATAGCCTGATGATAGATATTGCTTTCAGCCTGATTTTTTAGAAACTGCTTCTGGTAGAAACAGCAACTCGGAGAATTTATCTAGAGGGGAAAGCAGCTCTAAGCTTATTGTGCAAAAACTTATCTGTAGTGGAACAGGTAGTTGGTGTAATTTAAAGAAATTGAGGGGTTGTTTTATTTATTTTCTTAATTTTTTAATCTGAGATATAAAGGAAAAAATCTCATTTAACTCCTTTCTTCATAAAACAGTTCAGTTTTCATTAAAAGTTATGATCATCTCATAATCAGAAGTGAATTAAAGACATCTCAAAGTAAAAGTCGTCATGTCTTTAACATGCAGTTCACTGATCTAGCCCTTATGAAAAGAGCCGGTGTAGTTGCCCACGGGTTAAAGATTCCTAATCATTAAGCCAGACACAACTTGAGTCCTCTAGTGCCCAGTGTTCTCTCCTGCTTCAGGTGTACCTCTGCATTTTTGCCTTTGCTGTTAGGGTTTCAGGTGCACAGACGGGGCTGCACGCCGGAGCAGGCACCGTGACCGGTGCTGCAGCTGTGGCAGCAGATATACAGAGCCAGGGAGTCCCCTGGCACCCACACGTGGGAAGGCGGGTTGAGGTAGGCTGCTGTCAGCTAAGTCCTATCACCCATGGAGAAATCTGGGGATGCACAAGCATGGAGATCACACACAAGTGTCTGAGGAGCTGCAAGTTGGATCTTCCTGCTTTTGGGGGCACTCCTTACGTGGAAGACTTTCCAGTCCTGGCAGGTCCTCACCCCCTCACTCAGTTGGCATGAGTCTGAGGACTGCCCATCAGAGAGCTTCAGAGAGCTGTGGTTTAAACTCCACTGGAACTTGATTTCTCTGGTGTATTTGACCGGAGTTGGCAGGGCTTTTGCTTTCCTGAGCGCCTAGAATCTGAAAGAACTCTGTCAGAGGACAGGCAGTGATACCTCCCCTGAGATTCCCTATTCTGCCCACATTAATCTAATAGACCACAGCCTCCACTAGTCTCTTGCCTTAGGAATCGGCATAGCACTTCCTGATAGATAGAGAAAATGGTTATAATACAATGTGAGTATCTGCTACTGGGATAAATCTATAATTAGGATATCCACTTATGGACGTTTTCCAAATACGTCTGAACAGTTATGCCAATTACTGGCATAATTGTAAATGAATCAGAATAAGCATCAGCAAATGAATCAAACTGGAAGTTGTACAGTTTGCCTTGCTAATTATATTGCTCATAAAATAGCTGACATGAGATGTCTGCTACCTGCTGACTGGGGAATGCAGGGGGGTCTTTATGCTAATATTGAACACTATTAATAAATAGGATATTTAAATAGGAAAATATAAATAGCTTCACAGAGTGATCAAGAGTGGTTATTTTAACATATAGAACATTCTCATTTGACTAGATTTGGAAACCGGGCGTCGGTGGGAACACATTTGCAGGGTGTTAACAGAAAATACAGATGCTTTTCTCCTTAGTTCAAACTCTCTGAATCCCGTTCCAAACAGCTTTTTCTTTTAGGCTTTCAGCTACCAAGACAAACAAATTTTGCTGGGACGGCTGAAGAAAGATAAATTCAGGCCTTTGCTGGCAATTTCTTTATGCCCAGTTAAAATAAGGAGTTTCCTGAGATCTCTATTATTTTGCACCCTTCCCTCCTTAGAGTGTTTGACCGTTTTACTGATTGCAGCATCATACAAGTCTTTTAAGTTGGTATTTGCCATGGAGTTTTGCTACTGTCACTTACAAAGAAACTCAGAGGAAACATGCAATATTGACAGCTAATAATATCAAATTGATGTCATACTCATCAGAATAACCTTCATTTTGCAGCTGACCCTTTTCAATGGTGCAAATACTTGACTAATGTAATGAGCTGTGCCTGCTCCCCCACCACCAGCTGGTTCAGTCCCACACAAGATGACAGCAAAGGCTGGTGACGGGGTAGCAGCAGAGAGGAAGCGGAGCCTAAAGCTCCTGCTGCCTCTTCTTTGGCGTTGCTTGCTTAGCTGTGCAGCTCAGCAGCAGAAGTGCCTCACAGATGCCTCTTCAATCAACTATGCAAGTGTTGATGAGTCCACTCCCAGGAGTCAGGCAAATCAGCACATCTGTAACCCCTAGTAGCAAACTTACAGATCAGATAAGGAGCTTGTTAGCAACAATAAGGAGTGCCAGGTTAATCATTATATGTTTTGCCTTCTGTGCTTTGCTTCTTCTCAAAAGACCTGTTATTATGGCATGCACAGAGTAAGAGCAGAAGTAGAAGCAGCCACATCTCTATGGATGGCTGCAAAATTTTGCTGGTTCAGAGCAGGGAAAAGCCATGCCTGCAAAACTGTGGGGTAGAAGACAGTTCACAGTCCAGTCTGATCACTGGAATTATCCAGAAATTAAGCTGGCCAATGGCTTTTTCCACCTTACAACTTTGAAAATAGAGGACAGAATAAGAAAGAGGTTCGGAAAGTTAAAGAAATAGAAAGAGGTTCAAATGAACTTCTTTTGCAAACTGGTAATGTATGCAGAAGTAAACAGAATTAAATTTGGTTCTTACCTTCTGTGGTATGGCTCACAAACACTGAATATAGGGAGATGATTGTTATTATTAGTTACCTGTTTAGGATTATGTGCACATAATAGCACTTTTCACCCAGAGCTGTACTCACACACTGGCGTCTCTGTAATAGTGTGGAAATTTTCTTGAAGAGTTTGCTGTGCAATCAGATAATTTAGAGCAAAAAACCTAGCACCTGAGAATCCTCGTGTTAGATCTTTCAGGTATACTTATCCACAAGAACCATTCAATAAACCAAGTAAGTCTCCCTTATTTTTACATTTTATATATCTGGTTTTTTCCTCTTCAAACTGAAAACTGTCTTTAGCCTACTAACAGAATTTCAGAAACACCCATGCTCTGCAATATCATGCTTCAGAGAGTAAAATATCTCTAATCAAAGCTTGCTTATTTTCTTGTGCTGCTAAGGAAGCCAAGGTCTGCTCAGAGAAATCTGCATGTAAAGCATTTTGAGCAAAAAATATCATATCTTAAAAACCCTCGTCCTTTTTGGCACATCTGTTATGCTCACTTTTTAAACAGTTGCACACAGCTCCATCAGCTTGATATGGCCATAATATCTATGGTTTTGTGGAGGTTATCCCTGCTCTGTGATACCTACTGCCTCTGATGTCCACACACTAGAGAGCTGTGCTTTGAATGTAAGTTGCAAAGCGGAAGAAAAAAGTCTGCTTGGAGATTAGGAGTTAGTGTCCTAAAAAATAAAAAGGAGAGAAAACAGAACTCAAACTCAAGTAGAAGAGGCTGTGAAATACTTAATTTTGGACAGTATCTTGGACCACAGAGTCAGTGGCAAAATTCTTGTGCCAGTTGCAGCAGGTGCTGGATTTCACTGTTTTGTATATTCCTGATCAGAGTGAAGATGTTCAGGAATAAAATCATGACTACATGAATATTCTGCTGCACTCTGTCATATAAACTATGACCTTCTGCTGCTTAAAAGCTTTCACTCATAATCCTGAATAAAATTAAGGAAGTTAAATGCTACAGACAAACTGTTCTGCTACAGATGATTTGAAAGATGAGGAAGTTGTGTAGCCAAGATATTTACAGAGTACCATTTGCCTTTTGTTAATGGTGATAATGTGTAAGAGTGGCTACCATTATGATGTGATGCCCATTGTGTGTTAGGTATTGTGTTACTGGGGCTACAGCATTTGAAATCACCAGAAAAGAGTTTGCAATTCATGTTGCTGACTATCAAAAGTCAAGGAAATTTCATTTTCCTCTACTGAAAAAGATCAGAAGAAAACAAAATAAATAGAAAAAAAATTGAAATAATAGGTCTAAAGAAAAATTGCTTGAGTAAAGCATTAGAAAGGGAGTGAAGGAGTTTCCAGGGGATAAATTGAAGATAGTAGAGAGGTTTGTGAAGAAAAGAAAAAACTGTTAAGAGGGAAAATTTTTGAGTGGTAAAGGCTGTGGGGGAACCCAAAATAAACAAGTAAATAGAGAAAGAAGTATAGGAAAGAGACCTGAACTGAAGAGGAATGTGAAGTGAGAGTGTCACTGAATGGAAAAGGGACCGTGAATGTCTCAGTGAAGGAGAGGGTGCAGAACTGAGGACAAAGGAATGAAATATATTGGGATTTCTGGAAAGAGAATATAAGAGGAAATTAAAAGTGGCAGATGGAATAGGAAAGAAACAGGGGAAATCAAGTGTGAATGCTGGCTTGAAAGAATTCTTACAGGATGAGTGGTTGGGGAGGTGGGGTATTTCTGAAAGGATGATTTTTAGGAAATAGCAATTCTGAGATAAATTTAAGGAAGTAAAGTAGGAATAGTGAAGAAATACATCATCTTCAGCTGATCCTTCCACTTCTCATCTTTTCTTCCTGCCACTTAGCATCATTTTCAGTTAAAGGTCCTTTCACCAAAATCTCTCATATGCTTCCCTTCTTCTTTGTAAACCATCAACAATCTTCTCTCTTCCCACCAGCCCTCTCCCTCAGCTCCTATCAGCTGAGGGGGTCAGAGTTTGTCCAGCCCTTACAGGTTGTCCTGTGTTGAGAGCCAACTCATTTGCATTGCCTTTTTGTATTGCCTCATGGAAAGGGACAGCGTAGCCTTGTTGGTCATATACTCTGCCATAAACACCACCTGGCATTGTGGAGGAAGAAGACAACCCATGACCATCTTCTTCCTTACTAGCTGTTCAAACAAGGAGGTCCAGGGTTTCCAGTTCTTCTTTTCTCTCCAGAGAAGTATGAGCTTTTGCTTGGGACAGGGAAGATAAAGAGGCCAAAAACCTGTTTCCACATCAGTTTTGCAGAGGGAATAAGATGCAGGGTAGCTGCCTCCTTCCCCAGGCAATGTTCCAGTAGGATATGAGGTGGAATGAGGAAAAAGCCTGTAGAATCCCAGTTCCCAGAACTGAGCTCCACAAACACAGACTACACAAGGAAGAGAAGAAGCACGAACATAAGACATGACTGGTATGTAGGATGACAAAGCAATGTCTGAAAAAAGGTGATAATAATAGTAGTTGGTGGGCAGGGAATAAGGGAGACAAGCTTGGACAAAGGGAAAAAAGGAAAATAAACGACCTCCCTTTGCAATGCTTGCCATACAGAAGCCTCCTGTTCCCATCCACAGCCAGTGCCTCTGGCCTCTTCTGCTCCCTTCCCAGTGTCTACCCACCAGATCTCTTTGCTTCCCACGACACAGAGTAAATGGTGAAAACAAGAAGTCAGAGCGCTCACCACAGCAACTTGCAGTACTACTCGCTTCAGGAGCTTTCTCCATAACACTCTCAATCCCAGAGAGACAAGAGAGCAAAGCAACAATCAGATCATAAGCATCATTCACTTTAGTCTGCACACAGATGAAGTGCAGAAAGCTGAAGAAAGAGCTTTGACAGTGGAAGAGCACTTTCTCCTGCATTCCTGCTGGAGAAAAACCCCTGTAGCTTCCCCTCCTATTTGCTACAGATTTCCCTGTGATCCTAAGGCCTTCATAACATATAAGATGTGAACTGCAATGCAGGGTTTCTTACTTGGCCTCATTTGCCATTTCAACATACTGACATCTTCTGCTTAAGGATGGTTATACCAAATTTCTTGCTTCACTTTTACATACCTATGGTTAATATTTGGAGCTAAAAATAAAGATATCAAGCATATGCTGGTAGTAAAGGAACAAAGATTACAGGTTTTTACTGTATGTGCACAAAGAGAGAGCATTTTACTCAATGTATTTTAAATATTAGTAGTTACAGAGTCAGGCTGGTAGAAACTATCATACACAACTGAAACCCACAGATTTTTATTTTTAACTATTTGTTTTCAGTCACTGAAAGTAAATTACTAGTGGCTTCAGCTCAACTGGACACTTCATGCAATGTTTCTGAAAGATGTGGAAAAAGAAACCTGAAGCAAGCTAACCAAAAGAACAGGGTCGAAACAGAGCCTACAGACAACTGAGAGTATTTTTAAACTCCTTAGCACAGCCTAAATTCCATTAGCATGAGACTTGGAAGGACACATCTGTTATTCTTTAAGGAACTAAAGCAGTTGGCTGGACTCCTAGCTCTTGAACAAAGTGTTCAGGGCTCATATGGCAACACTGTGCTGCATATAACGAATCTGTTTAATTTAAATTATTTTTCTAAAGGAAAAAAGAAAGGAAGGAGTAATGATTGAGAAGCATCTGTGAAGGATCTGCTATACCTTGGGGGTTTTTTGCAAAATCTGTCTTCATAGGTTGGTTCATCCATCATCTGGAGTTATTAGAAGCAACACAAATGTGGAAGTACCATAGATAAAAAGTGCAATACCTGGAGATTAGTCTAGCTTGCTGTTTTACTGTCCTGTATAGGAAAGGAGAGTTTACAGAACAGGTGTGAAGAAAGCTCTGTTTGAGTTCAGATTATTCACAAAAAAATGATTGAAAATATTGGCCAGCCTTTTTCTTTTCTTAACCATCTTTCTGTTGGATTGTAATTATATATTGAAAAGGAGAATGCAGACTTCCTTACATGAGATTTTGGTGTAAAAATCTGAGTCTAAAGATTTCATAAGCCCCAGATTTGGGAGAGTAGGGGGAAAAAAGCAAAGGGTAGAAGATGGACTAAGGGAGTAATATTATTTATAGAGACAAAACAAGGGTTAAGTGAAACCAGATGCACTTGAAGTACTGTACCAAGAAAACCACAGCAGTAAATTATAGACAGAGAGAAGTTCCATCCACTCTTTAGGTGAAGGAATTCATGTCCTCATGTCTGAATGGCTACAAAATTCAGACTAAGATACGGGCCATGGATATACGTGTGTATATATACTATCTAGAGAGGTGCAGTGAGTTAGTAAAGTATGAAAAGTTACAAGGAACATATACAAGAAATATATAGAGGAAAGATTTTGTGATTAGGTGAGTAGACTTTATCCATTGTACTCAAACCTTCAGTACTCAAGTTTTACAGTATCCTCATAGCCAATGCAATCTCTAAATGTGAAATATAAAGGCTAAATGGGGAAAATATAAATTTAAACTGTCCTGGGATTTTCATGCAAAACCTAACTTGAATCCTCTAATCCTTAAAACCACTTTCATGAACTCTTTATAAAGCATGGTATTTCCATGTCTTTGCATTGTTAGTTGGTAAGCAAAGCAAATCTACAGAGACAAACTGAAAGTTTGAATCTGTTGTTTGTGGGTTTCTTTTTCTCTTGGTTTTAACTGTTGTACAACTAGGCCTACTGAAGACATGAGGTTCCTGTTTCTAAAGACTCCTCTTCATATTTGTCTTTGATTTCTTTCTTAGAAAAAAAAGAAAGAAAAGAAAAAAAAAGATTAGAAATGTGGAAGTACTTAAGAAGATGAGCTGTTGCCAGCACTAGAGAAAGACATGAGCAGCAGAGCTTTTGTGAGACTTGGAAGGGTCTACAGTAACCTGGCTGAGGCACTCTTGAAGGGAGATTGTCTTTGTGTCTGGTCCCCCTTTGCCTAGGATGGATAGCTTTATTGATATTTTATGGTTTTGCTTCCTTCATTCAAAGGACTTAACAAGAGTGTTGTTCTCTGGGCAGCCAAGTTCCAGATGCCTCATAACACATGCTGGTCACGGAAGTATTTCAAATACTACTTCAAGTAAAACCCTCCAATTATAAAAAAGAACTATAATTGTACATTTAGGAACATATGTTTAAACTGGCTTCATCTATTTTAAACAGAACAAAAGCCAACTGAAAAGTTTCAAGGGAGATTACACCATTTTGAATGTTTTGAATGAGTTTTTTGGGTAAGAAACCTGTGATTTAAAGCTGAAAATTAAAATAAATACATTATGGAAAAATGAGATTTCAGCATGTATGGACTTAAGGATGATTGCCAGGAGATCCCTTCCACTTATGCCAACTCTGCCAGTGATTTGCTGTATGATCTGAAATTAAGAAGGATAAAGTTTCCAGGAACAAATAATTTGCAGTAGGCTAAATGAGGTTGAAAAAATTGGACAAACTTGCAAGCCTCTCAAGCCTTTCAGTCACTGAATATCTCTGCCACGCTTTTGTCTGTCTGTAACTTAATATACAAGCTGATCCGCCTTAATTTACTGGCTGATCCATCTGACTTCTGCCACTGAGAAACAGAGTCATGCTTGTGTGCTCCTGAGAAACACTCCAACACCAGTTCAGCAGGGATACCAAAATATGCCAGGCTTCATGGTCACAACTGATTCTGGTCCAAGGAACTGTGGCCCCAAACTCAGAGTACTCCTGTGCATCAGAGCATGCAAGCTATGATTTCCGAGTGCAGCCTTAACATGGCACAGATGCAATCTTGCATTCAAGGCCACAGGACTGCCCAGGCAGTTAGTCAGCACCATTCACCTTCCAGATCATCTCTCTGCACAATACACAAGGTATCACCCACTGTATGTCAGAGGAAAAATGAATAAATAGCATGGGTTTCATTTCACATCCCACTTTTACACGTGGAAGAATAGGAAGCAGTGTGTAGGGAAAACTTGAGAAGCTTTGAGTCATTTCATTACATTGTACTACACAGGGGATTTTATTGTTTAGGAGGGGATGAATAAGCACTTGCTCAAAATATAGAATGATTGACCTTCAAGGTCAGCAGACCTGGTGGTGGTGCTCAGCATAACTACTTGCTGAAGAGTAGAAAGAGAATGAATCAAATGCCATCAATGTATTTTTCATCTTCAAACTTATCTTCTGGGCCTCATGGAGGAACAGAACTGATGCCGCTGAGGACAAAATGGCACCAACCTAATAATATTTCCTCTCTTGCATTTGCTTCCTCCATCTGTTCACATTTCCTGGGTGACAGGTTCATCTCAGCAATGTTTGGTTGAAGTCCATCCAGACTGCAAGCCTCTTACAACTTCTGTTTTCAGCAGTAGACAGAAATTCTGAGCGATTTGCTATGATTTTCATGTGTGAATATTGACTGCAGCAGCAGCAAAAAATGAGCTTTGTTAGCATTACATGAACTGTGCCTTGTCCTTTTTGCTTAACAGCAGAGAGAGGAGGCTGCATTCAAAGTGCCTTCAATCTAGAGAAGAGCTCTTTCTCTCATTCTCAAGCCTGTAGATTCTCGCATAGCTTGAGCACGCTCTGTTGACATCATGCTAATGTGCTAACTTGAAAAAGCAGGCTTGCTTCATTGGCTTCCCGTTTAGACTATTCTTCCATTCTTCAAAAGAAATTTTGACATCAACATTTTTAAGATTTCCCATTTTGCATATAAACTGTTTAGAAGTGGTATTTCCTGAAGGTCATATTCTGTCCTAACATATTTCTCACGGGTTTTGACAAGAGAATTTGCCTTGAATCTAAGAAATATTTGGCAAGGCAGAAAGAAATGGAGAGTATGACACACAGAGATAGGGTCTGAGATAACTGGGTAATCATACAAGGATTTAGTATTTTTCAGTAAGACCATGGAGACTCCTAAATCAAGATCTCATTCACTAGTGTATATTTATGTGTTTAAATAAAATGTTAGAGCACAAAAGGAGAGGTGGAGTCTGTAACTCAGGCCCTTATTTAGCTTGTGAGAGAATAGGCAGAAATTTGACAGTGTCTTCCACATGCCAATTGTATCCTTCGATCATTGGGTTACTGGTTGTTTTGACATAATTCTGACTGCTTTAGCAAAAAACTATGTCCTGAAACATCTCTGTCATTCTTTCTCATTGTTCTATCCATATTGGATTTGAGAAACTAGCATTTTCCCACTGCAAAGAAGCTTCCTGGAAAGGAGAGCTACCATGCCCTCTTCATGACACTTTTATTACTACTTTGGTTCCTTTGCAGCCTAGTAGATGAAATGAGACTCTGGAGTTGAGGAGAGCTTTGCTCTGTCACTCTGCTGCTTCTTCCTCTCCGTCCTTCCCTTTCCCCAAAAGAAATACAGAGACTTCCCTCCTTTACAGAGTACATTGAGACCCGCTGATGGCAATCACTTCATTAAGGTTGGCTATTTTATTTAATCTCCATAACCCCCTTTTTCTCTCCCTGTGTTTGATTCATACCACTGTTTGCACAAACACAGAATTTTTGTGTGGTCCCAACCATTCATTCAAGGCCTCTTAATTCATTCAAACCCAGTTAATTCCTGTATTATATTATCAAGGACCTTTGTCTCATGCTATCAAAGAAATGTGATTACACCTCTAAAATTTTTCAGAAACTAACCTCTGTTTACGGCAAATCAAAACAGAATGTAATCAACTCAGTTTGCTTTTGACAGATGTTTAAAGCAATTTTATGCTACATAGCTTCCTTGCATCTGGTTTCTGCAGTGCCAGGATACGTTAGTTACAATTTAGGTTCACAGAATATGGGGTGGATTGTTTGCCAATCCTCTTCTATACCCTACTATTCCTTTACTTCTAGCATGTATGTTGTGAGTTTAATGCTTGCAAAATGTGATGCTCTGACAGAAATGAAAAGTTAAGTCCTCTGTTTATAAACTGGGAAAAGCACACTAACTTCCTCTACTGCCTTACTAAAGTGCCTTAACACTAAGATGGCTCCAGCTGCAAAATTAAAACATCCCTGAGGATATGCTTAGCTTTAAACAAGTGAGTTGCCCCATTATATGTCTTGAAATCAATTATACTAATGCCGCTCTAAATTAAATAGTTGAACTGCTCTTTCAAACTGATGCTCTACTGCCCACTCCTGGACATAGGAAAGTAGTTCAGCCTCAAAATCCGTTCAGCTCATGACTTCCCTCCTGCGCACTTGAAGTTGACTTTGAGGCAGGCAGTTGTTTCACCGAGAGCCAGAGTCCACTGGATAACGACGATCTGAATTCACAACCATTCCGGACTGGATTTGAGGCAGTTGTCTGAAAGACTCCCTGTTTCCCCACTGACTGGTGAATTTCCCTTTTCCTCCTTACTCTTGGTCATAAAATGAATTTCAGTATTCCTGAACTTCATCGGACTACAAGTAACATGAAAGGAAAGTATATAACATGCATTACATCTAGTAATAACCCTAGCAAAATTGTTTTTCTTCTCAAGCTTAAAAGTCAAACAATTAATTATAAGCTGAAACATCCCATGAAGAAGGAACCTCTAAGAAATGCAACTTTGGTTAATGTATGAAAAAACCTTATTAAAAGAAAATAGAATATCTTGAAAGGGAATGGAACCATGATTATTGTCCTTAACATAGTATTTAAATAATTCACTCCCCTAGGTGAGAATAAAGGTTATTTGAAAGAGATGCTGTAATACACAAAGTATATTCTCTTATCTCCACCACTGGCTTTGGAGATATCTCCTGTCAGTGAATAGTGTTTGGGCTTTAGGCCTAAAGCAGTTATTTACATTATGTCTCCCTCTCCCCTTTGAGGCTTCAAAGGGATGCTGCCAATTATTGTTTTAGGAGTAATCACCATAGGGTGATAAACTAACAAAATAGTTCTTCAAAATGAGGGCATAAAAAAATTAAACCGTGACTATATCAAAGCAAAAATTTTCAGAACAGACTCCAGTGCACGGTGAGACCTGCAGCAGCCTGCCCCTATAATGCAGGCGAAGAAGAAATGTCATAAATTCAGGGAAGGTATAAACAGTCATAAACAGCCTTGGTACTACTATTCTTGCTCTTACAGCTAGTTACACTCTTTGCAGATGCTGAGCTTTAGATTTTCCCTGAAGTCTCACTGGCTTGGGGACAGAGCGTCTATCCCAGGGACACACCAGTTAATTTCCAGCTTGGTCTCTGTTTGGGACCTTGTTAATTAATTTTTCCAAGACAAATCAGTGGTGGGGACAGCTCCCCCAAAGCAGTGTAGATGCAAACTAGTTAATATGCTTTTATTTCTCAGTGTAGATATGTCCTTGGAGTTCCTTGGTGCCAACTCCTTTGTCTTTTCCTAGTGCCTTTCCGCCACTTCAAAGGCATCCACAGAATTTTTTTCTTTAGTGCCCAAGGATTTAACAGAGATATTGGCAGTAGCTGGGAATTTAATTGTTTCTGATAATATCAGCAACAAGCATTCACATTTGGGAGAAGCGCTCATCTGATTTGTATGGGACCTGTTTCCCTAAAAGAGCTCTGCAGTCCTAGCACTGCATAGTACTGGCGTACACCACAAGCATGAATATGCAACAGCAGTATTATTCAAGAATCACAGTTAAGGGTAATAACCTTTTTTCCCCAAAATTAATCAGAAAATATGTAAGTCAGCATATTTAAATAATGCACTGAAATCAGAGCACAGCATGAATAATATTTAAATTAAATCTGACAACATAAGAAATATAAAAAAGGGTATTCACTGTAATGGAAATAAGGAATTTTGAAAACTACATTTTCTGAAGGAGGAAATAATTAAAAGACCTACTTCAGTAAGATAATTTATGGAATCACCTTATCAGCAAATAAAAAGTGTAGTTAGACTAAATGAGGCCTCCATAAAATGAAAAGGAGAATAAATGAAAGCAAGATGCATATATATTGCTTTGCAGGAAGGCACAGAACCTAAAACAGGCAGACTCTTCTCATGAAAGACATCTCACTTCTTGCAGCTGAAACCTGTGTGTAACTAAAAGCACTTTAAGGAAAAAAGCCTTTAAAAAATATGTTTATAAACTTAAGCACATCTCAGACCAAGCAGCTGGGTAACAAGGATCTCAAGTTCACATTTCTGAATAGTGGAGCTCACAATGGGAGGGTACATAAAAGCAAATGCCTGAAAAAATACTCTTTCTGTGACAGTACCTTGCTTTGGGTCAGAGATAAGGATTGTACTTGGGAGAAGGTATTTGTTGGTTTATATTCACTGCTGCCATTGAAATACACTCAGGATACCTGGGTTTTGCACATTTCAAGCCAAATTCTGGACAGCAGGGGAAGTACAGTGGACTGGAGCCTCGGTCAGCTCAGCTCTGACTTTAATAGCATTTAATGCCTTTACAAGTCCAGATGCCAGTGCCCTCCCTCTCTCTCCTGATGTGACATAGCCAGTAACGTCTTGTATTTAACTGATTGGCATGGTCTTTGGGCAACAGTGTTTTACTCTGCTGAATAAAAAGAATCCCTTACATTGCTGCCAGTTGATCGGGAGTATCTACCTCCAAATTAGGAAGTGTTTGTAGGTGTTGTTCCTGAGCACAGTCAGAAATGCTCCTCAGCGGTTTAGTGTGTTTCCTGACCCTGTGTGTCTTCTGGACCTGCACACAAGGAGCTTTTAAAAAGCCCTTTTTATGTACACTTTCATACTAAAATTCTCCATCATCTGCAATACAAATATGTCTTTTTGGCAGTTAGCAGTCATTGTGAATAGTGACTGATTCCTTCCATTCTGCTGTTCAGGGTTACATAAATATCAAGATGTGACAGTAAAGATGAGAAAGGTGTCACCACAGCTTCATTCTGGCACATGGGGGGGGGGGAAGTGATAGTGCTTTCACTCCAATACAGGCTGCTCAATTAAACCAATCGCTGATCGTAGACAAAGGCACTCTGAACTCACAGATGGGAACAATGCCATCCTCGCAGATGGGCATGAGCATCCAGCACCAAGGAACATTGTACTAGCACTGAATATCTATGTTGAAGCCTGGCCAGAAATGTCAAAAAAACAGGTGCTGATCCTAATCTTCTATGCCCACAATACAAGGGAACATACCACCAGTCATTAATCCAACACCCGTCTGGGTTAATTTTCAGAAGTCGCTGGGGAAAAATAAGGAGAGTTTAATGAGTAGGTTTAAAACAAGCTGAGTGTTTTGAAATGTATTTCTACATTTAGAAATCTAAGAAGAGAAAGATTCTTTGAAATCTGATCTCAGTGGCATCTTCCTGGTTTCATGTGAACACAAGAATAATCCTCCAGGAAAACAACAGTTCTCCTGAAGCCAGTGATCTTATTGCCCGCTGTAGGATTCTGAATATTTTAAAGGGAACAGAGACTACATATCACCAAAGACAACCCTGATTTTACCACTACCAGATAAACAAATTTAATCATGCTGTAGGGGACACTGAAGAAAGAAGGAATATGTTAGAAAGGGAGGCATGAAAAAGGCAGAAATTAATGACATTGCTCTTTAAGGGAATGGTCAAAATATCTGCAAAATCACAGATTTGATTGACAGCATTCATTGTAATCATGGGGGACCACAGCTTGGAGCTCTGTTCAGAAGACTGCACACCTCTATATTTCCAGCTGCTTTAAAAGGCATAGGCAGACTGGGTCTCATTTTCTTACTTGCGTCCCGCTTAATTCTTACCTACTGGGTGAACCTTTGCCTAAATGAAAGGGGAAGGGGCTCACAGTAATACAAGCACTTTGGGAGAGGGGTCTTAGTTCTTGGCTTCCTTCAAGTGAGAAAAGAAGGACAAGAAAAAAGGTAGAAACTAAAAGGTATAAAAGGTATGAGGGAATAAAGAAAAGTTGAAAAATGTAAAAGCAGTGTGTAGGAAAAGCTTGAGAAGCTTTGAGTCATTTCATTACATTGTACTACACAGGGGATTTTATTGTTTAGGAGGGGATGAATAAGCACTTGCTCAAAATACAGAATGATTGACCTTCAAGGTCAGCAGACCTGGTGGTGGTGCTCAGCATAACTACTTGCTGAAGAGTAGAAAGAGAATGAATCAAATGCCATCAATGTATTTTTCATCTTCAAACTTATCTTCTGGGCCTCATGGAGGAACAGAACTGATGCCGCTGAGGACAAAATGGCACCAACCTAATAATATTTCCCCTCTTGCATTTGCTTCCTCCATCTGTTCACATTTCCTGGGTGACAGGTTCATCTCAGCAATGTTTGGTTGAAGTCCATCCAGACTGCATTCATGTGTGAATGTTGACCTCAGCAGCAGCAAAAATTCCTGCTCTGTTAGCATTACATGAACTGTGCCTTGTCCTTTTTGCTTAACAGCAGAGAGAGAGGAGGCTGCATTCAAAGCACCTCTAATCTAGAGAAGAGCTCTTTCTCTCATTCTCAAGCCTGTAGATTCTCGCATAGCTTGAGCATGCTCTGTTGACATCATGCTAATGTGCTAACTTGAAAAAGCAGGCTTGCTTCATTGGCTTCCCGTTTAGACTATTCTTCCATTCTTCAAAAGATACTTTGCTTTGTGGAAGAAGGAAATGGTATTCAGGAAATGTGAAAGTTAATGGACAAGAAAGGGAAAAGGAATATAGGAAAGTGTGATTTCTGTGGAGGAAAAAAAGCAGTGGCTTTTACTCCACCTCATCTAGTCTTTTAAAGTCTCACATTATGTCATTCACTATCAGGTTTACCTTCCTCTGACTAGAAAATAAAGTTAATGATACCTAATCCTGCAAAGGAGAAGGAAAAAAGTAACCAGTTGTGTTAGCTCTGTTTGTGGACAATGAATATTTCTATCTTATTTTACAATTCAGATGCATAAAATCTTCCATGGCTGTATCAGCCTTCAAGGGGATTGTATGGACACTGACATACCTTGGTTTGCTCTGAACTGATATTTCTATACTTTGCAGATATAAAGAAACACATCGCCTCTCTTACAGACCTTTTCCTTTCTTCCATTATATCTATAATTGTGGGCCCAACCCCTGTATTTGGGTTTGGGTCTTTCTTTTAGGAAAGTAGTTTTTCCCTGTTGACACATAAGCATTATGAGATGTTACAAAAGCTCTCCAGTACTTAAAATTCATTACTTTTGTTTGAGTGGACTCCTTACAATTTTTCATGCTGACCTGTATTTAAAGCAGGAATAAATGCATGCTTTTGACATTTTTGAAAGTCTTAGCCATTTGAACACTTAATTATTTACAGAATTCACAGATAGTAAGATGAATTACAGTCCACGTTCTTCTAGGCATAAACAAGGTATCAGGTATAACTGTCAGTTCTTGTAAGGAGATACAGTCTCTTGCCAGTCTCTTTGAACAGAAGTTCAACATTTGCTTTCTGTTAGTAAACACTCCCTGCTTGCCCAGTTTTCATATCAGTGAAAATCCCCCTAAGGAAAACAAACTTCTTGACAAAGTGCCTAAGGATTTGGATCGAGTACTTAATATAGCAAATGTCTTTGATTCGAGCATTGGATAACACATTAGCTGCTTTAGTAGAAAGCTAAGATGTGATGAGATTTACAAACGATTTTCTGAAAAAGTTTTATTTCCATCTATAACTCTTGTTCAATTCACAGAAAAATGCTATTTGGATATGGTATGGGAAGATGAAGTTTGTTTCAAAGTGGAAATTCACCATGATGTTGTGTACAAAGAGAAAAAAAATGGTTAATCTGTTTTTATCTAAGTACTTCCAATTTTGAGAACAAGTGGGTTTTTGTCAAAAATACAAACCAAGAAGTATTTGATAAAAGAAAAGCTGTAAGTAACATATCGTTTGGAAAAAATCATAATCTGTGCACAGGAGAATTATAAAAAGACAAAGGTTTGTTAAAGAAAATGAATCAACAGAGATATGGATGTTTTGGAAAACCATTGTCATTTGAAGGACAACAGGATATACAATTACCCTACTTAGGAGGGTTGCTTTCTTTGTGCAGCAACTAGTCTTTTCCTCCTGTGTTTTGAAAAAATAAATGCTGTTAAGTTAGCTAATCAACCTTCATAACATGCTCAATTGGTTTTATTACCTTTTTTTCATGAAAGTGTACGTTGTCATTATTAAACAACAGCAGTTACTATTGTAAAACAGCAGTTTTCTGTGAAACATTTTTCATAAGAACAGTCCTTTCATCTTGTTTCACAATTTTGTCCCTACCCACCCAACTTTCAACTGTTATTACAATCGCCAAGTGATAAAAATTAGGAACCATGCCATCATCCTGTGTTGAGACACATGATTATATCTCTGTGGGTGTGATTCTTGTCAGCTGTGTCTAACTAAATCTGTTTAATTCTGGCATAAACCACCTATCTTGGCGTTCCCTGCAGTCAGTAAAGAGATATGACATTCCTCAGGGAGAGTCATTAAGTCTGTCTTGCATGCTTATTTCAGGCCATCTTTTAAAAGTGATTTTTTTTCCCTGCCATAATCTGTTAAAGGAGGTTATATCAGCTAACTTTTGCATGGTCTATTTTTCAGATGGTTCAAGATAGATGTGAACAGTTTAACTCTGAATGTGCAATAGATCGAACATTAAAAGATTTTGAGTACGTACATGCAAATGTCCCAAAATAGGAACTGCACACACAACAGGAATGATGGCTCCAACTGGAGCTAGTTTTGCTCCATATATTGCAAAAAATAATAGAATAAATGTTATTGATTTGAAGATTTGATAGAATAGGCTAACCAGCCTGAATCAGAGAATGAATAGAGACTTGTAGATCTGGAGACTCTTTTCTTTGTGAATTGCAGAGAGGTTTTGATGAGCATCCCCTTGAGTTCACCAGTATGCATGCTACAAAGGTTTTTCTTTTACTTAAGCATACTTATTTTTAGCAAGAAGGCCCCTGCTGGATTTGCTTTCATCCCTCATACTGTTACAACAATTATCCCACAGGTGCAAGGGATAGCCACAAATAGAGATGGGAAGGTTATTCAGACAGAATTCAGTCTGATAATGTATATGTTCAAATAAGGGATTGATTTATTTTAAAACAGTTTTGAATGCCTGGCATGAACTGTTCTATATACACAGGGACAGTAAGAAGAGCTAAGGAGAATATTTCAGCTATGACTCTATTTTCTGATTGTTTACTTGAAGCAGTTTTACTAGAGGACAATTAAAGACATAGTAAATCAATTTTAGGACCACCTGCAAATCAGTTTCAAGACCCTTGAGTAGGTGTCATCCGTTTCAGTTTGGTCAGGAAAAATCTGTCTAGTCTAATCTGCCATATTTCTAATGTGCACATCCTCAGAGTGTTTAATTGACTCACTGAGAGTAATTCCCATGGAGTGGGAAGGAAAACCCTTACTAAAATTGTAGAAGGCTGAAAGTTTAGTGAGCAAAGTATGCTACAGTGATTCATAGGTGGCTTTCTACATTTTACTTAATCAGATGCACTGGGAATCTACTTAAATGTGCATCATCCCAGGGAACCAATTTGGCCTGAGGTAGTGAATGGCATTGACTGCTGAGTAATGGGGATACTTCTGACAAACATTTCTGTTTAATAGATATCATTCAGCAAGGTCCAACAACTTAGGTTGTGTTTAAGCACATGACAAATGAGCACAACATTCTACACTTTCAATTTTCTAATACAGAAGTAGCCAAATAAAAAAAGTAAAAAAGTAATTAAGATGGAATAAAATAATTTTCTCTGTCTGTGTTTATACGTTACTGCATCGTATTTTGACTAATTCACAGCTTTAAATTGCATCCAACTCTGTAAGACACCACTGAAATATTATTTACTGCTGGATGCCAGCTATAGCTGTCAGCACTCCAAAAATGTACATAAATGAGCACTCCAAAAATGAGTCATAAATAAGAGATTAATTAGTGCAGTAGTTGGAAGTTATGTTGCTGATTCAGATATTTAGTATCCACTTCACTAAGATAATTTGCATAAGTTCTGCCCTCTTATCATCTGTTAAAAGATTTGATCAGAAAAAGGAGTTTAAGAACATTGGCGACTGAAAGGAAGCGAGGGACAGACGGGAAGGACAAATGATTGTGTTTGGCTGAAGCCTCAGAACAGAAGAAAACAGCCCTTAGTGCTGGCATGAAAAAGGCTGAGAGAGTCAGCGAGGTTGACAGGATTGGTGCCTTTGGAAACAGAACAATAGGCGTTATATTTAGAAGCTCAAAGGCCAACCATGAAAACACCTAATTGGTTTACACTCTTGATTTAAGTCCTGTTCCCTTATTCTGCATTTTATTGGTTTTTTTATTCAAGTCACTGGGAATTTTGCCAGTGCTCCCAGTGGGAGAATTACATTTACTGGAAAAGCATTTTCAGATATTAAAAGAATTTATAGCAGTATAAAAAATTGCATGCATATTACAAATGAAACAGGCATCACATATTGAAGGTGACATATATATGCCAAACTGCAGAGCTATAGGAAAAATTAGTTCATGATAAGTCTTAGCTATTTCACTTATCTCTGTCCCCTGGTTCTTCCTTTAACTTTAATATCCTAAAGAAATATTCAATCCTATGGTAACATATGATGTCCTAGTGAATGCCTGTGCAGCTTCTGGAGGTTGGCTACATTTTTCAAGGTAAATATGAAATTCCTGAAGAAACAGTTGCCTATTTCTCTTTAAGCACACACGGGAAATCAGCAAAATTCTGCCCTATCCTGGTTTCACTCTGCCCTATCCTGGTTTTTCTGAACATATGATGCTATGTGGTCCTATTACTGACTGCTAGGCAACTGCATGGAGTTAAAGGAAAAAATAGGCACTTTTAGGTCTGTTTCCTCTTAAGTCAAGTCTCAAACAAATGTAGACATCTCCTTTTGCATTACTTAAATCATGCTTCAGAACTGTCCATTTCCCTTACCCAAATAAGCTTGGGTGACCAGATCAGATTTAGATATCTGCATTTGGTCAGATGGATCTCACCCCGTGACTCCAAATTTCTAGCGAAACTACTTGATATTTATGTGAATTGAGTGAAATATAGTGAAGCAGTCCTTCCATAACATTCAGAGCTGCTGAAAGGGGGGTCTGCACAGTCAGGAAAGACATGGGCCAATTTTGACATATTGAGATGGGGAGTCTCATGAATAAGTGGAAGTCTAGAAAATTAGACGTTCAAGAAAAGCTTAGAGAAATGGAGTTTGGCTTAGTCTAGCAAAGAGAAGAATGAGGGAAAATACAAAATCATGTTCTGCATACTTCTTGGATCTGCGAAGAGGCAAACAAACTTCTCTTCATGTCTACTGGGATTGGGCAAGAAATAAAAAGCTAAAACTTCAGAGAGGGAAATTTAGGTTAGTTATTAGAGACATTTATAAGAGAAAGGATGCTTAAGCAGAGGAAAAGATTGCTGAGGGAGATTGTGGAACCTTTTTAGTAAGGATTTTTTAAAAAGTTTGGAGCAGTATCTGTTGGGCACATTCTGAAATTAGGAAGTGAAGATCTTCAAATTCCTTTTTCTTTCATTCCCCCACTTATCTGGAATTTTTTCTTTCACTCACTCATATCTCTCTCTTCTTTTTAATCACTGTGTTGTATTGGAGAGGAGAGACTCCCAGCCTCCAACAGCAGTCCCAGTTTTATTTCTATCTCTGGATCCCAAATAAGTAACTTCTTTTTATATCATCTGAACTTTCTTTGGTCACTCTGAGTTTTATGACTTTGTGTCTGGCCTCAGAGAAATAAGTTACAAGTGAAGAAATAATTGCTATGTATTCTACCCTTTGAAAAGAAAATACAACAGGCAGGAACTAGCCAGAGAACAGAAACCTACAACAATCATTTACAGAATAACCACTTCAGCCTGAAACTCTGCTGGATGGAGGGGACAGCCCTAGAGGGACATAGGGGGGAAAGGAATTCCTGCAGAAAACTCCCATTACCCTTCCTGCTACCTGTCAGCTTAGCCTTCAAAAACACCATGTCTGACAGTCTGCAAAAGAACAAGTTGGGGATTTATTTCTGCCTATAATTTTTTACCATATTTCTATTTCTAAAGAAGAATTGTTTCACTCAGTCTGGGATTTGTTCATTGCATCTGTGGAGTTTTTTTAAAAAAGGTTGGCTACAGTTCTACACAGCCTAGTAGCCAGGCTACTAGGCTGTATTTAAGTGCTATATAGCTAAGACCAGCATATTGAATTTTCAAAGAAGATTATAAATGAAAGGGGGAAAAGCCTTAAAATCTTTATTTTACTATATCACATGAAAATATGAAAGGAATTAGAAAGGTGACAGAACACAAGGAAAAATAATTTAGCACTTACATTATCCCAGTACTTTTCAGATGATCACGTTATTTGATTGATTTTTACCTTCTGTGGTTACTAATAAACAAAAAATCCCTAAAAAAACCCTGTTGTTTTTCTAGTGAAGTTGCACTAAGCAGGTCTCTCCCTCTTTTTCTCTGAAGTGCTGGCAGTTAAAGACATATTTGGTTGGCTGTTATACAGATCATACATTTGGCCTCTTTATGAGTAACAGACAGTAATTTCCTATACATTAGACTTTAGACAGTGGGAAAAAGCCTATTGAAACATTCCCATGTTCTTTCTGAAGAACACTACTTCCCTCCCCCAGGAGAAAAAGTACTTTTACAAACAAATCCAGGGTTGATAAATTGTAGTCTAAAGGTTAAAAAACCATATTTCTTGGAGACTTGTCAGAAAGGAAATCCCACTGTATTTTAAGGGCAGCTAAAATTGTTTTATAATGGCCATATGTGTTCATTTTTAATTATAGCAACATGTATCAAGAATGTGTCTTTTGACTATTTATAAACCTGGAGTTGAATTCACTGTGCAGCTAAGACTTCCCTGGCACATGAGGCATGCAATGTCAGGTCTAGAAGGTGACATGCACACAGCAACATAAATATTCAGCCCAAAGTATCACTTTGATCACATGATGGTCTAAAGTAGACACAGCAAACTTCAACACTAAATACAGTATGAGCTACAACATACTACCACTAAAATACAGGACCAGGTAGATTTACGTGCTTAAACCCTTTGATGAATGTACTCCTCAGACGAAATCCGTTCCTGTTGCCTTTCCCTCCAACAGAAATACCAGTGTTGATATCTGCTTTTTCCAGAAACTTACCCAGACTCTTTCTACAATGTTCCTTTTTGCATTAAAATATGTCCTGCAAAAAATTTTGTATGACTAACAACAACTAGAAACGTCAATGGTCTGCATGTCAAATGAGATCAGATCACAAATGAAGAACAGCTGCCAAGGCTCAACTAATTTCAAATTCAAGTCGGAAGTGGTGGCAGTGGGTGATCATGAAGCCTTAGAGGAGTTTGCAGCTGCACTACCATTTCCTTTGGCTCCAGGACCACTGTCAGGATGGCTGCATTTATTTTTCTGGGTGGTATCTATTGATGCTATAGCCCACTGCAGTGGCCAGAATCTCGGATGTAGGAGAGATGTTGGTAGTGACTCAATGAATGTTCAGTGAGTGGTGTCTAAAAGACTGAGCGAAGGAAATCAGAATACAGGACATTTCCCTCCCCTTGGTGAGCTGCTCCCCCTTGTCCCCTTCAGGTAGAATTTTGCACATCTTCAATTGCTTTCTTTTGGCCTTTGTATCTTGCATTTCTCTCCACAGAGTGACACAGATGCAACAGGAAAAATGAATATGTGTTTAACCTGTTTCACAGCTTTGTGTTGCTCTCCTGGGAGCTGGAAATTAGAGAATCCATACCCCGCCAAAGTGAGAAGAGCTGAGACATGAAGCTCTCCTCCATCTCCTACTTCACTCCTCTAGTTGCTAGGACTTCTGTGGATTTGGCCTCAGTAACACATTTCCTACAACTTGAAATGCAAGTGATTCTGGGTGCTCCCCCAGATATGTTTGCAGATGCCCAGGCAAAAAGTAGAACCATATGGTTGTAGTCATACCCAGAATTAGGCAGAATTTGAGGAGGATTTGAGGAGGATTTTGAGGACTTAAATCTTTGAATGTAGCTATTTACAGATTTGTAGAAAGATAAAATCTATTCAGATGAAATGTGGAAAGCTTTGGGGCACAAAAGCTCTTCCTCAGGTCTGAGGCAGAAGACTACAAAGCCATACACAAATGTTTTTGAGCTGCCAACAGCCTACCACTGTAACGTGAATGTTATTTACCAAGACAGCTAGCTTGGCTTATATGCCTTTGTTCAGGGCTTTAGAGGCAGCTGGACATCCAAGTACCTTTAAGATACTTGGCCTTTCTTCCTACCATAAAACCACAGAAAAAAAGGAAAATCCCAGGAGCTTCAATATATTTTAACACCAAGTTAAATTGATATTCCCTTTCTCATATATAGAGCTTTAAAATATCACTCTCTCTGTTGCTGGCTACTCCTGTAACAGTACTGTTTGTCTCTTGTAAGTACATCTTAACTGTGTCTTCAAAATGCTTTCTGGAAGATAAAAAATATTTGGGGTATGGGGCATACCACCATTCAAGATAAAGTTACTGCTGCAAGGGCTTTTGAGAAATAAAAGAAACCTTTTCCCAGTTGGTAAAAATAAATTAAATAAAGATCCCTCATTACATTAAACACATTTTATTTTCTGCAATATTTTTCTTTACTCTTTGCCAAAATCACAGTGATATGAAATTACTAGCAAAACACAACTCTGTTATCATCTTGGCATTAAGAAATCACAATACACCTAAGAACAACTGGCAAATTGCACTTGTGTTCAGTGGACACTAGAGTCCACAGGCAAACTCCATCCCCCTGTTTGGAATACAGAAAGTATGAGTGTGAACATCATGCACAGAGACAAGAAACCCTTTTGGCTATCCCATTGACAATCTTTTACTGTAAGCCAATGGGCTCCTTGTGCCCCAAACCCCAGCCACAAATTCCCAGAATGAGAAAGAAACATGGCTTCTTGAAAAAAGCATGAAAAATGTTTGGTTTTTTCATAGTTTTTCTAAGAGGTACAGTACTAGTCTGTGCCAATATATACCCTTCTCCAAGTGTTTAGAACAGAAAGTTAAGTTTACTGCCTCCATCTACAGTTTCTTTTAGGAATACCATCATAAGTGGTCAAAAGGCCATTGACTGACTTCTTCATCTTCTTGTTTGGGATAGGAGTGATGGACACAGTACTCAAAAAATGGAGGCGTCACATATCTGCTGAGAGACAAGCCATTAAATGAGCTGAGGAGAGAAGGTATTAACCCAATATCAAGGCCAGATTCAAAAGGCTGTGATTTAAAACAAAAATAAAATTTCACCCATACAGATCTTTTTTCAAAGTATTCACTTTGTGATATTGTTGTGGTTTAACCCCAGACAGGAACTAAGCACCACACAGCTGCTCACTCACTTACCCCCACCCAATGGGATGGGGAGACAATAGGGGAAAAAAAAATAAAACTTGTGGGTTGAGATAAGAACAGTTTAATAGAACAGAAAGAAACTAATAATGATAATAATAACAATAATAAAATGACAATAATAATAAAAGGATTGGAATATGTAAAACAAGTGATGCACAATGCAATTGCTCACCACTTGCTGACTGATGCCCAGTTAGTTCCTAAGCAGTGGTCCCCCAGGCCAGCTCCCCCAGTTTATATACTGGCATGACGTCACACGGTATGGAATACCCTTTGGCCAGTTTGGGTCAGGCGCCGTGGCTGTCTCCTGTGACAGCGTCTTGTGCCCTTCCAGCTTTCTTGCAGACTGGGCATGAGAAGCTGAAAAATCCTTGACTTTAGACTAAACGTTACCTTAGCAACAACTGAAAACATCAGTGTGTTATCAACATTCTTCTCATACTGAAGCCAAATCATAGCACTATACCAGCTACTAGAAAGAAAATTAATTCTATCCCAGCCGAAACCAAGACAGATATGATCACTTATATGAAATAAAGAAAGAAGAGCTTAGAACTCCTGTTTAGTAACTTAGTTACTTGGAGAAAAAAAATCCTTAGCTACATGCAAGGTTTCACTGTCCAGCTGTTTCCCGTGAGGCATAGTCTTACGATTTATAAGAGCAGGGTCTTCTGTCCTAATGCTGAAAGATTAACAAAATTCCGTTTTAGCAAAAGGAAATAACTTTGGACTAAGACCAAGTGCTGAGAATTCCAGGCTAAAAAGAGATCATATGAGTAAAAACTACATGATTGTAGAAGCGAAGTTACCGACTTAGCTATATTATGCATTAATGGAAATTGTGATCGGTGAAAACTAGGCTTGAGAAAAATATGCAAGGAAACCCTTTTTAAATCAGAGGGAGCAAAGGAAGGAAAAGCCAATTTTTTTTTCTAAACAGAAATGTAGTCTTGGGCTTGAATAGCAGAGTTATGACCTTCAGTAGCCTCCAAATGATGTTTTATTGAAAGAGATGCTGCGTGGTGCCATCTTTCTATCTCACAAAATAAATGAATTATCATTGCATTTCACAAATAAAGGAGTATCTGAAATGCTGCCAAGAGGCCTTCAAGCAAAATGGACTGGCAAGTCCAAAACAGCCAAGTAAAAACCAGAGCTGAGAGCAGAGAGGTTACCGCTGCTGAACTTAAAAAATAAAATGGAAATCTGATTCTAGAGCAGTGAAGTTCTCCTAGAGTGTTGATACTATTTTGTATCCCTATTTGGTAATTCCTCCCAGGAAACATGGGAAACTTCAACCACTTTTTGTTTTCCATACAGGCAATTCTTAACACTTTCTGTTTATCTTTTTTCTTCTTTCTTTTTTCTGGTTTTGTTTGTTTATTTGTTTGTTTTGTTACAAATGCTTGTGAGCTAATAACTGATAGGGAAGTAAAATGCCAATGTTTACATTAAGACGAGAAGAAGTAAGACTCTGAAGACAGATTCGTTCATCTCTAGGCTGCTAGAAGCTGACCATGATGACAAAGATGATATCCCATCAAATGTGCTCTTTTGTTCAAAATGAGCGCCATACTTTATTGATTCCCAGTGAAATTGCTTTGAGATGAATCAAAATACCAGCTGCCCCATTTATTGAGCTGTGAAATATTTCTACTCGCTGTGCAGCTGTGTGAACCTGAACTAATCTAAAGGGCAGATCATCTACAAGAGAGCTCAAAATAGTTTTATTGCAGGCAATTTGCCTAAGTATTAAATATTCCCTGCTCATGCAAGATTCTGAGCGAGGGCTTATACTGAAGGAAAGGCAATGTTACTTAGTGAATAGAGCACAGATTGCTGCCTGTGTATCATAAATGCATGGAAATTACAGAAAACTATTAAACACATTCAATTTCGAAAAGTGTGAAGAAATCTCATGACCAAATGGTAATGTCATGGTGCTCACTACCTTGCATGCGGTACTTAGCATTGTGCAAAACTAGGAGACTTGGGTGATGATTCAAGTTTTCCTGATAAAATCGTGTGTTTCTCTACTGAGTGTTATCTCTGCAAGAGGTCAGAAGGGAACAGAATAGCCTACTAGTTTGTGTTTTGACAGATGGTAAATGATAAAGCAGCATTAAAATCAGCCATCCAGCTTAAAGTTTTCATTTTAGTGCAAGCACATATGTATGTTGTTAGGGGAATGATGCTCTAATTAACCTAAAGCATGTAGTATTGCTCTTTTACACATAATGGGAGGATTAAGTCAGTGCAGCCGATTTTATAGTCATTATCAAAATACCACTGCTAATAAAAATTCTAGAAAACATAAAGGAATAGTCTAAGAGAGGAACTGAAGTCTCTCTTCTTGGTAACATTTTTTTCCTGCCAAATTTTGTAATTTTTGACAGAAACACTTTTATCTTAGTCATGAGTATGGTTCAGCAAGTTCTGAAACCACTTTTCTGTGGTGAATAGTCGAACTCTTCTCAGTTACAAACCTTGGGCCATATGGCTGCAAGGGAATGAAAAGCCGGTGGGAAAGAAATTAATTTAGTTATAACTTTAAAGTACATGGCTAAACCATGCACCATGAAAAAAGGAATTTCAGAGAAGCTGAAATTACTTGTAGGACAGCCCTACTAGCACCACTTTGTGAGTTTTCAGTCATTTAAAAAAGTGTCAGTTTGCCACCTTCTTTACTCATGAAGTAGTAGTTTCAAAGATGGTATTCAATCGCATCCAGATTTTTAGGGACTATTCTAATAATATTTTGGTAGAAAACTATTGACTGGGGGCATTTGAAAAGAAAGATGGAAAAGGGGTAGGTGTGCTTTCCTTGCCATCTGTTTAGCACAACCCCAGGTTAAAGCACCTCTGTGACTATCTGTAGCTCCAACCATCAGTCATTTCACATATGATAAGACCATCCTGATATATGACATAACTCCTGGTGCTCTCCTGATAGAACAGAATGGATTGATAGTGTATTTTGCAGACAAATGATAATGTGATGGAATAGGAAGAGGAAATGGGCTGGGGAAGGAAAAACTGGAGTTTCCCCTTGGATAGCAAGGAGAGGAGCAGGTGAATGCAAGATAGGAGGAGCAGGGAATGGGACAAGGCAATACTCATGGCCCCTGAAAGAACTGGGGCAAGATGACCCAGCAAATAAAACATCTGTTATTGGGCAGCTGAATTGACAATCTGATCTGGTCTAGTCTGGTCTTAATGGAACAAGGAGAACGACAGAGCCTACGACAGATGCCCCTGCCACTGGGGAGAAGGAGAAGTTGGGGGACATGAGCAGGATTTCAGTCCAGAGCAAAAAGAAGGTATGAGGAAAGGGGGATTACATAGCACCCAGAGTTATTCACAGAGAGAGAACAGCTAATAGGGAATAAGCACTAGCCCTGCCAGGAGGAAGATGCAGAAGGATGGCATATAGGACACAGTGATGAAGTAAAAGGAGACATGGCATTTGTTCACAATAAGCTTAACTGACAATAGGTGATGAAATGTGTAGTCTCCTTGCTGCTGTTGCTTTCCCATGCTTTTTAACTACCTGTCTTTCACAGCTGCCCAAATGTAGCAATGCTTTCAGTTGGGTGGACAGAGGGGACTGTGAACAACCTGATGATTTGATATCCATGTGGGTCTTGGTAAAGCTTTTCTGCAGCTTGGCTTAGTGTGGGAATATTTTCACGGCTGATGTCTGGCTAGAAGGTCTTGATAATACTAAAAAAGTCCCACAAGAAATACAAGTTCCTAATGCACTTAGTTAAAGATATTATTTGTGCACTGCACCTCTGAAAGAAGGATCAGTGTGATCTGTAATTTTGCAAGGAATGGGCAAGCAGAAAAAACAAGATGGGGAGATATATAAATATATGCATACATACAGCTGTTTTTTTGCTGACATATTTCTGGGAAAAAACCAACTAAAAGCATTTATACAAAAATGTCTGCAGGTAGGGCTGAATTTGTGATTGGGTAATAAGCATTTGAAATTTGAGGAAGTATTACTGATAAAATTAAGTTGGCTACAATTTATTTCCACCTCTGAAAATGATGTTAGATCCAAATGCTTCTCAAGGCAAGGTTAAGGCTTCCATGCTATATATTAAATAGGTCTGGGAGATTCTCTGCCATTAACTGCAAGAATATGGATCAGCCCATATTCATAATATCAAACACATTTACATTCTGAAATGGGTCACATTCAAAATTAATTGAAAATAATGCAATAGTCCATATATTCCAAGCTATGCCCAGGAGTTGTTTGGGAGAATACTGGTTGGTGCAGGTCGAAAACATACTGATTTAGTACTATATATAACATAATCTAGTGACCAGTAGTGGTCCCTGGTAACATCCAATTTAGCTGTACGGATGTAGCACCTTCATCTTTAGTGACAATCCAAAGATATCAGAATCATCTTTCAGATTCTCAAAAAAGCATAAATAAGAAGTGTTCTATAGAAACCTCTTCTCAGTGCATTTTAACTATGTATTCTTCATTGCAGCCTTAATTTAGAAAACATTTGTGGCTGTGTTTAATATTTGGCTTGAGAGGTGTAACTGTACAATCATATGCTTTGCTGGCTCTAGGCATTCATCGATTGATAACTTCATGGAATGGTATTTATAGGCACTATCACTACTGTAGCATTTCAACAGAAGGAAAAAAATCCCCCTAAACAGGTGTCCTTTTAAATTTTTTTTCCACAAAACAATATCTTTGGAGAAAACATAGCATTTAAGTTATGATATTTTAAATCCTTTTAATTTAAAATTTTCTGACTGTTAGGTATAATGAAATAAATTCCAATAATAAACTCCATTTGCAATACAGACTTCCCTGAAAAAACTTCTAAGGAGGTATAGAAAGAAGGAATGTAACAGAAAAACATGATTTACTTATCCCCAGAGTGCTAATTTCCTAGTTAATTTTCTGAGTATATTTAACAATATGTATCAGGAACAAAGAGAAACAGAGACCAGAAAGCTGCTGAAAGGAAAAACTAACTACATGAGGGAATATCAGTGAAATAAAGTAGCTTTTTGCTTCTTGGTAAATGGCACAAGGTATTTAGAGAGGATTCAGAACTATACAAAAGTCACAATTGTTACAAAAAGCCACATGTTGAGTTGCAAACACTGACAATGAACATGCTTTTACAGCACAGGAATGCACAAACTCATCCAGGAACAGCGCAAATCCTGCCTGTTGACCAACTGTCCAAATAACAGAATCGATTCCTAGGACACAGGGGCAGCTCATTCCAGGCAGCAGTCTCCCAGCTGTAATAATAGCCATGGAGATGCTCTTTCATCAGTGCAGCAAATTCCTAAGGATAAACTTATTTAAGGCAAAAGCTCCCAGCCCCACCTGTGGAACCGTGTACCACTTAATTTCTGCAGGAATGCAGAAATTCAACCAGTGACAACATTTGCATTTCCAGGTTCAAAGCCAACCATGGCAGGGGAGGCGGGATGTGAAATGGGAGGCTGGGAGAGAACATCTTCTTCTGTGGGCTCTATGGGAGGTGCAAAGAGTTTGGTGTCTTGGTTTGTGGGAGTTGGGCAGATGGAGGAGGGCTGAGCGTTATTGAAAAGAAGGTCTGGGGAGGTAAGCTGCATGGTATCAGGAGGGACAATAGGATGTTTCTATTTTATGATTCTATGTTTGCAGGTGGGGCAAATGTAGCTGGGAATGACAGGATGATGCATGGGTGTGCATGGTGATGGACCTTGATGTTATGAAAATTTGTAACACAATTTTGCCATATCAACAAGAGTCTTTTCTGGTAAGGACAAACAGCATTAGCAATGTGTCCCTGCACATCAGAAATGGCTTTTAAACACTCTCCCCTTACAGGTTTGTGTATTCTTCAGCCATTTTGCACTATCAGGGTTTTATCAAGCAAGACTCGGAGCTTTCCTTTGAAATGTGCAGCAATTGCATGTTCCTTACACACACACAGGCTTCTAATTTGCTACAGCATGGAGCCTGCTGTTCATTTAAGAATTATGCATAGCAAAAATGAAGGAAAAAAGGTAACTTTGGCTTCAAATGCGTCTGTTCGTTTGAAGCCCAAAGATCTCTTCAATATGAACAGCTATTTTATGTTTATAAATAGAAGCATATAAAATATGTTTTAAAAGGAAAATAATAATTGACCTACTATTTAGTGCTTTTGATCTTTTAACTAATTGATCCCCTAATTATTGAAAATGTAGCAGAACAAATGGTAAACAGGTTGGTTTGCAGTATTTTTTGGTAAGGTTTTTAGCACGCAGCAGTATGTGTGTGCAGGAAAGCATTCTACAGGATTATACAACATATTGCTTTTTGAATACAGCACAGCTCTAGAGATTAAAGTTTACTGAATAGCCAAGTGCATATTTTGGAGCTGTCATAATGTTGTGGGAGTAATCTGTGGATTACAGTCCTTACCAGTGTACATTAACACAGAAATATCTCAAAAACTGGGTTACAGATAAAGGGAAGGCCTGGGATATGATCTTTGGTTTACGGCTCCAACTCACATTACATGTTAAACATAGTAGTTAACTGCTATTCTTTTCAAATATATTTACAGAGACCCAGTTAAATGTATTGCATAGGATTTAATTTTATCTATTCTTTCATTAGGCAAAATATATCCTTCTATACATGAAATTAGTTTTATTTCAATAAGATTACATTAATCCTTCTTAACTCCCTGTGAGATTATCCTTCAACAACTTTCTGTGAGATTATCCTCGCTTTCTCTTTAGCAAATACATAAATCAGGGCCATTCATGGGATAGAAGCTCATGAGCACAGGAGACACGATGGTGCCCTGCCCATTGTATCTGGTAGTAATTTCCCATGCTTACAGCTTTGCAACAGAAGAAAATACACTAGGGGAAACCTGGGGAAATACCCACAAAGTTTAGTAATTCCTTAGCAGATATTGTAAAGAACAATAAGATTCAGCTGCCAGAAGAGGCTCTTTCCAGCAAGAAAAGAGTTGTGCATCATGCTAAAGATGCAGACAACAGGGCTCTGTTATGAGTCTTCTGGTGCCATCTTTAGTGAAAACCCACTTCATAAGCCAAGTTCCAAGAAAGATTTTTTTGCTGTCATTCTTTGTAGAGTGCAATATTCAAGGAGTTTTACCCATTATGAAAAACCACTTAAGGCATTCAAATCTGGCACAAATTAAGATGAGCTCTTTCGTTTGAAAATGCTTTTCACGTTAATGAGAAAATTCATGTCATTTCTAGTCTAGTCTTGGTTCCATAATGAACTGAACGTACAAGTGTCTATCTGAACATATTTAAGTGAGAGGTGCCACTATGACTCACTCCACCTTTGTAGGAAGAAAGTATTTATCTGAGCTGATTATGAAAACTTAGGATGACTAAAAAGAGAACATCTGAGAGAACTCATGGGGTCTACAGTGAATGATATGAGTTGGACTGTGTATTTGCAGCAGATCCTGAACTGTTTTAATAAATGCCAGCAGCAACACTTCTGCTGTTGTTGACCAAGACATCCTGAAAGCCAGAATCTTGTCACCTAGAAGACAACAGAGTCTGAGACACTTCAAATCTCTTCCCCATCCCTTCCATCACATCTGCAACTAATACCAAGATTCTGAAAGATGCATTTTTCCGACTTCCAATGAACTTAATCAAGAAGGTACAAGCTAAAGGGCTGAGTTCATCAATTCAGTCCCTGCCAGTTGACTGCCTCAGCCCAGCTGGGCAGCCCTCACACCCTCTTGCTGCCTCTCCTGCTCATCCCATGCACGGCAGCATCACTTTAACCAGCTGTATGCCAGCCTTTGGAGAGCTGACTGGACTTTCTCCTCATGGAGCACATGCGGATTCAAAACACCCTTCCTGCTGAGCAGGGACCTGACAGTACATATCTGCTTTCTGAATGGATGCCTACCCACTAAATAGCTGCAGAAAGAGGGCAAAGTCTTTCTCCATCAAAAAAAAGAGAGAACGATGTAGCTCTGGCTGTATTTTTTCAGGAACCATTTCTGCCAATATGCATAACACATTTCTGGTACTCCAGCCATACTAGGCCCCAGTTGTATTAGCCACATATAAAATGCACCAGGGAGTGATCCGTGGCCCTAGATCACTCATTGCCAAGTGTTGCTCTTCCACCCTGCTGGGACTTGCTCTCCCCGGAGCTGCTTGGTGGTATCCACACTACAAACTTCCTCCTCATACTGTACTGGTCCTTCCTGCTAGAAACCATGTGATGTAAAAGTTTCTATTCAATCCTGAAAAACCTGCACTTCATTATGTCAAAGTATAGACTGCTCTCTAAAGAAGTATTAGCAAAATATTGCTGTCCAATTTGGCCTTTTCTTCTTGAAACCACAGCGTTGTACCCTGAAGCTTTGGGAATTCCTTGCATTCCCATTACCACTTAGGACTCGCTGCTCCGTGTAACTCAGCTACCAAAGCAAGAAAACACCTTCGGTTTTTCAGTTCCAGTCGTTACTCTGACAAACTTGGAATGAGACTTCGTCAGGAAATGATCTTTTTAGCAGTAAGCTTCAACTACTAAATTATAAATATTTTTCAAGGACATGTAGTGCATATTTCCCAATGGTCCTTCAGTTTCACTGTCTCTATGAAAGGAAAAACAGTAAATCACTGATACCTTTTCCCTAGGTAACAGTAACTGTCACACTGATAAAGCATCATGGAATTAGTATCTGCTACAGATAGGCAAAAACTTGGAAGTACGGTATCCAAATGAGTAATTGCAGTAGGCCATTACTAACAGTAAACAGAGTCCCAGACTTGTGCTATCTAAATTCCTTTCAGTGCTTTTTATTCTGAGAGTAATCTTTTGGATACAAAAAAAATCCTTAGAAGTATTTTTCCCCCATGAATATGCCAACATGGTGAATGTGAGTATCTAGCTGTTACGCAGTCTGTGCTGCCTATCTTTAGTTGTTATGCATGTTCAAAAAGCTTTCTGGTAGATATTTATACCAATAATCTTTCTTCTGACCTCTTCACCCCTCATTTCTCACGAAGACAGCTTATAGTGACCAAAGACCTCTTTTGCCAATATAGCTTAAAGCATTGCCTTGGACAGACACCAAAGTCCATTCACCGAGAATAGGACTTTTCTTTTCTCTCTGCAGCTATATCAGGATTTCAGAACAACAGTGTTGAAGAATTTCTTTCTATTTTCCCCACAGATCATAAGAGAAAAGTGAGCTATAAGTGCAGGCAGGCCATATGGTTCTGTAAGATTACATGTCTCATTTATTTCAAGATTATTATTCTTTGTTGTTTGGTAAGATTTTTTGATCTAATGACATTTCTATTACCATGCTGATATTGTGAAAGTGCTTTGCCCTTACATTTGTTTGAGTTATAGTTTTTCATGGTCAATGGAAGGCCCCTGCTGATTTTAGAGAGATTTGGAGTGTCACTTTCCTAGAAAGTTGGAAGTATTTAGAGAGTGAAAATTAAATGTGCTAAAAATTGCTCACAAAACCAAATAAACAAAAAAGGCTTGTGTACAACATAACAGTCAGTAATAATAGCTGCTAATTAAGACTCAGCAGATGATAAAGTACAGAACAGTTGTCTACCTTAGAGCTGATACTAAGTCGTAAGAACAAAACTCTGTTACTTTGATGACTCTAGACTAAATCCGCAAAGAAATTTGTATGGAAGAATTCATTTCATGGAGGATATGTTTATGTGCCTTGGCTTGCTGTACATAATGCGGGGAGAAGTGGGCTATTCATGTGGCCCTTTTCTCCTAGCTACCTTAACATGAGATGAATTGGACCTTAATAAAGTCCTCCTTCTTCCTTGACTGTCACTGTGGAGCTGCTTGGATCTCTAGCTTATATCTA
Organism: Buteo buteo; assembly: GCF_964188355.1. Lineage (NCBI taxonomy): Eukaryota > Metazoa > Chordata > Aves > Accipitriformes > Accipitridae > Buteo > Buteo buteo. Next base: position 16,888,984 of record NC_134184.1, read on the forward strand.
AGGGGCCATTAGGACTTTCAGACTAGGCCTTTGAAACCAGCACTGTAAGCCGGGTTCTGATCTCACTAGTGTTTGTGTGACTCTAAAGATTTCTTTACAGTTTCAAGGGATTTAATGAGAATTATGTGAACAAGGTCAGAATCTGGAATGTCTATCACTCCTTCCTCCAGCCAGCTCAATGTATACGTCTATACCAGTAAACTAAACAGAACAAGGCTAGATTGGAATCCTGCCACACATTTATCTATATTGTTAAATTTTCACCAAATTCAAAGTGGTTTGGCCTGTGTCAGCTGGAAAATGTCTGGGAATGGTCTGAGGTATAGAATAAGCCAGGAATGATCCCAATAAAAGTATGGAGAAAGCTCCTTTTTAGGAGTAGAGAAAGTTTATATGGTAGTTGTGCTATGCCATTTGTCCTCAGGGTCAGAAATCTGCCTTTATTCAGTACCAAATGGGACAATATTGACAGAAAGTGCAGAAATACTATTGATTGGCATAATGTTAGTGATGCTCTATAGTGCTCAAGGTATATGACAGCATCTGCAATTAACACTGGTGGTCTCACCTATGTTTCTTACTCAGTTCCTAGTTAATACTGGAAATACTTCCACCTTCCCAGGTATTCGTAGCAATTAATCCTGAACTCATTTAGCTCATTATGTTTTGGAAAACTAATAAGAGGTTTATTAAAATTACTGTTCTTGAAATCTCTTTCCTAGAGCATGTGTTTGGAGGGTAATTATTTTTACACTAGATATATCTTTCTCTTTGGCTTTGTAGGGAATAGATAGCTACATATTTAGTCCATTCTCATGAGTAATTGTTTAATCAGTTTCTATACATTCTATGCAATTTTAGTCTCCACCATCATTTCTTTCACTGCTTTGAGTGCAAGCCACTGAATAACTATGACTCTGTAGGATGCAGATATACATTAGGTTGCAATGGGTTGCAGTTTATAAGTTTCACACTAACAGAATTTGCAACTCTGACAATAGCTTATTGAAATATTTTTCCAAAGCAGCCTACAAATTCTTTAAGCACGTTTTCTGCAAAGACTTTTTAATACTTATAGAAACATCACCCAAGGACAAACTGTGGCAGATACCTTTTAATTTAGCTAGCTGGAAAACTTAAGTGGTGTTAAATATATGCTTCCAGATAAATCTGAAGATTTCCCCTAGAAAGGTATAATCAATCACATACTTAATCTGTTACAACTGACTTCGATGGTACAAGTATAATTGGATTAGCTTTCGTGTATGCTGCACACTCTTCTCTCAACATCAGTAGTCCCTTCTTATGGTGGTTCTGCCTCATTGCTCAGCGGTAAAGTTCCAGGGACTTGTACATGAATTTTCCAGTGGAGGACAAATAAAGGACATTATAGTGTGAACAGAGTTTAAACTTGGCTTATTTTATCAGTGCGCGCATGCATACACATACTATAGCAGCCGTAAAATGAAGACAACTGCGAACAGGAAGCCAGTCTCCTTCCCAGGAATAGTGTCATTACACAACAGCTGGTATGCAGAGAAACTCTTAGTTTTTGAGTATTTACTCAAATTTTAAAGACGGGAGGAAACTGTCCTCCTTTCTAGGAAAGCACGGCTCCAAAGGTGATGGTCTCAGCCAGAGAATGACTAAAAGTAAAACTGACGGGACAATGTCTTCTTGCAACTTTGAGGATTTACTTGCAGGCTATGTGTAATAATGCCAACTACTGCCACCTGACAAACATAATTTGTTTAGCTTGCAAAGCAATGTGGTGACTATCTTTTTACAAAGTCTTCATGTTTGTAGATTCATGACCTTAATTTTGACAAGAAATGGAATTTTACCTGAGCCATGTTGAAGTAAACTGTTCATTAGCTTAATGTATCAAGACAACTCCTGATTAAACTCACACACATATTCATAATGCATAAATTCATTCTTTTATTCTACTAAAGTTAATAAAGATTCTTCACCAAAAATAAACATAGTATCAAATTTCAACAATCTGACTAGAGTTTTGCAAATATATTATACACTTTCAGACTAAGAAAAGGAAAACATGGCTTACCTGTAGTCAATATGTCAGTGTTTTCAGGAGTGCTCAAATCACATTTTGAATGCAGTGATCAAGCTAGAAGAAACGTATAAGAAATCAGCAGCAAAATAATAATTCTTAGATTTATAAAAGCATAAGCATTTACATAAATCTTCCCTTATTCTTTACTAATTACAGAGAACTATAACTATATTTAATCACTCATAATGTTTATTACTCCCTTTTACATTCCTTTCATATTGAATCTATAAGTAAGGAGATTTTTTGATTAATTTTGGACATTTATGATCAATTTTTTAAACTTGGTGCATAAAATTCTGCTGTTATGTCCATACTCAGTAAAGCACAAGACTTAAATGTATGCCTGGAATGTTTGCAGTAACACTGTACGTGGTTTCATAATTTACAATCATTTCAACAGTTGTGGCTAGAGTAATGCGTTACACTTCCACCATAATTGTAATTGCAGCTGCACCTGTTCTGAAGCACAAATATTAAATCTGCCAAAAAACGTGTGTTATTGCTTAAAATATGTATTTTTACAGATCATTCCTGACTGGAAAAATACAAAAGTATTTCTACTTAGAACCGTGATTTTACTAAAACCAGATAATGTACTAGTCTTCTTTCTTTCGGGAGATGAATGTGAATAACGTACTTGCACTGGACTCAGAGGAATCAAGTTCACTTCCACCTTATACAACAGAAAATTTAAACCCATGTATCTTTCTGAGAGACACTGACCCACTATCCTGAGCTGAATTGGACTCTATTGGATGCTGTTTATTTAACATAAATAAACTTTGACTGAAATACATAGTAGGACACAGCTTTTCAACATCCTAGCTGGCTGACATTGCACTAGTCACTAGGACCTTTTCTAATCTGTTCCATTGTGTTTAAAATAATCCAACAGCCTCTGAGATGATGAGCAAAATATGATTTTGGTGCCTAGTCTGGAGGTAGGAATGGGGCTTCAGTTTCCCTGTCTCATTTATGTATTTGTTTACAAAAGGAAGAGCCAAGAACATAGATGAAAAGGGTGTAAGAACTTGTCAAATACCTGAATATTTTCCCTTCCCTAAAAAAAAATCTCAAAAATTTTCAGAAATCAACTTGCAATATAAAACATATAATGAATATGTTCCTTGATGATCCTTGTAGGTTTATATTTGCTTTTCTAAGCCGCAAGGCTTTAGGGTTTTCCATCACTTGTAAAAGGTAGTTTCACTGACAGTGATGCAAAACCCAGTAACTACTTTGCCAAATGACATCCATTGGGAGGTTTGCTTTATATTATTTTTATTTTATAGGTGGTCTGGTGTCATGAGGTAATGTCACACGCATCATGAAATTTTAATTTGGTTACAAAAGAGGTTACAGACAGATCTTAGAAATCTGGATCTAGTTGGTTTTTGCTCCGAGAGGGTAGCTGGAGTTCGAGAGCTGCTTTGACTGACATTACATGATCCATCGTTTTTTCTAAAATGCATGTCATTTAGCTAATGACATGGTTTTTGCGCCTCCTGCTTCTGAGTCAGAACGTAACACCTTCACTATTTAATTCATAGAAACAGGCCCTTACCGTGTAACTAGCTTATTCAGCACAAAGATCTTGAAGGGTATTTCTCTAAAAGACAACTCACTGGAGAATGGGATTTCAACCCTCTTTAATTAACAGGATCATTGTTAATTCCACAAGAAAACACGGACGGATCCAGAGGCTGACTTGGCATACTCAGTTTTGTCTTTATCAGTCCTGAAGACAACAGACAGCAAGAGTGAAGGCCTCCGGGTATTCCTGAGCCGACCTCTCTGATGAGATGATGATAAGAATGCTACAGAAGCTTGCTTGCTAATACTAGCTATGAGGCACTCTTTCAGTTAAAGCATTTTATTGAAAAGAGATTTGGGGATTTGTTTTTTGGTCTACCTGGCACGGCACTGACCCGTGTGGACACACCAAGCGTGGTGTGGCGGCCATTTCCTTCCCCCCCCACGAAGGCCCGGCGGGAGCCATGCCGCTCCGCATGACTGTCACGGTTGTGGTTGAAATGTGTCTTTCACAACTGGGGCCAGCTTCTGCTTTCCTCTCTTATGCTGGAAAACCTGAATAACTGATCAGTAACTAATGCAGTCACCGCAATATGACACTAAACAGGACTGTGGCCTAGGAAGCTTGATGTTCAGGTACAGCTGAGATCAGAAGGATCAGTTAGCTAAAGACACTGAATCACAGGAATATTTTTTCAGTGCAGCACACTACGTTCAGGCAGAATAATTCACTAGTGACTGTAAAGAAAGTGAGCAGATTCTCAGTCACATTTCCAAAAAACTTTTCACTGGCCTTCTTAAAAAGCTTATAACTAGCTGCAAATCCGCTCTGCATATTGTCTGATGTATTTCTTTTTATGGAAATGCCTGCTTTCCAAGACACATGCACAGTTACTAAGGCACACCTATACCAATCCTATGAATTATTTTGGAGGGAAAAGTAATGATACATAGTAATAATGGTTAAACCACAACAGTCACTTAGTAGCCAAATGAAATGAGCTATGTGAAGAGATAAATGTGATTCAGAATTCGATTTGATTTTAATCAATAAGTAGATTTCTGCAAGCCAAGTATAAGATCAGATGGCCACAACTATATCACAGTGGCTTTCATCACCAATGTATCATATATATAAAAATTCAAAATAATTTTTCAAATTAGTAGAGAATTTTTTAAAAAATATCTTCACACAAATAAAAAAAAAGACTTTTTAATCTGAATACCATTTTTATAAAACATGTAATCAGTTTTGCTGATCACAATCCACTATGGAATAAATAGAACTGATTAGTGTTTTTAGCAAAAACATATTTCAGCACTATTATTTTGCAAACCAATGTCCAAATATCAGAACCACAAAGTGTACATGGAGTAAAAAATAAGTATTATAACATCATTTCCTAAACATTTTCACAGTCTCAAAGGAATCTGGTTCTCCTTGGAGAATTGTAAAGTTGAAGTTGAAGCACTTTTCTATTTTGTCTAAACTGGCTTTCCCATCTCTGGAAGATGATGGGAAATAGTTGCAAACTGAAGACAAAAAAAAAATGTCACCGTGAAATAAATGTAACTGAGTAATTAATCACTGGATTAACTACTGCCAAGTTGTATGTTAAATTATTTCCCACTTAATGGTTTTAAAACAGGATTGAAAGTGTTCCTGAGTGTTACAGACCAGTTTATCCACAAGTAATTGAGCTCAATATTTTTCAATTGGCAATAGGGAGAAACTGCTTCCTCTTCTGCAGATTTTTTTAAAGGACTCACTCCCTTTTAATTTCCCACAGCTGGGCCGCCTCATGCTCCTAACTCACTTATTTGTGAGGTTTTAATTTTATTTGGATTCCAGTCCTCTGTTTGCCAATTACTAACACAAAACTGTACAGCTAGAAGTGACCTAAGGGCTACTGAGATATATAACATGAGGTTTCTGGAAAAGGGAAGATGAATGTTCCAAGAAGGCTGTCTAGGAAATGGGCCTGTATATGCATACATGTAAACTTTCCTAGGTACTACTCAGTCTCATAGCTCCATCTCATTTAATTACAGTACTATGTAAGATCAATTACTGCTAATGATAAACATAGATATTTGCAGCCATGGACCGTGTGCAGGTCTAGGCAACAAAAACCTCCCTGCAAAATGCAAAAATTAAGATGGTTTCACTTTTGACGCTCTTGCAATTCCTGAAAGATCCAAAAATGTTTTGCCACTTTTTTCCCTACTAAGTAATGCATGGACAGGATGCTTTGAACAATCTTCTGAGTCCAACTTGAAAACTAAGCATGAAAAACATAGCACAGGTTTACATTTCATCTCAGATTCTTCTTTTTTTCTTTAGCCCTCTTTTCTGTCATCCTTGTTATTTGGACTATCCTTGGTGCAAATTTATCAGTGGAAGCATGGTTATGCAAGGGTCTGAAAAATTCTTTCAGAAAAGAATAGTGTAAATTCTGTTGAAGGATCGCTGTCTTCAAAGTTCAGGCTGGATAAATAGAAAACTATGGAAATCTCCATGTTTTAGAAAGACATTGCAAAGTTCTAAAAGGGTAATGGTGAGGACAGCTAAAATTGGTAGGATGGCAGACTAGATGCCTTGTGAGGACAGGCTAAAAAAGCTGAGACTTCAATTCAAAGGTGAAAAGCCAAAGGAAGTGTGACTGAGATGTTTGAAAATTCATAAAAGGATAAGTTGAGTGCAGAACCTTATTTACCAAATCTTGCAATACTGGAAGTAAGGGGCGATTACTAAAAGTACAAAGATCAGTTCAAATGAATGTTGAATGTTTCCAGGGATGGGGCATCTGCCACCGCTCTGGGCAACCTGTGCTGGTGGTTAACCACGCTCATTGTAAACAATTTCTGCCTTATATCTAGTATAAGTCTACCCCGTTTTAGTTTAAAATCATTACCCCTTGTCCTATCACTACATGCCCTTGTAAAAAGTCTCGCTGGCTTTCTTGTAGGCCTCCTTTAGGTACTGGAAGGCTGCTATAAGGGCTCCCTGAAGCTTTCTCTTCTTCAGGCTGAACAACCCCAACTCGCTCAGCCTGTCTTCGTAGGAGAGGTGCTCCAGCCCTCTGGTCATTCATAGAGCTCTGTCTCCCCCTCAATACTCTTGGCCAGTGATTTATGTGCTTCCCTGCCATTTCTCATCCTTGCTCAATTGTTACGCACTGAGACAGGCTAACTTTTATAATGGGTTTTTTTTGGCCATACAATGAGTTTTTGTGAGTCAATAATATATTTTTGGAGGAAAGAGGGCCACGTGAGGATAAGGGTGTTCATTTTTTCTGTTTTGTTGTTTTTTAAAAAAAAGAAGGTAGGCTATGAGCTCAATTCAAAGTCTTCATGGAATAACTACAGAACTTTAGAAAATTGAAATAAAATAATTTTAATGAAAACATTAAATGTTCTGGTAAATAAACTTAAAGAATTCTTCCTCAAAGTTCAACATGATTAATAAACATTTTTAATAAGCTTGCTCAAGGAAGTCATAAATATGTAGCTCATTTTCCATCCTTCTTCAAAGACCTTAATGAGTGCAGAAATTACAAGTCCTATTATTACTATTATCCAGTATCAAATAAGAGCACCACAAAACACTTTGCACAGTTTAATCCCAGTCAGCAGTCTTACAGTCAAATTATCTTAAATAAAAAGTCTTCTGTGTTCCCTTATTCCAAACACAAAGAAAAAACGCCAGAGACTATTGGTTGATCAGTATGTGACATAAATTATTCCAAACTCCCCACTACAATCACGGGGCTTTATACAGTTCCTATTAAAACCCATAAGAGCTTTTCTATCAGCCACAATGGAAGAAGGATTGGGGTGGTATTCTGTAATAGGGGGCTTACTGTAGAGTCACAGTAATTTATAAATCATTGCTACTGAACAAAATGAACACAAAATTCATCCCACAGCACTAATGGTTTTCCAGCAGTTGGCGATTTGCTTCATGGAGAAAAGGACTGAACAAATAAGTCCCATACCTGCAGTAGCTTTCATATTAAGCCTTATCCAGTGCTGCCGTTTGAAGTATTTTAACTATTTTTGTTTCCCCTCTGAATTACCCCAATACAAAGATGATGGTTGATTCCTAGGCATGTGGCAAACAGCTTTATTCTCCCCCTCATATTATCTGCCACTACTTAAAGGAGGCAAAATAATACAGTAGCTTCCTTCCATGGGGAGAAAGTTCCCATCTTTTGCCACCTAGCTCCATCCCTGTCTTGCCTGAGGCATTCTCTCACTGCCTTGCTTCGCAGTAGTCAGATATCAATGAGGAGTACTAATCTCAGTGTACTCGCTGCAGCACAGCTCTTGGTTGAATGGTTTCTGTGCCTTTAGCATGGCAACTTGCACATGAATTTTTAATTATTTTTTTTGTCTTGGGACTAAACAAGTACTAATGAAAATTAATATGAAAGTCTCAGAGATATCTGATTTCTTATTCATGCTGAGGTGCCTGCCTGTATCCCTTATAATGCTCAGTTCTGTTCATTTTCACTCTTTGAGTAGCTGATGTTCCCTAGCACCAATGAACTGGTGAAGGAAAATAGGCATAGAGCTAAAAGACTTTTATTCTCATGGGCATATATGATACTTCGGAGTACTGTGTTTCTCAGCAAGGAAAGATGACACAGTCCAGTCAAGTTTAGGCTCAGCACCTAATGGAAATGGTAGCTCCCTTTCCCTGAAGTGCTAGTATAGCAAATTCCATGCAAGACAAGAGAAAATAGAGAAGACAGCTTCTTACGCATACTCCGAATCTCCCTGCACTAACCAAGAGACTTCCTTTAACATCTCTCGTTTATAAAGCTATTTAGGTTAATATACCTCTGAGAACTCATTAGTGGAGGCAGCATAAACTAAAAGAACTGCAGGAGTGTCTTTGTTCAGGAAAACAGAGAGCAGCACAAAGTACCTGGAGATTTACAGGAAACAAAACTGTTGCTAAAGTCATGTAATCAGGAAGGCATTGTTAAGATGAAGGGACATGTTCGTATTTGTCATAAATTAGGGAAGAGAATAGGAAAAAGGTTCTCTGTTGTTGCCCTTTTGGGGGGAAATCTCTGTCAAGTCTCTAAAACAGAGTTTACAAAATTTGTAGAGGCTCAAAATTCAGTCCTTACTGAGCTCAAGCACTTCATACAAATCAATGAAAAATGCAGTGAGACTCCATGGCTTCTTAGTAGCCTTGACTGCTCAGTATACCTCTGGGGCTTTCTGTCTTAATTTCAGGACAGTCATTTGTTCATTTTCTCCAGCTAAATCACTTGATCTAAGAAAGACTATTAACCCTCCATAAAAGTATTGCCTTTTTTGGCTCCCAGACTCATCAGTCAAGGAGAGCAAAATAGATGTGAGCTTGATTATTTTCCTTTTTTTATCCTTCAACAGAATACACATCCCTTCTATTAATATTAGAGACCTTACTGGGCATGCCTTTCTTCACCTCCTTATACTGCCTCAATGCATTAAAACTTGCTCTCCATAACAGTTTGCATTAGAAAAAGGCATATCTTTTTAGGTAGCATTGTCTCATTCCAGCAGCCTTCAGTAAGAAAAGCACAAAACAAAGGGACGAGATAATGAATTTATACTTTCCTTTCTTCCATCAGCAGCTGGTTATTAACAGCAATAAAACTGTGGTTTATTAAGGCTGTATTTATATATGAGCAGATCATCGAGGAGTTTCTATTGCATGTTTCCTCCTGAATTAGTTGGAAACTACATGCTGAGTTTCCTAAACTCATTTGAACCAGATAAGTATAATTGCTTAAAATAGACAGGAAACATTCAAGGGATAAGCATGTCCCCGCCACCTGTGTGTCATTCTGACTCACAGCCCCAGCAAAAGCAACCACTGAAGTCAGTGAGAACATTTCCAGTGACACAAGCAAGTATTATATTTGCCCATCTGAGCTAGAAGAAGAGCAGATAGTCCTCATAATTCTCAAACCCACATGTCTTCATGTCCATGTGGGCAAAATCAGCAGGACATATAGCACACCTCACAGAGATCCAAGAGGAAGGTTACAGAAGGCATCGCACATATGGGAGATATCAGGCTCCCAAGGAGTCCCACTGTTCTCTCTCAGCATTGCCACGCGTTGCAGGATAATCTGGCAGTATCAGTCTAAGTAGCTCCTGATGGTTTTTTCCTCCCACAATAGAGATCCAGCTTATTCCTCTGCCCACTAGCCCCAAAAGAGTAGGGCTACAATCACGGTAGCTGCACTCGACCTGCTTATGATCATACATGGTATGAAAGCCACAGGTAACCCATACCTGAGCTCAATAACGCAGTCTTATGCTATCATTTGGGTTCCCTTCAGTCTGCTGTTATCTTAGAGTGAAAATTTGGAGATTGTAGTGCAATTCTCTTTGTTTACATCTTTTCTGAATATGGCCACAAACTATTAAATCAAGTTTCCCTATGTGGCTGTAACAAGTACTAACAGTGGGACTGGGTCTGTATGGAGTGGACTAAAATCCTGGCATCATGCTGAATCGAACTAATCAGGCTGATGTTAGTGCTAATCCTATGGGTGTAATGAAGCAACAGAGAACACAAAATTGGTCCTCGCAATGTTGTTTTAGGGGATTGCCTCCTCAGCCCTATAGTCCTTTTGAAAATAAAGTTAAATTTACACAAATAGTGTTCCTCATATGATTAGCCAGGAAGCATGTAAATGAAAAGCATTGTGATGTTTCCACAATCTGTAGGTGCTGTGTAAAGTTAACAAGCATCTGTAAATACGAATTTTGTGTTGCTGAAAGCTCAAGACTCATAAATCAAACCAAAACTGAGTCTTATTTTTCACAAATTCAGTTAGACGGTAGATTTTTGAGTTTATAAGAAAGATAGGGACAAACTTTTTAGCAGCATCTGTAGCAACAGGACAACAGCTCAAGGTTTTAAACCATAAGAGGGTAGATTCAGACCAGATATAAGGCAGAAATTTTTTTACAATTAGGGTGGTGAACCACTGGCACAGGTTGCCCAGAGCAGTGGTAGATGCCCCATCCCTGGAAATGTTCAAGGTCAGGTTGGACGAGGCTCTGAGCAATCTGAACTAGATGAAGATGTCCCTGCTCATTGCAGGAGGGTTGGACTAGATGGCCTTTAAAGCTCCCTTCCAACCCAAGCTGTTCTATGATTCTGTTTCATGGCAAGTGCTGGACAATCAAAAGTATCTCTATTCTTTCCTGCTACTCACATATAATTTGGAAATTCAGCCACTTCTAATTTAATTAGATCATCCCTGACAAATAAGTTTTTCATATATATAGCTTTACATTTATGGTTTTCAGAGCAGTTTCTTTTTACCTCTCCAGCGATGGTTGGTCCTACAAAAAATTGTTACTGGTAAATCATTGTTTTATGTGTGAGTAATCATTCCTTCTTTTTTTAGTATGAACATGACTTTGATAATTATTTTGATGACAATTTATGAATTTTTGGAATTAATCTATAAATAAGTTTGCTGTTGGAGTGTAAGGAATACCATGAGCTGTGTGCACAAAAAAGAAATGGTAAGATCACAGCTATTATGAACTCAGAAAACGTCCCTGAGCTCAGTATCTTGTACAGCCAAAATAAGAAGCCATACAAATTCTCACACCTCAACTCTCATGCTTTAGCACAGTCCACTCAGAGCAGTAATACACATTTTAATACAGAAGACATATACCTAACTCAGAAAGCTGATAGAGTCAAAATTGTCTGGAAACCAGAAAACTAGAATTTGCGTAGCCACATAACATTGGAGCTGAATTAATGAGATTTGGTGCCTCAAATCTGCTAAAGTTTACAGACGTTACAGCTTACTTTCTCGCTCCTGGAGTTACAGTATCAACGAATTTGAGCTGCTATATCCACTTCTCATTGCCAATATGATAGGTCCTGTGACATCCAGTGTGTTTTTCCGGTGACTGAGCCATCTGCAGAGAAAACACTGTGTAGGCAGCTAGAAAGGCCAAAGGTAAGCAGAGTCTCACACAATGGCATATTAGGTTGAATCTAGCTAGCAAGTTTGAACTCCCTTGCTCACAGCTGAGATAATCTCTGTTTTTTGAAGAGACACAGAGGAAGAAAAATATTCCTGAATTTCTCCATTAAAAGTGACTTGTTAGGTCCCAGTCATCAGCTTTAATCTCAGCAGCTGTCTCTTAGGAGCACACTTCACTGTGAGGTGAAGTGTTAGGATTACAATACCAAACATGTGTAAAGGGTATGGGGAAAGCATCATGTGGTTTCTTTCTTGTTAACTCAAAATTATTCCCAGTTAAAAATGAGAAGGATTCCTGCAGGGATTAACTAAGTAGTAAAGGATGCACTTTCCTATGGTAGAGGACCACAGTCCCAGCTTCTCAAGTCCTAGACCTCACTAACCTGACTTCCTAATTTCCATACAACTCCATTTGACACCTTTCAGTCAGGTGTCAAATAACTGTCCCTCCTGCCAAGGCTATATAGCTTGAGGCTATACACGCTGTACATTTCGAGTCTATATAGTTCTTATAGGTCAGCCTAAGGGGAGAAGAGTAGAAAAGATGATGGTACCAAGCACTAGGAACAGAGAGTGAACAAGCACAGGGGTTTCTGTCTTTCCTGTTTTCTTCACTGCTTTCTGATCACCAAAAGGGAAGATGTTCGCATTTTGCTAGTGTCACCAGCCTTACGCCATTTGCTTCCTTTCATATATGTTTGGATGTTGGAAAAGCCCTTAATTCCTGTTAAAAACCACAGTGAATAAAGGAAGTTATAATCAGAGACACTTAGTCCTTTTTCTCAGGGAGGTGATTCACCAGGAGAGGTATTTGCTGTCTTATGCCTTGTCCTGTGTCTGCTGTGAAGGCAATGTCTCTCGTGTCTGTGGGAAGTGTTGGTTCACTTTTCATTAAATCAGCAATAAAAGGTGTCTTTCTCTCTGTTCCCAAATTTTTGCCTTGATGTTTCCAATGACTCACACCAATACAAATTACTGTGAAAGGAAGCCAGGTTTCTTTTATGTATCAAACAGCCACTGTAAGAACTTCCAAGTATTGAAGGGGTAATAACAAAGCAAATCTACTTTAACTTTGGAGTTCAATACACAATCAAATTTGAATAGTTTAAAGAAGTCCAATTCCTACCCTTCTGAAAATTGAAGACATTTGGAGACTATTGTGCAAATCTGCACTAAACTTGTGTTACACAATACCACAAAACCAGATAAACCCAAGCTAAATTAGGCAGGTCTGACAACTTCTCTTTTCTCTAAAATAAAAGTCTTAGTCATTACTTTTAAAATAACATGTTTCCCAGTATATTTTTTAAATCTTTTCCTGTTAAAGATATCTCTGCTTCCAGGTTCAATGAAGACGTGCAGATAAAACAGGACATAAAACCAAAGGTAACAAAGTCATACTTTTTCCAGAGAGCCAGTACACTACCATGGAAAATCGTGAAAGAATATAACTCTTTTGCTTATTGTCAGAAGGAAAGCTCTCATCATATTCCATCCACATCCTGGCTGTATCTTCGTTCTCCACGAGGAATAACATGTGAAAAACGAGTTCATGAAACTGAAAGAGGAGATGATGTAAGCTGAAGGTGCACTAAGTTTGGCTGATAGGAATGATAACATCCTTATTTGTCCTTCTGTATTCTCATGGAAACCACAATGTCTGTGGGTAGTCTGACAATATATAATAGAGTCAAGATGCATATATTAATGGAAGATTCTTATAGCATCATTTAAATGTGGTCATGGCCCGAAGACGGACTTCTGTATAGCACAGACTAATGTATTCTAAGTTTTTCTGGCTGTGCTTTTAGTAACTTACATTTGATTGTAGGTTCGATTTTTTAATCTTAGTAAACAAAAATGTTAGCAGTCATATTAACATTGAGAGAATCTGTCTTTTCTAACGCTCCAGTATGTAAAGAAAAAATTCACCTGTAATTGAAAAACAACATATTTAAATAAAGCAGGTAATGACAGGGAATAGATAATGAAGCATGGAAGGGATCTACAAAACTATTTAAAGTTAGGGGACAGAAACCAAGATTTTTTTTAGAGAAGAGTTTATATTTGAAACCTGTCAGGGATTTAAAAAAAAAGTAAGATTATTTTGCAATATGGTTTCTAGTTCTTACCTCAATATGCCTTCAGAAACGTGTTGGAAAAAAGAAAAGCACATATGCACGCAGTCAGTTTAGACTCCTGCTTTTGAATTGTCTGAATTCAACCCAAAGAGAAATGAGGCAAGTAAAACAAAAAGTAAAAGTAGCATCTAGAAAAAATGTTGTGCAACAATGAAGCTCGGGGTTTGGGAGTGGGGTTTGTTCAGGCGAAGAGGTGGAAAGTAATTCCTTTAAGCAATTAATATGGAGTCTATACGGGATAATGACTTTGGACAAAGTCAGAAAGACCAACTGGAACAGAAAGAGACATGATCATTTAGCATAAATTCATTTATTGACCCATAAATGAAAGAGAGAGACTTGCCATACCAGGCTGATACATATCATTTCACTTTGCGTGGGGAAAGAAAAAACAATTTTGTTGTACCTGCCAATAGTTTAAGTTCTTATTGCATTGCAGAGTATTTTGCTTCTGTGTGCCTGTCACTGGAGCAGTTATCCCCAGTGATGACAGATCTCTTTCATGTCTGACATGCAGCATCTTTCTAACAGTACTTTGAAGAATGCTTCACATCAATCCTATATGAGATTAGTCAGCTTAACAAATACAGTCCATCTACTCAATGAGTGTCAGAGACTCGGTCCTCTCAAACTCTGGACTTGAGAGCTGTAGTCAGGTTTAGAGTGAAGGTCATAAATCTTCCAGGGCTGTGGTAGTTCATTTGATAGCTGCAAGTTGCTGAAGACGACATCAAACTCCGCGAAAGACTCATAATTTTCCAGGATAGCACTTGGACCATATCCAAAATCGTACTGTGTAGTTTAATTGAATGAATGAACCACAATGTTGATTTGCCAGCTGTTATATTAGAATCCAGGCTTTTAATTCCTTGCTCACAAATGACTCTCTGCATGCAGGAGGAACTAAAGGATTGTTCCATTTAACACCCAGTAATTCAGAGCCTGTAGGGAGCTCGGTTGCACACAATGCAAATACTGGTTATAAATACCAAACATTCCCAAGTATGTAAATTAAACACCTTCAGGAGTTTTAAAAAGTAACATAGTCTTAAGACGAGCAATCATGGTCTGCAATGAAATACATACATACATATGCGTAAATACACATGTTACAGTGAGATATTTCATCTGGTCTTGCTTTGCTAAGACTTGGCTTCTACTTGTCTGCTCCAATTTTGAATTGAAAAAAGCATTAACACAAAATTGTCTTGCCTTCGCCCTATCCAGTATCATGAATTATTACTGCCTGTACCCAGTCTGGCATTTTTTTAAAATGAGCACTCTGAATTAGTGAAAATGTGACAGACCCGGACCAGAGGTTTGGGCAGGCAGAGAAACATAGCTTGAATGCAGATAATGGTGTTGAAATGTAGGTGTCATTTCCAAATGCAAAGGTTTGAAAACAATTCTTCACTTACCTGCCAGGATGATGTGGATGAAAGTAGGGAATAACTGTTGCTTCTTCAATAAGTGAAGCATCAGATAAAGGTCTGAGCTCTTAGCTTTAGTTTATTCCTAAAAATGTAGTATTAGAGAGTAGAAGTGAACTCTAGGAATTAGATGTATTAGACCCATGGACAGTCATTTGGCTTTAGAATAATGGATTGCAGGGTCAGGTCCTGAAGACTGCCATTGCTATTGCATTTGATTCAGGCAGCAATGCCACATTATATAGACTGTATGTGATAATCAAATTCCCTTTCACAACTGCATATGGCTAGATACAACAGTGTATAACATCTGAATGAAGGTAGTGAAGGAAATTGATTACCAAATATATATTTAATATTGCCATGGTTCTTAAGTTATTAAAATCACCACCTTTAGAAAAAAGAAGATATCATGTTCTCAATAAAAATTACTATAGAGGAGTATTGATGTTCATTTCATGAGTTAGGATGATTAGAATTCCAAAATCTCTTCTGATATCTCATTTCCTAAAGGAAAGAATCCCAGGAATTATCATCTCCTCTTCCTTTGGTACTTTCTTGATATATAAAATTAGTGTAGGCAACCTAGTACTTTCATTCTTGACTCTTAGGACTCCCTTTTTTCATTGAATACAAAAAAGTAAATAGAAACCTGCTGACAGAAAAATTATTAGGGAGTTCAACAATCAATACCTGCTGGAAAATTATTTCTAAAAAAATTGAAAATTTTAAAAGGTAAGAAAACTCAATTTTGGCATTTTAATGAAGTACAGTACCGCACCCAGACTCTGCCTATTATTTTTATTATGTTAATGTTATATGTGTGAAATCCTAACCCAACTAAACTTAGTGACAAAATTTTCTTTCACAAGATATCCACGATATAATCACCAATTTTTTCTAATTGCTCTTTCCTTACCACAACAGCTATTCCTCAGAGAGTAAAGTGTGTTTAAAGATTCATTAAGAGAAAAATATAATAAGGAAACAAGGTCCAAAATACATCTCATTTGCTGTTGCATCTTACCCAGAGGCAAAATGTGCCTATGGCCAAACATTTAAAGTTTAGGCCTGTTGCATTATTTACAAAGCATTACGTGCACAGTTGTAAAGCTAACTTCTAAACATTAACCCCATGAATTTAACTTAAGAAATATCAAGATTGCAATAGAGACAAAATGCAGGAAGAAGATTTTATGCCATCTAGTGCAATATCACTTTTTGTGCCATCACTGCAACATATAGATTATGATGCAGCACTGAATTTCTTACTATTTTTAAGAAACACACTTGATTAACGTGTGTCCCTGTCATTTCCCATGCATCATAACGCTGCTGAAAAGACAAGAGAATTATTTTTCTCCCTGGTATGCCACTTACTGGAGGTCTTCAAAATATCAGCAGATTGATTTTCATAACACTGTTTTACAGAGAACTGAAGCAGAGAAATACAGTTGAAATTATGGATGCTTTTAGGAGTATTGCATATGGTACTGAGATACTTTTCTATGCAACCGAATCCTCTTTTAGATCTCCAGTGACTACAGTGGGAATTTAGACATTCAGCACACGTACAGACATGTACTTACAGACACTGTCACATAAATAAACTGAAACATGTTGAAGATATGTACTGCTGCCTCGAGCAAGTGACCAAATCTCTCATTTATCCAAGGATAACTAGACAGACTTGGCACTCTAATGCCACTCTGAAGCCTGGGCAGAAAGACAGCAAAGCCTTCTGGCAAAAAGGGAGAGGTTTTGTGGTCTCTCTGGTTTTGAAGACCCTTTCTGAAGATCCAGTTGAAATAACAGCACCACTTTCTAGAATTAGCAATTGCTTTTAATACTTGTTCTGAGCGTCTATAAAACCTTTGCAGCAACCTGGCATACCCACACTTATTTCTGTCCAGGAATAGAAAGGCATCTTTCTATAAGGATATCTTGGGTAGAAATACTACAGCTGCAGTGATGAAGACTGCAAAATCAAGCCACTAATAAATTAAGAAATTCTAAAATGAAACCTGCTTTTACAAGGCTAGTACAAGACACAGATTAGGTCATAGATTTGCTTAAATTTTCTTGGGCAAATCACATCATAGGAAAAAACCCACCAGTTTGTCTAGCTTCAAAATAGAGAAAACAGCATCTTTTGCAAGAAGGCACCGAAGGCGGCAGGGCTGCAACAACAATTTTCTCCTCATACATAGAGGAAAGTATGTTGTCTCCTGTGATTCATCCTTCTTCACCAGGTTATAAGGATCATCTGGATGCTCTGCTTTCTACTGACAGACTCGGAATGCAGCATGAGCAATCTGTTAATATATAGATACATATTACAACTTCAAAACTGTTAAGAGCAATACTGGATGCCAAGTATTATTAATTAAGAGGCATCACAGATTATGTTGGCAGTATGGACACTAGGAAATTAAAGTCAAAGTGGAACTACAACAGCAGTGGGCAATAACATTCTAGTGCCCATGGACTCAGACATCCCTGGGTACCAATAGGAATAACAATGAGGAACGCCAGCTGCTGAGCTCTTTATTCATGCTTGGCAGACCTGCAAAAAAAAGAAGGGGAAGGAAGGGGTATGGGGAGTTTGTAGCCAAAATTTTCAGCTAGATAAAGGTAAGCACAGCAGATGTTGTCAGCAGTTCCCTCATGGGGTTTTGTTTGCCCATCCGCTATTTTTCTGTAGAGACGAGAAGCCATCATTGAAGGGACCCACCGAAATTGCCAGTGGTGCTTTCCTAAGCCTGGTACTTTCAGCGATCAGGTGTTAACAACACATAAATACAGGCTGCTGTGAAATAAATTTAGATCCTAACAGAACCCAACTGCAATAATTGAGATGGAACTA
The DNA here is from genome assembly GCF_964188355.1 of Buteo buteo. Lineage (NCBI taxonomy): Eukaryota > Metazoa > Chordata > Aves > Accipitriformes > Accipitridae > Buteo > Buteo buteo. The sequence goes on from NC_134184.1 coordinate 16,907,055, forward strand.
ATGCCTTTTGTGATTTCTGCAAGGTAGGCTAAACTAAATGCTTTACAGAGAAGAGAAGGTGCATCAGGGATATTTCCTCATATAGAAGCATATAAGCTCAGATCATCATTTTAAGGATTAGTCACTGGAACCCCGATAGCTCAGTTCACAAATACGTAGTACAGCTGTTTTTTAAGCTGAAAAGCAAGCTCCTACTGATCATCTTTCCAATTCCCAGTAATATAAAGCAGATTTACAGAGCATCAGACAGTTTTACAAAGGGTTTCAAAAGAAAACACAACACTGAGGCTGTACCCCAGTAAACGTGATTTTTGCCACTTTTAGTAAAAGTCTGCAGGCTTTCTGCTGACCTGACAGCTCAGGGTCTAAGGATTCTTTTTGGCCTTGCCTTGGCCTGAGCTGACCTTAGCACGCTTTAATAATTGTGTAGTGGTCAACTGACTAATGAATGCCTGTCCTGTTGCAACTTCATCTCTGGGAATATTGCACGTGGCAAAGGCCTGACAAATCTCCGTAGTTATCATGAGACAAGCAACAGCCCTTTGGGGCAGGTGGAGGCTGCTGTGCAGATTTCACACTTCACCTGGGAGCAGAGGAGAAGCAGGCAGATCTTGCTGGCAAAGTGCATGAAACAACACCAAGCAGACCCAAACAATTTTAAGACTCTTACTGATAAGACATCTCTGAATCAATTTGAAAAAATGTATATTCTTGACCGTTAAAATATTATTTTGACTAAGAGTAAATACTTAGTTTCAGGTATATGGTATGTTCCCTTCCACTCATAACAACATTTGCAGTGTATCAAGACCATTTACTACCAAATCTATGCCCTCCTGGACCAGAACTATAAATCTGATTATGAACACATTTTGCTGAATTAGCCAGAGCACACAACACAAACTTTATGTTAGATTTATGCTCTTATGCTGGCTTTATGTCAGCTGTGGGAGGACAGATGACACGTGATAAAGCCTGTTAATAGTACAAAGTTAACACACCAGAAGTTCTGCACTACAGTTTGATCTCGTACTGGGAACCTGAAGACAGGCTTTCCTGTATCATAAAATACAGAAACTCTAGTGTTGAGGTTTTGATTGGTATCCTATTTTACTCCCTTTACAATTCATGTAGGCTCTAGGTACATATGACAGAATGCTCCTTCGGATTCAGTAAGTAAGGGATATTGTGATGAACGTGCTGATTCTCCTTGGTGCTTATATCAGTCACCTTATCTTCCCTTCTTTCTCTCTTCTCCCTTCCGTCTCTGTTTATCATTCTCCTTGATTTTCTCCTTTCTGGCTTTGTTCTTCACTACTTATCTCTTGGTTATTTCTCTCCCTTTCTCTTGCCGTCCCTGCTTTTTGACGAGTGTGTCTGCTCTAGCTTTCCTGCAACCCGCTCCCCCCTCCTTGCTGGTCTCTTCCCATGCGCTGAGCCCCCCAGACTGCTCATCAGCACTCTTTTTCTGAGGAGCAGGGGCAGAGCAGGGTTATGGACTAGCGTGCTGTCTCCTGTTTTGATTAAGATGCTCATGTTTATGGAAATAATTGCTGTGGATAGCTTTGCTTTGACTTCAAAACTGTAAATGGTGCTAGTAGTTTAGCACATTCATTTGCTACTCAATGAGTAAATGGGAGATAAATAATGGACTGTAACAATGAATTTAAATATGTTGTAATTGGCTTGTGTTCCTGAGGAAAAATGTGTAAGAATGTAGTAATTATTTGAGAGAGCTCAGGCTGGCAATATAAAAATGTAGTCATTTGGAATTAAAAATAAGAAGACTAATAATAAAAAGGAAAGAAAATAAATACAGCAGAGGAAAAACTCAGTTTGCATATACTCATAATCAGACAAATCAATCATCTTACTTGTCCAGGGATGAAATATACACCCAGAAAAATGGTTAAAAAATAAAAATTAAAATCAACAGGAATCAAATTAAAACTGTATTAGATCAGAGTGGGATACTGACGTTATAAAAGCTCTAAGTACCCTTTTCACGGTACTGTTGGATATATCGCTGGATAACTTTTGGTTACCTCCATGAAGTGAGCTGATGACTTTGATCCAGGCTGTAAAGCAAAGTCACCCAAAACATACAGGAAGTTAACAAGAAGAAATATACATTTTGGTTGGCTCAGCAAGAGTTAAAAGGGCATCTTTCTTCTTGGCAATTTTCGCACAGGAGAAAAATGGCATTTTAGGATTACTAATATACCCAGAGGGCTAACAGTGTAAGATTGCCACATCAGCAGCAGCGAACAATAAAATAATGCAATGTTTGCTGAAAATGTAAAATAAAAAAAATCTTTATAGAGGGCGAGCCTTCATTAATATGAAAAAAGATGATATGTCCCTAGGGCATCATTTCGTACTTTTTCTGTGGCTGTCAAAGGACAGAAAGCACTCAGGGACTCTAATTTCACCCATCTCTTCCTTTAGAAGTCAATGAGCTTTCAAATCACCACTCTCCTTTCTTGAGCTATTTAATCCAGATCATAACTAGAGAATTTCATTGCTGCCTTAATCTCTCAAGCTTCAGTATGAGATGTGCATGGACTTGTTAAACTTTCTCGATCCTCCTGTTCCACCAGACTCCCAACCAAGGCACCTGAACGAGGAGCCAGGCTGTCGTCGCTTTCCATTATAGCCTGGAAGAAATACAGACAAGTAACAAAGGGGACTCAGATCTTAAATAGTCTAGGTGTCTCTTAGGCTGTCTCTGTGAGAAACAACAGGGTAGCTGTATTCCCAATTTTTGTTCCTGTTTAAAATTAGGATAAATTAGGAATGAAGGAGAACCTGAAATAGACATGGTGCTGGGCAAAGACGCGTCAAATAAGCAATGGCCCTCAGGGATTTTATAGCCCAACCTTCTGGGCAATGCTGGCTCACACAACAGGAAGACCCAGAGGGGCATGTTGTCTTAAGACCTAATTCAAAGCCCATTGAAGTAAATGAGCTTTGATTGATTCTGGTGGCTTTAGCCTCTCCTTCCCTGCAAGGCTTCCACAGAGGTGAGCCAGCAGTTTTCGCTTGTCGGAAGAAGTGAGGTGTAGCTGCCTGTCCAACCCGCAGACGTTGTCTGTTACGGCTGACATCACTTGTCATGGGTAAAATGTGTTTTTCTATGAATTTTGTGCTTGCATGTTCTGTTTGCTTTCATGTTGTACTTGCACTCCTGCCTACGCAGCCCGTAATCCTCAGCCACATCTACATGCTGTGTGAGCTGTCTGCATATTCTCCTGACCTTTCTCAAAGGCAGGAAACAGCTGCGCTGCTGCATCCATGCTGACAGCTTCAGTCTGGGTTTTACCTCTGCTGTCAGCTTGCCAACTACTTTTCATTACTCTTCAAAAAAACCCAACCACCACACACTTTATTCAAACTCAAATTATCACAGTTTGGACCGCAACTGATTTACTGAGCTTTTACAAAACCTTGTGCTTGTGGAGGCATGGTAGAAGGAGAACAAAGAGATAGAAAAGTAAATGCTTCACTAGTTTATTCCTCTCCAGTCTTTCGATTTAAAAATGATAACACTATTTAAAGGCCAGATCTGATCAACCACTGAACTACAGAGGCGCAAAGAGATCATAATTAATCTGCAGAACGTTTTTTGGTATGGGAAACTTCATAACTTACATTATTGTTTCTTGTTCTATGCTTGTGTTTCTAGTTAGGCTGAGACCCTATTCTTCCACAGATAAAATTTATATTGGCACGTCTCAGCCACTTCAGAAAAGACATATGAGATAAAAGCAGGTTGTTTGCCCACTTCAGCATGAGCAGGCTTTTCTCTGGTACTTAACAACTTGTTCCTGCACAGTGATTTTTTTTTAATCTTGAAAAATGTTCTTTTAATGTATTTGGTTGTAGGGTATATTTTTTGCGTGGAAGTCTCTAGGTTTCTAAGAAAGTAAACTGTAACAATCAGAACTTTACTAACTCTTTCATTTGAGGTAACAAGCACTTCGCAATAGCAACGATTCACGTAGGTTTGACAACAACAGAAAAGAGAATAAGTGGAACTCAGGAAACATGGATTGTACCAAGCCCTGTGCTAAATAGAAATATCTGAGCTAGCAAAGGCACTGGGAAACTGAATCATGATTCTGTTCATGTGGTACTTTTCCTGGCCTAATTCCTCCTGATGACAAGTGCAAATGAAACACGGTAAATTTGCCCAGAAAGTGCTTTGTGCTTGCACAGTTATATTGTTTCAGGTACAGAACATATACATGGCCATGGATTGTGCAGTTGAGGTTGACCCTTGTATCAGAATCAAGTTCTGGTAGTTCTCTGCTTGCATACAGGCTGTTCTGCCCATTCACTTCAAACTTAATTTCATCTGGCCCGTTGCAAGTGAGTGTCGCCATTTGGAGACCTTTCCCTACTCTGTCAATGCAGCCTTATCGTAGTCCCATGCAGTCAGTCCCATTTCTCCAATTTTTAATAAAAGTAAAAGCCTCCTTCTCTGAACAACTCTTTTCTCTCCATTTAAAAAGCCAGGACCACCTCCTGAGCCCCCAGCCATGCTGTAACTTTTTGACAGCTTCCCTCTTAGCACTATTGAATCTTAAGTGCCCAGATTTTTTGCCAGATTTTGTCTTCATCTAGCTCCTCATCCATGGCTCTTCTACACCCACATCCCTTTTCCCTGCCCCTCAACTCTGCCTCAGTGTCAGGTCATATCTGTCCACCCCGTTATATTTTGTCCTTTGACTCACTCATTCCCAATTTGACTCTTCTCATCCAAATGCTCAATCTGCTTGCAGTTCTATTTTTTCACATTTACACAGTAGACTTTAATTTCCTTCTTCCGTATTTCCTCCTCCACTTCACCCTCAAGCTCTTGCCCTGGCAAACACATTATTGCTCTCCCCAGTTGCAGTCCCACTTTCCCCACAGCCTGCCATACAAGCTTCCACCAGCTACAACGTCACATCCCACCCCATGCCCCAGGCCGTGTTCCCATGTGCTGTTCTGTGGTCACCCCTACTAACCCATGCTATTTTAGCCCCTTGGCATATGCATAAATTAGTGTCTTCCTCCAGGTTTCTTGGGCCCGGCCAGAAAGTCACTACCAAGCACACAGGAGAGAAAAGACCCTTAAGATCTGAAACCTGGACTTGGCACAATTAGACTAGATCACAGCTACTATCTTAAGCATAGTTTTGTTCAACCACATGCTAGACCTGCCACAGCTGGGATTTTTGGAATACTTTATCCTGGAAAGCTGTAGTAAGAGGATATCTGTAGGACATAAGCGAACTGTGGCTTTTCAAATGCCAAAGCTGAGCAGTTTTTCCCAGAGAGAAAAGACACATGCCTGCCAAAACACACAAATGCACATGTATGTGATGGGTCTTCAAAAAAAAGCTGAATCTTTGAACATGAGCAAAACAAATGTATTTTCCCATTCCATCACTGTTACCAAACCATTTAAGAGTTGATTTAAAAATATATAAATCTATTGGGCAGAAACAGGCATTCAGCATGGACAATATGAGTTGAAAACAGCTAAATCAAGGAAGGCTTGTAAGCAGCTGAAAAAAGTCTTCTAATAGGAAACATAAGGCATACTGATTGCTAACTGATGCTAACAACCCCGAATCTACTACTTTTCTGATTTTTTTATTATTATCTGACACTAAATGCAGACAACAATCTGAGATGATAACAAGAGGGTGTGAGAGGCACACTTAATATCATAACTGCTAGGCTTTCAGAAATGACTGAGGGGGACTGGCTGAAGCAGAAGATAAGCTTTTCTTTGTAAGAGTACTGATGAAATAAATAGATAAACCGCATACTGAGTCTAATCTGAGAATCTGGAGATGCTCAAATGACTGTCAAAACAAAATGAGAAATAGAAGAGGAAATACTGTTCCAAAGCCTGCTCATTGATTTAAGCATTTCTGGTGCCAATAGGAATAATAATGAAAACCATCTGCTGATGTCTGCAATGAATTCTTTATCTATGCTTGAAAGTCTTGTGCAGAGATGTGTGTGAGGTTGTAGACAAAATAAGCTGTGTGTGGCAGATGTTTGGAGGGCTCCACTCACAGAAATCCAAGTGCCACGTTGCTAAGACCTCTCCAGGGACTGGAGATCACCTTGTTGTTGAGATACTGTCATCAGAGCTATCAACGCATTTCTAAATCTTGCCGTTTAATCCATGAACCATTAGCCAAAACTAAAAGTGAGATTCTGAAATGACTAAGGGTACAAAAAGGACATTGCCATAATAATTTAAGATATACTGACCTAAATATAAATTGAGGAATAAACAGAAAATTGATAGAGGGTATAATGGATTATTTTTTCCTCCTGTGGAAAATGCCATAAATCCCTGATGTCAACTGGCAGGTTTCTTATTGTATTCCCTACCTCAATGCAACTCAGGCTGCTGCATGCTCACAGCAGTTGTGATTCCTAAATATTTTTCACAAAGTTATAGTATACAGTCTATTTAGGAATATTCCATTTGCATTCGCATGCAAAGAGAATTGACCTTACAGGCAGAACGGACAGAAGGGTGTTGCAAAAATCAAAGAGAAACAAAAACTGAAGATGATTTTAAAAGAGTGGCAGAGGTAACCTTTACACTGATCCCACATAGATATTCACATGTTGAATAATCACTGGTTAGCAGCTTCCGTTCACCACCAATAATCACATAGTGGTAGTGTGCGTCAGTAAGTACAATTTTTGCCATTAATCACACAAGAACACAGGCTTGGCATGGACCTGACGTTGGAGGGACTCAGGACTTCTCTGGGCCTGAGCTAATTTTAGCAATAGTAAAGGGACTACTGCCTGACCTGTTATAGCTTCTGGGAATACTGTGTGGTAAAGGTCCAACAGACCTAGGTTCTCACTGCGTGCAGTACAACAGCCCTTTATGTTCACAGGAGCTGGAGAGGCTTCTGGGAGATGCTCAGTGAGTAGAAGCAGGTCTTGTTAAGAAAACATGTACAAATAACCCCAGGTGGACCGCAAGATCAAGGATGAATGGACTCCTACCAGCATGTCGTTCTCCTTCTGAAGACTGCAGGATGCCCAGGACCCAATATGGACCTTTCCCCTCCTCATGCACACACCTCAGCGTGAAGAAGACTGGAGCTATTGGCTCTAGGCACACTGGAAGAATGAGCATAGCTCCAGGAAAAGAGGTAGATGTTACTAACTTTTTTAAACGGTTTTAAGCGTACTGTTGATGAGGTTTTTCTATATTACCTTGGACTAGGCCTGTTAATAGTATTGCAATTGACTAAGAGTAACTGTTTGCTGTATTTTGGTTAGATTGTTATGATTTTGATTAGTCTAACAATAAATTCTTTGCTCATATATATAAGAAGTGTTCCCTATTGTCCCTAGCAAGATTTCAAGCGTAAGAGTAGTTGGAAGAGAACATGCTTTTCCACATTCTTCATAGAGAAAATAATAGTGATAGATACAGACCTTTTAGTGGCAAGCATAGTATTTTATATATTATAACCCTGATCAAGAACACAGTTGGCTTTGTATGTATACAGATCAGTGCTTCTGGCCTGTACCTAAGCTATCCCAATAGATTTCTCTTCATTGTTAACTATGTTAGGTATAAGGTGTGAGCTGAACTTATTGTAGAGACTGGGATCAAATCACAGGTAAGATTTAGTCTGCCTCTTTCTTTAATGCTGCACCCCTCTATATGTATATACATCTATGCTTGTATACGTCTCTGCCTATCATGTCCACAGTGTCAGGTTCTGGATCCAGCCTGAAGTGTAGCTGTGGCTGGGGAACAGCAGAAAACGGTGAGAAAAGGTTGAAGGGTTACTTATCTGTCGTAAAGCCTGGCAGGAAAGTGGAGAGGGAGAGGAATCCAATCTCTTCACAGCACAAGGAGAGGGACTCAAGTTTGCCCTTAGAGGAGAAAAGAAGCTGCTTTGGACAGTAAAAGTTGTATTCTTAATCACTGGTTCAGATCATGGCACTTCTTTTGTGCAAGGTGGAAGATGACAATTTCTCTCTAAAGGTCAAATCCATTCAGCCTGCTACAACCAAAAGGGACTGGAGTCCACTTTTCAGTAATGAAAGAGTTAGAATACTTCAAAACGCTCTGATGTTGCTCTACATGCTGAGCAACAGAATTTATAAGAACAAAAGCCATCAGTGAAAAATCAGCACAAGAAGAAACACTGTAAACTTGCCTCCTTGCACATTTACCCTTCCCCAGATGTCATACCGAGAGGTATCCTGCCACGTTGACTGTGAACCTTTTGTTTGGACGTTGCAAGTCAGATTCGGCCTAGGGTTTGTTGTTTGAAAAGCCCAGCACTACAAACTGAAAAAACTGATTTAGTGCTTGTGTTGTTCACTGATGCATTTGCCTCTCTAGATCTCACCTCATCGCTCAGTGACTCGTAGCAAGTCCTCTAGGTGGCTAAATTGGTTTTGTTGGTGGTTTTTAGTTGTACAGTTAGATGTTTGAAGATTTATCAGGAGAGGAAGCTAGCAGAGATGCTCCTGTGCTATTGCCAGCTGCAAAACAGGGTTTGAGATATGTCTCCTTTGGAGAACTAATGGTGCCCTTCAGAGATTAAAGGGTCAACCTGTACCGTATGGTTGCTGTCCTAGATCAGGCCTTTAACAGGTCTCTGATGGCAGAAAGCAGCAGAAGTGGTAAGAGGAGCACTCATCGGCAAGCAGAAGTTTGGGATTCTTTTGAGCAGAGAGGGAGGGTCCTGACGCCTGCTAAGTAAAATAAACACAACCCTGCCACTCGTCCCAATCCTGCCTAAGCAGAGCTGTGTATATATTTCAGCATTCTTCCTCTACAAATTCCTTTCAAGTGTACTCAGTATTCAGTAAAAGACGATGCACATCTGCTGTTCCAAGAAGCAAGTTTAATTGCTGATGGGATTTTTTCCCACTAGCATTTCAACCCATCTGCATGTTGTGATTACTGAAACCTAATTTTGGTTTTGTCTACTTCAACCTTTTCAAGTGATATTCATTAATCCCATCTATGGCATCTCTAACATGTGGGAAATCTGCCTAGAGTAATTACAAAGTATTTCCTCTGCACTTAGTTCTCATATAAGCGCATGGGAAGATAATGAGGGCTGATTGTAGTGTCATCATTCCATTGATGAAATGAATGATGCTGTTCAACTAACAGCTGGCTTGTTACATAAAAGAAATGACAGATCAGAATAATAAAGGCAAACTCCCCTTTAACAGATCATTCTAATTTGAAAGTCTCAAATAATTTCCTGGAATCCTGGAAATACAGAAAATAGTACAAAAAAACCCTTTAGTTTGTATGGTTGTGTGCATACACATACATATATCTAGTTACACACTTATACATACATGTCTACAAATGTATACTATTTTTCTTTTTATCATTTCTGCATATGATATATATTTATGTATGTATGGCAAAAGGACGGCAAGAAAGATCACTAAGAATATTATTTTTTATTCTGGAATATCCATCCCAGAAAATAAAGCACAAATTTAGGAAAATTTCTTTTTACTGTTAACTGACCTGAGGTGTGCATTTTGGAATGTGAATATCTGTTATAATTTAATTTAAGGTGCAATGGGAGTTTCACCATATAATAATTCACACTACATTGCCTTTATTAAAAAACTTGTGAGGTCTTTAATCTCCAGCGTATCTATATTAAAAAACAACAGAGATTTTTCTATTTTATGTATTTTTAAATATTATTTTATATATGAACATCACATATATAAACATCATATATGTAAAAATAGAAAACCTCAGTTGCTAAATGGTCCGTTTAGACGTGCCCACTCCTCCACAGATAATATTTACAGCTTGTACTCTGAGAAGCCAAAGGGCTGATATCACCTTGTCTTTCTTTCTGAGGGTGTGTTCCTAGATAGTCTTTCAGACAGTCTAGACCCTGGAGCTTGACTCCTTTAATAAGGAAGGGATAACTTCATATGGCATTATTAGACTACAACACTTGATTGCTAATTAGAGTTTAAAATAAAGACAGGCCATGCAAGGAAAATGTCTTTCAGTGCAAGGTGTGACCTCAAATGATACAGAAGATAAAATTAAATCTAATCACAACATTAGGTAAAATGAGGCACTGAGATGAAGCCTTTGAGAACAGACTTGCTCAGCAGCACCTACTACATTCCTAAACTAGATACAGGAGACTTTGGAAAAATTCTCCACGTACTCTCATTTTACATTTTCAAGCTGCAGCAAGTGACGTAAACTGGGCTCTTGGAACCCGCAAATAAGATGGACCCCAATAAAAGAATCACAGAGTAATATCGGTTTCCAGTCCCGCCTCCTGCCCCAAGCAGTGTCTGCTAGGATAAACTCTAAGGGTAGAGACCACACAACCTGTCTGGGCAACATGTTCCACTGCTTGACTGTCCTAAAAAGACACATTTTGTATTTATACATTAGTGTTTGCCAGTGGCGTAGCATAAGCTAAAATAAATGCTTAGAGCTTTAACAGAGAAACCCAAGTAAATAAAATCATGTTAGAGAGGACAATAAAGTAGTTTAAATTAAGTGTATACAAAGTCTTCATGAAAGGCTAGCTTCAGGAAATGGTGGAACAAAAATATAACTTAAATCAATTAGATTTTTATTATTCATAAATGAAGAAATAGGGATCTATATCGCCTTAGCAACATAATACCCTATATTATTTCTATATAAATTTGAAAATGTAGTGTTATCACATCTCGCATGAAATTAAAACCAGAGCCGCAGAGCACAAAAAACATTGAAGTAGTGCATTTATAATAGGAAACTGATAATTTTCTGACCAATTGGTTTTTGTCTCCAAATTAAAAGACTGTTGAAAGGGATATTTAACACTGAAGTTGATTTTTGAGAAGTACCTTTTCACTCGAGAACTAAAAACAACCTCAGAGCCCAGTGTTTCTCTAAAAACCACACATGTAGCTTTGTAGAAATAATACGTAGCTTGATAGCTCAGGGCATAACTCCTTTTAAAAAATGGTTAAGCTATGCTGTACATGTGAACCGATAGTGCCGCATGAAAAATGTAGCTTCTAAAGATGTTGTTAATCCCAGATTTAGTGAATAAATTTAGTGAAAGGCTTTTGCTGAAAGTCATTTTATACAGCAGAGGGGTATCTGCGTGCATTTAAAGCTGGATTCAGCAATTTTGAGTTGCTAGCCTCTGCAGATGCTGTAAGCCCTCCGACCTGAATACCTCTTACTACCAAATTAAGCAGAACTGCAAATTTAAGGTAGTAGAAGTTGGAGCCAAAATCAGAGTGAAAGTGGTCTGCAATCTTTTAGCTAGTGGACAGCATTTCCATTTAGCGTTTCAGTGTCCAATCTGAATTCAGACATCAGCTGAAACTGAGTTCTTAATGATAACTCAAAATGTCTTTTTTATTAGCAGCAAACTTCCTGCAGCTCTTATGAAAGTATCAAAGCAAGGAGACTGAATAAGAATCTCTTCTATTGCTTATTTGTTTAAAGTCTGGATCTTAAACTCTGCAGCTTGTGTTAAAAACCACAATAGACTTTAAGAATTTGGAGTCTTTCAGGAAGAGATAAAAGAGGTAATTTTAATTCCAAATTTTGCACCTGACCGGCTTTTATTGACGTCACTGGAAGTTTTCGAGACTTAAGTGTAGCATAATGTGTACAAAGGCACTATGCTGACTCTCTGTTCTGAGTGAATTTCCCAGATGACTGGGGTCTCATCTGATATACATTTTTAATTTTCAGTAACTCGGATAGACCTTGTTCTTTTCTCTGCTGATTTGACAAGAGTAGAAATTTTATATGATATATTGAGTGTCATATTAAAAAAATCAGAAGTCAGTAAGAGAATTAAGGAGATAGATGTGACACATTTTATTTCTTGATAAATTTTATGTCTTTAACAATAAAAAGACAATTCACTGCTATTTCAGTTCTAGCAATTAAAAGTTCTCTCAAATTTTACACATTCATCCTCATTACATTTTTCCAGTTCTCCACACTTTCTCCACGTTTCAGAACCTAGTGGTTGCACAGTATTTCCAACTGACCAAGGAGATAAGTCTACCAAAACATTCTCTGTTTCAGCTGTTAGCAAACCACCAAGGAATATCTGACTGTCAGGGGAAAACAATTCATGCTGCATGCATTGCTAAATTGGTAATTGCTAACATTTCTGCTCTGGACTCAACAAGCATGGGAAAGATGGGGTAGGAAAAGAGAAGAAAAGAGGAGAGGCTCTTCTTTGAACTGCTTTCATTTAAATTAGACTTTTCCTGGTCCACAGCTGTATCGCAGTCTGGATTTGAGGGTTACAGTTGTGATATAAATTTGTTGTCAGACTTCTGAAACTTTCAGTAAAGTTTTCAAAGAACCTAAAAGGAATTAAGCACACACAGCTAAAGTGAACTAGAAGTAAGGTACTTAATTCTTTTAGGTCAAAGAAATGTATTTACTAAACTGAAAACATATAAATATGTCTCATTTAGGTATCAAAAAAATGCAAACCTTAGAGCCAAAATCCAATGCTCAGTTTTTCACTTTCTTCAAAAGACAAAGTGATTTTTTTTGCTTTGAATTTCCCTAGACACTTCTAGTCCTGCCCTTCGTTATTTTCTTCTCTGTTTGCTGTAGTCTGAGCACCTTTTTGCCTAATTCATCTCTACATCCTTAGTATAAAGCATAGACACAAACCAGGACTGTCTCTGTCCGCATTACGTACTGGAAGCAAAATGGCCAAGGTCCAGCTGGGTCCTCCTCAGTAACACAACTTTCACAAGAGTATAGGCAAACTCAGGGTAGCCTGCAGCCTATCACAGCACTCCTCTGCCTGTAATAGCAGCAATAAATCACTTTAAATTATTGCAGAATGGAATTCTAGACACTAGGTCCTTGCATATAAACGATCTTCTTTCACCCTTTTTCTCATGAAAGCAAGGCATGTCTGCTGCTGAAGTATCTGTGTGACTCAATGTGGGCACCTACCCTAAGGACAAAATCTCCAGTCATGGACTCCAGATAGACAGAGGCCAAGTTTATGGCCCTTGAGATGGCAACGAGATGCCCTTGTGCTTACTTTTTTTATATTAGCTGGTTCAAGGGGCACCTGCTCAGATCCTGCTCCATGTTGCACATCCCTTTACCCAATATAGGAAGCTTAGTCACAAATCTGGGGAGGAATCCAGCCCTTGAACCACTGGTGCAGCAGTATTTGTTTCTGCAGCTAGAGATTAACTAAATCTTCTATGTAACAGCTGAATCCCACAGTACTCATCACAAGACTACTCAGGCCTTGATCTGCTTGAAACCTTTGAGTTTGCTACCAGCACCTGTAAGGTTGGTCTTTCACCGAAACGTTAAAGCATCTGAGCCACTAAGGGAACAAAGAGATCCTATCCAGGGAATTTCAGAATGCATTTCATCTCCTGAGAAAATAAGATTTGAATGTGATAAGGCTGAAAAGGTGAACGAGAAAAGTATGAAATTCAGGAATGAATACAGCAATAACAAACCATCTCATAAATACAGATACATCTAGACTGAAATCCATTCAGCCTGACTTACAAAAAATAGCATGCCCACATACCGTTTCTAGTAAAACAGCCTTCCATAATAAAAACCTAAGTTTCCTATAAAGTTAACAAAGACATGGAGATAACCTGAAAGGACTCCAAAGGGAGATCCTGTAACCCTAAATTTTAGCCCCTAAGCTAGATGGTCAGGGGGATCTGGAGGATTCCCTTGCCTATCAGGGAACATCCCAATGTGAGACACTTAGCACAGGAAAACCAGATTCTTGCCTGGTATTTTTGTAGTGAATGCTGCTATATTTTAAGGAGAGGCTTAGGAATATTGACTATGTAGCAAGAAGGGACTTTCTGAACTCCCTGCTATTGTAAGCAATCACATTGCGTAATTTTCTTAAAAAAGTCAACTCTGCCTTCCAACCACTCCGATTTGGTGCTCCCTGTACTAGATCCATTGCAGAACCTGCTCCTCTCATATTTTTCTTTTTAAAACCAAAGAACATGGAGACAGATAAGTGGATCACAGAGCAAAGTGTGGGAAGGAACAGTAGTGGAAATATTAAGAATAGACAAGCGCTATTCCTTCTGTACCTCTTTATTTTTTAAGTTTGTCTTTTAGTTCTACTGAAGATTACTTAGTATATATTCGATTTTATTTGGCAGTCTGGTTGTAGTGTTCATGAAATGTAAGTTCAAAGCCAAGTGGCAACACACCTGCTTATTGTGGAACAACTATAAGATGGGTCTCAGCAGAATTAACAGCACATGTCTGAAGTGCCAATGAAGGATACACCCAGATGGAAAAGTTATGTTGTGTTATGACAACTTCCCAGTTATATGGATGCAATGTATGTGAGGTTCTGGGAAGTAATAATGAGGGAACTACATTATATTAAAACAGTAGGATTTAATCTTTAAAAATTGAAATGGGCACTTTGGGCAAATTATAAATGAAAGTTAAGGATAATTTTGTTGATATACTTTTTCATTGACTAATTCTGTCTTTCATTCTCAGACAAAGAGTATTAACAGTTCTCAAATTGGTAACAATCAAGCCTGACATTTTTGGTCAGCCCTACTCTCAGTTTTAAGTGTAAATACTTGATGACCTCCTCAACCAAAAAAATGGATTGTAAATGCCAAACTAAGGTTGATTTTGTGCAATTCAGAGGAATGGATTAAAATTGTGGAAGTCAGCAGTTAAGCCCCTTTTAGGATCCAAACATCATACTAACACCTACTCAGTCCACAGTGAACTACTTCATATTTCTGCTGTGTAAGTACACACAGTACAATAGTGTATACAAAAATCCCATCCAAATGCACAGTTTCACTTCAGGATCTGTCCAGTTTATGATATACTGCACTGATCTTCATTCCTTGGAAAAGGTCTTGATTTATGAAGGGGACCAGTGGCTCTGCAGCTCTCCCTAGGCATGTATTGCTTCTCACATGATAAGTGAACATATGCAAGCTGAGCAGCTACTCATTTCCCTCTTCAACCTGGACTGAGAAATGCAGAAAGTGTTAGCTGACTATTGAACATTAAGTTGTCTCTGAATTAAGATGGTACATTCATATGGGAAGTTACATGGTGGCATAATGGAGGCTGGGAATAGGAATAACTCAGTGGTCTGTTGATGCAGCCCTGAAGAACAGAATAGAATAGAATCATTTCAGTTGGAAGGGACTACAACAATCACCTAGTCTAATTGCTTGACCACTTCAGGGCTGACCAAAAGTTAAAGCATGTTATTAAGGGCATTGTCCAAATTACTCCTAAACACTGACAGGCTTGGGGCATCAACCAGTCTAGGAAGCCTGTTCCAATGTTTGACCTACCTCTCAGTAAATAAATACTTCCCAATGTCAAGTCTGAACTTCCCCTGATGCAGCTGTGAACCATTCCTATGGTTAATATAATGGCTTATTTCCTTTGCAGTTTCAAACGTGGAATATGGTCTGCTAAACTGCAACTAGGTTTTTTTGCATGGAATTTTTGAGCTTCCTACATGTCTGCATACTCTCTATACATACAGAAACACCTACAGGGTACCAAGTATATACTTGGATCTTTGAGTGAATTATGCAATTTTAACATGTGTAGACTACGTGAAAATGAAGGGTTTAAACAGAACACTAACTTAAATAGAAAAGAAAGAATTAGGCAGAGAGAGTTCTAGAGAGTCAGCAGACTGTTAGTGGCAAGTCTTGTATTTTTACTACTTTTGAATTTTAAAAAAATCAGATCAAATGAAATTTTGAAATAAGATGTCCTTCCAAGCAAACAATGAGCAAGCCTTTTGGACAGTGCTTGACAATGATTCTCTCTCTCTATTTTCTCCACTTGCTTTTTTTAGCATTTGAAATTTGCCAATGAAAGTAGCACTTTGAGGAATTTCTCACAAAAAGCAACAGAAATTTAAAAATGAGAATGTAATAATTACATACAGGGTGCATAAATATCAAGTGGGAAGAGCCACAGTTATTATATTTTCCTTCACCCATTGATTATGTCATCAAAGATAATTTCTGTTTACTTTCTTCCCTTCTGTGAAACATTAGAAAATGGAGCTTCTTGCTTGTGTCTGTCTATACATTTCACATAGGAACCATTGCCATGATGTTTCTGTGGCACTTCAGAATGATTTGGAAGACGTTGATTTCTTTTTATGATACATAAGAATTCCCCCAGAGGTGCGCAATTAGATTGCTGAGGTCAGTCATTGCTCCCTTTATTCAGATATTTGGAATTTTGAATGACTCAAAAGACAGACATACTTACACTATGTTTGGGGCATAATCAGTTAGGCAGGGAGTTACAAAAACAGATTTTAAGCACATTCCATCTCTATTTGTATTTAACAGAGTTAAATGTGCTTTGTATAAAACAGAGTTACCAGATCTATGTCTAAGAACTTCAGCGTATGTCAAGCCTCCTTGATCTTATACATGTTCAAAGTCAATTTTAAAAAATTATTTTGTTCAAACATTTGTCTTAGTTATATTGGAAACCCACTCAGAAAGTCTTGCAGAGTCTTAGAAGTTCAACAGGAGAAATAGTTTCCAAGTAGTAGGAAATGCATTAATACCCTATTTACCATCTGCAGAATGAGACAGCAATGTACCTTGGATGACTTGTGCAAGTCAGGTCTAAAATAAATAATGGCAACCTAAAAACTCTGCGACGTGAGCAGTGCTGGAGAATTACTGGATACGGGTGCTTTTTCTTGTGTACTTTTTTGCTTTTTTTACTGACTTTCGTTTTTAAAGTGGAGCACATTTTCTTCAAACTCTCTATAAGGTTGATAAAGAATCTATGCTTCCCTATCCCTGTAATACTTGCTATGCAAGTATCTCAATGAATCCACAACATTGTTATAATCAGATCCCTTCAAAACCAACTGCACGTTTCAGGAGAACCTAGATAAAAATGACACTTTCACTGATTTCTACAATTTATTCCATACTAGTAGCAAAACCAAAGAAATCAAGATTTTCATGATGCAAAGATGCAGATAGAAAGTGAACATGCTGAATCAATCAAAAATAAGACAAAACAAGCCAGTGTGTAGCTGAACATAGAGGTTTTACTTTGCCGCAGTATCTGACAACATAATCAACACTGATACCAATTCTTAAAGTTTGCACATTTCTGGGCATTAAGACTAGGCTCATTTTCAATCAAAAATAGTTAATAATATGATCCTTTGGTTCAAGCCATGTAGCTCTTCTTGGAACACTCCAAAACAGAACAATAAATTCTTCAGATTCTTCTTTCTCTTCATTTTCTCAGAAAATTGCATAAAGCTTCATGTAGAAGTTACTGCCTTAAGGCTATCAGATTGCTTATCCAACCTCAAAAAAAATCATCTCATGTCCTCAGCTAAAAATCTTATTAAACATAATGAAGCAGAAATCCATCCCTTTATGAAGTACAGAGATATTTTTCACAAAAAAAAACAACCTCACGGTGTTGTACTAAATAATACATATAACCATTTGCAACTTCCTTTTTTTATACAATCACAGAAGAAATTATGTCAGAAGAAACCCCTGAAGACCATCTAGTCCAAAATTGGACACAACTCCAGAGGTGGTCTGACAAGTGCCAAGCAGAGGAGCATAATCACTTTCTTAGACCTACTGTTCATGCTCTCTCTAGCATAGTTCAGCATGGCTAGCCTTCATTGCCATAAAGGCATGGTGCTGCCTCATGTGCATTTTGCTGTCCACAAGGATCTCAGGTCCTTCTCAGCAAAGCTGTGACTTAACCAGCCAGTTCCCAGCCTGCACTGCTCAGTGAGGTTGTTCTCCAGATCCAGGACTTTGCATCCCTCTTTAATGACCTTCTCAAGTTTCTTGTCAGCCCATTCCTCCAGCTTGTCAAGGTTCCTACAAGTGGCAGATAGTCTCACTAGCCATTCACCCCAGTTTTGTTGTCATCCATTAATTTGTTGAGGGTACATTCCCTCCCACAGTCCAGGTTAGTAATGAAGACATTAAAGATTATTAGGCCCCATATCAACCGCAGCAAATACCATATTTCACTGGCTACCAGTTAGACTTTGAACCATTGACCAGTAACTCTTTGAACCCAATGGTCTAGTTAGTTTTTCAACAGCTTGAAGTCCAGCCCATTCACCCCCAGAGTCTAAGTTGGCTACAAGGATGCTATGGGACACCATTTCAAAGGTCTTGGAAAGCCAAACTAAATGATGTGCTCTATTCTCCCCCCTGGCACATAGCCAGTCATTTCGTCACAGAAAGCAGCCATGCTGATCAGGCATTACTTGTACTAGGAAAATCCATGTTGTTTGCTCCCAAACACCTTCTTGTTCTTCATTTACTGGGAAATAGCTTCCATGAACACAGTCACCATAGCTGTCACAGGAACTGAGGTGAGGCTGACCCTCCTGTAGTTATCTAGATCCTCCTTCTTCTTGTCTTCCTGAAGGTAGACAGTCTTCAGAAAGTTCCCCTTTTTGCCAAACCATTTGAAAAAACATTACAGATAGACCTCACAGTAATACTGACAACACCTGAGATTCATCCTGTTCAGTTCCACTGGCTTGTCTATTTTCAGTTTACTTTAGCTCATTCCTCCTCCGCTGCACATAGCACTTCCCTCTGCCTTACTGTGCTACTAGGCACAGAGATCAGATTGACAATAAAGACTAAGACTTACTTGCCAGAACAGGACAAGGCAAAGAAGATATTGAGTACCTCCACTTTTTCCATGTCATTTATCATCAAGCTGCACACCCCATTCATTAGCAGACCTCAATTTCCATGGTTTTATTTTGCTGCCAAAGTACCAAGAGGATCTTTCGATTTGTGCGTCACATTCCTCACTAGTTTCAGCTGCAGCAGAGATTTAACTCTCCTCATGTCATCCCTGCCTGGTCAGTTTAGTCAGGAGGTACCCTTTCAGTCAAGCTGGTTTTCTGCTCAATTGTCTGCACATAAGGATGGACTGCTCTTTCACTTTGAGGCGGTTGTTCCTGAAGGTCAACCAGAATCTTTGGCCCCCTTTAAGTCTCATGGCAGCATCCCATCACTATCAGTTCCCTGAACAAGCTTTCTTGAAGTTCATTCTCGAAGTTCATTCTCAAAGTTCGTGGTCATTAACCCGAGAGCTGCATTGCTTCCTTTCCTCAGGTTCTTCAGCTCTATCACCTCATGATCACTGCAACAAAGGCTACCACTGGCTATTGCATCCCCTCAAGCAGAGCATCTCTCTGTCAGCTCATCCAGCACCCCGTCACAAAATGATCTGTAGAGTTCTCTTGACTTGTGTGGTGGGTTGACCTTGGCTGGACGCCAGGTGCCCACCAAACTGCTCTATCACTCCCCTCCTCAGCAGGACAGGGCCGGGGGAGAGAAAATAAGATGGAAAAAATGTTGTGCGTCAAGATAAAGGCAGTTTAATAAAACAAAAGCAAAGGCCGTGCACAGAAGGAGAGGAAAACAAAAGATTTATTCTCTACTTCCCAGCAGCAGACGATGTCCAGCCACTTCCCAAGGAAGTAGGGCTTCAGCATGCATAGCAGTTACTTCGGAAGACAAACGTCGTAATAATGAATACCCCTCCCCAGCTCCTCCTCCTTCCTCTTAGCTTTTATTGCTCAGCTGACGTCATATGGTATGGCATATCCCTTTGGTCAGTTTGGGTCAGCTGTCCTGGCTATGTCCCCTCCCAAGAGCTTGCCCACCCCCAGACTACTGGTGAGGGGGGAATATTGGAGAGACATCCTTGATGCTGTGCACTGATACCGCTTAGCGATAGCCAAACACTAGTGAGTTACCAACATGTTTCTAGCTAGTGATACAAAGCACAGCACTATAAGGGCTGATGTGGGAATAATTAACTCCATCTCAGCCAGATGCAATGCAACTTGTTTCTAGCACTCATCCCTCCTCCCAACAATAGATAACTCAGAAGGAATAGGGTTGCAGAATTTCATTCACCTGTGTTTTCTAATTCAAAACCATCTGAAGTTGCCTTTAGCCATTTTTATGTAAAAGAATCTAACACAGAGTATCAGATTTCCTCATTGAACTCTTTAACGTGCATATTTATGTGTAATGTCAGATTGGGAGGTATGGCTTAGCTCAGTCAAAACTTACATTTGATGCAGTAATTCCTGGAAGTGAATTAACACCTGCATTACATGGTGTTAATGACTAATCAAATGAGGTGAGTAGACTGATACCTTGCAGCCTTAGAAGTCAATTACTTGGAGGACACAGAGAAATTAGTTAAAATAAGAATTCTTTTGGCCTTCCAGCAGTATTCAAGCCCAAATTCAGGTGAAATCAAAACACATTCTTTCTTTTCTTTAACATCAGCACTGCTTTATTCTTGCCAAAATTTAAAGAAATGCTATCCATTGTTTAAAAAAAATACTGGGTTTGTCTTGCATATTTCTGGTACAAATGAAGACAGCCAGAAACCTGAGAAAAAGACTCTCAGGTGTTCTCACACAATCCTCTGCATTGTTAAGTGCTTGCCCTAACTCAGTTATAGATTTAAAGGGAGCAAAAGATAAAGGAATGTAGTTCTCCTACTAGCATTATCCAACATGACACATTCCTAGTTAAGCTAGGTGGCACTGTGGCCATATAGACCCCACTACAAGACGCCAACTTACCTGTACTGTTTCTACATTTGGCATTTTACTCACGCTGTTAACTTATATCTTACACAGAACTTTGCAGATGCACCTTTGATCAAAGTATAAAGGCCATCCTCGTTTTCATTTCTCCTTGGTTGTGCACTTTCATGAGAGTGCCTTTTTTCTCCTTTCATTAAAGAAGCCTAGTGCACAGTAGATTATCCCCTTGCTAAACTTATGGGCTTGTGTCTTAGCCTGCGTAAAAATGAAATCTCATCTCATCTCAACTGCAGCATCCCTCATCTACCAACATAATCAGAGATGTGCTGCTTTAATGTTCTGTTGATACGGGAAAAATGAGAACAATGACCTTTGTGTTAATTAGTTAGCCCAGAGAAGCCACTAAGATGGAAACTGTGGAACTTAGCAGTGCACTAGAGTACATACTCTACCCATATCTTATGTTAATTACATGCTCAAATAAATGTTGCTGTACATACTAGTAGCCGTCTAACCCCTCTATTTTAGTTGGGGCAGGCATATTTTTCCTCTCAATTTTGTGTTTGTTTTTTATATTCAGGTGAACTAGAGCATTAGAATCTGATCAGTGGATTGTGTATGTGGTGGTGAGTGATTCATTATGCTATTTTCTTCTTTCTCAAGATACTCTCGTGACACATTCCCTTTTTATTTTTTGATAATATAAAGAGTTAAGGCATTATCCATGTCATTACAATAAAAAACCTTATCATAAACATGCAAATTGGATCTTTTCAACATGCAAATTGTGCCTTTTCAGATACCTCAGCAGTGTATCTACCTGAACTATAAAAATAAAATTGCAGTACACTTCTAAATAAGTACAATTGTCAGATTCTCCACTCTCAGCCCCTACTCTTACAATGAAAATGCCCAGCATCTAAGTGCTATTCTTGGCCAAATCGTTGGTTCCTTAAGCCTTTTCAGAGGTGACCAAGTTATTACTTGGAATGTTATTTGGCAGTGAAGCTAACAGAGAGATTGTCGGGTAAGACCGATGCTGTCAGCCTGAAAGCACAGTCACACAGGTAGTACTGCACAGATACAGAATTGAAACAGGTTTCAGAGAAATTATTACGGGTTGAAGTAGAAGAATTTCCTGGTAGATAGTCTGGAGAATGAAAAGTGACAGGGACTTTTTGACTTCTTCATATGTTGGTAGCAATATAAGAGAGTTACAAAGGAACAAAAGGTATTTTGATCTCTTTAGTGCCCCTCACACAGTAGGAAGGGCAGTTTTAGGAGACAATAGTATTAAAAGGCTATCAAATAGAGAAAAAATGTTCAAAAGAAGGTAAGTCAGAAAGTAAATATTTCTTCACCTCACCTTTCAGTTCTTGCTACAATTAGATATTCACATATTCAGAAACTTAACATTTTTTTTCTCTGTGACGTTGTTGTAAAATGCATAAAAACTCTATATACTCTCGCTGTGGAAAAAAATCTTACAAAACCAAAACTGCAACTTTGGACAGGGAAGCTAAGCAAATTTGGGGTGTCCTGACACAAAAATGTGTGTCTCTCTGACGGCAAGGTTCTTTTGCAAATCAACAAAAGAGCTTCTGCAAGTTCTGGAGCCAGCTATTAGCCAGCCTGTATCCATAAAAAAATCTGACCTCATCTCATCTTTTCTTTTTTTGTCCAGAAAAGGTGAAGTGCATTTGGAGTCTCAGCAGGATGTATAAGATGGAAAGGGTTACTCAGAGCTGTCTGAATATTCCTTCATGCCTTCTTGTTCAGGGCCATCCAACAGTTTTGAAAATTCTGTACCTTATTCATGTCAGCAATTCCTAACATGAAGTATTAGGTTGCAGTCACATGGTGTTCCTCAAAAGACATTTGTTGCTTTTTCTTTTACATAAGCAGTAAAAGTTTAAATCATTTCAGCAGTCTAACTGCCCTAGCCATCGTAAGAAAAGGAAAGATGTCCCCAGTGCATCCCATGACAATTCTTGGGTTGATTTAGCTCTGAGTGGCACTGTGAAACCCGAGAAGTCTGAATATCTGAATATATCTAATATAATGTATACCCAAATACAAGAGCCAGTATAGAAAAAAATACCAAGTGTACAGCAAGTAAACACAGATAACCAGAGCTCAGTGCATGAGTAGGAGTAGTTTGCATTCTTGATTTCCTATGTCCCTAAGCAAAGATATTTATCAAAGTAACCATAAGTAGCTGCAACACATATTTATTGTCTTCTCAATACCACTAACAACATGTTTTCAGACTCTCTTTTTTGAAATAAAATATAGGATAATTTAATTCCTTTGGTATTTTTTTACATTTTAATCTCATGTTGACTGCCAAAAAGAAAAGTAATTGCTAGTATTCTTCCTGGGCTACATGTAACTGTAAGTTGCTGGGTTTGCTTGTTTTACATTATCAGGAACTATAAATCTGGGAAGTGTTTAGTGAGATCCACTAGCAAGCAACAACAGTATCTCTGTTTGAACCCAAAGCAGAGGAGTCTTGCAGCGGGCAGCGAGGAGGAATTGTAGGACCTGTAATAAGTTTGCCCAGACGTTCACTGAACCCTTGCAAATGGTTGGGGGAAGGGCCACATCACTGCACATGTGTATCCAGCACGTAGTCTGCTACAAGGACCCACGCTGGGTGAGATGTTAAAATCACTTCTTCGTCTGAAGAAGACGACCCTGTATTCATATGGCTTCTGCCTGCCTCAAGAGCTAATGAAACTTTTGGGACAAATGACATCATTGGTTTCTGCTAGTTAAGAACTCAGCTTCTGTGATGATTACATTCAGGCAGGGAATAAGAGATGCTAAGTCGCAACAAGATTTCATCCTGGTCTTGCAGCTATCACTTAAGTCAGACTCCAAAACTTTGAGCAGGTTTCTGATTTGGCATCGCAGAGCCTTCCCTCTGCACCAAATCCTGCTCGCTTACAATTCCTGCATACAGCCAGGCACACTTTCTTTTACCTGTTGTGAATGACATGTATGTACCTCCGGTTTACGCATGTTTGGCAGTTCTCTGCTTCATCATATATGAAGCAGTGGGTGTCCTTACTGGTTATCTGACTGCAATCATAATGCCAAAAAGGAAGACTCTGATGGCAGACATCCTCCTTCCAAGGGGCGGGAAGTTTGTGCTGGGAAGTAAAAGTCACATCTCAGTGAAAAATGAAACTAAAGGACAGCCAAGACCTAACCATGAGTAGTCCCATCCTAAATAGAAACAAGGTCTTTGTCAGAATCTACTGGGAAAAAGGGGAACTACAAAAGATTATGATTAAAGGAACATAAAATATAAGGGAGCAATGGAAAAGCAGAATCCATTAGAGAAGTAGTATTGCTATTAGCACCAGATCTGAGCTTTCTAGACAAATGAGCCTGGCCTCACTTCAAGACATCGGGCTCTTGAGAGAACAATGGCGTCCAACAACATTGTTGTCAATATTTTACAAATGGGGTAGAGTTCTAAAAAATGAACTACTGTTTTGTGAACCTGAACAAAAATAGACAAGAGCCAAATTTGTTTAGAATAGCTGGTCCTAAAAAAATGACTTTACAAGCATTGTTTCCCACTTTATAAAAATTCCTCATTCTACTTTAAAGTGTTTTAGCATCCAATGTTCCAGTGCTTAGCGGAAATCTATGAAAGTCAATTTGCAAGGACAGATAGTGGCCTCTTACACAAATGCTTTTAACTCTTTCCTGCAGCTAGTGATTTTTCATCCAAACTTTGACCCCAAAGAGCCATTTCTATCATAAAGCAAATTACTCCCTCCTTCAAAAAAAAAACAGAAATAATAAATCAGAAATATTATAGCATCTAGGAAGCATCACTGTTTTCTTTGTAGAGCTGGCCTGAAGCCTAGGGGAGGTCATTTCAGGGAGATCAAAGCACTTGGGACTTACAAGTAGTATTCAGAGGGGAAATCAGATGAGTCAGCTGCCTTTCAAAAAGGATACACTGGCATGGATAGGGCCATCCCCATATTTCAATGATAATAAGAAAAAAATATCAGTAAGGTGGCAAATAACAGTTCTCCCAACAAACAACTGGCAAACCACTTAAGTGAGGGATATCCATTTAAACAGCTACTTTTTTGTCACTGGCTATGAGGTATGTCCCTAATGTAGGGTACCAGAACTGACAGCTCCTGATTTTTAGTGCATTTTCACATGATGAAAATATTTTTTCTCTCAAGGAATCTATACCATCTCACACTAACATAACTTCTACTTCATTCTTCTCATGGCTGTAAACCATCATAAGATTTATTTAAAGACATAACTACAGTATTTTATTACAGTTGTCTCTAAGGCTTTTACAGAAGGGACCAAAAAAATCACTGTCTTTAAGGATAGCAGGCTAGCTCAGTTCGAAGGTACTAGCTTGGGCTATGGGAGACGTGGCCTAATTTATATGTTCCGCTCACAGTTCCTGGGTAACATGGAGCAAATCTTTCAAATGTAGGCTATCAAGAATCTTTACTACTGAAGTGGTAATTAAAGCCATTCTGTCTTCCATGGGGGCACGATGATGACAAAAATAGAGATTGCAATACCTTGCATACCATCATAAACACTTCGCATAAATGTAATGCCACACAACCTAACGGGCTTTTGGAACTGCTTCCTGTTCACTGAGCCAAGTGAGCATTTGATTTAAGTTTTGCCACCAAAAAGATATGGTGTTGCCAAAGGCAGAACAGAGCACAAGCCTCTTCGGGCATCAGTAAAACAGCACCCCATCCTAATATTTTTGTTAAAAAAATAAAATCCAAAAACTAAAAAGAAAGATCGTTTTTCAAACAGCTATAACTAGTTGAAGAGGTAAAGACTACGAAGATGTGTTGGTACAGCTGCCTTATATAACCTTATGTAACATTGAAGCTACCTTTCATTAATACAGGGGATGTATTTTTAGGTAGCATGATTCACTGCATAACTATGACACACATAAAACATCTGAAAATAGACCAATATTCGTGTAAAATACTTCAAAGCAAACAAGGGCAGAATTTAGGCTTTTCGTAGTAGATATTGCAACTCAGCAGGGCCCAGGCTGGCTCACAGAATTTGGAATAACTCTCCATGCCTTAAGACACCCCATGGGTGTCTTTATTTACTCTTTGTTCCTACCTGCTGGTTTCAAACCCAATGCCAAACATCCCTGGCCTATTTGTGATCTGTAACTAAAAACCACAGGGAAATAAAATTTACAGCGTTCATGGTTCATCTAAAGTATAAGCACTTCTGCTTATTAGGAAGGAACATGTTTTTGTCTTTTTTCATGAAAACAACTTAATATAATATCAACTAGGATTGCTGATTGTAATGTAAGGGTCTAAACCAAGATCTGTTGTTTCAATAAATATGTAAAACCACAGAGGAGATAGATTAAGACAATCTGTTTTTCATCACTTACTGTGCCAGAATTCCACTTCTCCCACCTTTGGCTAAGGAAATGAATCCCTTTGTTTGTTATGCCGTACACCTGGGTACAGCAGCATATGTTCCTGGGCTTCGTGTTCTTGAAAACAGTCGTCTGCATTTCTCATCAAAAATGTAATAGAAACGTGAAAACAGCTCTAGGGACAGCAAGGGCATTTATTCTTGCAAATTCACCATGCATCGCAGCAGAAGTATGAAGCCAAGTGAGCAGCTCTGGGTTGGGGTTCTTGATGAAGCCATCACGCTAGGAAGGACCGCAGCCATTTCCATGCCCTTGAAAAGAAGATATCTAGCTCCTTTCTGTTTCCTTCTGTCATTGATGAAGACAAAAGTGCTTGGGATCAGGTAATTTGCCACTGTGCAGCCATACTGTAAAACTCCCTTATTTCGGATCTGTGTTATCACAGTTTGTCACTTCTTCTTGAGTAAACGATAGAAGTTTAGATATGATTATGTTATATAAATAAAAATAGCTTATTTTGGGAAACATCTTAAGGAAACCAAATAACCAGAACTTCAGTTGTCTATATTTAATAATCTAGGTAACTTAAAATTACATAACTGAACCTAAGCCTGCAACTCTAGATGCACTTTGTAGTCAATGAGGGGTAGCTACATTTCAAAGGCAATTCAGCTCATCATAAAATAAGAGTTTAATGTGAGTATTCCTCTGGAGGTTCTATATCTCTCGAATAACAGTATAGACTAGGATGACTTAGAATAGTATGTCTAATTTTTAGACTCTTACATTTTGTCAGATAGATCCCACCATGAGTATGCTAATGTAAGGTGTCTATGACAGGAACTATTAAGACAGCAACTTGGATGAAAAGAATTTGAAAAAAGTTAAATAATATTGCGGTTCCCATTACAGCAGTGTTTTTCTCCTGCAATCATTTCAATACCCATCATAAATATTTCTTAGTGATAGCTGCTGAAATGAAGTGCACATGCACCTGGCACCACCAGCTGAGCTGTACAGCCCATAATCTTTTAAGTGAAATGTCATAACCATCAGATACAACATCTTTATGGGACTTTTTAGCATGCTATTAAGGTATAAAGAGCCTTTGATACAATGTGGAAAAAAATTGTGTGACAATGGCTTTTATCTCCTCTGCACTCAAGCATCTTGATTTTAGACATTCATAAATGAATCTCAAAGAATACACTAAAGAAAAGAAAAAAGGAAAGTTAGTAGTATATTAAATTTTCTGTAAAACATTACAGAACATTATATCCAAACCTAGAAAACAGACTTGTAATCTAAACCCCCAGTTTTCAAATGCAGAGTGCTTCTGCTGCATCTAAATCTAAATTTAAATATAAATCTAGACCTAATTCTAGTTCTAAATTTAAACCCAAATACAAATATTTCATAGTCCAAGCAAAGAATGTAAAGGTTGTTATGTTTTTCTAGTATTAATCATAACAATCTCACTCCTATTATTTTGAAAGAGAGGAGTAGAATGTCATTTTGCACTATTTAATAAGACCACGAAGGCCAAAGACAACATTTAGTAGAGAGAAAAGGATTTGATTTCTATTGTATATACCAATGCTAGTGGACTCGGGTATAAAGACAAGGAACTGGCATTGTTCATTTCTAAAGAAAGAAAATGATAATACTGGTATTACTGAAGCTCAGAGTCACGTGCCTGGAATGTTAAAATTCCCAAGACACAATATTTATACAGCATACTGTGTGCAAGTGAAATCTTAGCATTGGCCCTGACACTAGACAGCACTGACACACTTGCCAATGAAGATCTGAAGGTAGATGCATTCAACATCTATAGGCGGTCTTTATCTCGGGAGAAATCTGAAAGATGTACTTAAATTTTCTATCTAACTCCTTGGCAAGTCTGAAACATTTAAACTTTGTAACTATTAAAGCTAAATGTTCTCAAACTGGGAGAACTGCAGATCTTTCACTTAGGGGTATCAAAGCCAATAAAATCTCTCTCCCTGCACAGTCTACCATCATGCAGTCCTTACAGCAATTTGAGGAAAAGTAGGGCAAGCTGACCTGATAGTAAAGAAATGTTAAATACCTGTTTTCAGGCAACTAAACTGAGCCTTTGGGCCCAAATCAACTTCAGACTAAGAAACTTAACTGTCTCCACGTAGGTGTCTATAGATGTCTGAAGTCCTGTTACAGGCAGTAGAGCCCAGGAAGCATTTCGGCTCATGATAAAACAGACATCTAGAGGATGACTCAGCTGCCTACACACTGGTTTCCCGTAGCATTTGATACATCTTAAGGTACGCATGATGTCAAATGGACCTCTGGGAGACTCTTGCCCTTCTAGAGGAGCAGCTGGAAGCCAGATGAGATTACTGAGGAGGACATGGGAATTGGCATCAATGTCTCTGTGGTGTGAACGGACCTTATCCCTCCTGGTGGTCAGCTGAATTGCTCCCTGCATCTCCACCGACTATGAAGTCTCCTCCGCAGACACCACTGGGCACTAAATTTATCAGCCTAAACAGGTCTGTCTTAATCTTGAAATGAATCCCATCTGTCAAGACCATTCAAGGAAAAAAGATGCCACAGTTACATGATGCCAGTTTTCTTCTTCAACGTAAAGGCACTGAAAAACATTGGGCATCACGGTAATGAATGAGTGCAATGTGATAGTTTGTAGGGCAAATGGTATCAAACAGGAGGAGGGTGGTGTTGCCTCCCTGCATACCATCTGCAATAGCTTTTGTAGCTCTGTTGTCAACATTTTAAGGAAGAAGAAGGTGAAAGCTGGGGAAGAATTTGAGGAGCTACAAAACCTGGTCATGGTCTAGAAAACACACTTAATGAAAGGCATGGGAGGTGTTATCATGCATTACTGTCAATATTCACACTGTTTACATGGAGAGAAATTTCTGTCAGTAAAATTCTGCAAACTATCAGCAAAATATTCAGAGAGACGCCATGTTTGAAAATTAAGGACTGATAAATTTGAAGGCTTTTTTCCCTAAATAAAGAGAAGCTAGCACACAGAGATGGGGAATTTTTAACTCAGGTTTGCCGATCTTTTTCACAGCGATGCCCTAGGATGATTCATTCTGGTGCTGAACAAGCAGTGTTCTGCAAGTGGGCAGAGCAGAAGAACAAACAGGCCGCCTGTAGCTGTGATACTTATGACACTACTAGTGGTGCTAACACGTCAAAATGTAACCCCCAGAAATGTCCCTGGGCTCTGCATGAGACCTCACAGACCTTGGGGAATGCACTAAGAGGGAGGGGAGAGAAGAGGCAAAGGCTGCCTTTTAGAAGAGGGCAGACTGTGCCAATTAAGCACAGAGATACGATGAGGTGCAGTGCTTTTCCTTTCATCTTTCACAGAATATCCAGTCCTCCCATAGCCATATATGAAGTACGACTAGTAGCATATCCCAGTGTTTATCACAAGAAATTGTTAATAAGATTGAAGATTTTCTAGAGGAAACCTCAGGAAAAGTTCCATGACTACAAAATTAAAACCAAACCTGTAACATTTAAGACGGCTCTGGCAGTGTAAAAGCAAGATATTCTTGAATGAAAGCCAGCAATAAGTTGCCTCTGATTAAACGGTATCATCTAGAGAAGGATGGTTTCCTCACAAGCTGCGGAATTATCTCCTTTTTGTGTAGTGAAAGAAAGGTAACAAGGATCTCCTTCATCTCCCACAACAGTGACTGCAAAATTGCTGCAAAATTCATGGGCATCTATGAGGGAATCAGAGGGGATTTGGGAGGAAAAATATTGTACATGTAATGTAATAATTACTAGTTTCAACTCAACATAATTACAAATGAGCTTCCTCGAACTACTAATTATCTTCTCGGTTACAAAGGCCATATTTTGTTTAAATGAAGTGGAATGAAATGCTGGTAAAAGCTACCATAACTATAAGACTAATAAGAGAATGCATTGGAGGAGACATATTTCCCCTTTAGGCACTTGAATCAAGGGTCTTGCTTTTAAAGGTCCAGGAAGAAAAAAAACACACAGAAAATGAGCATCCTCCTGAATATCTAAGAGACCTCGGGTCTACCTCTGAAACAAATTTACTTTCTTTGAAGGTGTAACACATATACATGCAAAGAAATATAATTTGTGATAGAGCTAGTTGCTCTTGAGTCCTTTCTGAAAAAAATCCAGCCCAAATAAACTTTTTGGATGGGACCTTGTATCACATCCCTCTCACCTTTCTTCAGGCACTAATGGTAAATTCACCTTCAGCATTTTCTGCAGTTATGGAGGTAAGCGTATCTTTGTTGGGTCTCTAGATGCCCAAGTTACATGGGAGGAACATTTTGCCCAACTTCACCTAAGGAACTTACAAAATAGCCCATGAATCGAAGTCAGATCTTTTCCCACACACAAGAAAGCCTAAGCCCAAGGTCTCTCTCAAGACAATGTTATGTTACATTTATCTGTGAAAAACTAATTAGCATTCATAATCTAAGGAGTAAACAGAGCAGGGCAGGGTAACCTGCAGTCCTTGCCTAAAAACTCCACTCTAAATAGACAAGGCAAAAAAAGGCTGGAGGAAATGATACCACATGAGAGCAGAAGGGTGTGATGACACCCACCATCTGAGATGTTCCATAATTTTTACTTTTAGTTAGAAGACAAAGCTCATGGAAGAAGAATAGAGGAGAAGGCAAGACGTGTTGGAAAGGAAGAGGAGAGGAAGAAGGAAGCGACTATAAAGTGGATGCAAGGAAAGCAGCTGCAAGGATCATCATTTTCCCAATACGCTGCAAAGTATATAGGGTTAATAACGGACTTAGTGCACCACTCGGACATAAATCCACAGTGAAATTAAAACACTGAAAGACAAAACCAGAATGATCAAAGACAATGAAAATCTTGTAAGAATAGCATAACCATATAAATATTTTTGACATTTAAATGTCAAAATGATTTCAAAATGATTTCATGACAACAATAGCTGTCAAGTGCAAATGCACTGAGCTTTCCATTCACCTTTCAAATAGCAATTTAATAAGAAATTTTAATATTTTTCCTTTCATAGATAAGGGGGCTATGTTTTGTTTACAAGATTTGTCATTTATAGTCAGAAATTTAATCCTTATCATGAAACATTCATTAAGTATCACAATCACCTAAGTTTTGTTTATTATTTATTTCTCGCATGATGGCTCTTCTTAGGACCAGGGCTATGGTGGCTAAGCACTCATGATCTTTCTGTGAGATACTTACTACTCCGAGTAGATTTACACCAGAAGACACAAAGCCCTGCCATGAAGCCCACTAGCATGGAGCTCTCCGAAGTCACAGACGTGGCAGTGGCAATCTACAGGCATGAAAACCTTGGCAAGCATCCCACAGTGCAGGCGCGATACCTAAAAAAAAACCCAGGCACAACCCCAGCATATAAACCTTTACATACACACAGAGTCTTCTTATAGCATAATGAATGTACATTATCTGTATTTGCAGCTGGTTCAGCTTACTCATAATTATCTGGCTCATTTCTTTTACATCACCCTGAATAAATAAATGTAATATCCAGAGATGTAGCAGAATGATAAAAACACAAACATAATTCATATGACTAGAAAAAAGTTGAAGGCAGTATTACTGTGCTGATGAAGATTCCAAGCTGAAAAGCACAGATTTTTTTGAAAGGCTTTTTTTCTTTTTTCTGAAAGAGGAATAGACATTTGGCTTTAGCCCTCTGCTTTTACAGCCTGTTTTGTAACAT
Organism: Buteo buteo; assembly: GCF_964188355.1. Classification (NCBI taxonomy): domain Eukaryota; kingdom Metazoa; phylum Chordata; class Aves; order Accipitriformes; family Accipitridae; genus Buteo; species Buteo buteo. Next base: position 16,938,898 of record NC_134184.1, read on the forward strand.
ACATGAAATTATTTTTCAGTATTTAGTTATTTGAACATTAAGCTCAGCACTCTATATTGTATATGAAATATGTACTTTTTTAGTGTCTCTGTTGAAACTCAGTAAAAATAAAAGCAGGATTGTTTTTGCAGTTTCTCTAGATAGCCGCCTATGCCTCGTGTGTGTGGACTACATTTCCACGTGTGATTAAAATTATAGGTGTCTTGTGGTTTATAACACCCAATCCTATTTACTTTAGCTGTGTTTTTAATTAAGTGTGCTTTGCAGTCAACCTCTCTGTGGCACTTGCATGGAGACTGCTATAAAAATAAAATGAGTGACTGAATGTAATATTGGATAGGGATTGCTGAAATGCATTTTAATGTATTTAAAGCGTGCTCATAAAACTTTTGTGGGACAGGCTAAAAATTCAAATTTCCTGGAAGAGAAGAAACTTTTTTCATTACTTAGCCAGAGTGACATATGATTAGTCGTTATAGTCTACCCAGAAAAATTAAAAAAACTCTTTTATGCCACTATTTGCCTTCTGAGTTTCAGGTTGTTCTACCTTACAGCTATTTTCATCAACTGTAGCAGAGCAGGTGATAAATGGGTCTCCTCTCCCTGCTCACAAATTTGCTATTCTGGTAGCTATGTCACAGGAATGAAGGACTCGGAGCACCAGCTGTTTGAATTTTGCATCTTTTCAAACTATGTGTACATCTTACATCTGGAAACTCAAACATCCTTAAATTACTAGATGACATCGGATAAGAGATCTATAATTATCTGGAAGTAGATTCAGTACTTTGTGCTTTTATTGTTCATATGCCCATGACTGGAACATGCAGAGCTTCAATTTTGATGCCATTCAGTCTCTGCCCATAAAAGTGTATGAGCTCAACAAGAGATTACAGAGATACAGGGTGACGCATAGGTTGTGCCAGAGAAAAAGATGGACAGTAGTCACTCTAAAAATACACATACACTTTAGAGTGAAGTAGGCGATGCCTTCCAAAGTGCCCCTTTCCCTCTCGACTCTAAAAGGAATTAGGGGATTTGAGAACCAGACCTTCACCTTACAGATGTCTAAAATAAGAGGAGATGAATCTCAAAAGAGTCAGAATAGCTAATTATTGTCAATTTTCTCTGGGAAGCACAAAGATAAGACTTAAGGAAGGCTGTTTATATAAAAAAATAGCAAAGGACTGGTTTTGTGCATATTTTGATGGAGCTGACCTCAGTCAAATTGACACATACTATGATACCTGGTCAGGCACTTCCCAGTAATGCAATGATGCAATCAATGTTTTTTCAGTGTATTTTTTTATGCATAATTCGATTTCCTCATTATCCTCTGAAGTAATAAGTCAATGCTTTGTATATGGTAGAAACTTTATTAAGTTGCAGGAGCAAAATGTACAGCTACTGCTGCAAGTACTTCTTTGCTTTGTGAGTCAACTTGCATGACTCATTGCAAACCCTGTACCATACTGCAACTGGGAGCAGTGAAATTAAAGCTCATGCTCTTTCTGGTGGCTTCTTTCTGGTTTAGACCAGAACTTTCTGAGTGATCTTGTATGTGTTTGCAGTATGTCAGCTACACAGTGGTCTGAGCCCATTCTTGGTTTGGATGACTTGCTGTCCTGAATGTTTGTTGCAAGAGCAGCAAAAGACTTGCATTATGGTATGGGATTTTCCTTTGAGAAAAGCCGAAGTTCTTGCTCATGCAGTGCAAAATTATTAGGTATGGTGGACTGATCAAGCTGCAGCTAAATCACCACCATCTTAAGTTTTCCTCTTGCTAAGCTTTTTGAGTGCTTTGAGCCTGAGCTGCAGCTGTGGCAATAGCTCACAAGATAGGCAGAAAATACGCGGATCAGGCAGCAGCAAACTTATGCCTATTTTTTACCTCTACAGTATGGTTAAATACACAGTCTTTTGGTACTTGTCTGGATATCCACTTTTACCACAGATCTTCACTTGCAGAATAGGTATCATACCAGGTTCTTTGTCATTTTCTTTGTCTATGCTGGATTGCAAAAAGAAAAATGACAGCACAAATACTCCAGTGAGTGGTGAGAAGCACCTTTAGCAATTTTTGTGTGTGTTTTTATTAGGTTCAGTTCCTCCTATTAGTTTCTGCATTAAAGCAGTAAAAGACTGCTGGTTGAAGAAGGAAATTGTGTTCTCTGTTGTGATCCTAAGGGTAATTTCTACACTCTTATACTTGTAATCAGCATAGTAGTCTAACAATTGACATTACCCATTTACTGCACTTTAAATTTCCACAATACATCCAAAGAGTGTGAAAGTATAAAGTCATGAGGGAAATGGCATAGCTGTTGCAAAGCCATACTTAGAAAAAAAAGACTACATGCTGCTAACTACAAGAGAGGTGAATATTTCTTTATACCCACTTTTAACATGTTCAAGTCATTATGTAGGCACAGCCTGAGTTGCTTACACATTCTTTGGCTGTGTACCAATCTTCAGATTTTAAAATGGAAAGTATTTTTACTTGTTGCGTCATGCTGTCTTGTAAACAAAGCAGTGAACTTTGACAATAATAAATTTTATGGCTTAATGCAGGCTGGGGGCACAAACAGAAAATGAATGTTCAGCCTAAAGGGAGAGACAGGGAATGTTCTGCCTTGCTGAACAAGGGGATGCTGCCAAAAGAAAGCACAGTCTTTGAAGGATGAGCTTATGCTCTACTAACAGCATTCTTAACTCAATAAATAGGCAGGAACATCATTTTCAAGGATCATGAAGAACATAAATTTAATCTTCTATTAGCTTGTTCTGCACATCCTAGCTAATTGTTGCACTTGGATTTGGATAGACTTCAAGGATTTGCAAATAGGTGAATCTTCTGCAATTTTCTTCTGTAATGTTGCATTACTGGTGATGTTTACAGTAAAAACAAAACATCCTACTCAGTCACAAGAAACGCTGAGAGCAAGCATAACAATCTTCTGGTTTTGGAAAAGTACTGTCATAACAAGTTGGAAACAGCACAATATTGATGAGCTATGTGAAGGCTCTTGCTTATAGTCTCAGCTAATAGAAATTGTGACTGTTGCACTGAGCAGAGCTGCACAGAACAAGGTTTACAGGAACTCAGAGTCTGTTCTGTGATGACATTCTTTAATTATTGATCAGGAAACTAAGCCTCATTTTTAGGTATTCAATAATAAGCAGCTGAGCATTCCTGACTCCAGAGATTTACAGACACTACAGTGATAAAGTACATGCTGCAAGGGCAACATAACACAACTCCTTGTATGTTCTTGGTTTCTTTCACTGTTGAACTTTGAAGAAGAGCTAGCTACAGCATGTGACATATAACATCCCTACCTCTTAAGGTTGTTATTTCACTACTGATTATAACATACAAAAAAGCTTGGTGCTAGTCTCTGGCACATATAAAAACAATAATGGGATAGAGAGCTCAATATTACTTTTTTCCTAGGTTTTTATCAGTTCTCTATAAATTAATACACTTGTAGGATAATCTAATGAATGGGGGACATTCGAGGCAAATAATTTTATCAGTTCAATTCTTTCTGATGTGTAAATAACTTAGGGACAGGAATCAGAATTGCTTTGCCTCGTTTCTGGGCACGCTTGCTGTGAGTTGATGCCTCCACTGCTGAGATCTCACCACTGCTAATGGTGTCACGGTCGCTGGAGAGGGGCAGGTCTGCAACCTCCCGGAGTGACAGTTGGGCAATGGCACTGGACATAGTGTCTTTTTAACCAACTCAGTCATCCTTGGGGGCAGGAGAGCAAGGGGTGGGTGACAGAAAGGACAGTTTGGACGGAATAGTGGGAAAGTGGGTTTTTTTTTTTAGGCAGGTGATCTAAACCAGAAAAAATAGAAGTTACTTACCTCCTTCCTGTTGCAAGGAGCATGTGCAGAAAGCTTCCTTCCTTCTGTCCCCTTGCTCTTTAGGAAAACTCAGCCACCATTTGCTTCCATTTGTCTGTGCTCAGCTGCCAGGCCAGCGACTCCAGCTGGGCATTTTATATCTGCAGCTTTAGTGAGACTGAGCAACCCCAGGCATGCTGCCTGTCCCCCTTTTGGTGGCAACTGATACTGCCTGTCCATCCGCCACGCTCCCCAGGTGTGACTTTGTCAGTCTGCCTTCATTGCACACCCACTTACACTCAATCTACCAGGTATACATATGCCGTTATTGTACAGCTACAGCATTGAGTATGTTTCATGTATTCACCCAGTTTATTGCATCTTCTGTTCCTACAAAAATATATCTATCGTCTTAATTCAATACAGGCAAAATCACTCCATTTCTTTTAGTTCTTCAGCTTCATTTCTGATGCTAGTATTTATCTTGTCAAGCCCAAGTAACAGAACATATTTACTAGCTGCAGTTGCAAGAATTGTAAATGGATTTCCTGCTTTGCTTAATTTCATCAAACCAGGAGGCTTGGTAGTACCATCATAACAGGAATTTGTAGCGACACAACACTGAAATAAGTCCTGCATCAATTTGTTTGTATCAGGGCAGAAGTTTTTCAGTGTGAGAGAATCCCAGGGGAAATCAGGAGGAATACTGAGCAGATAGACAGAGAAAAAACAGAGCCACATCACTTACTGATTCCAAGGCACCTTGCTGAAATATTAGGTACTTTGTTTTGTGCTGGAGGGAACTGTGCTAAGAAATACTTTTATGACTCCATTGCTCCACTCACTGATTTGATAAAAACAGCACAAAAAAATTACATTTGGTGCCCGATTCTTCAAACTCTTGTGCTGCTTAATTACAGGTGTTTGCAAGAGCCCTGGTGACTCAAGCTTAGATGTGTGTTGTTGCAGTGTTAAGGCTACAGGTGCAAAAAGCAAAATAGCTTCTTAAAATATGCCACTAGGAGTGGGGGTCAGTCCATTTATGAGACTATTATGATCAAAGTGCTCAAATCAATAATCTTACAGTTATTAATAAGTGTAAAATGCATTCTTTTTGAAGCAGTAGGGCCCTTATACTAGGAAAAGCTTGAATGGTTGTTTCTTATAGAGAAAACTTAAGATAACCAAAATCCAAACGGGGAAAAACAAGGACAGAAGAAACAAAGCAGGACTTTGTTGTTTTTTCAAAGTAGAAATCAATTGTGGGATACAGCTGTGAGGACCATGAAATCATAAAATATATTGTGTTTAGATGGCAGACAGCTATAAAAGCTTTTTTGAATGCATGGACATCCCAGGGCTTCTTATTCACAACAGCCTCTTTACTGTCTATGTTTTCCTTTTCTTGGCAAAAAAAAGCCAAAAAGCTGTAACATCATCCCTGCTAGTACTGCAGCATAATGACCTAAAATTGAATAGATTAGCTTAAATTGAAACATTTTTGGCATTGTAACAGAGCCATTATGGGATACTTGGGTACCATAGAAACACAGGTAACAAATGAAGGACTGCCACTAAATCTTGAAACCTGAAATAAATGAATACAGACATTGGAAACATAGCCTCATGTATTACACTAAAGGACCAATCTCACTGACACACCACTGTCTCTAGCATGTAAACTCTAACTTTACTGATTGTGCAAATCTAAAAGACAGACTGTGCCTAGATGTCATTCAAATAAAAATTAGTTTTTGTTCAATGTTTGGAAAAGAAAAGAAGGTCTGAAGTTTTAAGAACTTGCTGCTATGTATTTGCTGCTCACCCATGTTAAAGAAGTAAACAAGCAAATAGTACTGCCTGAAGGGTAACATTTAACAAAGAGGGCAGAACCACAGCAGCTACTACAACACTTAGGCAGAATCTGTAACTGCTAGAAATATCTGTTTTTCTAGCACTTCTATTTTCTGAGTTTTAAGGTTAAATAACACTCTGTTGTTACTGTTTTTCCCCAAGGTAAGTAAGGAGGAGTCCATTGCCTTCTCCATCAAACAGATTTGCAAACAGCTGTGAAAACAAGTCTCTACTCTGCTTGACCACACTGAAAAAGCTCAGCCTCTATCCAAAGGGTGAAAACCATAGGTAGCCTATATGAAGGTCTGTGCAGTGAGGCAGGGGTGTGTGCACTTGTGTTTTCTCTTTCCCACACATGCAAGTTTAGCATCAGCACCCACAGGAGCAAATTTAAAAGTCTGAATCTTCAACAAACTACAAACTCAGAAAGCTGGCCCTTTCAACTCTCTCTGATAACATCTGCCATTCTCAGCTTACCCTTCTCATCCCTCATTATTCCTTCTCTTCCCTGTTTTTCCTCCGAGTATCCCTCACACAGACACTTGCCTACTTTGATAAAGACGTGTTCCAGTGTGAATGTAAAACTTTCTTGTAAATATTTCCACTCCGGTAATTCCGAACATATTTACTTGGAATTAAGTTCGTCATTACCACATATGTTGCCAATTAGGGAACACTGTGTCCTACTAGCTAAAGTTTCTTACAGCACTGTGAAGTATAAATATCGTAACTGGAGAAGGAGAATGAAGAATAAGGAATAATGCAATCTAATAACTTTGGTATTTACCTAAACCTTAGCAATCTGACGCCTATCGCACATGAGTGATACAAAGACCAATGCTCTACATGTTAGAGGACAGGTGAGATCCAAAGATAGGGTTATGAGACCCAGAGCATTTGTTACATACATGACTGGTTTCAGAAGGTGATTGACAGCTTTATGAGGACGCTTGAGAACAGGATCTGGATTTGAGCTGTTGCATTTGCAGAACTAGAGAACCAGTATCTATGGTAGAATTTAGGAAACTTTTGTTACTGCATTGTAGTCCATACTTCAGCCACCTTCCACTAATGGAAGTTAGCAGCAAAGTGTTACTATTCCTTGTTTCTGATTCTATTATTACAATGTTATAAAAGCAATTAAGGGAGAATTACTTTCCAGTAAAGCTGATAATTATAATCTCATCTTTCATCCTACCATGAAATATGACAACTGGTGTCATGTCCTCACCTTGCAGGCAAAAAGGAAACAAAAATCTGTAAAACGCACCCTAATTCCTTTCTCTCCATTGACAGTTTTGCAGAACAGGGGATAGCAGCAAACAGCTGAAATAAGAAATGTTGCAGGTGGCACTCTCTGCATGAGAAACAGGGATGTAACAAGAAAAGGTGAATTTCTAGTTTGTACCTCATACTTAACCTTGCTCCCACAAAGATGAGTGGAGAAAACTGTTGGGTGTTTTCAGCAGGGTTGTATAAATCCTTCCATATATCTTCAACAAGACATCCCCAACAAAGGATGGAATCCTCAGACCAGCTGCCAGGTCTCTTTGGTAACTGGGTTTTGGTCTATAAGTGGGTAATGCAGCATGAGTACCGGCAGTGCCTCTCCCCTGGAAGCAGCTGGGGAGGTTCCTGTAGCACTTGCCACCCCTGCAGGAGCTGGTTCCCAGACTTCAACAACGAGCATCATGGCAGGTATCTTTCCCTCAGGCATGTCAGGAAACAAAAAGCTCTTAATTTTGCATTACTGTTCAGACTGGCTAATTGCAACCTCGAAAGGCATTTAATATCTAAATAAAGCACTGCTTTAAATGCAGTACCAACGCAAAGAGATATTGCTTTAGTTCTGTTATAAAGGAGTCCCCGTTAAGTCCTCTTAGCAGAATACTTTCATAGAGAAAATCTTACACCTTACCATCCCTCCTTTTGTTTACATTGAATGAGTCTGAAAAGTCTACAGGGTTAGAGAGACCAGAAGGTTGAAGTTCTTGATCTTCTCTTTTCTATCTTATGCTGGTCCGCTGGAGAAAGAGAGGGAGAAGACAAGTTGTACTGAGTCTAGCTGGGTTGGTGTTAATTTTCTTCATAGCAGCCCATTTTGGATTTGTGACTAAAGAGTGTTGATAAGACACCAGTGTTTTAGCTATTGCCGAGCAGTGCTTATAGAACATCGAGGTTTTCTTTTTTCCACTCTGCCCTCCAGTGAGGAGGCTGGGCGGCACAAGAAACTGGGAGAGGTCACAGCCAGGACAGCTGACTGCAGGGATATTCCATGCTTTTTAATGTTATGCTCAGACCTAAAAGCTCTGGAAAAGGAGACGGATGCAGGGACATTTGTGGTTATGGCAGTTGTCTTTCAAGTAACCATTACGCCTGTTGAGGAACAACTTCCCAGGAAGTGGTTAAACATCTGCCTGCCGATGGGAAGCAGTGAATGACTGACTTATTTTGCTTCACCTATTAAATTGTCTTTATCTCAAGCAGAGTGTCTTCTTGCTTTTGCTCTTCTGATTCTCTCCCCCATGCCGCTGGTGACCGGGTGGGGGCCAGGATCAACCCACCACGAGAATACAGAAGAGGGAAACAAAACCAAGGCTCCAAGATGACATTTTTATATTTCCTGATGAAAGAAAGCAAATCCCAAGGCTGGAAAAAGCAGGTGACACCTCACATTAAAAGCAGGCCCTGTTCTGTGAGTAGCATCAAAGGTGACTTCCACCACATTTTACTATGACTGTACAGAAACTGAGATGAGACTAGTCTTCTCCTATGAATCAGGATTTAGAAACTTTGTGATTTTTCCATTTTAGAAGTCCTAGAAATATTTCTATGTTTTGTAAAGCATATCCTGAATTATTGATGCAATACACTTTTGGCAATATTCTTAATGGCTTTTTTAATACTGTAAAAAACCTCTCTATGGTCGGATTTTTCTTCAGCAAATTAAAGAAAGAAGTAGGATCATAGTTCACCTAATGAATATACATAAAACTTCTCTTCATGTCTATAAAATCAGATTGTGCTGAAAGATCATATTTTAAAACATTTGGCCTTTCTCTCTATTGATCCAGAGAAAATCCTTTGCAAATTGACTGTCACCCTACTGTGATATTCTTAGCTGATAACATGTAAGTAATGCTAATCATTTTAGTATTAAAATAACTACCGTATCAGCTGCTTGTGTAAAAATTTTTTGCACAAAAGACATTTGTAATCTGCAGAACCCGATTACTATTTCCAAGCACTGAAGGTTGCAAGGCAAGAAGGCACGGCTAAGTGGTACGGGGCACAAATGGCACAGGTCTCTACAGGCAGAGGAAGCCCAGTACGGGCATTTGTCTGCAGCAGCCCGCTTCCTTGCTGCTGCTCGGAGCCTGCGAAGGCAAAGATGACAAGGAGAGGAGGAGGAGAAGGGACCAGGCATTTGAAACAGAAGCAATTTGAAACCTTAAAAAAGCAAATTAAGACCCGGGATCATATTTGCTAGATTTGGCAACCGTGTTTATATTGAATCCACTTCTTCACGTGTATGGATACACAAGCTATGCATACACATGAAACCTTCTGCTCACCCTGCCACATGCTCCAAGGAGACACCAGCCTGCAAAGTGCTCTGTGGCACATAAATAAATCCTTCAGAGCCTCTGTCATTTAGAATATACGTGCCCTGATGTACCTGCATTTACTCCAAAAGGGCAGGATGGAGATCTTGAAATCGTAAGACTACACACCAATATGTTTGTCTTTTGGAGCACAGCAGCAGCCAGCTAGGGGAGGGGAGATGCTGCTTCTGTAATATCACAGTTATTTCTTTTAAAGCAGACTTAATGCAAAATAAAAAAATGTTATAAAGGCTTTCTTGACTTCACCAAAGACTGTAGTCAGGAGCATTCAGCAGCTTAAATCTTTCTTACCTGCTGTCCCCAGATCAGCTGTTTCTGCCCAGTTTCTTTGAGACGCTGACTACATTGCAGCAATAAATTTTTACCAGCTGATGGGGAAGAAAAACCAGAGAATTCCTTCTGCACCAAAAATACAAATAAGCACAGTTGTGCCACACAGGCAAGGCAGGAGGGAAGAACACACTCATTCTTTGTATTTCTATGCACCTAAATATATCCTAGCTTTCCTACAAAAAAAATCTCTTAGAGATTTTATTTATTAATTACAGTAGCAAACAGCACAGTAAAAATACTGGCTGTAGGCTGCCATCTGCTGTTTTGTGTAATGAAAGGTCACTTGCAAGCAGATTTTATCACAGGACATTGCCACTGTACACAGCGTGACAAATCCTCTCACGTGGCAGGCTGGGGGCATCCCATTCCCACCAGTGGCAGCTGATGAAGTTTCTGAAAGCTAGTGGGTTTTCTGAACCTGCCTTATTGCTCCCCAGAACTATTTAAAAACACACCGCTTTGCATACATATTGCTTTGCTATTAATACTAAATAAAAATGAATATGCTTTAGTGCTCTCAGGTTATGAATCTTTCGATCACACAAATACACACGTAATCTCCATGGAAGCCACACTAATGGGCAAAGTCTAATTTTTGTGGAACTTCATGTCATGTTTACAACTCTCACATTGTTTTCTTGCAGTAGGATTGTCGTTTTATATTCATCAGATGGCATGCCCTGAAGGTTCTCCATCTGGTTTCCTGGGCTCTTAACATCATTTAATGATTTATTACAGCTCAGAAAACAAACATTTTATTCGTTTAAGTGCAGCATTAAATGAACCTGTGCTGATGAGGAGATAACGGTTCTCTTTCTCATTTAGCTGGCATTAACGTTAACATGTGAAGACAAGTGCTCATAGAAACTCCTAGAAATAAAAGCCAGGCTCATGTGAATCAGTAACATTTTTGCTATTGACTTCAATGAGTTCAGGATTTCAACCAGATATGTTGGTCTTGGTGCGTAAATTCCTAAGCCTGCAATGTTCTCTGCATGTACAGCCTCTCAGACTACAGATAGTGACATTAGTTTTGCAAGGGAAAGTAAGGGACATGAAACTTCCTCTATATCGATCATATTCTCAGAAAAAGGCTCAACCGATCATTTCAGTATGTCGTGTGTATCTCCATCTTGTGGTAGCTATTGTTTCAGAAATAGTACTATTAATACTTCAATTCTTCATCTGAATCATTCACCAGTTTTTAAAAAGTCTCACCAGTCCCTATTACAAACAATGTTAAACTTTCTTTGTTCCCCAAAATACACAGCAGAGTAACTGACTACCTAATGGGCCAACAACACAGTTGAATTTTGCAATATTTGAGCATCACACTCATGACAGTGCAATCAAGAGGCTATTGTCAAGATTAACAGACCTTATACTAGCTTACTTTTATGTTCTCTGCAGCCCTTTACAGAATGGATATAATTCTTTACAATGTGAAAGGGTCTTTGTTTGCTTGTGTGCTTTAATGGATCTCAGTGGAAAGTAGAGAAATCTGTGGTAGTATACAGGTATATGCATTCATAAGTACATGGTTGCATTTGCATGCACATATTTTAAAATTTCTGAGCAAAAGTGAATAAGGGTTTCAAATGAAGTTTTTGGAAGCTAAGAGCATTGTGAAATTTCCCAAGGCCTGCTGTTTACACCCAGTAAGAATCTTCAACAACTTAAGCAAAATTTGTTGGAGCCACCTTCTTAATTCTATTGTCTCTTCTTAAAAACACTGAATCTGTTAAAAATTAACATGACACTTCTCAGTTGCTTGAGCTGACAGGAACTTCCTGAAGTTCAGCAAAAAGGCAAATACAGAGTCCCGCACGTGGGATGGGATAATCCCACCTAGCAAGGCAGACTGGTGCCCAGCTGGCCAGAGAGCAGCTTTGCAGGAAAGGACCTGGAGATTCCGGTGGAGAATTTGAACTTGAGCCACCAATGCACCTTCACAGCAGACCAAAGTGTCCTGGACTATGTTAGCACAAGTTAAGCCAGCAGGTGAAGGGAATAGTTTATATTCAGTACTTGTGAGACCACATCTGAAGTGCTGTGTCCAGTTTTGGGTGCCACAGTAGAAGACAGACACTGACATACTGGAACAAGTGCAGGAGAGGCCACCAAGCAGGTTTGGGGCTGGATAACATGTTGTACAAGATCAAGAGAGGTCTGGGCCTATTCAGCCTGGAGAAGAGAAGGCTGTTGGTGGGGTGATCTTACTGCTCTCAATAACACCAGGTGGGAAGGCATAGAGAAAGCAGAGTCAGATTTTTCTTGAAGATGCACGGTTACAGAACGAGAGGCAAGAAGCACAGATTGGAACGCAGAAAAAATCTGAATGGCTATAAAGAAAAAGGTTCTTACTATGAGGGTGGTCAAACACTGCAATAGGTTGTCTCAAGAGACTGAGGGATTCCCTAGAAATATTCAAAAGCCAACTGGATGTGGCTCTGAGCAAACCCTGACTCTGCTCTGAGCAGAGCAGTTGGATGGGACACCTCCACCAGGTGCCTTCTGGCTGGCCTGATTCTCTCCTTTAGTTTCTGGAGACTTTTCTTGTTCACACAGTAGTAAAGGCATGATACAGAAGTTCTCTACTGGCTCTCAGGCACTTCAAGAAGCTAAGGAAGAAACAGCACATGACGCTGGAATAAATATTCACTTGGAGCTGTCAAATCTATCAGTTCTCTGTGCACATAATGAGAAAATTCCTACCAATGCACCTTTATAAATGTTTCCTTCTTTTTGTGTGTTAGGAAAATAGCTACCTTTCTGTTATTTAAATGCTGTTCTTGGACATCATCTGTAAATGGCTTTGCCAGTCTAACAGCAATAATAGCTGTCACATTAGCAGAAAACATCATAACCAGTATTTGCCAGTTAGTGGAAAGCAATTAAGAAACTCCCATGTCACTCCAATAGGGATGATCTGTTGTTAATGAGACACAAATCCCACCTTAAACAGATAAATAGAGAGGTTATTTCTAAGTAAAACACACCCATTAACAATCCTGGGGGCATGTTTTATAAAAAACAGTAGCTCTCACTGAGTCTGGTCTGTGCTCCAATTAGGCTGGCTTAAAGTGCCTTCGCTTTTTCCTGTCCCATGAAGATGTGGGGAAGGGAACTTTTGGCAGCCTACCGAGTTATTTCCTCTCAGTCTGTGGGAGAGGAGAGTTTAAGGGGCATCATGAGGATTTTTATCTTTAAAAACCGAGGTTGCAAATGATAGTTTTGAGTATCCATTCTCCTCTGTTAACTCTGGCTCTTACATTGCCATCAGGATAAACAAAAAACGATTCTCAGTTACAGAGCAGTATGTACACAAAAATGTAATAATGTAGGACTAAATATTATTATAAAGCAATTCCTATACTCAAATATATAGATTTCTATGTATTTTTATTAATGAAAAGTTTTTATCACAGCTAATGAAGATGCTAAGTAAAATACCTCGCATCTGTCTTCATGATAAATCAAATCCTAGTGTTATTTTTGAATGACCTAGGCATCTTCAGACTGTTAAATTGAGCATCTCAACTGACAGTCAGTGGATTTATCTATTAAGTCCTGGGATATATGGCATAATTTGTATTTGCTATGGTAGCTCCATTGATGCTGTTCTCAGTAGGCTAAAGTAGATTTCAGGATGACCTCTGTTGGAAAAACTCAGATTACAGATAGTGACAGAGATTTTTTTTTTTTCCATTTCACCTCGTAGAATGCAAAATTAAGGGTTATAATTTAAAATCAGTTGCCAATTGAGAAGAACATATGAAACCATGTATCAGTGCCCGTAACTGGCACATGTAATGACAGCACCATGAATAATGTATGAGCAACACTGATTGCTAATCATATTTGGAGTCTTTTAGATGTAGCTTTGACTTCATTTGGTCTGAAATTGGAGGAAAGCAGTAAAGTTTATGGAGCATGAAGTACTGCAGTTTCTTGTTACATATACAGGCTTCAAAGGGTATTAAGAGTGCTTTCTGCTAGTCTTTATCTATAAAAGAATTTGGGACTTTTACTTACATTTGGAGTATTTCTCACTGAAGAAATAGTACAGTAAAGATAGATACTTATTTCAGGCAGATCTTCTGTCTTTATTTCAGAACTTCTGAGTTCTGCCTTGATTGTTGGCTATCTTCTCAAGTAATTAATGTCTTATTAATATTTGATTTCTATGTATACATAGAGAGGAAACAGGTGACACCAGAACCATTCTTTTTAGTTTATTGTAAGCCTTTCAAATTTTGGTAGCTTTAAGTCCTGTAGAAATGTCTCCAGTGTTCAACAGACTACTCATCTCTCAGGACTTAAAGTTACCAATTCTTAGTCCTGGAAGAACAACAACAAGAAACAACAAAAAAACCCAGAGATGAAAGCATCTAAGCAGCACATAAGAAAACTGGTGATTTTCCAAGTTGTCCCATTGCCTCCTTCTGTGTGAGCAAGGTGTCTGGTAGCAAACACTGCTTTGATCTCCTGAGGGAGAGGGTCTTCTCCATAAATCATGATGGCAGGAGTAAAAGGAAAGTAACACATTCCTTTGATGCTTTGCCCTGCACAGCTGCTGGTCTGGATGTTTATAAAAGTAACCCTCTCCGAACACATTGAGTTGCAGCTCCCCAGGTTTTGGATAAGGAACCCAGTTGAGCATTGCTATGTTAAGATGCTGTTCTCATACCCATGGCATGTGGTAACTTCCTTTCTTTAAGGGATGGGAGCACATTTGATCTGAATGTTTTGAATGCCTGTATGCTTATCCGCTTCCTTATTTCCCTGATGCCCTTTGTTGCAGGTGTAGATCTTTTTCTCACCCCGAGTTTACTTCTCTAGTGCTGTACAGCTCCTCTGCACCCTGCAGTTCCCTTAGCTGGAAGAAAACAAGCTGTCAGCACCGCCGCAGGAAACCTGTTGCCAGGGCAGAGACACGTCTGCTTTTCTTCATCATGAAGAGCCAAGACAACATTTTATGTATGTATGTTCACTGTATTAAGAGCAAGGTGAGGCAGTTACTTCGGAAAGCAGAAAGAGAACGGATGGTTCAGGAGGTGTATGACAGGATTAACATGGTGCATAAAGGCCACAGACATGGGATATCCCTGGTAAAAAAGCAGGAGTGATCTGATTTGAGGACAGAAACAAATACCTTGATATTTAACAGAAAAAAGCAAAAAATGAGAAAAAAGGAAGAGGCAAAACACTGGAGCTTTACTACCATGATATTTTGTCAGAAGCAAAGTGGTAAATAAGGGAACTGGCACTTTCTCAAGATTATCTAATACCAAGATTTCTCGGTGCTAAGTCTTTCTAGAGGAAGCACAAATGCTTAGGCACTTCAAAGGTAACACAACACAGAATAACAAGGCATGGATATTAATGTAAGGCAAACAGATACATGATTTCAAAAAGGAAAGTCAGACCATTTAAAGGCAGGGCGAGAAAAGAAGGAAAAAAAAAAAACACCGAGCAGTGCTTTTAGGTAAATTGGCTTTCACAGCTGACCTTTTCCTCCTGTCCCTATAGTAAATGCTCAGTCAAGCACTTAATTTCTGCCACTTTGCTGACTGCTCCCTACTACTCTTTGGCCTCTTTCAACATTCACACTTCTCACAGTTTCTGCAAAACATGCCTACCTGTCTGTCTATATATACACACAGACACACAAAGTCAGCATCCTTGCCCTTTGGTCTGATCTTTTCTTAGTCATCTCTGAATTCTGTTGCTCTGATCTGCTTACTTACAGTTCAAGTCACTTGCCTTTCTTTTCACTCTCATGCATGATGCTAAACAACTGCTTTCTCCTGTTCCTCTACGCCTTCTCCATCAGGGATGGCAAATCAGTGATGATCTCTCAGCTAGATCAATCTTTGCAACTAGGATCCTCTACAGATTAATATATCCTCTTGAGGACAACACCAACTAAACACAGTATGGAAGAAAGGAGAAGAAGTTGGAAATTGTAGATTTATTTTTTAATTGCATTCTTCTTTCTAATTCTTTTTTTGTCTAGATAGAAAGCATTTTTTGCTAGAGGGGTAGCAAACTTTCACAGTGGCATTGCAAGCAAATTGCAATGGAGACAATATACAGTTTGCCCCAGAAAGCTGACAGAGTGTATAAGGGAAATTGAAGATGTGGTTTTCCCCACAGCATTTAAAGTGATAAAAGGGATGGACTTAATTCTCACCAAGAGAGAAGGTCAGACTGTTCTGCAGAAACCTATTAAAGGCCATGAGGCGAGGCTCTGAGATCAACAGATATTTAAAAGGTAGCCACTATATGAGATAAATGTTTTTGGAAGAGAAAAAAGTATTAAGAAAGAATGTAGGTGCTAGTGGAAAGCTGACTGTTGCTTAAACAAGAACAATAAAAAAACCCAACCCCGCCAAAACAGGGTCCATGAGCTTCAGGCACCTTGAAAATATTTGCCCAAGTCAGTGGGAGTTCTGGTTGTGTGCACATTTTTTTCTCTTTTTGCTATTAGGCATACAGCTGAAAACCATTTCTTTGACTTATTTACAGAATTGTAATCAGAAAAAAGGATTTTCTTTTCTAACTTACTCTGTAAGAGTATCATTAGTCAAGCAAACAATGACATAAAGATCATACAGAATGCAAGTTGGGCAGCAGTATTTAACCTCTTCATTGCTTACAAAATATGCTTATTTTGTTTCCATATGTACTAGTTCATTACAACTGGCTCTTTCTTGACAGCAATGTAATTGTACCAGTATGGAAATACCAGGTTGACCTTTCAGCCCTGCTGTAATCATGATCTTAGCTATTCTATAAAGGTAGAAAAACTATCTCAGGGACTGTGTCTACATATGCATCAGCAGAAGATTTTTTTTGTCTTTTATAGCTGTCAGAAAACATGCTGGGATATTCCATTTGCTGGATAAAAAAGATGATGCTTCAATGAGAAAGGCTTATGAAAGCTATCCCAGCAAAACAAGAAAGGGAGGCTGCATCCTGAATACGCACAAAGCAAGAGCAGCTGCCCGAGTATGAACTGGAACTATGTAAAAGTGATGAAGAAAAGAAATTCTGAGCCTTCGAAACAACTCCAGTCAGCCTGAAATAAACCGGACTGCTATTCCAGTAATAATACTCCTAAATAGTTACTGTTCCAACAAGCAAAGCAATCAGACTTTCTTTCTTTTCTCTGATAAAACCATATATACTGATTCCCTTTTATCTGTCTATCACAATGCCCTCTTCCAAGCCACAATGATTCATCCTTTAGGATTGAATTCTCCCAATAGAATTTCAGTTAATAAATAAATCCTTTGGTGGCAGAACACAGTGCCTGTGAGGTTTTCAAAGACTCAGGATGAATATTTAAGAAAATTGTATATAGAAACAATACTAACAGTTGGCCAAGGTCTTCAAGACCTTTTCTTGTCAGTAAGGAAGTGCTTAGAAACACTATATTTTAACTTGTTAATCTGATTTTCCCTGTAGGGAACACTCCATAGTTAAATATAGACAATAAATTTGGCTTACAAATCTGTGTTACAATAATAAGCATTGTCTTTACAAATATACTGCAAAGATCAAGGAAAGATGCATGCTGTCTGGTGATGTGCTGCCAATATTTAAAGATCTCTAATAAAAAAAGTCCTTCATTTGCTCATGCTAAGCTTTATGGACTGTGTGCTACACAGCAATAAAGTTGTAAACATCTTTCCTTTTAACCCCCCAAAATCTCACTCAGATTTGCAGGAAGGATGGAATCACAAGAAGGGGAAGAGCCATTTAAAATTAGCTTTTGCTGGCAATTTTTATTTTGTGTTCTGAAAAATAAATTGGTAGAAAGTCAAAAAAATCCACCTGTGGACAATAATAGGGAAGGTAATCCATGGCACAGATAGGATAAATTAGGGGTAAGTATATGTCACAGGCTTCTGATGCCAGACACACAGACAATGCAGGTTTAGCTGAAGTTCAGTCCAAGACATTTTAAGCAGTCATTCTGCTAATTTTAAAGACTTTTGGTTCACCAGTACTGTCCAGGAAAGTAGTCATCTCATAGTGGGGGCTTTCTGAGAATGTGAATAGCTATCATTTGACATGAACGTCATTTGAAAATAAAAGAAGCCAGAACTTATGCAGAATTTAGGCTCCCTAAGTTCAAAATTGCAGTTCTCAAGTCTCTGTTTAGCTGCTACCTAGTCTTGGAAGCATCACTGCTTTCAAAGTAAGAGTTGCTCACCAGTTGAGCTTTTCCCTGCTCATGCCTCACACTCCATAAGGTTTGGCAGATTGTGTCCGGAATCACTCAGGGTCTAGAAATTAGTTGTTCCCCTACCAGTATCTAGTAATCATTTCCATTCAGGAAGTTTACACTGAAAACAACTATCATAGATCCATGGATGTGTTTTACACAGTGGCAATAATTTTCTTGCAAAATACTGCTGTTTCTACCTTCTCTCCTCAGGTTCTACTCCAAATGTCTACAGAGAGCTCACTAGTTAAGTCACATATCCAAGGACAGGGAGATTGAGGTCTACTTCCTCTGTCTTCTTGAGATTACCTTAATCAGTAGACTCTTCTAGCTGACAATGAGTACACAGAAGGAAAGACCTTGCAAGAACATGTTAGTACTTGTTCCCATTCTTCAATCAGTCAATGTTACTTTGAGCTTTGTGCACAAATTGCTTCAAGATTCATTGCATCAGAGACGGAGCACAAAGACCATGAGGACTATGCTGTATCTCTTGCCCCATGGGCTGTTTAATGAGTGACTTCAGTGTTGCTTACAAAAGGACAAGGTTTGTGTATGTGAAGATATCTCAGGTAAAAATGCATTGGCTCCAGACTTATGTCTCGCATTTGCTGCTTTTAGAGTCACCTACAGGATGGCCTCCACTTTGATTCCCATTCTGATTCACCAGACTCTCCTCATGTAGTGGGATCTGAAAGCACTCCTGGACGTGAAGTCCCTTTTTGGAACCAGAATGTAGCTCACAGATGAACCAAACGCATTACTTCCCATCTATGATCAGTCCACAGAGGAAGAGACCTTGTAAAGGACCACTCACAGCTGTTTCTGCTGACTCTGGGTTACTGCAGTTCAGGCTGATTCATTTCACAGGCAAAACATTGGATCCTCAGTAATATGTGTACGTGTCTTGGTAAGGTGATTAAGTAGTAGCCTGGAGAGGAGCTGCAGGACTTTCTCCAGTTCAGAAAGAAGGCCATCACTCTGTCTTTGTCTTTGATCTGGTAGAATAATTATAACAAGCCTCTTAAGATTACCCTTCAGCAGTTCACTAGCATTGAACATCACTAAATTGCAGTCATATGAAGAATTATAACCACCAAAACCAAAATAAAAATGCTTAAAGACTATAATACATGTAATTTCTCTGTGCTCACCAAACTTTCCCAAACTCATAAAAGATAAGCCTTTTAGACTTCTTTGTCACCACAGAGAAGTAATTCTGAATCTTTTGCTCACAGCTGAGATACTGCTTGGTACATCATGAGACCCCTGAGGTATTCTGTTTAAATAATTGAAGAAACATGCATATTTGAGAAATATTGGGTTAGAGTTGGAGTTGTGAACAGCATAATTCAGACTTAGCTACTGTTTCAAGGTCTATACAAGATTTATGCATCTTTCCAAAGAAATTCCAGAAGATTTAGGGTTTGATTTCTCTATACTTTTGACCAATCTGTTTCCAAGCTTGAGACATACTGGCTGTGATAAAGAGTGAGCCGTCAGCATCTCCCAGTATTGCAAATACCTGGCAAGTCACATGGAGCTCTGGACAGTCAGTATAGATTGTACAGGAATTTTCAGCATAGGAGAAAAAAAACCAATGAAGCCCAGGAAAAAGTTCATACTTACTAAAACCCCAGAATGGAAAGCAAAGTTTATGACATGTTGGATGCTCTCTTAGAACAACATTCATACCTCCCTGTAAGACCTGGGACACATTCAGAGGAATGATGAGTGTGGTCTTTCAAACAGTTTGGTGTGATCATTTAAGGGGTTCAGGATGCAGAAAACAGCTACATATTGGACTGTTATTTCAGTACCTCTTCAACTGGAAGACCTGCATACAGTGCATTTTATTACTGTTTTGTTCAAAGGAAAACTCTCAGGCTCTTGTCCTTTAAATATCGACTATCTTATTGACTCAGCTCTATTCACCCTTTCAGACCCAAGGTCAGCAAGCTATCAAACCCAGTTAGCCAGGAAGATCCATTAGCTTAAAGAAATTCTAACAATTCGTGAACATTTATTTTGTGAGCTTGCAGTAGAATTTTGTGTGGTTTCCCAAGAACAGAGTGAAAAAAAATCCAGGGAATTTGTAATGGATTGTCTCTTGAAACCAAGGGCACTCTAGATTGCTTTACAGCTGCAGTACCTGTTTCATTTCAGCCTTTGCTGATTTTTTTTACAGCTCAGCAAGAGGTTTATAGCTTACTGACAAAGACAGAAAGAGAAAGAAAGGAAAACAGAAAGGTGTCAGTTGTATCCCTGGGGCTCTGATAATCGTAAAAGGGCTTCCCATTTATCTGGTTCTATTTTGGATCATTGGATCAAATCCACCTTTCATATGTCGAATTATTACAGTGGAGTTTGAAGCTTTTATGTGGGAGGCTCATTACAGCTCCTATAATGTGTGAAAGGCAACTATTTCCGTGCTGTTTCAGGGGGAGGAAAATGGGTTAAATCTCAGCAGGCTCTGGAGATGGCTCTCTTTGATGGGAGCAGGATGCCGGCATGGTGAGAAGCAGAGAGAAACCCAGCTCCCTGAAACTCAAGCAACCACCCAGGGCCCACAGCCTTTCACCAGGGGAGGGTACTGCTGATTAGGGGTACCCAGCAGTCGTGGGGTCCTGGGACCTCCAGGCCGGGAGACCACCAGAGCTGTGTGACCCCATCTCCCTACCCAGGGATGCCGATGCCTGATTCAGGGGACACATCACCTTCCTGAGGCAGCTGGTCGCAGCATCTCATGGCCCCAGCTGGGCTCACAGCTCCTGTATATCGCAGGAGCAGCGTTTTCCATGTAGCTTCTGCACGCGCTTTAAATAAAATCCTCTTCCCCTAGTAGTGAGCGTATCTTAGGAGAACAGGGAGAAACCTGAGGGCACAGCATGTTCTCCCACTTTGAGGATTATTCTTACACCTATCTACAAATAGGCAAACTGTAAGTGCAGATAAGAGAGTAACTCACCTGCCTTAGCTCAGTGATTAAACTGCGAACAGAGCCAGCTGTCCTGACCTCCTGACTCTGCTCTAAAGCTATCACCACAGTTAGGAACAACTCAGACTTGAAAATACAAGTAGTGTGGGTGACATCTTACTGTGAAAACAGAAGGTATCAAATACCAGCAAATACAAATTACTCCATTGTAATACTAAAAAGAATTGGAATAGATAATCAATCATAAATGGGATTTGGGGTCTGCAAAATAATGGACCTGATCCAACAAAAGCCAAATGGCAGGATTTGCAGTAATCTGGACAGTCACCATAACTGTTCATGAAGATAGCTAGGTGCACATTTATCTGTGCAAAGATCACCTGATGCACAGCCACAAAGGGCTGTGTCCTCTGGCAAGGCGTTTCACAGGTCTACTACCCATTTCACAAAGAACTGGTTCCTTACAGTTGCTTTAAATCTGGCTACTGCTAGTTGCATTTCATGGTGCTTTGTTCTCACACTAGAAGAGATGGCAAACAGTCTTTTACCCTTCCTGTGCCATGCACAGGTCTGCAGACCTCTGCCGACCTGTACTGGCACTCTCCATCCTTTAATTATTCTCAGTCTCCTTCTCTCAACCTTTTCCAGCTGTAACATATCCTTTAAAAGAGGGAAGGACCAGAACTCCACTCAGTGTATCATCAGCTGTGGAAAAAACCACGGGGTTTATAGAAGCAAGATGATGGTTTTTTCCTTGTTTTTTTAATCTACTTCTTAATGATTCCTAGCATTTGATCTGCTTTTTGACTAGTACTGAGATGATGGTTTCTACTACCATCTATCATAACCCCAGGGTTTTTCTCTGCAGCAGTAATGACCACTTCAGAGTCTATCATTTTATGCAATGATAGGATTGGATTTTTTTCCCATGTACATTGCTTTACATTTATCAAAGTTTAATTTCATTTGACATTTTTTTTTTTGTCTGGTCATCCAGTTATATACATAGTCAACTTCTTCCTGCCAAAAAATAGAAGACCACACTCCGTCTAACTACTTGGTTTGCTTTTCACCCTCTATCAAATACTTTCTAATGAAAATCTTTGAAGAATTCATATGTCTCCAATAACTATTTCTGTTTTGCTGAAGCAACAGCTTTTCAACAAAGAGTTGTATTCATCAAAAATATTGCATCCAGCCTTCCTTGGTAATATAATACAGTCTTCATTTGCTTTGTAGTTCTGTGACTTTACGCCTTTCCAATGTTTTGCATTTAAATTAAGCTGAAAAGGACATAGACACAGTTGGTGTAACTCAATGTCATTTCAACGAAAGTTTCTAATTTTCTTCCCTTATTTTCAGTTATTTAAATAGGTTTTTTGTGTAGTTGAGTGGAACTGCATATAGAACTACTGGTGGGATGTGTGAAGTAGCAATGCTAGAGATGATCAAAGTCCTTTAAGATTTTTAATTATTTTAGCTTTCCCTTCTTCATCTTCTCTGCTTTCATTTTATCCACAATCTCTGGCACGCCTGCATTGAAATGACAAGACCCACAACTGATGTGGGCATGGAGGCATGCCAGTTTACACTGGCAGACTGTTTGCTGGGATACATGAACAAATCAGTGAATTCATAGCAGGAGCCTTTTCAAAATATAGAATTGGAATTTCTTTGCAGAACCCTAATTGCAGATATAAACCCAGAGCATTGCACAATGCATGGGGCATTGTTTACATTATGATCCATATTAGAGTAGCTACTGAATAAGACATATGATTATCACACCATGTAGTCATACAATCCCATACAACAAAATAAACTGTTCTTGTTCCTAATGATCCAGAACAAGGGAGGCCAGTAAGCAATATTACATGAACACTGAATCAACAGCTTATTTTGAACAAGCATGAACAGCTGACAGGCAGTGATATTGCAGAAAAATATTATTAAACATCTTAAGAGAATTTAAAGTAATTGATGATCCAGTTGTTAATGTATTCTACTTGTCAGTGGGTTTATTAGTTTGCAGAAAATATAATTGCTTTGGCAGCCCTCACTGGTATTTTCTGCTTCAACATTTTATTATACACCTATAAAAAAACAAGTGAAATAATAGCTTTGAAATGCTAAAGACAGGGCTAGTTGGTATTTTATCCATTAAATAGAAGAGATTACCTGACATCTTTATGTTTAATCACCTACATTGCAAGATGCTTACTACTTTTACTTGGACTGAGGGGCTGAAAAGAAAAGACAGGTATAGGTACCAATGGCGTTCCCAGCTACAGCTGGAACTCTCCAAGACATTATAAGTGGTTTTATTACGTTATGGTGATGCCACACTTTTTTTTTTAAATACTGTTTTCTAAAGCCCATGTATTAAAACTCTAAATATATGGGTTTCAGAGATGCATTTGTTATGAAGATTAACAGGAAATAATTTCATATAAAGATGTGCAGGACCAGGGACATAAAAGCATTCTGAGCCAAAATATGATAGCTATTTTGTAATCCTAGCAGAGATATATAAAGAACCCTGTGCTCCAATGTTAGATCTACCAGAAATATCTTGTAGAATAGAGCCAGGGATAATTTGTGAATACTGTATTATCATTTTCCTGGGACTAAGTTAAAATTCTGATTAATAGTTTGGTCTCTGCAACAATTTCTTAAAAATGGAAAAATCTCTACAAAAAATAAGGGTGTGTTTGCATTGCAGTACGACTGGGGGAACCAGGGAACTGTCATTCCACTCCCAGAAAGAAATGTCCTGTTGCAAAGACATTATAATCTCAATGAAAAGGAGATCAATCCAAAAAGATGCAAGCATTGTGCATTCACTGGTAGTAACTATATGATTTATGTCAAGGCAAATAAAAATCAGGGAGTTCTGGCCCCGCACTTCTTACAGTCTCCTAGCAAACCAGTGGGTGACAAGAAAAGGGGTAACAAAAATAATTTCTGTGTTATTTTGTATTCATGTCAAACTGGCAATGGCATCCCTTTCTGTTATGATCAAATCAGCATGCAGTGTAACTGTATTGAACAGCTGCATTTTAAATAGAATAAAGTGTGTGTTTGGGATGTTGAGGAATAGTAACTGGGACAAGGAGACACAGAGGGCTAGCTGAGATATACATGAGGAAAGGAAAGAAATGGGAGCTTGAAGATGCTGAAGAGGAAAAAGCACTGGATATAGCATAGACACATCAGACTAAGAAAGCCCCTGAAACACAGAGAAGGGACTTTCCAGATAAGCCATGCTAACTTCAGCTTTTTGCAGTTTACCCAGGTGAAAATTTCCAAGACATCAGGTGAAATGGTTAGATGGAAGGAGGGGAATTTATCAATTACTGGAATAAAGAGGATGCCTGAAACAATGCACTTAGGTGAGCTACCGTAAAGACTAGGTGTATAGTAAGGGTCAAGGAGGTTTAGAGAAAATGGGAACAGGAAAATGAATACTGCAAAAAAAAGACAATAAATGTCAGAACTAGAGAGAGTGATCCAAAGCATTCATCCACAGAAATTTTAACAGAAATATTGATTAGTCTGAATGAAGAACTATGCAAATATCTGTGTGTGAAAGCACCAGAAGAACTCAATATAGAACAAAGGTCAAAATAATAGCATGTATTAATAACCAAGGACATGACTGACAGCAGTAGAGTGGTTAAAACTCAGGAAACTGTTGTTATTCACATCAAGACCAGCAGGTCTATGATCTGATAAAGCCACTGGACAGATGAATTTCAGCAGCAGACCTGTGTGCTGACAACAGGAAGGTGGCAACAAGGTGACCCCCACGGGGTGTGTGTGCTATTCCTCTTCCTCTTATTCCAGCTGGAAGACTGAGTATAGCTGTAAGGAGACCCAAACCGAGGAATCTCTGACAAAACTTTGCTTTAGGCAGGCTGAAGAAAGAAAGATTCTGAGGCAAAAGAATCACATCATGGCTTATAAAAAGAGTGAAAAAATAGTTTACCATTGCCAGAAAAGAACATGGTGATGTCTGGTGTCCCTTTTCCGTCACACACAAGTAACCCTGAGCAGACCACTCAGCCATGTGTCTTTGTGTTCGTTGGCGGGTCTGAGTGAGTGAAATCTATGTGGGAATGACCATGACTGTCTGAATGAATTGTCTGGAAAAAAATATCTCCTTGCCATTTTACAAGGTCTCACAATGAGTTATTTTCCTGTTTATCTCAGATAAACCAAGCCTGTGTATTTTGATCATAATTACAGGCTTAAGAAATACAAGAATTCCCTTTTCAAACAAAATAAATCTGTCTATCTAATGAGAGCATATGATCTGTAAAGCTTTTTTTAACCTTTTCACATTATTTTTTTTTTTAGATTGTAGAAATAATAGGTACTGAATTTTAAATTTGTATAAGAAGTGGCAAAGACCTCAGCGTCATTAGCACACATGCACTGGTGAATATTTTATAATAATTTTTAACTCAATTATTAGGAATTAAATTTTGCTGACTTGTTTGAGTTCTACCCATGACTTCTCAAAAATGGACAATTTCTTAAAGAATGTTTTTATTTCTTTACACCTGAATTATACAGTAACAAAGGTTCTTTAAGGCATGTGATTGTAATCTTCCTACTAAAACCAAGAGTATATTATTGCGAGGTGGGATGTATGAATGGTGAAGAGAGGAAGCTTAATACTAAGCAAGAAGGACACTATTAAGTATAAGGCTTAACTTTGACATTTATGCTTCAGAATTTAGGGGGGAGGGAAATAACAGAATGTTATTAAAGTTAAGCTCAAAAGACCTTGTCTCAAAAGCTGTAATTGTATTTTCTCTGTATGAATGAGAATACAGTCC
The DNA here is from genome assembly GCF_964188355.1 of Buteo buteo. NCBI lineage: Eukaryota > Metazoa > Chordata > Aves > Accipitriformes > Accipitridae > Buteo > Buteo buteo. Next base: position 16,964,582 of record NC_134184.1, read on the forward strand.
TCTACTAGTCAGCATGGCAATATGTCCCAGCTGAAACCAGGACACAATATTATAAAATGCCAAGTGAATTCTAAGCATAAAAGTGCATTGAAAATGCTGAGGAAAAATGCTGCTCATGATGCACACATGTATAAATGGTCCTTATTCCAAATAGTGCCTGAATTTTACAGACTGTGTAAAAACTGCAGTGCTCATTCATTTTGGCACCAGAAATTGTGGACCAATTAAAAGCTACATGAACTCCTAGACAGAGGGAACTCTGTAGTCTGCATTGCATGGGATTACTCCGAAATTCAGCACCTAAGAGGGAGCCAGGTCAACACAGCCAGGAAAAGCAGATTGGCCACTAATAAAATTAGTCTCTGCAGATTTTGAAGAAGCACACAAGTGACTCCTGCACCTGTGCTAACAGCATGTGATCCAAAGTGAGAAGGACAAAACCAAAAAATATTTTGAGAGAGAGATACAGATAGAGATACAAATACATAGCTATATAGACATACAGAGAGAGAGAGAGAGCAGTACTTGAAAAACCATTTGTCCGGACACTCGGACAACTGGCTGAAAGAGAAAAATCCAGGTGAAAGAAAGACAAAACAGAGCACTTCATCTCTCCGGAGGGCTTAGAGACCTGCTTCTCCCTGTTGACGTAGCAATTGCAAACATACTGGCTTTCAGAACTGCTAGTGCATCAGACAACCTGGAGCAACTGACTTTGATGAAGCCTCTGTGTTACATCTGTGCACACCTTTTCTGAGAACCGTGACTGTGCTGAATACAGGGAACAGTCAGTTCTGTAATTCTGACACCTTCTGAACTCACCTAACTTCAGGCAGGACCCTGGAGGATCCAGACCCTTACAGAAATGTGATGAAGTTGCGTCAGATTTGGCTTCTTTAACAAAATAAATTCATTCAACACTATCTCAGCAGTCTCTACCTGTTTCAAGTCTCCCTCATGTTTTCATGCCAGATCCCATTTACTTATTTTTGTGCTAGAAAAATACTACTTTGGTGAGATACACCACAGCCAACTGAAATTTCAGATGCTTTGAGCTGGGGAAAAAAGCATGTAAAATAGTAAATATGACTTAGACTTGGGAAAAAGCATATAAAATAGAAAATATCATGTAGAGCTACAGGGCATTCAATGGGATCTAGGAGAGACCAAAGGCCAAGTGTGATACAGTGGGAACATAGCCACTTGTGAATTGGGTCTTCAAGAAAAAGAGAAGAGAAAGAAGAGCAGGATCCGGCAACAATAGAAATAAAAAAAGAAACCTGATTGGTTCAGGTAACTAGGCAGCTAATCACTGTTCTTAAAGTTTTTTATTGTGCTTCCTTCCCTGTCCCTCTCTCATTTCTCTGCTGCACAGCTTACTGTGCTACTGCCAAGAACACCAATATAGGACCAGTACTTCACTTCTCACATGAGCTGGGGAGACAGAAGTGGTTGCTACGTACTTCCTATTGCATGAGATCTCCCCACCCTCTGCCAGTTCTGCCTTTGACAAGAGTATGTGCTTTTCTGAAAGTTTATGTACATACATCCTGTCCTCTCCCAAAATATTAAGGATGGAGGCTATGGGTTCTTGCAGATACCCCATTACAGAAGCACATAGCAGATTATGGGTGTCCGATACTGAACAATGTTCTGCCATGTGATTGCTAAAGAAGCTGATTGTTCAGGGATTATCATGCCACAATTAGAAGTAGAAGGGTTTGTCTCTTTGTCAGTTGGCTTTCTTGGCTTTCAACATGGCCTGGACAGCTGGCTCTGTCGTAGCACAAGTGGTGGGAGCCAAATACATAGGGCATATCTAGGGTAGGAGAAGACCACATGTCCTGTGCTGCCCATATTGAGTAACAGCTTCACTATCCCAGGACAGCTTAAATCCTTCCTGAACTGCATTTCTGAGAGAAACCGGTGCTGTTGAGTGCTCAGCTTGGAGTGAGATGGTTCTGCATGGGGATGTGCATCATCATGCCCTTCTGCAGCATGCCAAGATGGCATTATCAGGGCCTAGACAAAACGGTGCATATGTTTTCAAATAATGACCAAACTGTTTATCTTTCTTGGTGTCTGCTTGAAAATAACAGGCCTCAGCAGGCACCACCTGAAGGTAAGTACGGGCAACACCAAGAGACAAAATAACAATGACAAATTGGACAGGGTGACATCTTGCCTCCACCAGCAGGACTAGAGGGCAGCTTGTAGAACACCTATGCACATACAATTGTTCTACTCCTCCTACCATTTCCAAGGCCATCTCTGATGATTTTACCTTCTCTTTTATGATTTTCTTTACACATACACACATACAGAGTTGTATAAGACAATGGTGAAGCTCTGTTTCTTGACACACCTTCAGTTGCAACTTTTCTTGTTCTGATACTTTGAAGATTCACAGACTTTATCGCGAATATTAGCTTGATACTTCTCAGAAAATATTCACCTTCTTTCCCTGAACACTCCCTGCCACCAGCCTGCACAGCAACAGAGAAAATCTTACAGCAAATATTAAACAGCTGTTTCTTCCATCCATAGTATCGTACGTTGTTCCCTTAGACTTTCTATATGTTTCATTCTTCCTAAAGAATACAATCAGCTTCTGTGACATTGGCAATAAATGAGCTTGAAACAGATGTGTCAGCTAATAACAATAATAAAGCAGTTTTCTCCGTGCAGTACACATATACAGCAAACTTACAAAACATGTTCATGAAGTTAGATTCAGCAAAATCCCTACTTAAAACTTCTAGGTTCTCCAGCCCTAATTTGGGGATCATCTTCCAGAAATCCACACTACAGAGTGTGTATATCCAAGTCAGGTATCTGGAACTGCAGTGGAAAAGCTTCCTGGTTTCTCCCACACTGCCTCATCTTTTGTTTCATAAATAGGTAAGCTCATGGAAACAAGCAGAGTTCAAAACAGTGAAGGATGGGGAATACCTTTGTTTTGTTCATATCTTATCAAAAAGCAAATTGTGTTGCTCTTGCTTTTTCTCTTTAATTCTTCACTCACGAATAATTTCCGTACTGCTGCATCTCATGAGAAGAAATCTTCAAATATTATTTTGGAAAAAAAATCTCCTTTTGAAATTTTCCAATTATTTTTTTTCTGCACACGCTGCAAAGAAACTAGAGTGGGAGAAAACTGATTTGGTAATCTCACTCTGACTTTAGAATTTCTTTCAATCTCATTTTAATTCCTCAGCATGGGTTTTGTTTTGCATAATATTCAAGCCTGTGAATCTAAATTTGATCGATGTATATTTGTATTCTTCCATAGATCCTACAGCTGTCAACATTTTTTTCCAACTAATGCAGCACATTCTCATAGTCAGCCACCAATGAAAAAAATCCACTACAGCTACATGGCTAATGAGAATACATTAACAATATTTGATTCTAAAACACAATTTCAATTATTACTTAAAGACAGAGCTATGTTATAATAGCTAATGCATACAATTAACTATTGGAATTCCTGTTATTTGTGTATTCCTATTGTTTGAGGGAAATAGATTCAGTTCCAAAGTAAAAAGTTGTTCTTCAAAAGTATTTTTATGAATCACAGATCATATCTGGCCTGGAACAAATGCAGCATTTTACCAGGTGCATGGAAATTAATTGCTTCAATCTATTAAAAGACTTTTAATAAAGGACACCCAACATGTTGTGTGAGCAAGTTCTACAGTGCTTACACCCTCTCTGAACTTATGCTGTACTAATATTGGGGGGGGGAGGAAAGGGTAGGAGAATGACCATCACCCAGTTGTTCTTGTTTCCTTACTGCTAAAAATGTCACCAGTGTTCCAGTGCAGTCTCAAATGACAGTACGTGCACGCGCGCACTCACACACACAAAGAAAGGAAAGAAAATATTTTTTTAAATGAGTTAACAAATTAATGCCTTGCTTAAACTGAAAGGTTTGGGTCCAGGTTTGTTTTAGTGAGATTTGTGGATGATGATTCCTAGCTGAAATAGTTACCATTCTGCCCCTGAATACTTATTTTACACTGTATCTTTATGCTGTTGTGTAAACAAAATTTAGAAGTGTTCATACATGCTGACACACAGATTTTTTCACTTTCAAATGTCTGAAGGAAGGGCAAATAATAGTTTTTAAATTAAAACCCTCTGCATTTTATGGAGAAAAGCAAGGCCTCTTCCAAAAGCCTTCTGATATCTTTCTTAGGATGACATGGAATGTCTTCTGGGAATATTTAACACAGGTCTTATGAATTGACCTCTTAAAAAATCTGTTTCCCTCCACAAGTAAAAGAAACCAGCAGGATGTGTAACTCACAGCTGGGTGTTCAGTTCTGAGATCTCTGCACCCAGGGGATGAATCCCAGCCACAAAAGCATGACCTAGCTAGGGCCTACAGAACAAAAGGAGTCCTTTAAGTTCCATGAAGTTCCGTGGATCTCTAACTAAAAAAAGTGTATTAAGTGGGAATTTTCTGAGAAGACACAGTTCTTTCTCCAAAACATGTTAAATGTTGGCAATACAGCCCAGAGACGTCCCATCAGTTAAAAGGAGGAAGGAAAAGGACACCAGTACTTACCTGACATATACAACAGGTACATGAAATATATGCCAGAACCCTCTTTATCTTCACCCATGTATAGTTCACACAACTCTCTCAATAAGGCAAGCAGGATTTAACCCATACGTGCACTGGATAGTAAATCTGATGACAATCCTGCAAATGAATACAAGCAGGAACAAGCCCAGGTGCAATCTTTGGATCTGGATTGGAGTCTTAACCATATCATTTGTGGCCTCCGAGCAAAAACTATTTTTTACTGCATACTTGCACAGAATAACATTGGAGCAAAGATCAGGGGAAGAACGCATTTCTCTTGTTCATGACCTACTGCTCCTAAATTTGGGGATTTTTTTAGAGTGATATGGTGCAGAATAATAAAAGAGCTGAAGAAAATTATTTTATAGGCATAGATATACACAAGTATATATTTCTTAGCTACCCTTAAATTGCTGAGGGCCACTCATACCCAAAAAGTTGCTGCTTGGTGGTTTGGGGCAACAAAGTTAATCCAGCTCAGATAGCTGTGCCTGGTTCTGCTGTCTCCCATCACGAGGTGGCTCTGCAATAACAGGGACCCTTTTGGTCTTCACCAGCTGCTGCCCACCAGGCAATACAAGAGGGGGCACGAAGGGCAGCAGAAGGCTCTTCAACTAGCCCACAGATCTGTTCCCTGGACCACTTTCACACCCCTGGCTGAACTGAACTGAACTGGCAGTATGTCTGCTCGTTACTTCAGCCGTGCTTTATCGGTGCCCCTGGCTGATAAATCACATAGTGTCGCAGAACTAAAGCGATGACACCTTCCCACCGCAGGTTTTTTATCAGCTTGGCTCTAAATGTGTGTGAGTATGAACTATGTTTTCACACTTATTTGGATAGCACCTGGCACAGTCAGGCTCAAATCTGTGTGCTCTTCCAAAACAAGTATTAAATAACAGTGATAATTCTAATGGCAATATTCACTTGGAATGGAAAAATACCTAGTTATATCTGAGAGGCAGAAAGAGCTTCCCAGAGGACTGAATTTCTATTGTTCATCCCACCTTATTCTACATAATTCTTTTCCAGGCATTGTACCTAATTTTTTGAGAAAGAAAGAATATTTTTTATCTTGAAGCCAGCTAAATTATTTTTTTTTTTTTTTTTGCAATGAGTGATGTGATCTTGCTTTTGACACATATGGTATTACGAAGAAATAGTAATATGATTTCAGATCCCATTAAACTAAAAATGTATGTCTAGTATATGTAAGAATAGCCATTTTAGAACTGTAACCCCAGAAATCTTGCATTTGCTTGAAACAAGATACAGTCAGTTGTGTGACTACCACAGCACTGGTATTAACATGGTCCTGGTGGCAACGTCTCAGTTGCTAGGCTTGAAAAACCTGCATAAATTCTTCTGGAAAGAGCTAGCTCTGCACGAATCCCCTCCCTGTATGTTTTTCTGGCTGGAATACCAATAAGAGCAGTAGCTAAATTTCCTTTTGACTAAAACAGAGTGATGGGGTGAGTTTGTAAACCCTGAATGTACAAATACACTCAAGTATACTTTTAGTAACAGTCAGATAATCACACACAGTGAACAAAAAAACCCATTGTGTTTGCTTAGAGGTTTTAATTACTATTTATAGTAATTTGAGGTAATTTCTGAATTCTGTGCTCCTGTCTTATGGTACTGAAATGTGATTTTAAGGCTCTCCCTGAGCTAATAATTTTCAAGGGCACTGTATGTGGATTGTATATTTACAGGAAAAAGCTATTTTAGTGAGGCCCCGATTCAGTTCAATGAGTCAGGACTTGCATTTATTGAAACAACATCTCCTATTGTTCATTAAAGAAATTCATGAAGCTCTTTCATCTCTTTAGCAACAACAACAACAAAAACCCTAAGCATTATCTAGAGTTAATCTCTGGTGGATTTGGTTTTGCTTCATCATGATAAATTAGAATTGGGGCTTGAATTGATTGGTAAAACCAGGGACTCAGGGCCTGAGTCTGTTGTTCACACAGGACCTCCATCCATGTCAGAGAAAAAAACACCTGTTTTAAGTTACTGAAGGGAAACTTGAGTTACTGCAGTGTAACTGAGAGGATAATCCCATCAATTAAGCAAAAGGATGTAAAGGAATTCTTACACCTTGGGCTAAACTTTCACTCTAATTTACATAGATTTGCATTAATTATACTTTTTCAAAGCTATTTCCATAAAGTAAAAGGTGAGTAATTGGTCAGTGATCCCACTGGGCTACTCCAGAAATAAGTAACACTTTAACATTTACAACCTGTATCACCACCAGGCTGCATCTCCAAATTAAGATAATCTCAGTCAAATGAGTTGAAAACATGTCCTCTTTAGTCCCTTAACATACAAAGAGTAACTAAAAGCCAAACCCTGCCTCAGCCCACTATTTAGTAGGGTCCAGTTACATTTTGCAGCTCTCCTTGACTGTGAAAGAAATAGTTTGGAGGTAACATTCATACTAGAGACAGCCTTAACATATGGAAACATTAAAATGCTGTCGGGGAAATATAAGGCCCTTAAAAGCTAAAAGCACACACTTTATGCTGTGTCCAACAGACCAGATCCATTTCCATTACTTGGACCATGAAGTCTCCTGCAGGCCTCTCTGTGGCTTTTAGTAAACTGAGGACACAGTCAAGATCTGGATATCTCCTATCACTGCTGTGCAATGTGCCGGCTCTGATCATAATCTAGCCATGCCTTTTTTTTATCCACTCAGTGTCAAAAAAAGTTATCAGGCCCTTGTTTACTGAAGCTGCTTGTTCTTATGACACTTGGCTATGCACATCCAGGAAGGTCATAAAGGCAACAGTCAGAAGTTTCAGAAGCTGATCGGTAACTGAAGCTCCGTTTCAGGTGAACCTGGACTTCACACCACCTTCTCGTATGTGCGCAGGGTAGGTTTATTTGGTGGTACAGCATCCAGAGGTGAACTAAGAAAGGCAGCTTTTCCCATTCAAAGCGCAACTGCTGTTCTTGTACTCATGCAAGTTCATCCCTGAGCCTGCATGACTCTTAAAAGCAACATGTAAGGTCCGTGATTGTGCAGAGCAAGAGGGGGTGGTTTTTAGTTAATGCTGCTGCTCTTTTTGCAGTAGTCTTCTGAAATAACTGAGTGATAGCTGGCATGCATTCTGCATTCGACTGGTCTGTTTTCCACTCCCCCCTCCTATTATATGCCTTCTTTCAAGCTACTACTTATTTAATTTCTTTTCAGATACTTTCAGAGGTCCCCATTGAAAAAAAAATAGCCATTAGCTGTCCACCACATACAGAAATCCAGCAACTGAAGAAATCTAGCAATGACAAAATGATAACACCGGGGAACAAAAGGTTACTATTTATGGTGTCTTAAATCTCCAGGGGAAAAGAACACATGGAGGAGCTGAAAGAAGGCAGGTGGGAGGGAGAGATGTTCTTGCTGAACAATAAAAAATTCATTACTGCTCCTCACTTGTGTGTTTGCACTTCATTTTGAAGAGTAGTATCCTACTATGTTGATTCTGAGCTCAATTAGAAAAGAGCAAATTCCAGAATAGTATTAGGTTTTATTCAGAAGAATGGCTCAGGTAATTTAATATCCAACAGGCCACAGGCCAGATCTGAGATTGTTTGCTGTGCAGACAAAAATAGGTCTAGCCTTCCACTACATAATTACTGCTGCAAGCTAAAAAAAAACCCCAAAAAACCCAACCCCCAAACTTGCACCTCCTGAGTCTCAGTACCGCTACACGTAGTCTGTTCCAAACACAACCGAGTATCGCTGTCTGCATGACGTGTGACATTAAAAACCACAGGTTGGGATGCCTGTCAGCAGAAGCACTTTGTTGAAATCCAGCAACCTTTGCCAAGTCTCATCAGGTAAGGATCTGACCCTGTGTCTTCTCTTAGCTCACAATATGACTTTGCAGTCAATATAGTTGTAGGTGGGTTGACCTTGGCCAGCTGCCAGATGCCCACCCGCCCACTCTCTCACTCCCCCTCCTCAAAAGGACGGGGGAAGAAAATAAGATGAAAAATCTCATGGGTGAGATAAAGAGATCACTTATCAATTACCATCATGGGCAAAACAGACTTGACTTGGGGAAGGTTAATTTAATTTTTTGCCAATTAAAACAGAGTTGGATGGTGAGAACCAAAGACGAAATTGAAACAGCACCTTCCTGCTGGTCCCTCCCTTTTCCCAGGCCAAATTTCATTTATTCATTCCAACTCCTCTACCTCCTCCTCCTTCTCCCCAAGCAGCACAGGGGGATGGAGAATGAGGTCTGCAGTCAGTCCATAACAGCTCCTCTCTGCTGCTCCTTCCTCCCCACACATTTCCCCTGCTCTAGCATGGGGTCTCTCCCAAGGGATACAGTCCTTCAAAAACTGCACAGGTGTGGGTCCTCTCCATGGTCCTCGCCAGCCCTTTGGGATAAGCTTGCTCCAGCGTGGGCTCTCCACAGGCTGCAGGGAAAACTCTGGTCTGGCTCCTGGAGCACCTCCTCTCCGTCCTTCTTCTCTCACAGTCTCATTTTAAAAATTCTAATAATTTTTGCTTGTGTTCTACTGTATCTCCTAAGGCAAACTGAGGGATTTTGTTTTGTTGACTAGCCAGAAACCAAACTCAAATGAACTTTACTAATACAAGCACAATCTCAAATAGGAAGCATGTTCATTTGTGCTTTACAAAGCACACTCAAGACATACAATGCTTTACTAAATTTTTTTAAACTCTACTAGATTTGCTTAATTTTAGGTGTTGCGGCATTTTTTTTTTCCACTTTTGTCCTGGCCTTGCAAGGGTGACTGAGCCCTGGCACAGATTGCCCACAGAGGATGTGGAGTCTCTGCCTTTGGCAGAATCGTGATGCTTTATTGGTATGAACAGACTAATTCTGAGCAAAGGAGAAAAATGATGCTCTTGTAAGTTTGAAAATTGCACAAAAGGGAATTAAACTCAATGCCTAGGGTTAATATTGCATGATTTCAGAATCAGACATCAGTGGTTAACTAGTGTCAATGATTTTCCCCTTCCTCCCATGGTCAACTACAAAATCAGGTGTTGGTAAGGCTAAAATTGAAAAATCATTTTAGTTGATAGGTAACAATAACGGTCAGGAGTATGATAGCAACATGATTTCTTTTCTCACCTACTCCAGTACTTCTGTGTAGCTAATAAATAGATATTTTTTTCATTTGGAAACACTTTGTGGAGAGGTTCAGAAGGAATTAAATCATCACAGATTAAAGCTTTCTCTAAAACTGCAGTTAAAAACAAAGTATTCAGTATGCCAAAACCAAAAAATGTACTCATTTTAATGTTCAATGTCAGACAGTGACTTTAAAGTTACTAAAAGTAACTTGCTGAAAGACATTCCAGTTTTAAACCTCTGAAGTGATATTTTTAAATAAAGAAGTCAAATAAATGAATGTGTCCATCTGCTGTACAAAATCATGATAAAGTTGAACCTTATTAGTGGTGTTCCAGTGGAGTTTTCAAGCATAATAACTCACAGATCTTAATTCAGCTTAATAGCCATGTTTTCCTAGTTTATTGTGCTTTATTAGGCTGGAAATGTCTAGCCCTGCTCTGAGTGCTATGGGGGAGCACAATACAAAATTACACTTATGCCCACTTATCCATTGTTAAATTGTTGATTTTATATGAAAATTGGAGAAGTTAAAAGGAATGAAAAAATCCTTTATGTTTCCATAACTAAGCTGGTGGTTAATAATATTAAGTTACTTTGCCTTGAGGGATAGAAGTAACTGGAAGACAAAAAAAATGGACATGTTCAAAGCACAGACATTGAGAGGCCAATTAGTGTTAGCAGAAGAAAGATAATTTAGGTGGCAATTTCCAGAGGCAAAGGTAAGTTAGTGTCATGGTATTTCCCTGATGGAGTAAAGCATATTATTAGTCATCTTCATGATAACAGTTACTTCAAGGATTAAAATAAGGAAAATGACAAAGCTTTGTGGTTTTGTTTTTTTTTATATTCCAATTTTGTTTTAAAATATACTTTCTGAAGATAAAAGTCCCTCTCTCTGAGATGTACACAGAAATGACCTCTAGGAGAAAAGAATTGTCTTACTGATAAATTTAGGCATTGTACTTTGAGAAGGTGAAAATTAAAAAAAGAAAAAAAAAGAGTGCTTTCTGCTGTGGCTCTGATTCAGGAAAACACACACCTGCTTCATTTGATTTCAAACAAGAGTTTAAATACAAACTCAGTTGGACTCTAAATACAGTACACTTAGCTGAAGTTCAGTAAGACAAATCTTTTCCAAAAGACATCTAATCTAAGCTGATATAGGCTCCTCTAACAGTCAGGAAAGAGAGAGAGGTGAGGCCCAAAGATGATTCCTAGCACAAGCTTAGTCACTTCACAGTCAGCTGAACTGTCCCTGAAGTGCCTGTCTGTCTGTCCCCGTGTGGGAGGCTGAACGAGTAGGAAATTGCTGAGCTGAACAAGGATCTCCGTCCTGAGCTCCTTTCCCATTGCCAAGATGCACACGAGGACCCCTGCAGTAATGCGGCGGTCTCAGCACCTTATCAATACAGAGACGAGGACACTGGAAGGACAGAGCTAGACTTAGTTCTTGGTGAAGGATTAATCTCACTTCACTTTGGATGTTTAAATCACCGTAAGCTCTCTGTGTAGCCAATGGGGAAAGACTGGCATTTTTAGAAAATGATCCATTTATCTGTTTTAAATATCTACACTAGGGTGAGATGAAACGTTCCCCCTTCCTCCCCACTGGGTAAGAAGGAAGCACAAAACCGCTCCCACCGTTGTTAATACCTGCACTGGAGACCATTGGATGAATCCTGCTTCGGGTGTCACATGAGGATGGTCTGGGGGGTACAATACTATAATTCTTATAAATGATGTGCAGTCACCGTGCTGCAATAGCAGAGGGATACCTGGCTCCAAGGCTGTGCCCAAGTGCCTTTTGAGAAAACTGCCTAAACCAGTGTGTCAGTAAGTGCTCCATCATCTCCACTTTTTGTCAATAATTACCCCAAAGCGTTAATTCTGTTTCTAACCAGCGTGTGCTCTCAGGCCTAGGCAGAAAGGAAGGAAGGAGCTGTGCTGAAGGATAAGGTTTTCCCTCAAATCTGTCACCTGTTGTTGCTTTGCATCCCATTTTAGTAACTGTTACCCTTGTGCCAGTGGAACATTTTGTCTTCACAAGCATATTACCAAAAATATATATACTCTTACTTGTTGATTTATGAAATGCTCATCTCGCAGACTGCTCAATGAAAACAGAGGAAGAAGGAGGGGCTTTGTTAATACTATTCACTACACCACTTATAAGTATCAGAAATTAGCTCTGGGTTGCCTCCAATGCCTCAGCCTTTGAACTACACCTAGTCCTGCCTCCTCAAACTATTCTGACTATAATCCCATTTTATTCTGAATAAACATTTAGCCCTCTGAACGCTCCTTTTTATTGCAAAGACCTCACTTCCCTTCCTTCTCACTTTCCCTATTTCTTTGTCAGACAGGAGCCTATTTGTTCTTTTCTCTCTTTCCCCATCAAGTATTATCAAAATGTTAATTTCTTTTTTTTTTTTCCCCTATTGGAGAAAATACTGAAATCCTTTGGCAGCTCCCCTTTCACTCTTATCTTGTATGAATTGCTTTCCCCTCCAAATTTCCTTTATTCTACATCATCTTGTGTCCTAGATTCTATGGGTTGTTGGCAGTTGCCTTCATTTATATCTTTTAATCTTCTCCTGTCAGTCTTTTAAGCTGCTATTTCAGGCTTATCTTAGTTACCTGTCATTCACTCCAATCCCTTGACTTCAATTCACTTCCTTTTTTTTTAGTGAGGCAACTTAGACACTGATCATGTTAGTTCTCTATTTAACAAAAAAAAACCCAAAACCAAAAAGAAACAGGTATACAAAGGACTAAGCTCTGTTCTGCTATCTCTATACATAGTAAATGACTTCAAGGGGAAAAAGTTGTTTTAAATGCAAGAACAACTGAGATCCCAGTCTCAAGTGTGCCTATTGGAGGACTTTGAAAATGTTAAAGGCAGATGAGTTCAAAAGGCTGAGAGCAGAAGAATACATAACTGGGTACCCATGCTCTTTTTTAAAAATCTCAACAGATGGTGATGTTTTGCAATGCAAACACTGAAAGGAAAGAAAAAAAAGCTTTCTTCAGCAACAGTTTTGAAATCACAAGAAGCTTCATAATCTTTCCCTACTCTAACACCGGGTTTGGAAGAAAACAACTTTTAAATGGATTAGTGTAACCATAAAACAAAATCGACCACAGAAAACTTTTGTAGCATCCCAAATCTCTCCTCAGCCCTTTCCTGCCCACGGTTTCATGTAGACTAGTTCATCATGCTTCATGGCAAGTGCTGTTAGAGTGTTACTCACATATCAATGAACTCACAGGCCTTAGCACTTAATTCATTAAATCTGCTGTGAATTGGTTTAAATGCCATACTAAAACCCATAAGCAAGTGTCCTGGTTTCAGCTGGGATAGAGTTAACTGTCTTCCTAGTAGCTGGTGCAGTGCTATGTTTTGAGTTCAGTATGTGAAGAATGTTGATAACACACTGATGTTTTCAGTTGTTGCTCAGTAGTGTTTAGACTATAGTCAAGGATTTTTCAGCTTCTCATGCCCAGCCAGGGCACCTGACCCAAACTAGCCAACAGTGTATTCCATACCATGTGATGTCCCATCTAGTTTAGGAACTGGGAAGGCGGGGCGGGGAATCACCGCTCGGGGACTGGCTGGGTGTCGGTTGGCGGGTGGTGAGCGATTGCCCTGCGCATCATTTGTACATTCCAATCCTTTTATTACTACTGTTGTCATTTTATTAGTGTTATCATTATTAGTTTCTTCTTTTCTGTTCTATTAAACTGTTCTTATCTCAATCCAGGAGTTTTACTTCTTTTCCCGATTTTCTCCCCCATCCCACTGGATGGGGGGGAGTGAGTGGCTGCGTGGTGCTTAGTTGCTGGCTGGAGTTAAACCACGACAGCAAGTTAATAAATGAAATGTCTATATACTGACCAAAATATGTCAAAAGCAGTAAATACTCTATCAGTCTAGGTTTTGCAGTACAAAAGTAGAAAATTATTCTTCTGGTAGCCTTATTTTCATTCAGCTAAGCACTATTCTGAGTGCTGTGGTTCATCCTTAAAAAAGTCATGATGGACTCAGCTTAGTGAAAATAAATCATTTCATAAAATACCATTCAATCTTTTCTTACTTGTCACCTCAATGCCACAGCACTGATATTTGCAGTAGTTATGATGGCCGTCAAGACATACAGCCATTTAACAAATGAGCTTTCTCTACTCTGACAGCAGCTTTTCTAAGCACTTTTGAGTTCTGCAGAAGGAAAAGGTGCACAACGATGATTTTGCTTTCCCAGCCCCTCCTGCCTTTGGACCACATGCAGGAATTGCATCCTGCAGAGCAAAAGGAAAACACCCCCAATATGTTATATTAAGAAATGAAACAATGCAATAGACAAGCCAACATGGCAGGATACGACATTTTTAACATTAGGCTGTTGCCTGGCAGCCTGTGAAGATGCTTTCTCACGCATCGTCAGCTCCCTGCAGACAGTGGTTCTGAGGTCCCATCCTTCACATTGGTTTTGTGTTTTTTACTTGTTGCAGAATGCTCAATGGTATGAATTACGACCCAGAAATTACACTGTGTCCATTACAAGAGCAGTTTAAAGCATCCTGTATACAAATTTCAGTAATAGCCAAGGTCACATCAGAAACCCAAACCATCCAAACCATTTACAAGATAAAAGTATATGAAACTTAACATCAGCACGAGTTTTATTATATACCAGAGAGGTTCTTGAATCATCCTCAGGGTTAGTGCAATGATGGTCAATTTATTATGTTGAATGCACAGCAATCAAATGGAGATTCAGAAGACCGAATATGGATTACATTTGTCTTGCAGCTAGTACTCAGAAAAAGTGCCAGTATACACAAAGTGTCCTAAAAAACACTGTTATAAGAAGGCAGCATATAGTCCACAGGATCTTGTGTATCAGGATAGCTGTTTTCTCTTTACGTGCCACCCATTTCCTCCATAGCTGTAGCCAGCAGAAATGGACCCATGGCAATTACTTGGAGCTAGTGCTCGGTGGATATGAATTGCTGCAGGTCCACATAGGACTGTAGGATCAGAGCCTAGATTTATGTAGAAAAATTCAGAGCGTAGGGGGTTGCTTGTTAGGCTTTTTATGCCATCCCTACCCATGCCAAAAAGCACGGTTGTAAGATGAGTATTGCAGTGAGCACCAGTTTGAAATCTTTTTCAGTATACTGGTTGTGAAAAGTTTCCAAAGAAGGGATGGACACTCATAGTCCACATTTAAGCCCACTGCTTTTCTTTGTTTCCTTTTGCAGACCCCTTGGAAATGATGCATGGAGGTCCCCCATCACCCTAAGACAGAGATTAAACCCAGTGTTGTAAATCAAGCAAAAAGACTGAGGAAAATAAACACACCATTACTAAGGCTGGACAAAACCACGCAGAGACAAACTGATTCAAAATCAGCCTGAAAAAGCAGGACAGAGAAAAAGACTGCTTTACTGTGAGCCTTCTTGAAAACACGTCCGCAGCAGAAAGCAGAGAGACATCCTGTTATTCCCCTGCAGCAGTCAGGAAGCTCACACATAGACAGCCATTTCCTAAACAAGGAGAACTCATTAAAAAACAGGTTTGTTGAAAAAGGGACAGAGATGGGTTAAGGTAGAGATTTAAAGGAACCTTTTCAACTCAGATTTGCTCCCTCAGAATTTAGATTTTGTAAAAGCAAGCCTTTACAGAACTGTATTGTTGGCTTTGCTTTAAGACATATATGGAAATAGATTGGTTTTAAACAAATAACATATTCCCCAGCACTGTTGGCAGCCTAAGCTTCCTCAGACACAAGGCCTGAAAAAAACCCTGATATTAAAAATGCATCTAACCTCGATGTCTAAAACGAGTGAAAGAAGGAAAGGAAGAAAAAACTTGTCCACAGCCTGAAGAGTGAAGAGCTGTTTAATATCTTCAGTCTTACTGAGGTAAGATGTTGACCTCAGTCGTACTCAAATCAGTGAAAAGATTTGCAGTGACTTTCAGGGAGCTGTGCATTAAGCCATCCATTATTATTACATATCATCTAATGTGTGTTTTGCAATGATTAGTAGCTTGTTCATTAATTATCACATTCTTTATGATATATCCATGTAAAAACAAACAAACAAAAAGTTAACTTCCAATATCCTTCTAAAAGCTTCATGGTAACTACTGGTTTTGCCAGAGAAGATTTTTCAGGTTTCTTTTGCTGATAATGCAACATAGAATTTAAATATAAATCATATTTAATACCATATTGAATTGTTTGTTCCAAACACGGGATTTAAGAGGCTTGGCTATTTCTGAATAATATTACAAGATTACTAATGAGTCACGTGGATTTTTAATACATCACAACAAAAAAATATTGGAAATTTCTCCAGTCCCATCCCAAAGAAATTAGCTAATGCCTGGTTCAAAACATGGGCAATGTACAGATTCCTTTGGTCTGCAATCTCAGTACATTTGCTGTATTTCAAACCTTAGCACCTAAGATCATGACAGGAGAAATCAGTAAAGAGATGGGGAATGAGACAAACAAGACATCCAGAAGCTTATAGCCAAAGCAGCAATTAAGATAGTGGTGCTTAACACTGTGATGAGTACTTTAAAGTGGGAAGTGAAAAGCACAATACAAGTGCTCCAACCTACCTCTGTAAGCAATGGCCTCTGCATTCTCACAAATAGAGCAAATCCTTTAATGTCCTTCATCCATTTTCCAGTTTCCTAACATGGAAGCAGCGACTTGCAGCGATGCCCCTCTCTTTGCTGCTGGCCTTTTCTACAACAGTGATTGCTTGAGGCCTTTTTCAATGCTCTGTACAGAAGGGGGAAATCAAACAGCAACAGAAAAGTTGCTTCTTAAGTTCTCATCTCCTTCAAGTATGTATTGAAAGAAATCTCTCCAAGAAGAAAAGGTATCTCTCCCATATTCATTGTGAGATGGAGTCTGAATAGTTTATGAAAAGAATTCCATGGTGTGGATTACCTGAAAATGTTAGGACTCATTTTCCCTTCAGTCTAATATTTCTATGGAATTATTTCCATGCATGCATAATTACTTACATATATATTTTTTAAAATGTAATTTTAAAAGCTTTTTAAACAAAATTTATTGTATTTGTACTTTTTTTTCATTTGTTTTTTTCAGGGGGGAAAGGGAGCAACAGCAGCCTGCACCTATGATTCATGAGTACAGTGAAACCAAAATTAGTAATCTACTGTCCCTCAGAAATGGCTCCTGACTTTACGTCATCTAACTTTAAAGGTATAGCCGGAGAGTCTTGACTCCTCATGCAGCTAGTGAAGGGAGAAAAGCATCTGGAAGCCATCTGAATAGGGAAGCAAAAGTATATGTAATCTCACTGGTCCAAATTACTCTCTGGAGTTAACTCTTCCCACGGCTCTGTAGGGAACTTCAGCTCTTTTAACCAAAAATGAGTACCTAAAATGTTCTTACTGTAAATGTTGGGAATACCCTCACAAGATCCCAAACTTCAGTTCCCAGCTTTCTTTCCTGCTTATGGAGAAGACCAGATAAGCCAGTTAAATGACTTCATATTTTTTCTCTGAAAAAAAAGATTTATTCTCATGAATAGCCAACTGCGAGTTAATGTGTATAATCATTCAGCATGCATCACATTCAGAGACTGATAAAACATATAATCCTTACTGTAAAGGTAGCCTGATACACTTAAACATTTGGGGGTCAATGGATCTGTACTGTTTTGGGCTATTTTTTTTTTTAAAACTGATTCATATAGTCAAGGCCACACAACATCATCGCATTTATTTAGTCTGCTTTCATGAGTAGACATAGAAGAAACAGCTACTATTCAGTGATTCATACAGAAAAATCTATAATTTCTGACAAGACCAGAAGATTGAAAGCAAATCTGTAGTCTGAGCCCATTTCTATCTTGGTCTATCATGGAAGTTTGTCTGCATAGCATTTAAATACCAAATTAGGCAAATAGGTATTTAGGGATTTTTTAAAACCTGGTTCATTGATGCATTTGAACTATTAGCATCTACTCTAGACATACATTCATGAAGTTCATAAGATGTTTATTAACCAAACTGAGGAGAAGCAGAGCTCCATGCTGTAAAGTTAAAATTCCATATTAAATGTCATTTTAATCAGATGGACCGTAAAACACCCACGTATTATTTTTACATAGACAATATAAAAAGCACAGACTTCTGCCCAGAAAAATCTCTATTAAAAACAGAAACATGCTTATGCCCAGCCGCTGACTAAAACTTGCAAGGCTGGGCCAGCTTTGAATTATTTTTGGCACATCAGGGGAGGAAAGTATGCGACCACATTCAGAGATAAACAGCTAGACACAATGCCTGAGTCCAGTAAAAACACAGATTTAAAAAACCCTGTTTTAACAGCCAAAGTCGTCAACTCTTGAAATGGTTTAAAAAAAACCTTTCCTAGCACAGGTAGGATATCATGCACCAGACTTCAGAGGTGTGTGTGGTTGGGCTAAGCAGAATTGAGCAGAACAGCCCTTAACAAACCAGGCTCCCTTATTAGCGGGCTGTTTGGACGCAGCAGTCGCCTCTCTGCCATCCCCCTTGCTTTTCACCTCCAGCAAATTCTGAAGTTACATGGACCACCCACATCTGTTGGTTGTGTCACCATCATCGTGTCGTGTTTTCTGCTTCATTCGTGTGCAGGTGCGTCCTGCATCGCTCTCAGCCAGCCCTGAGGAGCGCATCCCGCCAGCCCTGTTCCTGCAGAGGGAGCGGTTGTCCTGGGATCAGCCTCTGCTCCCCAGCCTCTCCTCCTGCACAGACAGAGAGAGGAGGGGCCTCATCCAACAGCTGCTAAGGGGGAAAAAAAAAGCAGCAGGTCCCCTCTTGCCTTTGCTCTCTTATTGATCTGGGCTAACAGGGATGGGAGCCCTCGTTCCTCACGTGTCAGGATCACTGGTCTTCACTGCTGCAAGGTGTTTCTAGCCAGTTTTTCTAAAGGGAAGAGGTCTGCATTTTCAAAACTAGCTAGTGATACTAGGATCTTTGTACTTTGCCCCACTTGCTTAAAAGGGGTTTGCTCCGAAAGTAACGTACTCCCATCCTTGAATTGTAAAGCCTATTATTTAAGTTATCTCACCCACTGAGTACCAAAAAAAAAAAAAAAAAAAAAAGTGTAGAGGCATCCAGACTCTAGTCCCTTTCCAAAAGTCAGACTAACAATTTTAATAATAAACATCAACTTCCCTGTGTTACCCATACAAACATGTGCCAGTTATTCTTTCCCTCCACCCCATGTAAGAGAGAAAAGCATCAGAGCTAAAAGGAGAAGGGTGAAAACACCAAACAAATCAATCGCTAGATGTGGCACTTAAATGTCTCACCTGCCAAACCTTCTGAGGACTGCCTGCTGACATTCGCTGAGTGTATTTGGTCCCAGATGCTGGGAGACTCCCTGTGCTTGGATTTCTTTGTAAGGTAGCTCTCTGCTTTGCAGGTGGCCCTGTTACAAGCTGTTCATGCCAGAAATGCCCTGTGAAGAATTAGAAAGCACAAAGCCCTAGGAAGTACATGATACATAAAGACCATGGCAGCAGGGTGGTGTCGTGTTTTCTTTAAACATAATAGCAAGATGCCCAATGACCTTGCTGGTGACAGGATTTTGTAGCATGTACATGAAGTCCAGGTTTGAGTACTGCTGAGGTCTCAATTTCATCCCTCGTAAGAAAGATAGTAGGAATTTTTAAAATTCTAAAACCAGCTTTGATATTTCAGTGCTGTCTCATGGCCCTGCAAGAAAGCCTTGTATATTCTTGTGGGGTTTTTAACGGTTGTCATTAAAAGCTCATTCTCCTCACTCTCACTCTGACATAGTTTGCTGTAGTGCAACTTTTTAATCTTAGCTGAAATGGCTTAAGGTGGTTATGTTATGCAGAGCATCTCCAGGATAACAAAGCTGGAGGCAAAGTCTATGGTTGTAAGAAAAATGAGAGCAAAACCAATGAGCTAATTCCAGAAAAAGGGTAGATCCAGCAACAGCAGAAGCAGAAGACACAGAGAAATGGCGGTAAGAGCTGAATCAACTGAGACCACGAAAACAGTGCTTAAGTACAAACTAGCTTATGTGCAGAACTGAGCCATCTAAAAATCTCTTAAATTCTGCTCCTACCTGCATTGGCACAGCTCCCGAGTACCCACACAGGAAGCTCCTTAGCTGCTCAGTGGAGCTTTTTACCATGACCTTTCTACTATTTCATTTCCACAAACATCTGACTGCTACGTAGGTATTGTTTAAAGTGTTGGGTCTGCAATATGAAGCCCCAGACAGTTTGAGACCTGCTCATTTGATATCATCTTTTGTAGTCATACAACAGCTACCATGACTATGGAGCAACTTCTTCAAGCCCCAGGTTGGGGTGCTGGGATTTGAATCTAGGACTCAGCTCCAGATTCAGGCATCTCAATGTAGATACCTGCAGAAGTGTCCACACTTCTTGTTAGGGGAGATCTAATCAATACAGCCAAGGGGATCTGAAGAGCAGTTCAGTGAGCAAACGTAGGGCAATTCAGTTGTCTCAGTCAGTCATCTCTGGTATCTGCAAGGTCCATGCAGATGCCTCAGATATCCAGATATCTCAGATTGTTTCAAACAGCATTAGATGTCTATGTTTCAACAACTGAATTGAGCCCTAGTTAGGGCATAAGATAAAATGCATAACCATCCCTCTCGATCAGTCCCACTGACTGCATTGATTAGGTCTCCTTGGACTGTAGTGGGAGCATAGACACTTTGAACACCGGTGGGCATGTAGACATATATACATTAATATGTGAATCTGGAGCTCAGTACACTGCTTGTCATGCATCAAACTTCTCTGCTTGAAGAAGAGAGGATCCCAAATTCTGAATTTACTCCTTTCAGTCCAAAGTGAACTAAACCTCTGTGTGTCCAAGATCTTTTCGCAAATGAGTTTGCACTGATCGCTAGTGTTTATGACAGTCACCTACCTGTTACCTTAGTGAGGAAGACAAAAAATAGTATTTACAGGCAGGGTATTAAGAAAAAAAAAAATCATATGCATTTTCCATCTTTTTCTGCTTTTGGACCCTGTTGAGTTACACTGGGTTATGTGCCTACTTTGTTAACACACACATTATATACATGCGATATATATATACAGGTACTTTTAACAAAGGTTAAAGTCACCTCAAAATTTGGGATGCTGTCTTGAACACCTATTTAAATAAGTATTCACATCCATGATTAAACATCATTTCTATCCTCTCTGCCTGACATCAGCTGTGCTGTGACATTAGCCAGCTAGTCACTGATACTTTCCAGACACTCCCTCGCAGACTATTTGAAAAGGATTTCACTTGGTTTTCACATTATCTCGTCTGGCTTCAAGACTGTTTAAGGTGAAGAATGCGGAAACAATGTTCCTGGCTTTAAACATGAAGTCGGGTGAAAGGCAGGGAAAAAACCTGGGAAAAAAAAGCCCCAAGTGGGCAGCAAAGCATAAGCAATGTGACAAGACTTTTCAATACACTGCAATGCTATTTCCATGTCTGTTCAAAAACAACTGCTTCCATGGGCAGCAGAAGGATCCCGCCACTGGCTGCCTATGGGTTTGTGGCCTCTGTCCCCAAAACCTCTCTGCTACCACATCTCCATGTCCCCACAACCCCTGCGATATCTCCATGAAGAGCCTGGAATGGCCGAGAGCCACCCAGTTGACGCGTATCAGTCAAGGTATGTAGCAGCCAAGCCTGGATCCATCTCTATTTATCAAAATCTTTCAGTGTGGGCACTGATTTGGGCCTTTTCTGTCCACTCAGCATTTTCACAGAACCCCCAGGAATGTAGTTATTTTGAGATTTCCGCATCTCTGCCAGGTTAAGCAGATGTTAGCCAGCAAAAGCCTGACAGACAGAGACAATGCAATCACAGAAGCCTTTTACTCATAGGAAGGCTGAAAAAAAACAGGTTTCAAAGATATTTTCCAATCAATGGGGAACATCTATTTCACTCATCCTGGAGGATGTGCAAATTGAAAGTAGAGCACTTCTTCTGGTGAAAATATTTAGCTTGTACAAAATCTGAAGCAAAAATTACATTTGATGGTGCACTGATGTCACTGAGGAAGAGTAAGAGCCACATTAAAATAAATGACCACAACATAAATGCTGAGTTTGCTGGGTTTTTGTCTGCTAGACACTGCACAGAAAAGGTAAACATTCATATTCCATCCAGGAGTTTCTGGCTTTTTCCGTGGGGAAAGGCAAGGAATATAGACCTACCGTACATGCTCATGGATTCAAAAAGAAAAATAATTACAAAATCAGAAAGCAAACAGTAAAAGACACAGAGAAGGAGAACTAGAGAGAATTCATTGCTTTCCTGTTGAAGGCAGGCAGGTAAAATTTGAAGTGGAGTCAGAGTCAGTTAACATCCAAAATTTACTGCTTTGCTATTTATTAGCAAAGGAGAAGAGAAAAGGCAGTTCCCCTGAACACAACAGGAGTCAGATGGCAATAAGCAACAGCCTGGCTCATCAGAAAGCAATACGCGATCATGGGAAAGTTTGTTTTCTCAGCAGTTGTTCCTTTCTAAGGGAGAACAGTGCCATGACCTCTAAAAAAATTGCAAGACCCAGCAACCACCATGAATGTTCAGTGGCTCTGTGGTCACAGCATTTGTGTTGGATGAAGAAAACTCAGGAGTTGGTAGCACTCTGTGGGTTCCCTCATACTGCACCTCTGAGTCTACAAACCCTTCTGGGATTTGTCTCTCTGCATTTTTGCCCATTGATGTAGACCTAAGATACTCCTGTTTGAAGTTTCACTGAAAGCCCTTTGGAAGTTAGCTTTATATAATTTGTACTTTTCTGTCTACATTTTTTTTCTCTGTTTCAGATTTTTAAAAATGTGGCATTTCTCTACTTACAGCTCCAGCTCTCTTTCTTCACCCAGAGGAACTCTCTCTAGGCTTTTCTGAGGACTACATCCCTGCCATGGGTCTGGCTTTTTGCTGTTCCTCCTGTTTTCGGACACATGCACACCTTTGCTCAAGAATCCCAAACAGGACCTTTGTGTGTCACGCTCCTTAACACCTAGAAAGAATAGGTGGCAGCAGGGAGAGGCTGATCAAATGGAGTGGAAATAGAGAAAGAAGCAGGGTCAGGTAGATGCTTTTCACCACGTGAGTTAGAGATCCCTAAGCAAACGCCATGAGCAGCCCAATTTTTTTACTAAGAATTGCACACCTTTTCAGCACAAGCAGCAATTTTGACCCATGTAAAGTCTTTTGGTTTGTTTTTTTCCTTTCTCTTTCTTTTTGCCTGGGGCAGGAAAAGAGGGAAACCCTTCTCATGGTTTTTTAATATCTTAAATGAAAGTTTCACCATCTCTTTATCTGCACTGCTTATATGAACATGTCATGCAGTGATTTACTTGTGTCAGGTTTGAGGTAGAGCTAAAGCAAGACCTTTCCAAAACAAAATAAGAAACAAAGAGTTTTTGCAACTCGAACACATTTTCCATTCTCTTTCCCTCAGACAATACATTCTCTGTTGTGGCTCTCCCATGATGTATTTTCACACCTAAAGAAATTATTTGTTGGGATGATCACTACTTTGTGAGATCTACAAAGGTCTTTCTGACAATGAGCTTTAAATAAAATAGAGAAGAAAAACAAATTAATTGCCAAACTCTGGAATTACACTGCACAACCCACAAAACCATTTCAAGGAAGCGATCAGCCAAGATGTGGTGAGCTTTACTTACTAATGAGGTAATGGCTTTGCAAATAGAGAACTTACTTTCAAGAGTAAGCAGTCAACTGTTTGGGAGCATATCAGCCATGAGAGGATATGCTTCCTTCAAGTTGTTGTTGTAACTCATCTTTATATGGAGAGAACCAGGCAGCATTAAGTGGATATGACAGAGGTTAGCTGAATTCAATGGCTGTGTGCTTGCAGAGCTTTTCTTTTTCACAGTTAACCATGTTTTTCAAGTGGATGTTGGCAGTGCCAGTTGTATCCAGGAATGTCTGGATTTGCACAGCAAAGAGGCATCTGGGCCTGTACTGCAGGCAGAAAAACACTGAGAAAACGCAGTTGTGTTTAGTGACTAGAATAGTCGAGAAAAGACAGATAGCAATGAACAAACTAACAGCATTTTTTTTCTTTTTTGGTAATGAAGAAATTATAGATTTCTCTATTCCAGCCCCTCTGAGAGGTTTCCCCCTACACCCACGAAGACACTGCAACTCCTGTTTTCTAAGTCTGTATTCAGCACAATGTGCATGAGTCTGTGCACACCAGCTGCAACCCGCTGATGTCTTATTGCTAGGGTGTCTTCAGCAACAGACTTTCCAAACAGCTGGCAGAAGATTTCTGCCAGAAGAAGGGCCAAGCTGGAGATTTAGGCTACAGACTCCTTATGGTATTCTTTCATTACTCACTAAATATTTTACTGGAGTCAGCCATTTCTCCTCCAGAAAGACTAAGTGGGTTTAACCTCTGCTACTCTGTGGAGAATAGCATTGAGCCATTTAAGCAATGAGTATTTTAAGAAAGGCACTTCACATAGCTCATGGATGTCGGTGAGCTATTCCCATTAACAGGGGGAGTCCATACCTAAGCACGATTGCCATCTTTTCCTACATACAGCATCAGGAGAAAAGAAAGCCTGCTAATATCTGAGAGTACTAATCTATACATTATCTGCACAGCAGTTACACATTGTGATGAAGTCAGCTGTTCTTTCCACAGGTGCAACCCCTCCACAAGACTTAGTGAGATACTATATGATAAATCTGGGCAGCACAGATGTTTACTTTGCCTGAAAGTCAACCAGCCAAACAAACAAAAGCATCTCATTACCCAGTAGTGTCATTTTATTATGGCTGTCATCTCTACCTTGAGGGAGATTCCCAGTACCACGTGCTAGGCAGTGCTAAGAAAAAGACTAGTAATGTAGAGCCTTTACAACACAATGGCTTTAAATAGCCAGGAATTGTCACTTCATTTTTTAAAAAAAAAAGAAAAAAAAAAGAAGGATAAAAAAAGAAAAAAACACCTGTCTCAATCAACAGAAAGGCAATATTTAAAGGAAAGCAAGAACTCTGCAACAGTACCTCAAGGGAAATCCAAAGAATGGAGAGGAGTCCCTGGGCCACGGTGAAAATCACTGCACTGTTGTAATGAGAAATGAGCAAAAAATCCTCTCTGCTGAAGTAATGCGGCCCACTGAGATATTCATAGCAATACAAAAATACAGAGAGACTAACATCCTGATGATTTTAGAGATAATGAAAAACAATACTACCTTAGGGACTCTACAAGAGAAACAGAAAGACTCTTGCTCAGCATTATCACTGATCCTGATTCATAGGGTACAAAACTGAAAGGTTTTAACAGAAACAACTAAGTGCGCTTGTTAAATATTGCAAGTGCCACAACTTTACTCTGATTAATTTCTAAAACATCTTATACACTGGTGAATACTATCATATTCAATATTTATGATACTATAAACAGAGCCAGTCCAATCTTGCATAGTACTCCACTGTTCTGATTTATGATTTCAAATCTGCATCTTGAGTTACAGTATAGCACATGGGGCCATTACAGTCCAGTTGTGGGATTCTCCTGCTTTTCTACAATGAGATGGTCCAGCCCTAACCCACAAACCTGAATCTCTAAATGCTAAAATAATTTCATGAACATGTGTCAGGGGAAACTACCCCCACTGCCTGGTACCAGAAAGTAATTTTCAACATGCCATAATCTCGCCAAATCATTTTGAATGTATTTGGCCTTTTTTTGCAGATTGTGCACTCCTCAGAAATACAGTATTTAAATCATGCCACGCATAGTTAATTCATATCACCTTGAAAATATATATATACAAGTTAATGACTAAAACCACATTGAACTGTAAGAATTTTACTGCAAATAACTCAGCAGAGGTACTATGTAGTGTGGAGAGGATGGAAAGGGAAGCATGGGTCAACTGCTTCAAACGAGATGCAAGGGATCTCTGTGAACATCACATGCATCATCAAATAATAGAGAAGATAAAAAATGAAACGTAGGGATTCATACTTAAAGTAACCTGCAGAAGTAGACTAGAAGAATTAAAATAATAGCTTTTGTATACATTCTTAATGAATTAAGAGCCTCTGTCTACCAAGTCTGTTTGCAAAATTAGACACAAAGCTCACGGATGACTTAACATGCTACTCATAAGATAGCATAAAATACAGCAGCATTTACTGCACTAAGACACAGTATACTACTTAACATATAATTTAGGACATAGCAAATTAAAAGGTATTTCTTGAAGGAAATTTTGCAGAATAGGTTGCCATGGTAACTAATAAAAATCACTGTCTATTATTAAACTTAGTACTTACCAACTTACTAAAAATAAAAGGAAAAACCATCTTAGGTAGCCAACGTACTCTGTGGTTAACACCTGAAAAATTAAAATGCACAGGAAAATTGCTAAATTTTCTTTCAATTCATAGCTCACTTCATGTTTGGAAATAAGTAACAAGAGCAAAAGTTAAAAAAAAAAGGTAACTATCGTAGAGAGAAATTCTCACTTTTCCAGGCTTTTTTCTAACTTTCAAAGAAATTGACTGATTTGGATTGATTTCCTGTTTCACCTCAAGCTGCTAAAGTTCAGAGCTCTTGGAAAATCTTCAAACGTGTCCTTTGAAAGTCACTCTATGTTGAAATTAATGAAAGATCAGATTCTTTCTGACAGATACACATCCATCCGTTTCTACAATAGATGCTCTTATTGCATAGGAAGAAAATAAAAGTAGGCTCAATTTTAGAAGCAGCTGATGGCCTTTAATGTGGGACAAGAGCAGACAGAAAAACTTTTCTTTGTTTTTAATATGGAGCTCCCATCTTCTCTCTTTGTGATGTGCATTATACAATTCTACAAGGGTGAATTTTTTAGGAAACAGCTTTTAAGCATTTCCTGAAATTGTTTTCATGATATCATACTTGAAGAATGAATCTCACAGACTGGCTAAAAAAAGTCTTCATTATTTTCACTGCCCAATTTGAAAAGCAAGTGATAAAATCAAAGAACAAGTATTTTATTTTCAATGTATGTTCATTGTCAATTATCCCTAATATAGCAAATAAATAAATTTTAATTATTGGGTTAATTCCCTAAAGTTGAGAAACAGTCACTTCTGTTCACTTTCAAAGATGTCAGGAAGCTAGTTGAGGATTTGGCGCAGGAATTTCACTAATATGGCACAGGAAAAAGATAACTGAGTACATTTATGCACATATCCAAAGTTTACTGACTCATACCTCTGATGTAATTTGCCACCTGACTATATTTTGGAAAGAAAACATTAAGTCTGATGTACACAGAGATAGAAGTGACCATTAGAAGGCAGATAGAGGGAATATAGGATTCATAAAGTATCATGCTTTAGTAAAACTCTAAATACTGCATCTTACCATCACATCTGAAAATTAATTTTTATTGGTTTTCTGTGCTATGAACTGAAAGACTGGAAGAACTTTAATAAAAGGCTAATCATGGATGTCTCAGAATTTCTTTTTCAGGCTATTTTGAGGCAAGATCTTTAATGACCTGGAAAACAGTATACATTCAATCTGAGCACAATCGTACATATTTTGGAGGGATATTCTTGTGACCTCAGGTAATGAAGAGGAATAATGACTGACTGTTCTTAGAAAAGTCAGATCAGCACAGGACACAGCTGCATTACAAAGGGGCCAGAAAACTACAGCAGGGAGGGGGACCTGTGAGAAAACTGAATACATGATGTCGATCTCAACTAGATAGGAGTATGATAAGCACCCACCTGTACTTGTACAGAGGGAAGAACACCTACTGCATAGGTATCTAACATCCAAATTCAGTCAGAAGCTGAATTTTTATAACATGCCATAGAAATAGATGAGGAAAGGTCAAGAGCATTGCTGCTGTCCTTAATCCTACCCACAACAGGGAATTTGCCGTGTAAAGCTCCGTTTTTCTCCTAGCATGTCCCATACACTGGCAAAACCCCGGTCATCCTGCCAGTGAAGGGCTCTGTCCCAGTCCCAAGAGTGGCAGTCCAGTCAATCCTGTGAGCGATCAAGGCACATAGACCTGGGACCTGCAAAATATACAAATGCCATTAGAAGGACCAACTCACTCTACTCATGGCAGTAGTTGTAGCCAAACTACCATGTCTCAGAAATCATCAAGAGAGGGAAGAAATTAATTCTGGTCCTACCAAACACCCCCTTACCTCCCAAAAAATCACATTAAGACAAAATAGATGTTCAGATCAACATTCCTTTTACCCTCCTGCAAGATGCCAACACACCAGACACAAAGGGATTTGGGCCACAAGATTACTTTTTTCTATGCCCAGGAACTGCCCTATTTTCTGCCACACACTCCTCCATATATCTCTGAAAGTCCAGCTTGTCTCTATTGCCATGTTTGGAAGACTAGCTCAGACCTCATTCTTCAAATGGTCAGAAATCTTCTAATTTCCAGTCTAAATTTATGACCAGTGTACAACACTTTGAGCTCATGCCAGTACTTCCTCTTAACTTGAAAAGATCTTGGTTTTTTTGCCTCCTTCCCTCTCCTGACTGCATTTATACATGAATCATCATATTCTCTTTCAACCCTTTGCTAGGCCAAACAAATCTAGAAGCAATGGGACAGTCATGCACAGAGTATTTTTAATTACTAAAAAAATTAATGTGAGAGTCAGACAGCCTCACATGTCATCTACATGTATTATAATAGCCACATAAGATCTATAACACCTTGCCTTTTTACTATAATTTAGAAGACTGTCTGCTACTCTTCCATTTATCAGGATTCTAAGTGTATGCAAAGGAAATACAATTGATAATTATCTGAATTCAATCTAAAAGCAAAACAAAACTAAATCTTAACAAATTAGACTGTAGCAAATAAAATAGAAACTGGTATGTTCACCTAATTGAATATTACACTGAGCTATGAAAGCAGTTCATTAACTCCCATAAAGTTTCTCGGCACAAAAAGGCAATTAAGTATAGTGTCATTTTAAAGAAAAATCTTTAAACTCATTCACTAAATATATTTAAGTGGCATTTATGAAAAAGAACATGACCTTTTATTAGATGGTCTTAATGCTTGTAACCTGAGCACATGAGATTCATACTGGCTGACAAGATTTTTGAGGGTGAAGAAGAGGTGAAAAGAAAGTAATTATGTTGCATCAAAAAATGTATAGCAGTTTGTGCTAATGGATGCAGTCTTGTAAAATTATTTTAATATTAAATATTCCCATAAGTGGCCAGTACACTCTGTGTGCCTCTTTGGGCTTGGATTTCTGATCTATGGTTTCTGAGTTTAGGATCAGACCAGAGCACACAGGGACAACAGAACTCAAAGCTTGGATGCACTTTGCAAGAAAATGTCCATGTACTCTGGCTAGTTCTTAACCAAACTAGAAAGACTGAACCAATTGTAGTTCTGAAACATAACAACTGCTGAAGCCAACTCAAAGCAGAACAAAGATTTCAGCTTTTTAGTACTGTCTCCTTTTTTCTTCTCCACTTCCTCTGTTTTAATTAAAAATTAATTAAAAGGATATCTAACTCTTTAATCATTGTATGGGTCTGGAAAGCCAGAGGCATTGCCTCAAATGCCACAAGGGAAGCAAGGTCAAACCTACAAAGAGCTTGGATATGAAACCTCAGAGAAAATCCACCATCTAGGCAAGAAAGTGTCAATTACAGATAGACTAAAGCCAACATTGTTTTCATCAAACATAGAAAAACTGGTCAATATTTTTCAGATAAAAATATCCACATTCAGCTCTTTCATTGCTCTAGTGCCCCTGGATCACCTATTGTCGCTGAGTCAGCCCCAGCTAAATTCTTCAGAGAAAGGCCTGTAGAAATGCTGTCTTTGAAGTACAAGAAGAGGGGTTTATCACAGCCTAAAAAAACAAGAAATCAAACCTATGATAACTGGATGCAAAACTATTTACATTAACAGAGGGTATCCACCATGTTATGCAATCCATATTTCCATCACATAGGCCTCCAGTAGAGTGAGGTTTTCACCAAACTGGTTATAACCTCTTTAGAAAGAGGAATTAAATGCACGTCAGAAAATACCAAAAAATTGTTTTGCATCATGTCATTATCCTTCAAGTTCTAATTTTTTTCTTTAAACATCAAAGGCACAGCTCAAGGTATGATAAGGGAAATAGTTTTTAATGACTGCAACCAGTAAAGTTGAAAGCTGCCTTTCTCTGTTCTGGGTCCAGCCCTTTCCTGCTGTGATCTGCCTTCATTCAAATTCCTGCAGTCAGCATACACCATCACACTCATCACAGCCTCACCTAAACCAACACACTCATCACAGTACCACCTAAAACCAGGAAGCAACCCTTCCTACAGCTCCCCATATTTCTGCTCTTCTTGGGGATGGGATACAAGGGATGAGTAGCTCCCCTGCTAAACAGTTCACGGTTTTATTTCCTTTACTCTAAATTTATACTGTTCCTCCAGTACCTGATTTAGACACTCCAAGGGTCAAAACGTACTGCTCACTGCGAGTCTCTGACAGCAGAGGTGGCTTCTGCTGAAAATAAGCAACTTCCATTGCATGGTGGCAGACAGATACACAGCTGATGGAAATCAGGAAACTCCAAAACCACTTCACATTTAAAGCAGGTGATTTATGAAACCTACAGCTTGACTTAATTGACAAGGTCAAGGGGGAAGAGTTCCCCTCAGCATACTGAATGCAGAAAAGCAACCCGACCCCCTGCTGAATCTGTAAAGTGCTGCTGAAGCAGAGTTGAAGAAAAGAAATAATAACTTAAATATCAAGTCACACGTGCGCTAGCTGCCAAAGAGACATCACTCCTTCTGGCAGCAACATGACTGTCAGTAGATAATCGCTGAGCCAACCTGACAGTGCAGTAGGAGAGCGCGGAGACTGCCACATTTTGCTCTCCAGCATGGCTGCAAGAACCCCAAGGCTTGCTGCTTGGCAAGTGAAATGCTACAGTTAATTACTGACATTACAGGGACAGGCTGATAGAAGCTGAACATCAGGTTTCCTCCTGTTTCAGCTGCCAGGAATGCAAAAATCTGACTTTAGTGCTGGAACGTGAGCACGGAGAAGATAAAACCAGCAGCCACAGTATGGGACTGCATCCAACCCTCTTGGCCAGAACTACCAGTTAAGAAAACACACCGGAAAGTAGTGTTCTGCTCAGAAAAGCGACTAGGTAAACACATCAAATTCTGCCCAATGCAGCCCACAGGGCAAATCCTGTACTGGCAGAAAGAGGAAAGTCCATACTCTAACTGGAGGAAGCAGGACAGCAGAACTTGCCCGGCATTTATCTGTCCTGGCTCTTATCTGCCCAGTCTTGTATTGAAAATCTGGTAGATGAAAGCCATTTCTACCCTATACAACTTCAACAACCACTGTGGAATCAGGTCTCAGAGGTTTGGGGTTTAACATCTAGACAGAGAAAAGAAACAAACACTACTCCTTCTAATCTGACCCAACACAGTAGAGAGGGACTTGTCTGGCAAGAGATTTGAATCCCCAAACCTTCTACCACTGCTGGAAGCGATATACTGCAATGCAATCTCCCCATCCCCACAGCGAGCGTCCTCCGCACAGAGAAACAGAATGTCAAAAAGAAAAAACTTTGGATCTTGGCCGAACTTAGATCTAAGATTAAACAGAAACATTTACCATCCTTCTAAGCATTCTCCTCACAGGTTGGTTAGCTGCACACTGAAGCTTACTAAGAGCTGATGAGTGCTACAAATATGTCTGGAAAATTTAAAACTTAAGTCCTCATGGAAAATAATAATCAGTACAGCTACACAGATCCATGTTACAAACATCTAACTAGAAAAATTAGAAAATACTGCCCACAGACTCCTTTTAAAAGTAGTGAGGGATCACAAACCTATCACTCAAGAGTCCAGGACCAGCAGATATACGTGAGATTAATTTTATAATTTAAGAAAGAATTCAACCTTGGCATTTCTTTTGGTGAAGCAATCATCTATAAAGGGCTTTTCACACTCTATTAGCCGAAAAAATGCCAACAGAAGTTAATTTTTCATTGAGTTATCTGGTTTGGTCTCATTGCTTTCTTGCTTTAAGGAGAAAAAAGGTCACCTGGTTTATAAAAATTACCATTTAATTAGACAGTTTGAAATCAGAGGCTTCAAGAACATCACAAAGGATATGTATAGTCCAACAAAACAGGTGAGCGCTCAACACCTTCACAGAATCACAGCATATTGTTTTCATCACTCTCTTAAACCTCCAGCTACTCTCTCAAGCCTCCAAAAAAATCCTGGTGATACCTGTATGCCTGTACAAGACCTCTACAGCACCTATACAAAAACTTAAAGTAGAGATGAGAATTACATGATAGTTGTAATTTCATCTGCACCATGCATACATCCCCAGCTGAGGCAAAGCAGTGCAATTCTGCTCACAACAACAGAGCTAATTTTTCTAACACTGTCTAGCAATATAGCCTTCAGTATTTAGCTCAGTCAAGGTTATAACTTCACAGCCGCACTAATAGGCCTTGCTGATCTGAGTCGTATTCCTGTTCTAACTGGCCAGTAATGAAGTAAATAAACCTCCAGTGGTGCAGGCTCTCCTTTCAGGCAAGCCACTGGAGTTTATTGAACAGCAGAACATACCCGTAGGTTGCATGGGGAAATCTTTTTCCCAGGCTAGAGAACAGCAGTGCTGTTGGAAAGAGCCTGTTCCATCATGGGAGGCAAGAGGTGGGCAGACGACTCCCAGGCTCACTTTTGTTGACTGCTCTGCTTAAAACCAATCAGGCTGTGTGGGAATCAGAGAGTTGCAGTTGATCTACGTCCATGAGAACAGCATTATAAATGCATCTGTTTTGCTGCCTCAGCATGAAGCCTGATCAGAAGATAAATATATTTGCTGAACAGTATAACCATTGTTATTATGGAAAAAAACAGCAAAGCAGGACTGATGAGAAAAAAAAAGAATGCTTTGACTATGAAAATCAGTGAGTGTAAATACCTGCTTCTTGGGGGACTGACCCAGGAACATTTTTGCCCTTGTTTATTGATACTTTTATGGACATACTGCCAAGGTCATAGCCTTGAGGCACTGAAGGGGAGAATTCAAATGCTCTCTAGTGCTAGATGAAGGGATGGTTTGGTTTTACAAGCTTAATCAAGTTAGCGCCTTCAGTTAGTATTTTATACACAATTTAGTCTTATGATCAATTCATGATCTGGCAAGATTAGGATTAAAAGATTATGTAAACAGTGTTTCTAAATAGGCAGATTTCTTGGCTTCAAGTCCAAGATGTTACAGAGAAATAGGATTTAAGAGAGCATAAGTGCATATGATACCAAGAATACGCTATGTGATAACACTGTGTATCTTCAAAGTGCTATAGGGAATAATCAAAACAGCATTAGCGTAATACGGGTAAATGCATTGTGTAGCCTGCATATCCCCACTTGTTTAGCATCTACCTGTCTTTCCAGTACCAAACTGGTGTTTATCTGCTCACTTTTTGTTTTCCATTTAGCACCACACTACTAGAAGAAGCAGACGAAACGAAAAAGATTAGGAGATGGTGAAACCAAGGTGGCTGGTGTAACACAGAATGTTCTGTACAACCTAAGTAACTTTGCACATTGACAGAGATAATGTTCAGTCCGGAATTGACTTTCCTTTATTGCAGAGTTGACCCAGTACTGAGGGAGAGGGAACACAAAATCCTGAGATTTGCAGGTGTTAGACATGCTATGAACTATCATGGGCAACAGAAAACTCCAAAGAATAGAGTCTACCAGTCAAAAGGCAAAAGCATCCAATTATCCCAATAGCAAAGGGAAAAGAAGCAATTCGTCCCTTTTTTTACTTGCTGAGGTCCAGAAGTACTTGTAAGCATTCAAACTGTTAATAGAAATGCATGCTCATTTGTAATATGAATTTTGCATAAAATATGCTGACTGCCTTTCTGCAGTCTTGCTGTGCTAGATGGCCATGGTTTATTCACAGACAGTAGCTGCGCCTAGCTGGAGGCTGCTCATTTACTGACTTGCTCCATTGCTATCAATGGAGCTTTTCCTAAACTGATTTGGGATTCTCCTCTGATTTGTGCAGACAGGAGTACACTGGTACAACCTCTAGCATAATAATGAGGTGCAGCACATATATATCTCATAAATGCAATAGTTACCTCAGTAGGAATGAATTTTACTTAAAATGAAGTATCACATGCAAGTAAAACTAATGTTTCTCTGCAAGACTCCTATTTACAAGGGCATCAAAAGACAATAACTGTTATCTTTACAGAGCTAGAGTTTGATGAAAGGCTGCAAGTTGGATCCCTCCTATCAATACGTGCCAAACATAACAGGAACTAATTGTATTTTTGCAGCTGACACTTCATGCTGAGAAATAAAAATGGAATGTGATTTTGTCCCCTTGTCAACTGAGACATGTCAGCATGGGAATCTCTTACAGGTGCTTCCCCAAGACAGGAAAATTAGCAGAACCACATAGGAATTCAGGCATGGTCATTCCCACAAAGGCAATTCAATGTCTTACTAATTATGCCAGAAGATTTATGCAGCAAAATTCCCTTGTGGACATAAGCTCTTATTTGAAGCTATGCATTATGCAAAGAAATTCTTATAGAGCTTCAGATTTTTTAATGCTCTTAAAGATTATTTCCTCTCTGTTCTAGATATTCTCCTGGGAGAGTTTTGTGTTGCAATTCACTGAGAGTCTATCCACAGTATCCTCCCATGGAGGTAATCTTGCATCTTCTGACTGATGTGAGCAAAAAGGCTTTATGTACAGGTATAAGAACTAAAACAAACAAACAGAATAATGGGGACTGTATCAAAGTCATGTACAATCTAAGAGAGAAAAATTTAAAAATATTTAATCCAGTGCTAAGAGCCTAAACCAAGTTAAATGAATGAAAATAAAACCATAATAAGCTGGAAAGCTCATTAAAATAGCTAAAAATAAAATTAACATCTTTAAGAGTGCTAATTAACCACTGGAACAATCTATGTTGACATGTGGTAGATTTTCCATCATTTGCATACTTAGATCTACGCAGGGCTTCTTTCCAATAAAGAACACTGTTGTTCACACAGGATTTGGGTGTTCAATACAGGAATTATTGGGTAAGGGGTTCTGATCTTTGTAGGGATATAGGCAGATCAAATGATTGCAGTAGCCTGATCTGACCCTGAAATCTGTGAATTTCCATCCTGGAAGGGCCAGATGCAATTGATGCATCAATAAATGGCACATCTGGTTGACTGCCTGGGGGCAAAACAGAATTCCAGTTCAGGGAATCAGAAACACTTGCTCTGGCACAACTACTGGCAAAAAGCCATTTCAGATGGCACGCTGTGCTGACCACAAGCCTGCTCTCACTAGGTTGTGGTTATGAACTGTCCATTCGATGGCCCTAGCTTTTTCTTTCTTTCTTCTATTACGATTAGTAAAGAGAATCTGTGTGTACACACATCTTTGTACATACCTTCTTAAGTGCTTTTGTTCTTTGTACAATGTTGACTGTTAAGGCAAACCTACAGAAGCCAGTAATTCCCATTGCAAGACACATCTCTTCTGAGTGTTTGTTGCCTGCAGCAGCTACTTAATTGGCAAGTTTGTTTCCAGTAGGTTGAACCAATTAAAAAAATTCTTCAGCTTTAATAAACTGATAACCTACCACTCACCCTAAAATATTCCTTTTGTGACCAAGTGCTCTACATCATCCTCCTATGTTGTTTTATATCGGTGCCCCTAGCTCCCAAGAAGCACAGAGCTAGAATGAAAATGCTGAAGAGCTTCCAGGGTGAAGCTGCTCTTTCATGTAATTATGCCTGCTGCTAATAGCCTTCCATTACAGTCACGGCACAGGTTTTGCTAATCCATTACAAATGATTGGTTGGAATTTAAAACACTGCTGCCAGCACACCAGTTTTTACTTTGAGCTCAAATTGTCAGATTTCAAAACCCTTTTACCCGCTGTAAGTGACAAGGTGGGCCATGTTACAACAGCTGTTACCTAAGGGGAGTGTTAAACTTACCACTTGGACTCTCCTCGAGGCTCACCTGTGAGGCACTTTCCTGAAAATAATGAGACTGGTTCTGCCTATTTCTGGTATCAGTGTGAGCTCCGGATTGAAACACTGGGCTCTAAGAGAGAGCTTGGTGCATAAATCTCACCACTAACCAGCATTGCCTGCGGTGCTGCAGCTTGCCTAAAGAGACGAATGCATAGGTAATTGAGCTTGAAATTTCTGATAAATCATCTATTAAAAAAATTCTTAAAGAAATCTCAACAAAACTAAGAGCATATGCAATACCTTGAATTTCACTCTGAGGTGCCCGACTTGTTTGTTCTTATGTATTAGAGAAAACCCACAGTAAGTTCACACTGAAAGTTACAGAAAACATTCTATTTCTGAAGTGCCATTTTGTTTAAATGTTGCCCTGTGCCAGAGCCACTATCCGTAGACCACTCAGTTCCAAAGCCGTATTCAAATGTACACTGCTATTAATTAGCTCACAGCCTGTGAGCCTAAAGATAGGGTAGATGAAGGATTTAGCTGAATCAGAGTTTCTCAGGTATTTTTGGAAGAATTCAATCAGCATTAAGATAGGTAAACACAGGCGTGTAAAAATGCAGGTGTCTACATGTGAGTCAGGGTCCATACGCCTGTTAAAAAGTCCGTGAAGTTTAGACAGCCAAGCACCTCACCCGACAGCGAACTCCTACTCACTGGCCCATGAAATCACACCTTTGCTCCACTGTCTGTAGGGTGTTGAGCTTGATTCAGTTGCTTGCTCATAAATCTCTGCTGCCCTTTCAGATGCATTAAAGCATCCCACAAGACCTGCACTGGCAGCTGCATGAGTGCCCCCAGATGTGAACCGTACCCCTCAGCCCTGGGTGTCCTACACACTCACAGCACCAGACACCCAAGAGTAAAGGACAGAACAGAACCCTAAATCCACTCAGATTTTAATAGCAGTGCAGAGGCCTAGCTCACCTGTAGACACCTGCATTTAAGGGTTTTAACCTTAAAAACAGTCTCTGAAGCTGATAAAGTGAGGGAGAGCAATTGGTTCTTCTTCCTTGAACAGCATATTAAAAAGAGAATCCAACAAAATACAGCATAACCCTCCACTAGAAATCATCTAGTTTATTTTTCTTCACAGGAAATATTCTCTTTTAACTCTATCCCTACTTAGTACTGGTTTAAGTAGCAGTTAATTAATGAAATGGCAAATAAAATCAAATCAGGCTGCTCAGATTCAGTTGCGCATTGCATCTCCACAATGTCAGGTAGGGAGAAAGGCCCAAGAATAAGAGAAAGTTCTCTCTATAACTCTCATTACATTGCAACTTTAGTATCACTTGGCAAACGCAACCCTTTTCGTACCAGATTACAACCACGGAAAGGGTTTTTATTGTGGGAGTTGCACTTACACACTGCCATCTTGTGTTGCTAGTGGATAATCGGTTTTGCTGAACTTCAGAGGCCAACAGGCTCCAAATACTTTAACAAGGATCAAAACACACAGATACAACAACATTTGTAAGGGGGGTTTCTCTGCCTGTTCCTCTCCAGGGAAAGGAAAGGAGGAAGGAGTTTTCGTTGCTCACGTTTGCCAACTCGAATTAGCAAATGCAGGTTTGAAGGAGCCTTGTTAATCCAGGCCTTTAACAAGGGTGAGAAATTTGACTTCAAATCTGCAAGAGTTTGAGCTTGAGCTTTTTGAGCCCCACTAAATCCAAAATTCCACTCGCTGTTTGCTCACAGGTGAGCAGTTTGGTACAAGCTAATGAAATAATCCATTTTTTTGCAGGCATTTTGTTGGAGAATGAAATTGGAGCCCGCATGGAAATACCTGGAAATACCATTTAGGAAAAGCCAGCCTGGCTCGGAGCACATCACTCTAGGCTGCAGGACACATCAGGCAGCTCTAGCAGCATCGCAGCCCGCAGGTTGCCAAGTCTTCTTCTCTCCCTCCATTCTTGACAGCCAGCCCATTTTAGCATCCAAAGGATTCCCAGGGAGAGGGCAACATGACTGGGCTCAAGATGCAAAAGATGACATGGCCAGCCCTGACTTTTCCCACAGCTTTGCTGCATAACACAATGCTGGGAGAGGGGAAATCATGGATAGGCTAGGATAAATTTATTGATGCCTTGGAGGTTGAGAAACTTTGACCTGTGACAAAAAGTTTTGTGTGTCTCGGTGTATCTCAGGGCTGGTAATGGGGATTGTGGCGATTCGGAATTTACTGGACAGGGAGCGGTCGTTCATAGTCTGATGCTGCCTACCATAAAAGAAGGCTGAAAACCAGACAGTGTAGAGGGGCATCAGTACCGTCTCTGTGATGTACATGCCTTAGCCGAGAGCCAGACCTGCACAGCACCTAATTTGGGTTCCCATTCTGAAGAGCTCTCAGGGAAACAATCTTCTTCCACAAGCACCAGAAAAGACCCCAGGCTCCCAGAGAGCTATGTGAGCAGGCAGTATGAATATACCTCCATAGTCTGTATTTGAGGACTAGGGTCTTCATACCCCACGGTTCTCACCTGCAGCCTACTGTGTCATTACTTACCACAATACTGGAAACCAAATGAAGTATCTTTACCAGTCCACTTCATAGGAGACTAACTGAATACCAAAAGCCAGGGCCAAGTCACAAAGGTGGCTGAACAAGGAGCTTGGCAAATTTGGGTTGATGAAGCATTTTACATATTTAAATTTTTTTTTAAAGCAAAATTTGAAAATAATGTTTGGCACTTTGTAATTCAGCATTTATTATCAGGGAGTTCCCTGGCACAAGGCAGAACCCATCTATTCAGGGGAAGGATGAATAAAGCGAAGCAAACAGGAGACAGGAGGAGTTACAAGCAGGAGAAGTTACAGGAGGCCCACACAGGTGAAGTTCTCCGACTACACCAAAACAGCATGATCTTCCCTTGCTGCCCCCAGCTATCGCAGCCATGTTCTCTCTCCCCAGCCTGCTAGCTCTCCTATCCATCCCTGAGATCCCCTGAGAGGAAGGAGCACCCTAAGCTGCTTTGGCACCCTCACTGCAGCTCCTTGTGGTGCCACGTACACGCTCAAACTGAGAGCCCCACCACCCTCCTACACCTCCCACCTGTCCTCTTCCTCAGTTTCACCCACAAAATGCTCCCCCAAATTCCTCTGATCCACATCCCGTGTTTTCTCCACTGCTTCCAAGGACGCGGACACAGAAGGGTATATAACTGGTCATGAAAGGGTTTGGGGAAACCACTGACCAAAGCAATTCGGGAGCCACCGCTGAAAAACACATAGTGCACATTCCGGCTGCATTTTCAGAAGGAGCAGAACCTAACCCAAAGTATTTTCAGCACCTTATTTCTAGTGACAGCAGAGAAGTTTTGGGGAACTTCCACCTCTTTCCATCGTCATGCTTCAGGGATGAGCATACAGGGCAAAGAATCAGTCTTGCCACTTGTATTAAATGCTGAAGGGAAAGAGCATGAGGAGCTTGACAGGAGAACTATACACAAAATTTGATGTCTACTGTAAAGGAAAAAAGAAAAGCAAGAACTATTGCTCTTGCACGTATTTAGGTGGACATCTTAACCCTTTCATAAAAAATACTTTCCCAAGATGAAATTCAAACAATTTTATATTTCAGCAAATCACCTTAGATACATTCAGCTGGATAGAAAGAAAAAAACTTCTAATAAATGCAACATCAGAAATTTTATTTACAAATATACTGTAATTCAACAACCATTCTCCACTCAGTTTGTGTAGGAAAAAGTCATAGTTACATTTTCCAAATGGGAAATGAGAATTCTTCCCCTTAAACGGATTCCACAGAATATTACGCCAACACCACTGAGCAAACAGATTATTCTTTGTATTTAAGTTTCAACAAAGCACATAATTTTAGAAACCAGCATATGGAAAGCAGACACATTTGTGTGCATTTAAATGCAGCTTGATATTAACCTAGAGAATTCACTTTCAGTACATGTCAAAAAATAAAGACAGCAATTGCAAATATATATTTATATTAGCTATTTCTCTAATGCTCGTTTCAAGAGCTTAGAAACAAAATACCCTCTTCATATACCATTGGAAAGTCAACTAGTTGATTATAAGCCTCAAAAATATTTTGAAGTTATTACTGAAAATATACTTATTCTCCCTTGTGCTCTCAGTACTTGAAGCTGAAAAAGTGAAAGCATTTTCCCCAGATATTTCCTTACTGCAATTACTCTCTTATAAATAAAAATAGATATATGAAGAATACAATACATTGCTATGAAGACTAGACAAGCAAGAGTTACTCTTAGAAAAAACACACATACACACTATATATATTTATAGATCTACATCAGCAGCAATCACCTCTTCTTTTATCTGCAACAATGGTTTCATATCTTCATTTGCTTCACATGGAGGTTGGTTGTCCAGCTGTTAGAGAGAGACAGAAAAAATTGTAATTAAAGTCTAGCTACTGAAGAATCTTAGCAACAAAAATTTAAATTTCCAAGTTAAAAATAGTCAGATAATGGTATTTCCAATACCTACTGAAAATGGTAACACAAATTAAGGTATACATTCTGAATCTAGCAATCCAAATTTAATGAACAATACAAATTGATTTTAATCCAATTATAGCACTACAAGTATTTCAGGCCAAGTAATATATTCTATGGAACATGCACCTTGCCGAGTTTTTAAGAATTATTTTTAGTATCAGCATAGAGAAAAGAGTGATAGGTTTTCTAAATTTACCCTCCAATAATCAAATTAAAATTTGCTAAATAACTGTAACAATATTAAAAAAGAACTTTTTTATCCTTTCTCGGCATATATTTCTGGGCATTTGCCAATATACCGGTGTTTCACTACAATGTTCCAAGTATAAACCACAAAATTAACATCAAAATGTGCAACAATATCACACCATAAAATTACACAGTGAATATTAATAATTCTACAGTTTATCAAACCTTTTAGCCAATATATTCATGTTCCAGGCTGATGTCAAATGCCAACTGCAAACAAACTAATCTGCATTACAGACCAGTGCTGTGCTGTCAGTATATTTTCACTGCAGTAATTACATAGCTGGTTTTTGTATTATTCAAATAGCTCATTTCAATTACTAATCACTCATTTATATACTTTATTCTGTACCTGCAAGTTCTTACAATTCCTGATTTACTTGTATCTCATACAATTATGTTTAGAGGTGCTCACTGGCCCAAGTAGATGCAGTCTGAAGGGAACGAAATAGAGCTGATTTCTCACAGATCACCTCTGCATCTGAAAGGCACTGCTGTGACTTTACGGACTGTAATGTCAAAGAGACTAAATAGCAGTTTATCCATGATAAAATTTTTGGTTACTCCCATCATCAAATTCCTGAATACTGTCTTGGCAGGGAATAATAAAAACCAGATTCCCCCCCCAGTACCAAACTTACTCAACTCATTCAGCAATTTTGCTCCCCAAAGAAGATAAAATAACATGAGCAGGCTCCAGATT
This sequence comes from Buteo buteo, assembly GCF_964188355.1. Taxonomy (NCBI): domain Eukaryota; kingdom Metazoa; phylum Chordata; class Aves; order Accipitriformes; family Accipitridae; genus Buteo; species Buteo buteo. Next base: position 17,005,922 of record NC_134184.1, read on the forward strand.
GAATCTCCCACACATCTGGGTGCTTCAAATAGGAACATGGTCATGTTGGTGTAGTCTCGTCATCAACAAGGAGATAAATTCTCCAAACATTAACTCGGAGAGGTATGACCCAGTGCTCTGGATCACCTCCAGATGGAAGGGGGTGATTCTCTTCCTCCTTCCACTGACCATAGTGACATCCTTGCACTTCACATTAGCCTTTGTGAATGCACTGTTAGCATCAAGGAGAAGTGTGGGATTTTCTGGTTTTAGCTCGGACACCACACAATCATTTCTGTGGTGCAGGCAGCTTTTCCTCTTCCTGGAAGCCAAAAGAGCCTGAAAACAGCAACAACATCAGATGCAGAGCTTCTCTTTTTCTGAGCTAGGCTTCTCAGCCAGCAGGTGACCAAGTCCTGCTCAAGTGTTGCAGTATGAGTATCCTGCTCCCTTCACTGCCTCCTGGTCCACCATGAGAAAAATGTGCCAGGCTCGTGAAGAAACACAGACATGTTTCCCAGAAAGTAATTCAGAAATGCTTTCCCTTAGCTGAATTTTATCATTCTTGCAAATTCCATATTTGCTACAGAAAAATAGAGCCATATAAAACTCCCGAGACTTGTCAAAATTAGGAGGTTGTCTACCATCATCTATGACAGCAGAAAAAAAAACACCATTATTCAAAGTCTTAACATCATGCTCCAGTAAATCAGAATTCTGCAAACCATAATGAAGGAAAAAAGTTATACTGCACCTTTTAATTAAGATCTGTAAGTAAATCAATTCCTCCTGAACTTGTACCTAAATGAATAACCAATCACAGACCTATAATTCAAATAATAATAGCACTGCAAAAAGAAACCAGCATTTGTGCCACCTGCACAGGATAATCTAATAGCTTTCCAGGTATACATTAGGATTGAATTAAAAACATGTTCAGATTATTTTTTTAAAAAATGTAGACAATTTTTCAGAAAGATTTCTCTGTTATCAAGACAAGCCTGTTCAGTAAGTGACAACTCCTTGACACCACTTTCTCAGATCTATGAAGGAAGCAGGGAGACTACACTGCATTGTCTGCTTGAAGCTGCTTAGTAACAAGGCGGTAAAATCAGCTACCAGCAAGTTAAGTTAGGAATGACTACCCTAGAGAAGACAGAAACTGGCAATCAAACCTTGCTGAACCTATTCACTAATATACCAACTTAAAGCTAAACGTGAAAGCTATCAAGTGGCTCAGCTGTGCAAATACTTGAGGTTGTACACCACAGAGAAGAACTACAGTCATGCACACAGCAGTTGGATTGCCTTACTTTTAAATCTGATGTAGCAGTCGTTGCAGAAGAGTTTGTTGTTTCGGATCCTAACTTCAGCTCCAGAGCGGGATCCCCCAAGGTCGCATCCACAGGCAACACACTGTAGGTTAGACGAATAATTAGCAACTCCTCACAAAATATAAAGAAACAAAAATGCTGTTCAAAAGCAGCTTGGATTAAACTCAACAAAGCTTGAACCATAAACTCACAATCACTAGAAGCAAATGTGTAACGATTAGTAGATCTAAATGCAACCAACCCTGAGAAAGTATTTTAAGGCAATGACTGGACAATGAATAGCAGAGATACACCAACTAAGCAAACATAAAGCAGACAGTTTTTAGAGATTAGTTCATTAAATCTAATTTGAACTTCATTTTATCTGAAAACTAAAACTGGCTCGACATGAAAAAAATTTGTTCTCTAGATGGCAACAGCAATTTTGGCACAGAACACCTGGGTGTGCTACTTGCAGATTTCCATGTTGCACTATATGCTGCTGGTGTCCTCAGCCCTTTGGCACTCAAAGCAGCAAATACTCAGGCAGCCCCAATTTCCTGGGTTTGCATCATAGAAACAAGTTCTTATTTGGAGAGAAAGGGCTGATTTCATTTTTCTTGAATAAACACATGAATAAGGGGCTTGACAGCTTTCATGCTAACACTGAGCTATTTAACTATGGTGGCTGAACATATCTTTGCTGTGAATATGAATCACCTCTGGAAGGAACGTAACCTAAAACACATAACACTCTCCTTACTGAATTTATGAAGCAAAGTACTTGGCGGACTAAGAAGGACAGATAGTTTACCTGCTTAAATGAGTAATGAATCTTTTGGATGGCAGTCTGTTCAACAGCTCATTAATCTTCAGAAATTTGAAAAACAGAAATTTGGTATTTTCTTATGTAGGTTAGGAGCTACAGGTGGACTCCCTTGCACAGAATACAAGTTCTGCAGAAAGGGAATGATGACCAGTCCCCCTGGATTACTCCGGTTCCTCCTGCTCAGGCAGGCAGGACCAGGAAGAACTTTGAGTCAGTCCTCTCTAATATTCCAGGTGATGCATTTGAGCTGGGCACAGAAGACAAGTGTTCTGACCCAGACACAGAAGTCTCTTTCTTAAAGCCATGGAAGAAGTAGGGTCCAACAGCACCTCCAAATCAGAGTCCAACTCCTCACCCGGTCCTAGGGCAGGGGAACTAGGAGTGCTTTCACATCTTTTGCAGGCGGGCATTTATTCTTTCAGCTCTGTGTATGCCCCAAGCAGACTGGAAATCATATAACTATGTCTCAGTGCTGAGCATGAGCTAATAAACCTAGCTTTGGACCACAGCTGAGTTGCACTAAACACAGCTTCTGGTTTGGTGCTGGGTTTTAGCCTGCTAGGTCGAACGCTGCCAACATGCCTTTGCCTGGAAAACACCATGTGAACACTGTCTGCTAGGATTAGCTTGAAAGTGATGGGTCATCTTAAATGATTCAACTGCCAGGGTCCAGGCTGATTTTTTTTTTTTTTTTTTTTTTTTTTTTTTTTAAAGGAGCTGGTTTCTCTGGAAGAAGTGGCTCAGGACCTTCTGATTTTTTGCTACCTATTCAGAGAAGGAAGAACTTTGATCTCACAGTCAATGTGCCCATCTTACTTGTCAAAGTCCTACTTGTTACCTCCAGCATTTAAGAAATGCTTCTAGAGTTGAGGGCTAAATGCCTGCAGATAGGACTGCCTCATGGAAATATGCATGCACCACGCTGTCAAGAGTAGAAAGCAAAGCAGGTGATTAGTAGAGCCCCTGTGAGCATAACACTGAGTAGCCATGCGTGCTCCTGATTAGCTCCTGTTCCTTCACGATGTGACTCCCAGCTCTCACCTTAAAGCAATGTAAATGATAACAAAGACCAAGAGACTCAATGATCATGGCTGCTCCTTTGCCCAGAACGTTATTACAGTATGAACAGATTTTCTTCCCACTGACTGACCTAAATATAGAATGAAAATCCTTAAAACCAGCTTGAAAAGATTTAAAAGACAAAGAAAAGTTATCAAAGACTTTTTGAGATTAAAAATAAAAACAACTGGTAAATAGTGGACTGCTTGGGGAAAATAAACTGAAATTATTTATCAAGTGTTATAATTTAGATCAAAGTTACATAGTTACAAATGAAGAAATTCTGTCACATTCTTGGGAGATATTTCATTGTATAAAATTCCTTCTACAAATAAACATAAAAAGTATATTGTTAAGTTTAGAGAGTAAGAACACAGGTTTTGTGCTCCTGCCTTATTTCTTATTTGTGGGGAATTACCCCAAAGGCTAAGTTTTAGCAAGCACCCCTGCCAAGTCCCACCATCTGCACCTTGCTAGATAACAGAAGGCTAGTCCTGCACATATAATATTATGTTAATGCTTTGAACATAAGCCATATGGGGGTCAGTTTCCATAGATCTACCAAGATATTAGCAAATGGAAGTGAGAACAAGATAAGCAAACATGGTTAAAAAGGTAACTTTCTTACATTAGAAAGAACATGGGAGCCTAGATTTAAAAAAAAAAAAAAAAAAAAAAAGTCAATTTATCACAAAGTGCCTGAGAGCGTAAGAGCTAGTGAAGCACTGTTCACACTGTTGTTATATATAATACATGTAATTGTGTGGGGGTGATTCTCTATAGTCTTATCCCCAAGGTATTTTTGAAATGTTTCAAGTACATAAACCAGCAGAGTTATCTACCCTACCACAACTGAATTCCATTTTTGTTTCAAAATATGTTGCAATTCTTGCCTTCACCTCCTAGATTAAAACCAACATCCTACTCTGTAATTCTCCAGGGTCACAGCTTATGAGCATTCCTGAGTGCTCCTTGAGATATTGACCACATGCCAGGAAGCAGGGAGGAGAGACCAAGATGAGGGCCATAAAGCGTGGGATTCAGGAATCTTGTGTTAAAACAAACCTAAGAAAATAAATATCAGAAATGCCTTCTGGAGCAGACTTTTACTAATCATTTTGGTAACCAACATACAGCTTGGAGACTGGAGACGTATTATTTCAGTTCCTTTGGTTTTTTAACCGATGTCAAGCACTGATGACAAACCTGGGGAATTTTCTGAATGACTGGAGCAGGGAGGTAATACCAGCCCATACTTCCACCGTCCCACCCAGCCAGAAAACTCCAGGTACTTTTCAGACTTGTTAAAATCAATGCTCTGGGCAAGAATACTGCTGCAGACCACCATATATACAAGGTCCACTCTTCAGTGCAGCCTAACGTTTCCACGTTCCTAGCAGAAGGGCACCTGCTCACCTGCTGCGTGTCTGGGACCCCGGCTGGGAAGCAGAGAGGGGAGACTGAGCCTGGGGGGCTGCCTGCGACACGGAGGGGGCTCTTGCAGCGGTGCCTGCAGGAGGTGCTTTGCTGGAGGAAGGAGTGCACATGTAGGCTCGGTTTGAAGTGGACACTGGGCGACTGAGATCTTGACTAGAGGATAGAGATGAAGAGGAGGCAGACTGGTTCAGCCACGAGTGGTGCCTCCATGAGCTCGCTCTTGAAGAATCAAGATTGTCCAGAGACTCCCCTCTGTAACAGAGGTACACATACAAAGGTAACTGGCAGTACAGCTGGAGCAGAGGAGCTATATTCTGATTTTAAAAAGTTATCCTAGCAGTCTTAAGATTCTTCTAGCATGAATATGCTTGTCTGATCATCCTGAGCAATATTCTTCACATAGTGACTTAAAATGTTTGAGCAGCAAATTATCCTTTGTGTCCAGTTCTAGTCTCACGGGAAAAAGCAGGCGAGGCACATGAGAGGTGGCACTTAACCGCTACAGAATAAAGGCAAAACACTCTTCACTGCAGCCTTATCAGGATGAACCGTATCAAAATCCGCTGTACGGCAATGGACCTCAGATACTAGGTTTGTTTTTGTTTTCTCCAAGGGATACCAGATCGAAAATAACAATCCACCCAGACTGGATAGCATCGTCTAGGTACAAGGTGTTGTCCCAATAGCCAAACAACTCTCCTGACTGATATCTCAGCTGTTTCCTAAGTGACAAATCCAACATTCACACCTTACTTAAACCAAGAAACTGCAGACTTTCTGACATATTTCTATATAAAAAAGATATACTCCTTAGCCATAATAATTTCCACAATAAATTGTCATGCTGAAATTCTTAAGCACATCTGTCAATGACAAGGCACACTATTGATTTCCATTGCTGGTATACCAACCAAGAAATAAGCACCTAAGTTATTTACAGGTCACATCCACATTCTTTACTTGCTAAAAACCATTTAACCCCAGCTGTAATACAGCTATTTTCTTCTATCTGTGCTGCTATGCAGTTTATCTTACAGCATTTCAGACTTGATTTGTTTCTGTGCTCTGTAATACACACTGAAGTTTAGAATAACCAAACAAAAATATTTGATGAGAGACAAAGTTAATCTTTAACATGATTCCTACCTCCTCATACTATTGCTGTACAGACTAACAGGCTCCTTATGTATACTGGAACTGCGCTGCCTAATCCAGCTGCTGTCCGTGTGTAGAGATGTTTTCTTTCTCATTTCCTGAAGGATTTGCTGTCTCTCCAACTCTGCTGCAGACAGGTTGTGCTCCTTCTGAGACTTCTTCTGTGACTCACCCATGTTCCAGGACCTCTCCGAATACTTGCTCTGCGTACCTGTTTGGACAACACGAGCAAACTTCAGCTAGACATCTTAAGGCAAAAAAGCAGTTATCATGTATTCAATACTCCAGCTATAACTCCAAAATCACAGAGTGATCCTTCATCACCATATTCACAAGTTTCTCTACTTCCTTTTTACAACCAGGTGACCAATATCAAACTTGACAATACATCATTATTATTACAATTTTTTTATTTGTGTTTCCATTAATGTGGCCTTTTACATGATGTTTAACTTAAATACAAGTAAGTATTTTCCTTCACTTCAAGTGTATATGCATATACATTTGTGTGTACAAATATATACACACATAAATGTATGTTTAAAAGGGCATGATCTCTTTCAGTGCCACAATTTGGACTCTTCCTCCAATACAAACTGAAGCATGTGTAGAATACACACTTGAGTGGTGGGTTACCTTCTTTCCCTTTAAAAGTTCATATTCTTTTTTTCTGTAAGTTGTCCCTGTTTTGAAGAATTCTTTCCTTATTCAAGGCACTAAACACATCATTGCTTTATCTTGCTATATGTAAATATATATGTATGTGTGGTTGGGGGAGAGGGAAAGGAAAATCTTACAGAAAGCCTCTTTATTATTTGGATGCTGTGTTAACTAGTCAGTTGAAATGAGATTTATGGTATAGATGGCCTTTGAAATTTTGGAAGGGGAAACAAACAAGCCATCTTTCTCCAATACGTGCTGAAGTGTCAGAAGGCAACATTTTTTCTTTATTTCCTAGATCCAGTAGCTATTCTTTACACTAAGACTAACTAAGAAAACTACTCAGCAGTAAGTCATTCAATTGAAATTTCAGTCCCTTTAATAATTGCTCTGACGATAGATTTGCTCTTGTTCTTATTGCTATAGATTACCATTATAAAATATTGTGGAAGTTTACTTGCGCATTAGGTTCAGTGACCAGGCTTTAATGTGTGAAAGCACTGTTGTCAATATGCAGTATATCCTCTAAGACACCATTTACTTTGCTATGATTACTTGTGATTACTTTTTTTAACCATGTTTTAGACACAGGAATAGCTTTCAGGCATTTTCTACTCTAACATATTTATAAATCTTGTTTGTTTGCTTTAACATTCCTCTAAAAACACAGTAACATTACTGAAGGACAACTCAAGAAAGGCAGCAAGGAACTGTAGTCCAGAAAACAAGCCACTGTGACAGTATTGAGAGCTGACTTCCAGCTGTGTTACTCCTACACTAACAGAAGTTAAAAAGAACAAAGAGTTGTATTAAATACATTAGCATCTTGGCATGTGTGGCTTTTTTTATTGACAGAGTCAACGTATCAAGAGCACGTAAATCTTCAATGATATACCTACATGATTGGTTTAATCTCATATAAATATCAGTCATCTAAAATTCAGGCATTTAAGATCTGTGTGCAATCACTGTTATGGTCTTCAAGAGAGCAGTTAATTGTATTTCTCCTAGGCCTGTATGTTAACTGTATGAATTTCCTCTTGCTATTGAAAATTCATTAAATTGTGGCATGGTATGAATTTGAATTACAATGCTGCTATCAAAAAGCACTTTGACAATTAATTTTCTTAGGATGACTACATCCAATACACCTTTTTTTAAAAAAATACATTTTAAAAATAATAGAAGTTAAACAGTAATTACCATTTCTGATTGTGTTGAATTCATTCAGTTCTGAAGTTGACTTGGACTTATTCCTAAGGATATAGAAAACATTCATTTCTCCATCTCAACTAGGAGACCTCATCACGGACAAAGATCTTATCATTGCAGACCACAGATACACAGAACCTTTTTTCACCACCCCACCCATCAGCAACTTATGCTGTACTTAAAACAAGAGACAAAAACACCCAAACAAAGAGCAACAGGATATTAAGGGGAAAAAAGATGTCAATATTTAGATGTCAATAGGTAATAACCGATTAAAAGTTAAAATACTGTACTGAAAGTTCCTTGTACTTCAGGTATGAGGGACCAATCATTGTATTTGCTTCAACAAAAACCATGTAAAAACTGAAGTCCTTCCCTGTGGAAGCTTTGTGAAGACTACAGTCAGACAGTCAAAGAAATGATAACTTTAAAAGCAAGTTTATAAATGATTTAACTTCATGAGAAACTTAAATCATACTTCAGCACCATTACTAGACCGTAAGCAAAACATCTCCTCAAACACTGCATGCAGATTGTTCTCGGGAAATTTATTATTCATTGATTATATCCACCAGCATAATTTTTTAATGAGTTTTAGCCAAGCAACGTCATTCAATATACAGAAAGACAAATGGCAAAAAGCTGGTTTTCCAGCAAAAAGTGCGGAGCAGGAGCTTCAGCAACACCTCTGTGCTCTATTACTAGTCTCAAGTAATACAGCCAGTTTCTTAGTTTAAAATACCTCAGAAAGGAACAGAAATCCTTTGCTGGGTCACAACTCAAAGCTGCTACATTAATGTGTTTACACATGCAGCATTGCCTGCATAGCAGCATTTTGAGGGAGTCTTGTCCTTTGTCTATAGATAAATGTTGCATAAACTCTATCCCATTTGCTCCCCCAAGTTCTGATTGTCTGTCCTATGGTGCAGACCTATTTTACTATCTGTTTGAGAAGATGCAACAGTTTCACAGTTGCTTGTAGTAAACAGGAGCTCCAAAGAGCAGGTCCGCCTTGCCTGGGATGCTTTTAACACCCTAGTGTCCTTCTCTCACGTATATCCAAGATGTGACTATTTAGTGCAGGCACCTTCTAAAGTTAGATTTAGATCTTCCGTTAGTAACAGATCTATTAGTTGTACCCTGTGAGTTTTGGGGTTCCTCTTAATATAAAAAAAGGTATGCTCACTCCAACTATAAGAACTGAGTAAATGCACAACAGACATGATCTTTCAGAACTACTGTGGGATACCATCTAAGGCAAAGGCTTGATACAAACATTCTGAGTTTAAGTCGCTTTAGCATTTTTTAACCATAGCCCAGTTATTAAAAGGGAGAAGAAAAACCTGCCTATTCAAAGAGCCCAAATCCGCAGTGGCTAATATATTCTATTGAAATAAAACCAAAACAAAACCAAAAAAACCCCAACAATAAAACCCCCAAACAAACCACCAAGCAAAACAAAATAGAAAATGGCAAAGGTAAGAGAGTGTAACTTAACAAGTGGTATATCTACTATCTTCCTGATAAATAAGCTTCTGCTGCTGCCACCTCTCACTTCCCTCCCTGTTTACTCTCTTAAGTTGCACAATCCTGACTGGGATGACTGCACCTTCGTTTGTATAGCACGTTATGACACAACCACAATATTATCTGAAATTGTTTTCCAGCCAGATGAGTCTAGTACCACCCACGTATTTACTTCCTTACAGTTCTGCTTCTCCCAGTACAATCCTACTGACTGACTAACTGTTGTTTACAGCACAGCGCATAATTTGCCAAAATTTTGGCTGCTTGTTTTCTCAATATGAAAACATGCCATAAAAACTGCAGAACACAGCAGCAATACAAAGTATACACTTAGCTGCCATGGCTAAAGTTTACTGGAAGTTTCAAAGCTTTCTGACACAGAAATGGTGATGTTACAGTCTATGCCAAGATTCAGTATCACACATACCTGTCAGCAAATGACTGGCCAGGTTGCTCCTCAATGGTTTTAGAAACTTCATAACGCTCATAATGCCTATTTAAAAAAAAACACAAACCATTATGTTCATAGAATCATAGAACAGTTTGGGTTGGAAGTGACCTTAAAGATCATCTAGTTCCAACCCCCCTGCTATGGGCAGGGACACCTTCCACTAGACCAGGTTGCTCAAAGCCCCATCCAACCTGGCCTTGAACACTTCAGGGATGGGGCATCCACAACTTCTCTGGGCAACCTGTTCCTGTGCCTCACCACCCTTACAGTGAAGAACTTCTTCCTTACATCTAATCTAAATCTGCCTTCTTTCAGTTTAAAGCTGTTACCCCTTGTCCTATCACTACATGCCCCTGTAAGTCCCTCTCCATAAAGTCCCTCTCCCTCTTTCATATACAGAAAAAGACATACACAGACATAAATATTTGCAACTAAAAATATTCAAAACAGATCCTTAAGGGAAAAAAAAAATGAAAAAAACCCCCAACCAGTTAAAGTTCTAAGGAGGCTTAATTTTATCAGCCAGAAACATAACTAACAAAAGAAGGCAGAAAAAGAAAGGTTGTCAGAAAAACTGCCTAAAATTACATTTTTGTAAGTGACAAGGAATCCAAACGTGAACATGCCAAAATGGTTAATACTTATTGCTGAAGATGTTTCAACCTACCTATCAATTCAATTTCTTATTACCTGTCAATGAGAGGATGGCCAGCTCGATCCTCTATTGTTTTAGATACTTCATAGCTCTCATAATGTCTAGAAGCAAAATACAGATAAAAGAAAATACGTATTAAACAAAAAAACATAGTCTAGAAATTGAGCGAACAGTAAGTATACATAGAGAAAAATCGAGAAAGTTCAGATGGGTTTGTTAGAAACATGAAAATACATGAGAACCCACCCCAAAGACTTTTTAAGATGCTGCAAGAATTACAAGTATCAGTATATGACAGAGATTATCTCATCTGTTTCAAAGCCAGGAGGTAAGCTTTGTCCAAACACAGCAGTTCTCTAAAAGTTACATCTATATTCTAGAAAATCGTATAGGTGCAGTTTGTGACCCATAGAGAAACACCCACTAACTTCCACGGATAAAGCTCTTCCAGCTGCCTGTCCCCCAGCCTCAGTGCTCTTCACAGCAAGTATCACACCTTCACAGATGTTTATATAACATATCAGATTTCAAGTCAGATCTTTGGATATCATCGTAAAGCAAACATTTAACACCAGACATTTTAAAACCCAGTTGCACTGGACTTGCTCTTTTACTACTAAGCAAAAGCATCCTTGTTTAGCAAAACACCTCCTTTGAAAGCAACCTCAGCAGCAATGAAATCCCCTGGGACTAAAGCATGTATCAAAGATTTAGATATGCAGATATTACAGCAGCTTAATAAATTACCACACAAAGTCCTACTATCTTGCGATTGGGGCAAGCTAATACTGTAAAGATACCCTGGCTCAGCTGCCAAGAAGAACCTGTTCAGTGTTTGTAACAACTGTGCCTCTGCTTTGCTCAGCAGGATCTCAAGCAGCAGTCATTTACAATGAACTGAAGTAACTCCAGGTCTCACAATCTCCCCTGCAAATATATGCAATTTTATAATCATATTTTCTTCTCTTAAGACTTAACTTGATACCGTGCATTATTATCAGTCATCTCTTTTTACTTATATAAGAACAGGGGAAAATCCTCAAGAGAAACAGCAAAGCTAGTCATACACATGGCAGTACGTTAAATGCACAAGAAATAAGGAAAAGTTACTGGTTTAATCTGTTTCAGACAACTTTATCTCCCATGATGCCTGTAATAGCAGTCTGCAAACTTCCAGGCAAGAACATGAACTTGTAAACTAATAGTTGGGTTTTTTTCTGGGTTTTTGTTCTAGTTTGGTTTTAGGTTTTTTTGGTTTGTTTTTTGTTTTACACCAAACTACTGAAAAAGTTAATGAAAGGAACTTTTTCATGCCCTAGAATAAATATATCCACAGTAGGTATTTCTAACAGGCTATGATATCTAAGCCAGTATCTTTTCACTCATATACCGCGATGATCAACAAAGTAACTCAGTAGTGCAATTAAACTTTATTGTTGCACTGTTGAACTAAAATGAGAGAGGAGTCTGGAAAAATCAGTCACACATTTGTTGTAGAAGAGTTAAGTTGGTATTTCTTCTGGAAGCCCTGTATGTTGAGCCATTGGCTCTCAATTTACAAGCTTATGCAGGGTTCTTACAAAATCTTCACTCTAAGTGCTTCAGGTCATCTTTGATTTGGCTCTAATTACTGTATTTACACTTCCTATTTAAAAAACGAGCTGAAGTGGGTAAACAGAGCACTTGATTCATGGGGAAAGACTTCGTCTTATGCCTGATCCTTCTACCTTTAGAAAGAAAGGCTATCCTGTGGTATCTTGCACTAACTGATGACAGTACGAATCTTACATGAATACCCATATATATTCAGGATGTACACACTCCCATTAGAAATGCATTTGAATTTTTAATGCAGAAGGAAGGGAGAGTACACCCCATCACAAGCGCACACCTTTGGTACTGAGACGTCTCCACTGACACCTCCCTCTGCCTTTCAGCCCACTGCCTCTGCTCCTCCATCTCTGCCCGCTGCCTCTGCTCCTCAGCATATTGCTGTTCTCTCTCTTTACGTTGTCTCTCAAGCTCCAGCTCTTGGAGTTCCCTTTCTTGCTCAAAACGCAGGGCTGCTTCTTCCTGGATCCTCCTTTCCTCCTGAAGCTTCCTTCTTTCTTCTTCCTCGCCCAGCAAGCGTGCTGCCGGCTCACTTCCTCCATCTCCTTCTGGCTCCTCAAGAGTATTCGCTTCAGGGCTTGCTCTCCAGCTGGACACAGTTGGAGCCCGTGTAGGTACAGATGTTGTGTTTAAGGTTAGAACAGTCTGCTCCTGTAGCAAAGAAAAAAAAAAAAAAATCAAGTTTTTAGGGAAGGAACCTGGTTTTTAAACAGGTTGCTAAGAAAAGTTCATTCATTCTGTGAGGGAAGACAGTGTAAAAAGCATCCCAAACACTTTCAATGCAAGACCCAGGGTGTATTTTGGTTTGATGATTTGAGTGCCTGCTAGTACATTCTCCTAATGCAAGAGCTTCATTCCACATAGCAGCCTTCATTCCATGGGCAGCGTGGCCACAACTATGTGAAACATTCTGCTTTCTAAAGTATCACTTACATTTCAAGCCATCCTACCCCCACTTAAATACCCATGGAAAACAAACTCTTCCATGATACCCAGCATTTCTCCCTACTCTTTCGACTTAGAAACCTGAGACCTACCTAAGAGTGTACAGACAAAGATATACACTGCACGTGTATATCAGACCAAACAATTTCACATTAATCCTCATGTGGAGGAAACCCCCACCCTCCTCCATTCTCCTATGATTTGAAAGTCAAGCCTCAGACCTACCACTCTATGACTCTTCTCTCAAACACGAGAAAAGGTCTTTCAGTGATCAAAAGATGTTTTAGTTGCAGAGAACAAATACTGTTTAGGGGTCCATCCAAACCTCTAATGATAGAAGAAATATCAAATGGTTTACATTCTTGTACAGCAAAGTCCTCTAAGAGCTCAAAGAGTTTTCTTATTGAAGTCCTAAGCCATAAATTACAGTCTACTTATTCGTGACTGTATGAACACAGCTGATCTAGCTAGGATGCCTGAAGCAGCACTCGGATAACAATAAAGAAGAGATGTCTCAGACACCTCCCACACTTGGGAAAAAACCTGTTCATCTTCCCATAAGCAACAGCCACAAAAGTCAGCACCTACAGAAACTACACACATTCAATGTTTTGAAATACATGATAGCAAATCTGAAATGATTTGATACGTAAATTTATCAGAGATAGGATGCACCAGTTGGCAGTAACAAGCCAGGCACTTATGAACACGCCTCATAATGAAGTATTGAAGCAGAACTCCAACAAGTAGCATCAGGAAGTTAATATACAGTAAAGGTAACCATTTTGTTCTAGTCACAATAATTAATACATGATGTAACTTTTTCCCAGCATATTTCTGGTGTTAGTTACCTAACCAATCAATAAGGAAAAAAAGTCAAATTCAACAGGTCTCAAAACATTCCTTCACATTTTTGCAACCTCTTTCTACCACATCACAGTCAACAATCTATTTTCCAAAATGAGAAGATAAATGACATAGCAAAATAAGTTATTTGCCTGCTTGCATGCATCTACTGTAAGTGAAGAAAGCCATCATGAAACTAAACAGTCAAAGGTGAAGCCATATTCATAGCCTACCTCATCAAAATACTTGGAGCTCTCTTTTTCTGCTTCTTGCTTAGCTCGCAGCCATTCTTCCCTCAGTTTTTCTTGTTCCCGTTTGTATTTCTCCTGTTAGGTTAGATTGAAGTTAAACATGCAAATCAGAAACATGGTATTTTTTATTTGCATTAAAATGTACTACTGAAATTTAATGTGGTTTTTAACAGCTCAGTGTGGTAAAAACATGCTTGAGCTCCACTAGGACATTAGGTCCGCCACGAGTGAATGAAATCCTAGCTCAAATACAATCCAAAGGAGTTATGCAACTGATTTTGGAGAACCCAGGCTTATTACACACTAAGTCTCATAGCAACTCACCTCACATCTGTTATATTCCCCGTCTTACAGTTTAGTTCCCATTTAAACAAAAATCAGCTATCTAAGGTATTTCTTGAAAGACAGAGTGATTATATTTAACTTGGAACTGGGCACATTAATACAGTAAATATAAAGTGATCACTAAGTGAAATATGAGGCAGTAATGTGGTTTGAGCAAGAACTCGTGGTCTTTTGGAATGTTACCTAAACAAAAACCAATTTCTGGACCTCCAAATTTGTCCTATGACTGGATTTGATATGAAATCAATGTCATGTCTTAAAGCATTACCCAAGGTACACAACAAACGTACAAGGTACACCACTAAACATCTTGGGAAAAGCAAAATATTTAATGATGTCAAAAGTATTCCTTCTAAGATGTTGGAAATAAGCAAAGAAGGACTTCGCTTCCTTTCTCTGTTATTTGAAAACTCATTACTAGGATTATGGGGAAGAGAAAGAACACTATTACTCTGGCCAAATTTACTACTTCAGGACTAAAAAAGGAGAAGCAAAGAAAAGTGATGGCAGAGGGCTGAGACTGGTCTCAAGAAAGGTGAGCCAAGGTTTACATTCTTTAAAGCCATCTCTTCAGGCATCAAATGGAGCACCCAAACCATAACAGAGACCACAAATATGTTTAGGAAGGCACAGATCTTTCCTTGCAGAGTTTGTAAGCTAAAAGGAATGACAAACATCCAAAAAGCAACAGAGCTGCTACACTGTACTTTCACATCACGGTTTTCTGCTGAATACACCAAACTTATTAAGAGGACTTGTGAAGAGTAAATGATGTTCATGGACGTCTCTCCTAGCCAACAGACTTTAGATAATGAACTTCAATTTAATTTGCAGAGATGTGTCTTGTTGAATGTAGTTGAATGGTCTTGTTTCATTGAGCTGAGGTCTTTACTGAGAGGCGTGCTTGGTTTTTTTGTGCTATCCTAAGATGACAAACATTGCCCCCTCCATCTGCAACACATCCCTCCATCTCTAGCAACTGGTTATCAAGGTGGTTTTGTGTTAGTAGATTCAAATTCCTGACTCAGAGGTCCTGGGAACCAGGTTGATTCCAACTGATTAGCTGATTGCTAAGTGACAGGATGCTAGCAGGCATCTGACCATGGCACTGGCTGCTTTCTCTTCATCTCTGAATATAAGGCAATATCGCTAATTGAAGGTAAAACTCAGTCTAGAGACAATTTTCTTAAGGGGGAAAAAATAAAACTCATTCAAAAGTGAACACTACTGCCCCTTAGGTCTTTGATTATCCTTTAAATTCTTTTGCCAGCAAAAGCATACCAGCCTTGTGATGACTGAGCACTTCTGGCTGTAGCGAATGCTCAGTCTGGGTTTGATTTCATGAAGCTCATTAATGCATTGTCCTCTTCTTGCTGAATAATTGCTAGTGTGTGTAACTGTGCAGCCCAGCAAACATATCTGAAAGTCCTCTTAGGCCATCAGTAAGAAGAACTGCAGAAGTCATGTGTTGCTTCTCCTCCTTTACAGTTGTTGCACTGTCCTGGTTTCAGCTGGGATAGAGTTAATTGTCTTCCTAGTAGCTGGTACAGTGCTATGTTTTTAAGCTAGGTATGAGAAGAATGTTGATAACATACTGATATTTTCAGTTGTTGCCAAGTAGTGTTTAGTCTAAAGACAAGGATTTTTCAGCTTCTCAAGCCCGGCCAGCAAGAAAGCTGGGGGGCACAAGAAGTTAGGACAGGACACAGCCAAGGCAGCTGACCCAAAGTGGCCAACAGGATATTCCATACCATATGATGTCATGCCCAGTATATAAACTGGGGGGAGTGGGGGTGGGGGGATCGCCACTTGGGGACTAACTGGGCGTTGATTGGCAGGTGGTGAGCAATCGCACTGTGCGTCATTTGTACATTCCAATCCTTTTATTACTGTTGTCATTTTATTAGTGTTATCATTATCATTATTAGTTTCTTCTTTTCTGTTCTATTAAACTGTTCTTATCTCAACCCACGAGTTTTACTTCTTTTCCCAGTTTTCTCCCCGATCACACTGAGTGGGGGGAAAGTGAGTGAGTGGCTGCATGGTGCTTAGTTGCTGGCTGAGGTTAAACCGCGACATGCACCCAAGGGATTGCCAGCCTATGATTATGAAGACTAATTATACCTGCAATAAACGGTCCTGCTCCTTTTGCCATTTTTCCTGTCGTTTTCGTTCTTCCTCTTGATCCCAAACCCGACGACTGGGAGCACTAATGGATGGGACTGGGAGCTAATATAGCACAGAAATGAAATAATATTATCTTCTTCCATGTTATCACCACTATACATTTTAAAACTTATTTTTTAAATTGAGAAATAAAAGCTATTACAAACACTAAAGCTTTATAGTCACAAGGACATAAATTACCCTTTTCTTCAAAGGGATGGAAAGCAACTGTTCCATGACACATTAGAAAATCTTAGTCAGTACTCTCAGATTTGATCACAATTTTAAAGCAGTATAAAAAGCAATAGAAAGCAGTGGGCTTCTTGAAAAGACCAGGATTATACAACTAATTAGTAGTTTGTAAACAGTACTTACATCAGGCATTGCAGGCTCTGGGCCTCCTGTGAATTTTGGAAGGCAAAAACCAGAAATCATTAGAACCTTATATGCTTACTATTGCAAGACTTGTGTAAATGTGGGAAGTCTTAGCTTCAGACTAATTTTTGTTTCCTTAGTAAGCCATGCTTGCATTTTGCCCTACTGAACCTACTTGAGGTCAGAATTCATTAGCTGCTTTCAACTAATGTGCACAATTGTTTAATAGCTTTACATGCTTACAAGTGGCATCAGCAATTGCTTGAATTAGCAGTACATCTCCCACTGTGGCAATACAGAGGTTCTTTGCTACACCTCTCCTGTTATTATTGTGAAACCCAACTATTTAGCATGACCAATACCCAGAATGCTGCTCCAGGGTAGAGCAGCTACTCACTTACTGCCCTTGACATGAATTAAGAGCAACAGACATCCACAGCCAACTTCTCTACCACAAAACCATGTATTACCCCTTTCCAACTGTCCTCCTTTCCTACTCTGAAAAATACACTTGAACGTGGTGGACTTGTCACTATTCACCACCAACCTTACGCTATTTATCATGCTTGGTGTTAGCTTGTGCCAAGATGCTTATTAGAGAGAGGCGTGTATTATGCTAATGTATCGGAAGTTGAGAAAATGTGGAGAAGCACAGATTTAAGTATAATCCTTTCCTAAGCATCATCACTATTTTTGTTTGTTGCTAGTGTACTTAGCTGTCCAAACTTCAGTTAAAAAAAAAAAAGCATAAAAGCAACAAGTTGCAACAGTTTTCTGAAGTATGACCACATGAAGTGGAGAAAAGGTCAAATTTAGGATACAAAAGACATCTAATGAGTCACAGACTAGGGTCCAATTTATATATGCACAATTTTGTCTTCATTGTTAGAAGGCAACAGCCACAGTTACAATAGGATAAACAGACTTGATCCCCTGTAATTGCGCCAGGAGATCCTAATGGGAGGTACAGGCAGCACTTACGTTTGCTCCCCTCTTCTCTCACCCCTGTAAGCTTATACTAGCCTGTACAGATTTAGAAAAAAGAATCTTTCATATCACTGTAAAGCTAGTGTCAAAAGTTTAAAATGAACAAAACTGTACTGAGCTTACACTCTAGAAATATGCCCTTCTCCTCCCCCTCAAGCACAAGTGAAATACTTCAAATATTGCTACAAAATTTATTGAAATAAACCCCAAACTTCATAGGCAGTCTTTAAAGGAAACCCCCCAAAACCAACAAAACAACCAACAAAATACCACCATATTGCAGATACAGTGTAGCAGAAGTATTTAAAAGCAAACAGAACCACAAACACAGATCTATGCTGTGGCACTTCACATATCACTTCTGGAAAAAAACAGAAGCCATCACCACTGAAGGCAAAGTCCTGGCCCCCACTAAAATCACTGGCAAAATTCACACTGAGCTTCCAGTGGGCCAGAATTTCACTCTTTCAGGCTACAGAAAAACAGCAAGGCATACATAGTCTGAAGACAGCATTAGACATACAACATTAGTGGAAGTATGTGAGTTGTGACATGCAAAACACCAAAAAGCAACCTACAAAACCAAAATTGAGTGCCTCATTTTTTGCCTTTAAAAGCTATCATATTCAATTCAAAATTTATATCGGTCTTCTTGGGATCTTGTGACATCACGACATAGTGGAAAGCCAGCAGCTGCCTTTTTCCACCAATTTAGATGAAAGCACAGAGCTGCAACTCAATATAAACTCAAATCCAGAGTTAAGTATTTTATCAACAGCTCTTTGAGAACTGTGCTAAGCCTCTGCTGGAATATTCAACGTTATTCTTGTTTTGTAGGTAGTAGCAAACCTGAACAGAGTGTGCTACCATTCTTGCTTGTATCCAGTGAAAAAAAAGTATGAACAACATAGAATAGATTTAAACAGCTATAGAGATAAGAGAACACACAAAGACCCATTACCACAAAGGTAGACCCATGAATTGTAAGAATAACCTGATGACCCTGGGGAAAGAAGGGAAATTAATTATGTTGCTTCATTGTAACTGCAACAAACAATGCCGAAGAGGTATAGTACCCAGCACCAGACTTGTGAGGAAGAGCGTACAGCAGAAACAATTTCATGGAAGTACATGAAATGTTAGCTCTTTGGTTTACCTTGTTCAAAAAATTGTGACCGCCTTTTTAAGTTTTTCAAAGAAATAGGTTCAGATGCTATTTGAAAAATGCAAAGAATATAAACAAGTCAATGAGGTGCTGTCTTTTTTTTTTTTTTTTAAATGACTATCACCACTGGATAAGAAACTTTTGTTAGACCTCCAATCTACAGCAACGTCACTTCAGAAAAATAAAAAGCCCCTGAAACACAAAGGAAGTCTTAACTTTCATAACAAATACAGTTTTTAGTAGGTTATGTCATATACTGATTAGTATTTCATTTTATCACTAACAATGTCCAACCACAACAACAGACAAGTGTCAAACTTGGACTCAGACTCTCCCTGTCTAATTTAAGCCTCTCAACTGAGATGCCAAATTGGATTTAGGAGCCTAATCACCATTTAAGGCCATCAGAAAGGCATCTCCAGAGGGCAACTGATCTCTTGGGGGAACTCTTTTATACATTGCCACATGCATTCAAGATAAAATGAAATCCAAAGTTCCCATTTAAGGATTGTTGTTCCATTAGGAAGTATATGTACCTGGTTTCTCTCACTGTCATCAAGTAAGGCTACAACTGTTTACAGCATCGTAAGTAATTATTATTCATACCATCAATATCATTCTCCAGGAATAAAAGTAAAATAATAATAGTAAAACAACCCCTACCCCCAAGGCCTCACAACGGAAAAAGGAAAAAAAAAAAAAAAAGAAAAAAAGAAAAAAGAAGTTGAATACTCTTTACACTCTTCCTGGACACTGAAATAAATTGATACTCATACTGATTCAGTCTCCACACAGTGCAGTTGCAATTACAATAAATTGCGTGCCTTCTTCTCTTTCACCCCCTACGACACAGTAAATTTACAGCCACTAATGCAGAGATGGGGGGTTTGTTACTGCTTTGTTGTCAGTTCTCCAACTGCCTAGCACATGGTGGAAGCAAACTACACCCAGTTGGGATGCAACTAAATTGCTGTGATACCTATCTAGCTTTCAGATCATTAAGGTCTCACTTCGTCCACTGTATAAAGCTTGCAATGATTACAGGTTTAGTGTCTGTGCTTGTTCCAAACCCACACAATTAGCAGATGAAAAGCAACAGTGGCTTACCTCTTTGTTCGTTAGAGCTAAGATCTCCTTGCATTCCATTTATCAATTTTGTTTCTGTATCCTGAAAAAAAAAATATAGGGCTTACACTCATTAGATTTGTGGAAGTTTATCCAACTACACGTCCCCCCAACAAGAACTGTGTATCATGAAACACTTCAGAACACTTTCCACAGAAAGATACAAAACTATCTGAAACTTCCTGACTGCAGGCATTTGAGGGGATCAATAACCAGCTGTGAATTGGTGGCAGAAATAAAAACCATTAGTTTGCAAGAAAACACCAGAAGCTGAGATCTTCCTGTTTCAGCTCCTTGGCAGGCAGGGTGTTATTTGAAAGCGGCATATACACTTGTGCTTTGGGGCTGCAACTTTCATTTGCACTAATACGGGAGGTAAAAGTCTCTTCTACAGAATAAACACTCTATACAGTTTAGTTAAAACATAGTCTGCGCATATTTTAATACTTATCACTTAGCAGCGTCCACTCACGAATGGACAGTAGCAAGTCTTTAAAACATCTTATTTATCTTAATACGTACACAGCTACATCTCTGTATTTGCAGTATCCTACATGTTCCTTAAGCAAAACAAGTAAAAATAAGATTTCCAGGGTCTTTTCTCCATCCTCCCCCTACCAGCGCATTACATTTTTACTTTTTTCCTATCCCCAAATCCCATGACCCTTCAAAAACATACTTACAGAACTTTGAAGGCTGCTAGAGAAATCTCTTTTTGTTGATATGGTGGAAACATTTGAAACGTGTTCTCCAGAAGTTGCATCAATCCATTTATTTTCAGATGTACCTATAATGTTGGTAGCCATACTGGTGAGATTGAGGATTTTATGCCTTACATGTGGCAGGGAAGGCTGGTCTTTGCCCCAATCTTTTTGGTGTGTGGAGGATCAAGAAATTAATGTAGACAGTAATGTCAAAGAACAGAACAAGAGTTAGTGAAAACACATTAAAATAACACAAAAAACCACATAACAGAAGAGGGAGAGACACAAATCAGGTGGAATTTGTGAAGACAGGAAAATGGGCTTTTATGAGCAGACCACCTTCCCCACAAATGCAAGTGTTAGTCATAAGCCAGGTAAAAGTTTACTAGAAGTTTTGCTAACATGGACTATAGAAGCTCAACATTACAGAGCAATTAGTATTCATTTGAAACTATTTCAGTAGCATTAGTAAGGATTGAGGAAATTCTTCCAGCTTTACTCACAAAAGGTACAGTTTGACTCATAGACTGTCCAGGGAAGTGTCATTTTCACTGTGCTCCTCAGGAAACACACAGAGGGCAAAAAAAAGGCAGTCTAAACTAAACTAGCAAAACTGATGAGGTGAAGACAAATCGATCTTCTCTCAGACTCCATCATTTCTCCCACCAACTCCCTAAAGTTTATTCAATGAGCTCTCCACTAATTTTACTCTTTGTTTGTGCTAGGTCCTGTATAAGTTGTGATTTGTTTCCTGCCTCTTACCCACCCCACTATTTTTTCCCCCACTTGCTGGCAACCTATTCTTCCTCGCTTCCCACTTAAATAATGTTTTGTCTTTATAATGTGAAAGAAGTCATTGCTCACAGTTCCAACTCTGGAAAATTCTTTCGGGACTTCGAAAGGGTATCCTGACCAAACCCATGGCAACTCTAGAGATACTACAAAGCCTTCAGCCAGGATGGAAATCCTCACTAGCCAGAACAGGTAGTACCATTCTGGAGAGATTACAGCATCATAATTGAGTCAATGGTCAAAATCATAGCACAGAGGTGCTACATACTCACAAGTTCATACACCACCCAAAACACTCCCTGGAAAAAGGAACACAAGAACCTCCTTCCCTAATGAAAAAAGGAGCTGCTGACTGAAGGAGAGAGGCTCTAAAAATTACTTTCCTCTAGACACTAGCCCCTCTTTGTTTTTGTGGCATGGCAGGAAAGAAAACATTATATTCCCTTGTGTGGTGGTTACACACTTTTTTATATCCTCTCAGAAACAGGCCAGAGCACAAGAGGTCAGTAGTTCAATGCTTTGTAGATTTGCTTGTCAAGACATTTCTAGTGCACGAGTAGTTAGAAAATAGCCAGTTGTGTTAAAATGCAACAGACATGCTAGTAAACTACTTTAGCTTAGATACATATTACTACTGTAAGGGTAATAAGGACTCTCAGCTGTCAGGTACAGCAGAGACAAAGCTTATTTGCCTTACAGAGCATACCGTATCTGCCCGACGAAACAACTCACCATTCTTTCCATATCGTCTGACATCCATGACCAGGTTTCCAGTTTCTAGTGCTCTGCTGATGGCTTCTTCCCACTCACAATAGTTCATATGTGAAACCTTTGTGCCATTGATAGCAATGATCTCATCATCTACATGCAGCTGACAAAGTGCTGCAGGGCTACCTGCAGAAAGCAGAAGAAAAATAAAATTGTACCTCCATTCACAATTATTTTTTACCACAGTTGTGACTGAATTTTTTTTGGGTGGATATTCAGAAAGTCTTTGAAAAATCTACTGCACTGTGAATAGAAGCTCGGTAAACTCAATATCAAAGTAGTGTTTCAATTTGAAACTCAGGAAAATGACGAAGGACATCAGTCTTTTGGACTTGCAAGCATTCACATTCTGGCTAGCCCATTTAATAAGCAGCCTCTGGGCCCACTCCTGCCTCCACTAACTCACCTTTATCATCTGGGATAGTGAGAGAGAGAGCGTGCACGCCACAGTGTCTGTAGCCAACAATTAGCTGAAATTCAGCCAATGTTTGGGTAATCCTTTTATTTGCCCAAAAAACAGCCTCCGCTTTGTTAATTCTAATAGTAGCTGGCCTTCTCATATTCTTATTTACATTTTCCAGGCCCTACTGACAAGAACAGGCTGCTTTATTGCTTTGCTAGAATAGTTTGTTATCTCTGAATTGACTGGTAATTGGACTCAAGATATTGCTGGGTGCTGCCCCATTAGTATTCTCTGCATTCTACTTATTTTTGTCAATTAGGAGCAAATTTTATTGCAGCTTGGACTTTGAATTCTACTGATACTTTGCAAGACAGGCTGTACTTTATACTCTTTTTTGTCTACTACTAAACATTGGCAGGTGATCGCACTAGCCTAAGAACATACGGGAGCAGTTAATAAAATTTTTTTCTATTTAATTCAGAAAATGAATCAGCTGAGAAACTCAGACTTCCCTAAGCAAGATTTTATGAATTACATTTTAATGGTTCTTCCATTAACAATTACTCCCTTAGCAGAACAGAAAATGGGAAAGCTAAGTGAAAATGTAGTTAAAGACTGCACAATAAACCCCCATGTTAATAAAATAAACCAAATTTGAATTACACAGTGGGAGCGTTTTCCAAAGTAAGTAGTGAAATCCACACATCTTGTTTAAAATATACCAAGAACAATGCAATATTACAGTATCAGAAACAAATGCAGACAAGCATTGGCAGAAGAATTTAGACATCGTATGCTTTGTCCTGACCTTCTATTGACTCACTAGTAAAGTGCTGCTAGAAGTCTGGATCATCCACTAAGGATTCAGATAGCTTTTAATATTCCTGGCACCTGAGGAAGTTAAGAAATGAAGAAATGCTATGCTTCCTAATAATGCACCAACCAGTGATCCATCATCATTTACAAAAAAAAATCCAATGCTAACTACTATGCTGGAAGATCATAGTTCCATGTTCTGTTTTTCTGCATTCTTCTTAAAGTATGGACTAAAAACTCCATTAGCAGCTATCAGTAAAATTTTCAAAACACACCAATTACTTGTAAATGATATTATAGAAGAAAATGTAGGGTTTTCAGTTGGAGGAAGAAAACACAGGCAACAGTTAAAGTGGAAAAAAGTGCATCTCCTTAGAGTCAAGAAGATGTAAAAAATTAATAGATTTTCAAATCTGTTAACTAAAGGTACTATTAAGGATACTATTGAAGATACTACCACTGAAGTTACTATTTTCAACATCATATAACATTTGGAATTGTGTCTGATTTCAAAATTTAAGATCTTTAGTACCATATAGTTTGACCACACGAAGACAGAACTTTCATGCTCATGGTATAAGGAATGCTTTAGGTTCAAGGAGAGTCATCAGAAGTGATAATTTCCTTGTTTTCTGTTGTGACAGAACAAGCCCTAGAAACCAAAAAAGGTGGTGCTCATTTTACTCAGATAATTTGACTGGGATGAGACCCAGCTCAGAGGTGAGAACAGTATACCTTGGCTCAGTTATGCTAAGCATATGAAAGGAAAAGTAGGTTACCAACTCAGGTTTTAGGAAAGGAAGGGAATTTAAGATTGCATCGTTCCTCCTATAATATCACCAGAAAAACACATCCAGACTATACCACAACCATACAGATTTGGATGAATAGGAGCAGTCTCTGGATTGCATTTAGAGAACTACCAGAGTCAGGACAACTTACACTGCTCAATTTTTGGCATGTAACTTTGCCAGCTGCAATTCCTCTACTGCCTTTGCAGTCTGCGAATGGAAGGGCTTCTCAAGAGTGCAAACCAGAGCTCCTATATTAGGCTTCTACTCTCACTCACCTCCAGAGAAGCCTGCAGAGATTAGCTGGCAATTCAGGTGCCAAAAGTTGTATGGTACCAGTTGTTTTTCTCTGTCCAGCTCCTTCAAGACTATAGGATTTACTGATAATTTCTTTATACAACTGTAGAGGATTTATTTTACATTATAGAAAAACATGTATTTCTGGTTTTTCTTAAGTTTCCCCGAAGGTAAAAGATTTTTCTTTTTTACTAGCTCCCAATGAAAACAAACCCAACCAAATACTCACTCATTTTCCATACGTATTTAGTTATCTCTAACCTATCCCAATCTGTTGTTATTACAACAGATAAATACTAGCTCAGTCACACAAAAAAATTAAACCTTGAAGGAAGTGGGTCAAATTTACTTTGTCCTACATGTCTGCAAGCATTTGACCACAGACCTGTGCACTCCTACATCAACACCATCTCAAAAAAATGATTGCAAGTAGGGTGGGTGAAAGGGAAAGGACTGAAACAATAAAGATTATACAGCAGTGGGGAAGCTGGCAGAACAATGTCTAGACTAATGACTTCAAGGCTTTCTCTGTTTACCTAATTTTTAGTGTAAAGGTTGAAAATTCCAGTAAAAAATGAGCATTATCTTCTTTTTCACGTAGTAAATGGGCCTCACTGAAACCTGTGTTAGGAGCTTAACTCTAATTAAGCTCTTTGAGAACTCTTTTAAGAAGTTAATTTTGCTTCCCAAGTAGTTTTCTTTATTTTTTTGAAGGAAAAGCATATGCAAGATACAGAGTCACTTTTAAGTAGTAAAAAGAAAAATGCAAGTTATCACCTGAAGAAAATCATATCGCTAGTTAGAATGACAAGTATGTCAAGATAGTCAGAGGAAGTCTTCCTGGAAGCTACTTCTGGCCTCAAGGAAGAGAAAAAGGTGACTGGGAACAGTTGGTAAGGATTTTCCAAGCCTAAATCACGCTTGATCAACCTGGTTGTCTTCAGTGATGACATTACTAAATCTGGATGAAAGGAGAGTGGTGGACACCATCCACCTTGTCTTTAATAAGGCTTTTGACATGATCTTCCACAGTATCCTGGTATCAAAGTTGGGATAGTATTGTCTACAGGGCAGAGTGACCAGATGGGTGAAAAACTGGCTGGGCTGTCAGGCTCAATGGGTGGTGGTTAATGGTTCATATTCCGCCTGGAGGTGGGTTACAAGTGGAGCTCCCCAGAGGTGTATGGTGGAACCTGTCCTCTCTAACGTGTTCACTAACAACCAGGAAGGGGAGGAGGTGAAACACACCCTCATCAAGTTTGCAAACCACACAAAAAGGGAGCAGGTGGCTGGTATGTTGGAGGGCAGGGCTGCCGTTCAGAGCAGGAACCTGACATTCAACACAGGCAAATACAGAGCTCAGCTCCTGGGATGGACTAACCCCAGTGATGCTACAGGCTGGGGGCTGATGGGCTGGAGAGCAGGGCTGGAGGGGTCCTGGTGGACTCCCAGCTGAATGTGAGGCAGCAGCAGCCCCTGGCACTTGTGGGCCTATCAATACCCAGGGCCATATGAATGCCTGCATGACCAGCAGATCAAGGGAAGTGACTATCCCATTCACCCAGCACTCGTTATGCCATATTGACAATACTGCATCCAGCTCCGTTGTCCCACTGTAAGACAGACATCAATAAACTGGGGCAAGTTCACAGGAAGCCACTGGGATTGTTGGGACTGGACTACTTGCCCTGTGAGGAACAAGACTTGTTCAACCTGGAGAAGAGAGGCTGTGGGGGGACCTAACAGCAGTTCTCCCAACTCCAGTACCTACAGGGAGGTCAGTAAGAAGGGAAAGCCTGCTCTTCATTGAAATCCATAGCAGGAGAACACAGCACAGTGGTTATGAACTGAGACGAAGGATGGTCTGACTGGATATATGGGAAAAATTTTCTCTGTGAGGGTAATTATCCATTGCAGCACACTGCCTAGAGAGGCTGTGCAGCCTCCATCCTTGGAGGGTTTCAGACCCACCTGGGTAAGGCCTTAGGCAACCTACTCTGAATTAAGTCTTGACACTTTTTTGAGCAGGGATTTGCTCTAGGTGGTCTTCCAAGGTCCCTTCCAACCTGAAGTATCCTATGACTCATCCTTAAAAAAAGGGAACACAACATTTGGAAGTGCCCAACTGAAAGCACACCTTACTCTTTCAATGGGCTGTCTACCTCTTTCATCCTTTGTTCCTTTAAAGGAAGCTACAGCTATTGAACAAGGATATAACATGAGTCAGTTGTTGAAAAAAGATGTTAAATACAGGCTATAAACAAGAATACCAAGATGCAGCCCATGCTCCATTCAATCTTTATACTTTGCACCCCTCCTTGCGAGAATGCTAATAAAGTATAACCAAGATAACAGCCACAAGGCCTTCATCTTTTCCTAGCCTACAAAGTTGGGGATAGAGCTCACTTGGATGTTTGCGAATGACCAGCAGGAACATTCACTACCCTCAGGTTTCTCATTCACAGCTGGCAGTGCAAAGAGACAGTCCTCTGCCTCTCCAAATAACAAAATTAAACCAGAAACCTAGCAGCAGGGAAAGTAAATGGAAAGTTATTCTTCACACAAAGTGATTATTAATGGTTACAATCTAATTTACTGTGTTCAGTTTTGGGCCCCTCACTACAGGAAAGACATTGAGTTGCTGGAGTGTGTCCAGAGATGGGCAACCAAGTTGGTGAGGGGCCTGGAGCACAAGTCTTATGAGGAGCGGCTGAGGGAGCTGGGGCTGTTTAGCCTGGAGAAAAGGAGTCTGAGGGGAGACCTTTTCGCTCTCTACAACTACCTGAAGAGGGGTTGTAGTAAGGGGGGTGCTGGTCTCTTCTGTCAGGTGGCTGGAGATGACGAGAGGAAATGGCCTCAAGTTGAGGCAAGGGAGATTTAGGTTAGATATTAGGAAAAATTTCTTTACTGAGAGGGTTGTCAGACATTGGAATAGGCTGCCCAGGGAAGCGGTTGAGTCACCATCCCTGGAGGTATTCAAAAAGTACATAGAAGGGGTACTCCAGAACATGGTTTAGTGGGCATGCATGATGGTTGGACTCGATGATCTTGAAGGTCTTTTCCAACCTAAATGATTCTATGATTCTAAGTATCCAGCTATAGTGAAGAGAGGACTAAAAATTGACTATGAAATGAAAAGAAGAGGAAAAGAAAAAAAAAAACAAAACCCAAGGCTACTCAGTAAGTACTGTTAAATGGTATTTTTTTCCTTGCTGGAAAGCATAATGAAGGGTAAACTAAATGAGAAGTTTCTAGTTATTTCTCCTTTCTCAGGATGATCTTGTGTTAGCTGGAAGAAAGGGCACAATTAAGTAGTCTCCAAGTATTACCGGCAATGGGAAAGATGACTGTTCAGAAAACAAGCCTTACATGTGATTTGCTTGGGGTTTTGTTGGGGTTTTTTTGGTTTTTTTTTTTTTTTTTTTTTTTAATTAAGAAAACTAAGCTTGTTCTCTGCAGAAGACTACTGAAGCTTAGAAATAAACTTTATATATGTTTCATTTCAAGACAAAAATCTTTGCTTTTCCGCAGTATTAAACACATCTGAAAAAAAACCTGCACTGGAAATCAATTTAGAAGTTGCAACTGCTGAAAAATATTAATTGTCTCCAAAATTCAACGTGGCTAAGAAAGGTGAAATTAAAATAAAAATATTAACTCCTAAATTTCCTCTGCATATGTTTACAAAACCATACAAAATGAAATCTTTTAAACTTAGCTGAAAGGAACAATCTCAGTATCAAAAGTCTGTATGTGCCCCTTACTACTGTTCTGTAACGGGCTTGATGAATGTTTGAGTGATCACGTTTGTGCCTTTTCAGTGGTTATAGAAATGTCCTTGATCAGGAAAATGCGGGTTTAGTATTTCTGAATTCAACTTGTTTCAAGAGATGAGGTTTCACAGAAATACATTAGCAAACTAAATATTGATTTTTCAATTCTCCACCCGTTTTTTAAATATTTGCAACATTCTTAACAGCAAATGCCTTAATTAGAAGTCTCTGTAAACTAAACACAAGAACAAAAATTTGTACAGTTAATACACATTTACCTTCTTCAACTGTATGTACAAACGCCCCTGAAGAACTCCAATTTGTTGTAAACCCAAAGCTGCGACTGTGGCCAGGTCTCTGGTTTATACTGATTCTCATATCACTGTACTGTTCCTGAAAAATAAAACATGACACTACAGTATCTGGTATCACAGGAATCGAAATGAGGGAAAGTTTATCCTCTAAATAAGTGAGACTGCTCACAATGTGCACTTTAATCATCTATTATTAGCACTATAGACAAAGGAAACAGCAATGAAGGCAGTTAAGTAACTAATTTGTTTTTATTCAAACAGGTACATTTTTCAGTTCACATTTGTATTTTCTCTACATATATCTTTAGCTGTGCACCTCTCTTATTTTAGATGTTTCCTAACACGATGCTACAAAATGTAAGAAATTTGAGGAAACTAAAACCCTAAATGGGTCTTCATGCATAGTCTTGTGAATTTGTGGAACGCACTGTCTCCTGAGAGAGTATCAGTCAAACAGAGATTTGAAAAAGCTAGATAACAGTAAATCATCGTATTTTTTTCCTCACACATCCTACAGCAGGCATCATCAATTTCCTTTAAGCTCAATGCTGCAACTAGGTTTACTTGCGTGAACAATCACCTTTTTAATTTTCTGTGAAATACTACTAGCTTGCTATAGATTTTGTAATGGAGACCTTAGATAATAAAACTAGTTCCAGAATTAGCTAGAATCCAGATCTTCCATTCTAGGGGACTTTCAAGATGCTTTCAAAATCTAAATGAAAACCCAACATTACCATTGTAAACTACAGAAACATTTGATTGGGAAAACATTTTGCAACACGTACGTTCAATCCCACGATATATCATGAACATGTGTTGCATACATTAACATTTTAACGTGAACTCATTAAAAAGCAATTAAAATGCCCAAATGCACGCTATTCACTTTGTTAGTATGGAACTGACTTTGTTCTAAAAGGAAAGAAAATATTTTAGACTTTTTCTGTCAAACACTGTTAAAATAGATATATTCCAGCAATGCGTGCATGAAGGAAATGCCCGCATATGTACTAAATTTGGTGTACTAAGTGTACACCTACACTTTAGTTGCCTAGCACACCAGCTTTCCTGAAGGGGGGGGATTCATTTTTCTTAACTTAAAATATTTAGAAGTCTAGGTATCTAAGCCAATTCCCCAAAGCTCCTAAGTTGGTTGGTAGGATGCAATAGGCATCTGCAGGGAGCACGGCACAAGCAGCTGTAGTTACCCAGAGTCTCTGGGCAGGACACAGCCAGAGGAGGCTTCAGCAGTACCCGAGCACTGGGCGCAGAAGACAACAACATTGGCAAGGCAATATCCTGACATTTCACCTCCCGTTACAGGAATGTTCCTGGCAAAACACTCCTTGTTACAAGCCCAGGGTAGAAATTAAGTCTTTTCTTCAAAAAATGGCTACTAGCTTGCAAAAGCTCCCATGCAACCCAAGTCCGTAGGTGAGTAACGCCGATAGTAATCTACTAATAAAACAGGTTAGCACACTGGGCTACAGCACATATAAAGCTTTTGAATTTCCGTGTGTTCCTGGAAATTACTGTTATTTTTATTTCCACCATGGCAGCCCGGCTCTTCTTCAAACCTACCTCTTGTCAGAGGAGTAATGCGACTTTGTACACTGTACTTCATCATTTGGACAGGTCATCTCCAAAACACTTACTACTCCACAAACCTGGTGTTATTGCCCTGATGACTAGTGAACTATATCAATCTCTCAACTCTGGCAATGATTTACAAACATGCAAAATGGAACTTGCATTCTTTATGTTGTAGCTTGTTTGAGGTACAACACAAGCTTTTTTAAATTTTTTTTTTAAATTTATTTTTTTTTTAAAAAACCCACATTACTCATTTGCAGGAAGTACAATTTATAATCTTGTGACTAATGACAGGGGAAAAAAAAATGGACCTAGTACATTTTGTTCTCATTTGGCTTGCTTAAAATGATACAAAGAACCCATATCTAATCTGTTTTCACTGATTAGAACAGCAGTTCCTCTGCCTGTTTTTGCTACAACACAGAAAACAAAAAAATGATCATGATCTGTTCTACAACAATCACAGTTTCAAAAAATTGTGGCAATTCCATTGCAATCACCACGGGGTATCAGGAATATTAAACTAAAATGCATTCCTTTTCCGTAAGTGATTAGGAAGA
Organism: Buteo buteo; assembly: GCF_964188355.1. Classification (NCBI taxonomy): domain Eukaryota; kingdom Metazoa; phylum Chordata; class Aves; order Accipitriformes; family Accipitridae; genus Buteo; species Buteo buteo. Next base: position 17,036,829 of record NC_134184.1, read on the forward strand.
AGAATGGTTCAAAGTGACTGAATTTATAAAAAGCTGGTGTGGGAAGCAATTTCATAAATCAGCATCCAAGGTCTTATGATCCTCACCCAAGCAATGAGAACAATTAACTTTTACAGCAGCATCAGGAATGCAAAGAGTTAATCTCTAATCTGTCAAGGGGTATGAACCACATCATTAGATATTACAGAAAGGTAGTGACAATTAAAGCTATTGCTGGTCATTTTTTACATGTGAAACGTGTGATTAATTGGAGAAAACAGCACTTGAAGATACATATTCCAAAAAACCACTGAAAGACCCAACTCTTAGACAAGCACATACACAGAGATGGTGATTTTCTTTAAAATTCATTAATGTGAACATTAATTAGATTAATTTCAAGTAAATAACTACTTAAAAAAAAAAGAGGGGGCTCAAGCCACAAAAAAGGATAGTATGATACTAATGTTTAAGGCTGGCCTTTGAAAAGCTGATCTTTATTTTCCACCACCAGTTTAAAAGTGCAAATGAATGCTACAGCAGCTCAGATCATTCATCTAACTGACATACCTGATTGTGCACTCAATGTGCTAATTTGGAGAATAACAAAAACTTTGCAAGCTTCAAACAACATTTAGAATAACTATTTTGAATTAGAATGAGAAATAAAGTTAAGCCCAGGACATATAAAGGATGGGGAAAAATGCAGCAAAAGAACCAATTATTTTCTTTCCAAATATTCTCTTTCCCCTGAATTACAGCAAAGGAAATTGTAGTTCTCTGAGCTCTTGTCTTACTACCAAAAAATACTTGCATTAGATGTATTTTCATTTTTAATTTTACTCTGCTGTAGCATTCAGTTACACTAAGTAATCGCATTATTTCCACACTTACCAGGGGTTTTGAATCCTCAGGCTCTGGCAGACTCACATTTTCTGCAGAAGATGCAAGTGAAAGAGAATCAGGAGGAGAGCAATACTCTGGTTTAAGAATACTGCTTCCAGCATCTTGGTCTTGAGATTTTACAGGTAATGCCAAACTAGGAGAAGGTGTTGACTGAACACCTTCTTTTTCCTCCTTCTCCTCCTCACCTCTGCTTCTGAATGTGCTAGCGGAGAGAGGGTGTGCAGAATCCGGTTGTGAAAACGAACTGCTAGTGAACAAAGTTTGAGTTCTTTTAGCTTTCTCTACTTCTCCATTGTATTTCTGGGTATCATCCATCTAGGACAAAAATGACAGTTTGGTAAGTATGCGCTTTAAAAAAAAAAATCCCGAATCTTTCAGCAATATTTAACAAATATTTAACAAAACCCCCTCTTCCTTTCATGCAAATTCTGGTTATTGTATCCATTACTAATTACCCACTTTAAAGAGCAATGTATTTTTTTTTCTCTTGAAGTGTTTCCAGAATAAATAGTCCAGACTTTTTATGATAAACTTGTTAAAAACATCTGCTTAGAATGATCTGCATTCTCACCATTTTTTAAATTGAGACAAATAACCATTTAGGAGAAAGCTATGAAAATTGACATAGTAATCGGGGTGGGTATAAAAATCAGTTTCTGTGTTTCAGTGCTTTACTGAGCAGGCAAAGTTTAGGCTAGCATAAAATTTCAATTTCACCAAAGTCTGCAGAGCAGAAGAAACTTGTATCAACTGAAAAATTTGTCTAACATTTAATTATGTTAAATTAGGTTCAGACAATTACATCTGAGGAAGGCAGGTTTTTTGATAAGGAACACTAAGGAGACTTACTACAAGTAATAAAAAGATTATTCTACCAAATATATTTATCAGCCTTACTTCTAGGAGTGCCTTTACGTACAGAAACACGAGTAAACATCTAAAGCCATGACAGAATTGCCTGCTCTATTATCACAGCATTCATCAAACAGCAGATTATTTTTTAAAAAAACAACAGATGTTAAAACTCTACTGTCCCCCCAGCTACCCAAGACACCAACTTTTACAAACTTTGGGAATGAAGCAGAATTTTACCGTGAATGACCGTGGAAGTGACGAGATTCCTCTTGAGTGGACACCAAAAGGTCTTGGTGTAACCACAGATGTTAACCTAGAGGTATCGGTTTTCTGGTAACTTCTCGGGAGAGAAGCTGAAACCTGAGCTGACCCAGTTTGAGCATTCACCGAGTAGCGGGTAGACAAAAGAGCCGAGCTCTGCTCCTCTGCCAGGCTCTTTGGCGGAGCGGGAGCTTCATGAGCGGCCGAGCTCTCCGGCAGGTTCTCCTTGCACGGTTGTGCAGCGTACCCACTATTGCTGTCCTTCGTGCTGTAGGAGGCATCTTCCAAAAGGTAATCTTTTGCTGCTGACCGTGTGGAAGGTGCTTTTTCTTCACTAAACACATCGTCGTTCAGCGAATACATCCATCTGCGATCATGTTTTCGCTGCCCGTAGGAGTTTTGATCTCTGTCCTCCCTATGGGGACAGAGGTGTTAAAATACCAAAGTGACCTGACAAACAGGTGGGCCCTGAGTCTTTCAACTACTCAAGAAACACATCTCCATTAAATGAAAATGAATGGAATAATTTAAAAATATTAGTATTTTAATATATTTTTAAATCTACCTTCTTCCCCCTCCTCCCCGTTTCAACACTCCCATAACACTCAGGCATACTACTGTCACATTATCAGGTTGCCACCGTGACAGAAATCTCTCTGCCAAGAAAATGACATAGCTATTCAAGTTACATATCCACTGAAATTCAGATTTTATTGAGGAAAGAATGGGAAGAAGGTAGTCCTGTAACACTGCCTGAACTGTATAGCTCTGCTGATGTCTCTGCTCTATGCAAGTGCTGTACTGAACTTTAGATCACAAAATAAGATGGTGTCCAGAAGTTCAGATTGGTTTGGGGTTTTTTTGCTATTCATTCCTTTGTCATAAAGGAACAACCACCACAGAGATAATCTTTACCACACCCTTTTGAAGATTCTGATGATACTGGCCATTCAATACAATCAGCATCCATATTTTTATTCAAGAGACTAATTTTTTCACAAATAAGAAAAGAAATACTGAAAGTCAAAACATTCTGTATTAAGACTCATTAAGACTCATTTAAATTTGTTTTATGAATACATGCCATGTGCATATTCCCTTCATCTTAGTCATACATGCATCTTAAAAAAAAAAAAAAAAAAAAGAGAGACTGTCACCAGTAGAAATGGTACTGTGCTACTCAGTCTACACTTTCTACTCTTTGGAGAAAATCTTGTTCTGTAAATACCCAGAGGAACAATTGGGGATAGAGTGGAAATCAAGTAAGAGTTTATAGCTCTGCGATATACATTAAAATTCTGGCTGTATTTATTCAGAGTGGCTGAAAGAATAACAAATGCAGTGGTAGAAGAAAGAGAAATAGTTAAGCTGATCCAAGAATTAAAAAGGTAATTATCCAGTTCAACACTATTGTTTTAACCTCTTTAAAGTGGATACAAATATTGACTTCTCAATACATTTATTAATGGATAGCAGAGTAAAACAACATTTATAGAGCAAAACTGTTTAACATTCTCTGAAAACAATGCATTAGTAGACCATATTCTGCCCTTCAATTGCCTAGATTTCTACACTATAATTTGCAAATAAAATTGTTGAGATCTCTGCAAAATCAATTGCAACTTGCTAGTAAAAGCTGCTCAAGAATTCAAGGGAATAAAAATGCTCCGATTTAAGTTCTTCAACACAAGACTCCCATTAGGGTCATTACCTCTCCTGCTGCATTTCTTTCAGTGACTTGGTACTCCTTTCAGACACCTCAGAGGCTCTCCTTTCTATTTCTTCTCTCTCTTCCTTTTTCTTTTGCAATTCAGAAGTGAAACTTTTTCTACGATTTTTCCATTTTGCTAGATCCTGTAAGAATAACATGAACATATACAATCAGATTTTCTCAAGATCTCATAATCTACAGAGGCATACCAGCACATGCTACTTACTGCCCTGATTTTATTTGCACGTCTGCACGGCGGCCACATTTTCATGCACCTTCCCCCTAAATGATAAAGGGGTTCTCATATTTCAGTTAGGGTTACAGCCTCAGTGCCTGTTTAAAGTTAACAATTGTCATTACTGAACCACTAGTGGAAAAGTACGTGTTTTGCCTTTTTTCCTTCCCTTTAACATTTTCAATTTTATTCTAGTAAACTTCACCCAATGACACAAGGTTGAAAACTAATGCAAATGCCATGTGTATTTCTTTGTTGTAGACTTTGGAGTGTGGGATATTTATTTTTTTTCCCAAATAACTACTATGTTAGACTGATACATTAGCTTGAGAATTAAATTCTAAATTGAAAACATATATGTCTATATTTTTCTTCATTTCTGTAAAACCACAATGTGAACTGGCAATATTCTCCATGAAATACCAGAGCTGAGTTAAGAGAAGTACTGAATATTAGAACTGAGATGGCATTAAATAAACAACTATAAACTTCTTGCTTGGTGCTCTGTTCTTAATTTCAGATTCTTATTGGTAATCATTGTCAAGCAGCGATTTGAGTAAGAAAGAAAAGGTCTTCAGATACCCTTATGATGCTGTGCAAAACTACCACATCACTTTACAAGTTGGATTTAAGACAGAGTTATTAGGGGACAGGAGCCTCAAGAATTTGCACAAGGAAATATTATTTCCCTTCCTTCTCCCAAAGGGTCAAATACTCAGGTATTCCAATTGTTTCACAAAAAAAGTATTCACAATTTCAGATAACACATGAAACTGTACCCTAGCTTTTCTTTATGTCCACAGAAATCAAGCCTGAAGGCTTTATTACAATACACCCAAGTCTTATCCTGAAGCATTAATCAGATACTTATGATGATACTTAAAATAATTTCAGTTCTGCATTAAACAGTCATCCCCCAAATCCCTAGTAGTTGCACGAGATGGATCATTTTAGAAGACAGCCCCATAAATTGCTGCCCACATGCCAAAGTCTGTTTTCTAGGGACACTGAAGGTAGGTGGCACCCAGCCCTTCAGCAGGACACACGAGGAGAGGTGAAGAGGAGTACTTACTTCTTGCCACTTTAGATCTTGTTCTTGTAACTGTTCTTTTATCCTTTGTAGCTCTTCATAACGGATTTTGCGCAATGACTGCAGCTCCTCTGCGCTGACATCATTCAAAGATTTACTCCTAGAAAGAAAAAGAGTACTTGGCTTCATCACATCTTAGCCATCATTTATGCAAGTGAAACCTTTGAAAGAGAGAGATTTATATTAGTACAACTGAGCACTCTTGAGTGTTATTTCGAATAGAGCAGGAAACACACAGGCAGCTGAACGAGCGAGGCTGGGACGTGCTCTAATGCCAGCACTTGAGTCAGTAGTTGCATATTTGAGCAAATAAAATCAGGTTAAGGGAATAAGCAGCTCTATAGCAGCTCCATGCTGGTCATTCACATTAAGCTCCTTGTACCTGACTGCTACTTCTGTTTAAACTTGTTACTCTCTTTATTGACCTTGCTCCTTTCTTGGACCTAAAATGCATCCCCCCTCCTTGAGTCCAAATTCCCATCCTTTCACTTCTTCTCTCCAGTAACAGCCCCAGAATCACCTCCTGTTCTTTCCTCAAGTCAGTTATTGATACACATTTCTAAAATATAAAAGTAATTCACTGTTAAATGCTCAGTTCATGCATATCATGGGCCCCACTATCTTACATTACTCCTCCCCAAGCCTCCCTGATAGTCTCCATCCAAGCTGGGATGGCTAACACAGCCACCATCTTACTAATTTCTTCAACACAACTACAAGTTCCCCCCATGAACTCCTACTCACCAGTTCCCTTTAATCTAAATTCCTCAAAGCTCACCTTTCATGCTTTTTCCCCCTCTCTCCAATGCTATTTTCTCCTTTGTTCTTTCACACTGCAGTGATAAACATAACAGGACTTTTAATTTATGTATAGGACAGGACCCCTGCTCAGTGCTGACCACAAGCCTCTGAGACACCAAGCAAAATGCAGGTGTTTCACCATAAGGTTCAATGCTGTAATGTAAAAGGAAAGCTAGGCTTTTGGGTTTTATTTTTATTTTTTTAAAAAATACTTTTGTTTGCATTTCTCCAAACAAAACCTTAATGACAGAGGGATGTAACCAAGTTCTAACAGGACTTGAAAATGTGGCACTTATCTGATACAATGGAAAATCAGGTTAAAAACAAAACTGACTCAGCACAGGGCCTTGCTCTGATCTCTTACATACCAAGAGAGCTCTGAACTAACAAACCAGACTCTCTCACTTCCTCCCAAGAGGACCAACTCACTTCCATTGGTAACACAAGACTTTGGCCTCTAGAAATAAAGGCTAGGACATTAACTCATTATACCTGTTTGCTTGTTTGTTTTCTGAATGGGAAGGATGCCAAATTTAGTGAAAAATCTCCTGGTCACAACTGCAGAAACTCTTTTCTTGTACAGTTCTCTCTCCTTTCCCCTTTTTTTAATGGTTAAATTATATTACATATAGAAATGGTTTTGGGTAACCACACTATACGTAAGTACCAAAATTGCTCCAGATTTCTTCAAGAAACCCTAGTCATGTAAGTTTTCCTTTTCCTTCTCTTGAATTTCTATATCTTCCTGCAACAAAATAGGACAATCTAGACCTAAATAAAATATACCCCAAGTAAGGGTATATTCATACCAAGGAACAGGATATTGGTTTCAATTCTAGTGTGAACTTCAAAAACTAACTAGTGACTTGAGCCTTCTGAGTCTCCCTCCCCTAACATCTAACTTCTGAAACATTATTTGCTTTTTCTGGAAGTGTTTAGTCATTTACCAGGTTCTGCCTCAGGGTGAAAATAAATAAATAAATAAATGCACGTTTAAAAAAAAAAATTTAGAACACCATGCATAAACCAAATACTTAACATGCCATCACACAGTTAAGTGGAAAAATATTTCTTATTGAGTCACAGCACATGGTAAACAAGACCTAAGCTCATATGGCACTAACCAATAAGTTTACCACTGAAGATTCAATAACCTGGAGTACATAAAATAACCACAGAACATTCATCACTCCCATGATAAACACCATGTCATTAAATATTTTCAGATTCTATTTGATGGTTATCTGTCTGATAACCATGACGTGGATACCATAGGTGCCAGAGAAAACTTTTGCCAGATGCATAGCTTTCAGTCTTACATTCATTACATAAATTGCCTAAGCACAGAACAAAGCAGCATGCACAAGTTGCTTTCAGCACGAGTTTTTAGCTGCTGTGCATGCATGAAAATTTAATTAACAGGCAAAAATAGCGTTATGATCTTTCAAGCTTTTGTAAAAAACAAAACAACACAACAAACCCCCAAAACTTACCCTTGCTCATCAGAAAGCTTTTGAAACAGTCTGAGAAATCAGAAACCAAAAGAGAAAAGATTCAGTGTTTTGATATTCATGACATTAACATCACCAATACACCAGCACTCACACTAAGTGAAGGGGAAACTGAAAGCTTGACGACCAACCAGCATGGAATAGCACATTGGAGATCTGACACTAATCAAAAAACACATCAGGACTTGCATGATGTGTAAGTCGGGCAGAAAACTGATAGAACAAGGTGGCCTGCAAGTTTCCAATGCTTCTGATTCAGCAATACTGCACAAATAGAGCCTTGTATTAATTCTGCACCACTTAGTCCAGTGCTGCTAAACAGCATGATGCTCAAAAGATACTCATTTCAAGAAATGAAAATTAATGCCAACTTGATTCCCAACAAGAAGCCTGGCTTACAGAGGCTGTTTTCTTGTGACTATCATTTCTGATACTAAATGAAAGTAATACTGGGAACGGATAAGAATAAAAGGCCCTATATAGAAGTTTAGCACATTAAGTGGAGAACCATATTAATCCAGTGTGATTCAAGAGGATTTTTAGTATTCTTGAATATGAGTATTTTATTCTATTGAATGAATTCTTAAAAAGTGAAATATTTTCAAGCACTTCAGAAATATTCCTCAGTGAAGCTTGCATTTTGTTAACAGTATTAAGCTTAAATATTAAATGCAGCAACATCAAAGTATCAACTGGAACATGAAAGTGCCTTAGTCACAAAGTAACGATGCACAGCTGGGAGAACTGCAACTTGCAATGCCGTATTTTCAGAGCTAAGGAAGCATTCGAAACCCCACTCTTCCCCAGTAAGTAAAAAATCCAAAGGAGAGCTAGGAGGTAGTTAAAAAACAGTATTCAGTCAGAGAAGAGAAATTTTGAGTATACCAGGAAAGGATTAGGGGAAAGTATTAATCAGGACTGTATGAAAGCAGGGGGGAAATACTGGCAGAATAAAATATGTCGCAGTGGAATTTAATATTACATGGACACACAACTTGCATGCACCATGACTTTGGGTGGGCAAAACAACACTAGTATTTTTTTTCACCTCATCTAATTAACTCAAAACTGTATCAGGACAGTTTACAAGCATTTTCAAACTTAGGTGCAAGCAAGAATATCAGAATGCCCATTTCCAGAATTTGTCATTAAAGCATTCATGTGTTTCAGAAATATTTTTACTAATTACATTGGGGAATAAAAGAAAATATTTCTAGCCTCCACAGTCTTTTGAATAATCACTATTCCTGTTCAACCATGGAAAGAAACTTATGCAGAACTTTGAGCCTGAAGAAATGATAATATATTTTCTCTAAAATAGCAGCCTAAAACTAGAAAACATTGTAATTTTTTTTGTTGAAAATATGGTATTGCAGTCATGAGCTTCTATTCAAAGCAAATAAAAAGCTTGTCCAGGATGCCATGAATAAATAGCAGATTGGCACTCTATGAATGGTTCAGCACAAGACGATGCTTTTCTGAATAGAAAGGGTTCAACTGCACTCAAGCACAATCCGTGCAGGACACCACCTGACCTCTCCACCATTTGCCGTTTCTTGTGTCTAACTTTGCTGGCCTCCCTGATTGCTTCCCACTTCTTCCAGTCTTCTTCACTGCACGGACCCGGGATGAAATTTACTGGCTGGACGTTGCTTCCAACCTTCCAAGATTCAATCTTGCGGGTCAGCATATCGTCCTTCTTATGGCGGGCAGACGGTGACAGCACTCTGCCGTTGCTCTTTCTTTCCTCCGGTGTCGTTTTTTCAAGTAAACATAGAAATTTGGACCGGATCTCCTCCGGAAGACTCCATGGATCAGGAAAGAGTGCCGGGTGATACTTGTCTGGAGCACCCGACAAAGGCACCTCTTTTTTCTGAGAGAGGATTTTACGGAAAATCATGTCATCCCTTTCCAAATCTGGAATTACAGGTTGGCCTTCTCTGGGTTGCAGAATTATCTCACCCTCTAGGGGAGGCTCCTGCTCAGAGAATTTTTTAAAATACCAGGGGTCTTGAAGAACAACTTGATTCACATGGAAAGCCCCAGTTTTCCGAACGAACAAGTCATCATTTTCTAAATCTGGATACAGATATCCATTTTCCGCATCTCCTTGCTTGCATCCTGGTACAAAGGAAATATTCTTTCTACATTTTATGAGCCTAGGGCCAGAAGTAGGATCAATTTTGGTCTTCGTTTCAGAAGACAAGTAGTCAGAGTATTTTTGCAGGGCCTGAAGTAACGAAAACTGACTGAAGCATATAAAACAAAAGGAGGGAAGTAAAAATATCATTAACTAGCAAGAGACAAGCAGATCAGTATTTATTGTGATACACATTTCGTTTAGACTGGAAGTATCCCGAGCAGTACAACTACACCACTTGGCATTCACCACCACTAACTGTAGCACAGCACACATCAACCAACACAAAGGTAGTATGGCATACTGACCTGCTCAGAAACAGCACGCTTACATGCTCACACACAAAGCTAGTAACCCTACGCAGCATGTTACACTTTTGCATTTACATGTTTCAGAAGACCAGCAACTTATGGCTACATTTAAAAAAAACAAAAAACAAACAAAACCCAACCAAAATAGTAATAACCAAAGAAGCGCGACATCACAGGACATGGTTTAATTTCATTTAGCTGTTGCATATCCAGCCATTTCTTTTTGATGCAGCAAGAGTACAGCTCATGCAGCAATATCAACCTGGGCTGATCAGAAGCCTCCAAGATTTTTCCTTCTGCAATCTGTGACAATGAGCTTCCCACATATTCAGCAGCTGGCTTATAGTTGTGATCCCTTCTGCAACTGCTGTTCCAGTCAAAACTTGGTCTTGGTTGATTAGCAACAATGGCAGAGCTTTGTTTGTAAGCAAATTCCTCATCCTCAGAATCTGATTTCTTTCTACTGTGCAGCAGCACAAAGAATGAGCAGAGGGGAAAAAACAAAACAAAACAAAACAAAACCACAAAGTGTAGTCAATTGAGTAAAATGCACAGTGGCAACAGTGCAATGAAAATAATATTTCAATTATTTTCTAAAATTGAAAAAAAAAAACCAACCAAAAACCAAAGAGAAAGCATATCCTGCTGCTACATTGGCAATAAAAATGAAAAATAAAGTCATACAACTACACTTTATTTATAGGTTTTGCACACAGAAGAGAAACAGGGGCATGCATGAAAACGCACCTGAACCCTTGAATCTCTTTATACCAGGGTTTGAAAGAGGATTTCCTGATTTTTTTCCAAAGCAATTCTTCTTCTGGAGTCCAAAACTTAGGAAGAAATTTGTCAAAAGCAACAACTGTATTTGCCGCTGAAGAACTTAGCTTGCGAAAATATAGATCATCTTTTTCAATGTTTGGGATGCCTATTTCTTCTTCCTCGTCCTCATCAAAATACCCAGATAATTCTGAAGGAATGTTAACTCTTGGTTTGTTTTCCTCTTTAGTATCCAACTGCCTCTGCCTCCTCTGGTTACTGTTCAAAATACCCAATCAGTTAAGATATTTTAGGAGCAACTTGACATAAAGTATGCAAAAAGACATGCTTTTTGGCTCAGGAGTTCAATCTCATGAATAAAGCAAATTAGTTCTCAATTCCATCACTGCAGCACCAGAAATAATAAAATAGATTAAAAAAAAAAAAAGTTAAATGGTTATATCAGCACCCTATCGCCTCTGACAAAAATACGAAGTTTGACAGAAAAGGCATAACAAATTATCAGCTGTGTTAAAATGCCGATTAGAAGGCTAACTTTATGGAGTTATTTATGGACTGCGATTTAGGTAATACAATAGTTACTGGATCTTGGATTAGTATCTCTGACCTCAGTGGTTCAAGCATTGCAGCTAGTGGACCAGCTGGGTAACTTTCTTGTGAGCAAGATTTAGGAGAGTCATTGTGCAACACGAAACGATGTCCAGGTGCAGCAGAGCTTACAGGGCTCTTTTTTACTAGAAATCTACATTTTGCTAAGTCATCCATAACCACGTCAGGCAGCCTTCTTTCATCTTCTGAATCAGAGCCGCTGCCATACTCATAGATCATCTGGAGGGAAGCCGGATTTGTGAGCCCACACTCTGCTCTGCTATTTTTGCAGGAAGCTACGGGATTCCTTTCACGTCCACTGAGGTTGACCAAAACAGGAACAGAATGAAGACAGTGAAGTCATGAAGGCAATGATGAAACCCAAGAACTGCCCACTAATCTCATCTGTATGCACCAAGAAGTCGGACAACTGAAATTCATCACCATATTTTGGAAGACTTGAATGAAAAACTAGAACTGTAGAGTCTGTCTCTCGTGAGCCTGCATTTAACATCATTTAAATCCCCTCTATCTGGAGTCTGACCAGCCTCAAAACATTACTCAAATGCCAGAAAACTAGTTATGTGGAACAAAGTTAAAAAACAAAACCAAAAGAAAAAACCAACCACACAACCACACCAAAACATCCCCTCCCCGTTAAAATACGGAAACTCAAATACTTTACTTTGTATTGCAGCAACAGCAGCTTTTCTTTAACTAATAAAGAAATCACTTATTTAAAAAGTCCTAAACCAAAGTCCGCTTTACTAAGACCACACACCAGTACCTTGAAAATGTTCCATCTGCCTCGGTGAAGACAGGACTTGCCCAGCTCCTCCTGTTGTCCTCATTCTTCTCTGTCCTCTTCTTCCTTAAGGGTGCTGGCACATATGCCGTCTGCTTGTTTTTGTTGGGTAAGAAGCGATTGAAGTCAGTGGTAGGTTTTGGTTCAATCACAGAAATCCTGCGGTAAGACCTGTCATCTTTATGGGAGTCATGCATTTTGAAAGGCAGTTCCAAGTCTGCGTCACTGTCGCAACCTTAGAAGAAAGGGGAGAAAAGGGAAGGCACAAACATTATTCTCTAGACACAAGCTTCTAGCTAGAACTTGCACCACAATCCTCTAAAATCAATTTAACTGCATATTCGGGATGTTTCGGCTGCAAATTTGCTGAGCTACTGACAGGACAGTAGGAGAGATATTTTTAGAAGTTTGTGGCAAAGCTGTCATAAGGTCCATTAAGCTGAGTTTGGTTTGCACACCCCTGCAACGTTTGTTCCATTCTTTCACTGTCACTGCTCCCTGCAGGAAACAAAGTGCTAACCTCTAGACTGAAGATGTAAAACAGCACAGAAGTTTTCAGTTAAAAGCTTACTTGCCACTCAAATTTACTAACAAAGACAAGTTACCAGCAAATAGTATAGCAACATGCTCATCTCATTGGATTAACACCCAGTAGAAGCCCACATCACATCAGATATGTAGCATGCCTACATGCTGCTTTGCTCAGATCAGAAATGCTCCATGTGGCCTCTGCCCAATGATTTTGTTATGCACATGGAACAAAATCCAAAAGCTCACTATTTTTATAACTAAGTTAAACTACAATTTTGTATTGAATTTTAAAACTGGGAGAGAAACACAGGTTAGAGTACAGCTGTAGGGATCCAATGTCACAAACTGCCTTCTTGTTACCTTTCTTTCCCTGACAAACTATCTAAAGTAACACCTACTATTCAGTTTTTAACCTAGGTGGGAAAAAACCCTATCGAATATTCACAAATAGAGTGAAGAGACAGAGGTTTGACATACCCAGACTAGGAACAAGGCAAGAGACTTTTGCAACTTTTGAATTTTAGGTGATCCCATCAGGATCTGAATTCTAGCAATTCCCCTTCCTGAACTATGGGAAAATACTCTGTACATACACACACCCTAATGCGGTTGTGAGAGCAAGAATCCCAGCAACACTTCCTAGGAAAATTCATGTGAGCATTACTTTGTTTCTACCAACTGTTAAAGGTCAAAATTTGCTTAAGCAAATGGAACATTAGCAGTTGCAAAACTAGAGTTGCCTTTCAAGCCTATTTAAGTACTGGGCACCCAAAGTACTAGGTCCATACAGTGTCTTCTCCCACACTTGTAAGACATGTGTCAACAAAAGATTTAAAAAAGGAAAACTTACCTTCACTGCCACCTTTCAAGGTTATATCTGATGAATAGCTTGTGGAGGATCTTGAACCAAGAGAGTCCAAGCTATCAAAGGAATTGTCTCTTTTATGGCTAGCTGAAGACGAAAAGGGCTCTCCCCGGTCAACGTACCAAATATCACCGTACCCACTATCCCTGCCACTTCTGTTCAGGTGGCTGGACTCTTCAAGCGCCTACGAGAGTAAGTTTTGAAAGGTCTTTTACAATAATTTAAGAAGCAAGTCCTGCTCGTGAGTTTTCACTCAAAAATTTTAAAATGCATTTCGAGTGCACAAACCAACTTTAACAAAGACTATTGCAAACCCCTAAAAACAACATATACAACAGCTTGGATAGGAGATTCAACACAAGGTCTTAAATTTCTCTTATCTCAGCCAAAAGGAAATGAAGGCAGGGCTCTTCAGAAACTACCACACCAACCAAAGCAGATGGATTCTCAATTTCATGATTGTATGGGCAGCAGAAGAACCAGTGTAAGCTAAAAAGCATTCCTTTCACTTTGATAGCAAGCAAAACAAACAACTACGTTCTCCAAACTAAGAATAAAATTAAACCCCCAAGAGACTTTTTAGAGTTGATGCTGTAATGTATAGCAAACTATAAAATTCAGGCTATTTGTTTACTATTCTTTTTTGATTCCTTACCTTAGTCAATGCTTGCCCTAATAACTTCTCAAATGCTTTGAGATTAAGGTATGGACCATTATAATGAGGGTTACTTTGAGCTTTTCTCCCAAGCCAGTATAACGTAATCAAAACCTAAACCGAAACAAACAAACAAACACGAATACAAACTTAATTACTTTCCTTTCATACCACGTACCAGTATAAAAATCTCAGCATGCTGTTAGAAATGTCTTCCACAATGAATTGTAAAATCTTGTTTACAGTATTAGCTATGATCTCCACCAAAACCAATTAAAAGAGTGTTATGATGCATCTCATGTATCTTAAGTAAGCAGATATAAGTACTGTTTCTAATCATTACATTTATTTAGGAAAGTAAGCTGCGTAGAGATCATCGTAAGATGGCACTACTTTGCATCAGATAAGTGAACAGCTGAAGAATAAGGTAAACATGATAATGCCATGAGAAGAAGTGTTTTAAAAATATTTAATCAGAATTAGTGTGAAATTGTTTCAGAAAGCATTGAAGTAGATGTGTCTTACATTTTTCACTCTTCTGTTGGTCTCCTCTGGTCTGGAGCAGGGCAGGGAATGAGAAAAACAAATCAAAAAGTTATAAAATATCTGACTTAAAATTTAATTATTATTCAAGATTTAAAAGATTTGAAGCCCAGTTAGGAGGCCAGTATAAAATATTCAACTATGACTGTTCCAAAAGAAAGAAAAAGCATTTCACTTTGAATTCATAGCCATAACTCTGTACTATTTCAATCATTACATATAAAGTGAGAAACTAGCTGATCTATTATAGTTTCTGATTTGAGAGGTACTCGGAAAGGCTCTAGGCTTTTTTAATTAGCTAATGTTTTTAGTTACCAACAAAATAAAAGTGGAAAACAAGCTAATGACTTCCCAAGACTTTGGGAAACATAGCCTCTATTAGCCAGGAAGATCTTCAGTTCCATATGAAAGTAGATTTAATTGTTACTGCTTCCCTGATTGCATTATGTTTTCTAAAATATTTGCCTCAGACACAGAAAACACTTCAGCCCAGAGAATTTTTCAGACAAAAAACCCGAGCAACTGAAACTGGGACATCTGGAGAGAAATGTTGTTGGGCTGGAAGGAGGGGTTTGGTTTGCTTTTATGCAAGATACCTGTTTCTCAAAAATATTAAATATATATGCAATCACTAACATTAGTAAGTTGTTTTTTTTTTTATAAATAGCCAGTTTGTGGCACACCTTGGAAGTGCACCAATGCACACTCACAGTGGTCCTGTTCTTAAAATGAGCAGGAGGAGAACAAGAAGAAACTTTTCAGATGGGAGCCTCCCAACAGAGGTGGGGTACCACAGGCTCAGTCCTCAAGTATAAATATTCAGGGCTGGACTGCAGAGAGCAGCTGAACAACACTCCTGCCCGCACTGCCAGCCATTATGGAAGGGCAAATGGCTTAAATACACCAAAACAACCTTCCATCTGCCCCAGACACTGTCGGTTTGGGGCTGGTTCAGTGGCAAGCTTCACACACAGCACAGTGAAGGGGTTCAAACAAAAAAGCGGAGAATTAACATACGGTGGCAGAAAGACCTATGCAGAGGTCAGACCAACGATGTATCAGGGCACCTATCCTGTTTCTGGCCATCTAGGATCAAGCTAGTCAAAAGTTGCAGGGAAAAGCTAGAATAAACTGTTCAGGGGACAGTTACAAGTTAGCAACATGATGACAGGGCCTGGTCAGCGTAGCTGGCACTCTTCATGGAAATACAATATTCGATGCAACATAACAACCGCCAGGGACACAGACCATCCCTCCTTCTCTTTCATTCTAGTTTGAGAGTGCCCGCTCCTGCTTGGTGCGGCTGTAGTTGCTTTGCCTGTCCCCACACCACAAAGAAATCTGGCTGCCAGGAGCACAAAGTCCTGAGGTGGATCTGACCTGCAAGGTCCTCGCCTGCAGCTTCCTTAATATCACATGCCAGAGATGCTACCGGCTTTGTAGTCAGTGACCCTTCTCATGGATAAGGAGGAACCCTTCTCCCTTAATGTGAAATATTTACACTTTTTTTTTTTTTTAAGAAAAAAAACAACCCTTCCAAAACACAGTGTTGTTCTTTTTTTCACTGGAGACTATTTTTGAAAAAAATTTCCTCTTTCTTTTCTGCAGTATGTGGATTTCTTTCCCAATGTCCATGCCACAGTGCACACCATGGCTATGACCTAACGTGCTGACTAGAGACAGGTTGGTTTCCCAAGCAGAGGATGGAAAATTATTCTGGTGGTGGCGTGTATCAACATTACACTTCCCATACCCAATGGACAGCATTTTAAAGGTTTACATTCTTTACACCTTCAAGGTCTAGAAGCCTTCCATTTAGCAGAATTTCTGCTGTCATTTGCAATTATAAAAGCAGAGGCCATGCATGCCCTCGCTAAGGATGCCTTAAAGTTTGCTTCCAAACTTCAGCAGTCTAGTAAGGAGTGAAAAACTCTGCCCTTAGTCAGCTGTAGCCTCTATCCAAGAGGTTACCAACCTTCATGTAGAGCAAAGCTACGTGACTGAACATGACGATGTCCACTTCTGCTTTCCACAAGTTCTCTTGGATCATTTAGGTCAACCATTTGCAATAGCAGCAACATTCAGCTGTCTTCATATTTCAGTGTATTTTCTATACCAGAATAACCATAAATACACTAGGCCTGTGTACTTGGGCTATAAACAATGCAAAACTAAGGACTTTCAGGTAAACCAACGGGCACAGCTGAGACCCAACATGCAGGCAGAAAGATATATCACACACTCAAATGACAGACCGTACTCCATTCACATGTTTGCTCAGCTAACAATGGAAGTAAATGGACAAGTTGTTTACTCTTTGTGAGCAAAGTTTCTTCACTTGCATTACTGCTCTCCTTCTCTGAACTACGCCTATTGGTCTCTAAACCTTTTCAGCAAATTGTCACAATAGACACAGTCTGAGCAGAGGAAAAAACAAAACAAGAAAACCCCTGCTAATCTGGAACAATCAGTTCCTCATTTATATAGGCATATATTAATTCTTCGATGGCACTTAACCAAAGAAAAGCAGGAGGATCCTGGATGATGAATGTACTGTCCTAAAATCCGTGTAAAACCACAGGTATATAATGTTTTGCCAGAAGAAAATCCTGAATAAAGAAGCAATGCTTTTATCTTACTGGAAGGCCTTAGAAGTCATTTGTCACCTACAAACTCCACAGCTGCTTCTCCTCTGAGGCATGCAACTTGCAGAAGATGCAGTTTGAATGCATTTGCTGACATTCTCTGAGTGAAATAAGAGCCTTTTATATGTACAACCTGGCCAAGCTCACGATGCACTTCTGAGCTTACATGCATAAGCCATTGCCAAGTTACTCTCCAGTACAGTGCATTTAAAATAGCTGAGCAAATATCTGTTGGATAGAAGTGTGATACAAACTGAAGGCTTTTAAGAGGAATGACTTTTTCCTATGAGCATCCAAAAAAAAAGCAAATTTTTAACTCAATTGCAGTAAATGAAAACTCAAAATTAAATAATTACATTAAGTAGAAGTTCTCCTTCACATAGTGTTATCAAAATGTAAATACTATGCAGTACTATGCAAAGAATTCAACCGGGGCCTTGTGTATAGCTCTGAACAACTACAGTTCATAGCAGGGGACAAGACAGAGGCACTAACTTCAAGCATAGCAAGTTCTTTGCTGCTGCGAGAGGAGGCATGACCCTACCTTCTCTGACAACCTGATGCTACCCAACAGCAAGCTCCTGCTCCCACCTCTGCTCCCCTTCACAAGTCTGTTTCTAAATACACAGGGCTGAAACACTCAGTGTTGCACACTGTATTTGAAGGAATCAGAAGATGGAGTGCAAGAACTTCAGCAATGTAGCCTTTAAGCTTTTTAAATACTCCTGGACAATTATAACCTTATTTTGAACATAAGTCTATAGCATTGAAGTGCACACACAGCACTGCTTGTAGAGACATTTGTCCTACAAAAGCTATTATAGGAACTGAAGGGGTAACCCACTTGCTGAAGTATCTTCATCAATGCACAAAAACGCCAATCCTGTATCAGGCAACTGTGAAAGTAGTCTGCTTTTTCACGTTTTCATCCAAAATCGTCACACAGCCCACTTGGCACAGACTATATACTTTATGAAAATATTATTTTGTGTAACCTAATTTCTGGCTTGAAAAAATGAGTGCCATTATGCTGAAAGTTATAAGCAGCCTGCTACTTTGCTTAGGAGGGCACAGACAAGGCTGCATCTTAAAAACAATCTGCTGAAAGAAGCAGGTTCCTCTCCAAATGGCAATGCAACACCACTTACTAAATCATGTTGTGTCATTTCAAACATTACCTTCTCCATCTTTCCCGAAGTTTTTATATGTCCTTTCACTAACAATGCAACTTCTTTAAAGATGTCTCAGCTAAGCAAAGGAAGCTGCTAAGGAGAATGGGTAAGATCTTGCAGAAAGAATTTTATTCTGAATACTTCATCTGCTCCTCCCACTGTCTCAGATTTTAGCATTCATTCTGAAGTTCAAAAGAAAAGCAATGCTGATCCTTGGTGTTACCTAACCTAACCCCTATGTCAACCCCAGCTAATAAAGGGGTCTCAAAACCTAACAAGTACAACTTTTAATTCACAGAGCATGAACCTTAACTGTTGGCAGTGGTTTCAATAATAGTTTATGTACAACCTCAAGATTAGCCATCCTAGAAATATCTATCAAACATACCATGAAAGTCTAAAGGCCATGAGATAACAATATGTGGGAGTTACAATAATTATGAAGCACAACTGCATGATTCCAAGTTGAAAACTGATGCAAAAAGATGTGAAATAACCACACATGGAGAAACAATACCTTCTGTACAAATCATCTCACCTACGTCAATCCTTCAGCAAACAGAAAAAAGACAAATGGGACAGAAATAGCTCTCACTTGTTAGTAGGTGATACGCTTAGAGACCAAATACCTCTGTTATGACTGAACACGATGCATATTCACAGACTAGCCAGCACAGACCGATGGATATTTCTCTTACAAGGACCACTCTACGAGAATAAAAAAAAAAAAAAAAAAAGTGACACGGCAGGTTAGCATGCTGAGCCGCAGCTCAAGCAAATTATTCTCTGCTCTGCTGTTTGCTCAAGGTTAAATAGCAAAACTAGTCACCAAGGCCCTAGCCCAACAATACAAAGGCTTTGGCAGCTTAAGGATTTCCTGGTCTCCCTTTCCCTTCCAGCCGCTCCTGTTTGCTGCCCCGTGGTTATGCCAACAGGACTCTGAATCACACTGTGGTTCCACATTGTGCAGCAGGACCAGAGGGCTGTGCCCATTCCTTCGTTTGGGTTTTTCTAATATACATATTCAAACCCCAAATTAACTTGCTCATCTGTTTTAGAGCATGCTCATGCGAGCGCCTGCATAAGCACCGCAGCAGAGGCAATGTGTTGCTGCAGTGGAGTGGGCAGGGGGCTCAGTGGAAGAGGACCCTGCTCCATACATCAGCACCGTGAGGGTCCCCGCGTGACAAAACCCCAGCTAGAGCTGCTCTGTGCTTCCCATTCATCTGCTGACGCTTAGCTCCGAGGAGTGAGGAAAGCTTCCTAGTGTTACTTTTATGCACTTTGAGGTATTTAAAAAAAAAAAAAAATTAAAAAAATACTGTATAATGAATGTATTGTACCTTACAGTAGCTAGCCGACCACAGTACTTTAAGAAATCATGAACTACACTTTTTAACCAGTTATAAAATATATATCCACTGGCAATGCTGACACTTACACAGACCCCTCTCCAGTGCCTCCTTACAAAGGCGCAGTGCATTTTAAGTAGCTACATTTAGGTTTAACTTATTTCGAAACTTTTAACAAATAAACTCAATAGTTTGGATTTTGCTTTCCTAACACATTATACAGTTTGGTTTCTCCACATCCTAATATGTATTAAATTCCAGCATCTAGCAACTCATGATGTCAAATCTACTTCGACACTTCACTTTGTTATTTTCCAGGCTGAACATCAACGTGAGCTCAAGACCAAATCCAAGGTACCAGAAGCCTGAGCAAAATTCTGGAAGATGATTTTACAGCACCTCGTTCAGAAAGCCTAGCTTTCTGAGGGTCTGTTTCTCATACAGAAACATATTTAAAATATAGATATCAACCCATGATTTAAAAAAAAAAAAAAGTATCCTCCTCCTTAAATGAGGACTATCTGCCAAGAAGAGGCCATGTGGTCATGCCCAAAGAGATAAGACAAATCCGAACCCATTTATGGGGAGAAAGAAGGGACGGAGACACTCCCACTGATAGAAAGGCATGTACCAGTGACAAATGCACCCTGCCCAGTGCCAAACCCTTTCTTTGGTGACAAATACTCCAGAAACCCCCACAGCTGCCAAAGCTGTCTGTTCTCCATCCCTCCCTCTGTACTACAGATCTCACGAACACAGGACCTGAACAGATTTCCATTTCAAAAGAAGCACCGGTGCTCTCCCTTTGAACTTCCATCCGCTGAGGTTGCAGTTCCACCTCCCAGCTGCCCTCTGAAGGACTTGGAAGAGCCGTGGCCTGGCCTGGGAACTGGAGCGGAGCAGCAGGCTGTAGAACAAGCCCACTGCCGAGCTCCTCGCAGAGCTCCAGGCGCTCTAGCCCGACACCAACCAGCTTCACTTACGCTTCTGAGGAGGACGTCGGAGGATTTGTGTGGAGCCGATACCACCCTCACCGAGGTACGCTGTGCAGGAGACGAACGCCAGCTGTCCAACTAGCAGCGGGGCCTGTGCTAAATTTCAAGCTCTTTGACCACCTACTCAACTGCTATTAATATTGCCGTTATCGGATTTCACTGAATTCCCATGTGCTGCTGAGAATAGAAAGGCTCCAGTGGAAGATGGGGCTGTCACATGGGTACAGAAACATGAGGACATTCCTCCGGCACTTGGATTCTGAGTGAACTGATACTCAACCCCGAGAAGCCACAGTTCGCTGCCAAGATTGCTGGAAATAAAACGGTCAGGTTATGGCCGCAATGTTTGAGAACAGCTTTTGGAAATGCACCTTTCTCTCTATTTGACTATAAAAAGCACATGTATTTTTCCATAGAAACATATCCACCAGACCCAATGCCACTTATATCGTAACGGCACACAGAGTCAGGTATAAAACGATGCTGAAAGCCTTTCTCCATGCCCCCACAAAACCAACAGCTGGCAGCAAGGAGCCCTGTGGGCCCTGGCGACCGAGCAGCCTGTCCCCACCTCGTGCCCTCGCCTACTAACGAAGGGGCTGAGGGGTGGAGAAGAGATGCCCAAGAGGGGAAAGGCGGAGAGGGAATGCAGCCGGCCAACACCCTCTGTGGGAACGCGTCCCCATCCATCGCCTCAGAGCCCGTCCTTTCATACCGCCTCTTGAACATGGCGCTTCCTTACTGATCTCATGCATTATGCTTCCACACTATTCTTAAATCCCTTATCCAAACAAAACCAGGCACTTCTAGAAGCGTGCATCAGCCCCAGCAAGTCACCAGACACTAACATTATCCATTTCCTCACACTCTTTTCCGACTCCTCCCTGGGTGGTCCTCCTCTGACGACTTCCTCATATCCCAGTCTAATCTACAGGCTCTCCCAAGGAGGAAAATAGTATTCAGGATAGTATAGGGCAGAAGGCATACCTGTCAAATAAAAAATCAAAATAAACCCCCCAAAACAATCCCCAGAAGAACAAGCCTCTGCAGAGAAGCCTGGCTGATTACCCGAGCACTCCTTGGCTCTCGTCTCAGGGGTGGGCAGGGGAAGAGGGATGGAGCATTGCTGCAGCAACCACTTGCAGAAAAAAGAGGAGACTGATAGGATCCTGCAGCTTCCTGCTCAAATATTAAAGAAAATTAAAATATTTACAATAATTAGTGTAGCTTTGTTGACTGGTCCCCTTCTGTGTCTTTTTCTTACTCCATTCCTAAAAAACCCTAAAAGTCAGCAGCTTCACTAATTACAAGTAATTAAACTGGGTATTGCTTGTATTGTTTTGTTTGTTTGTTTTTTTCCAGGGCAAATCTAGAATTTTTCCCCAGTTTGTACTGGTGACTTTAAATTTCAGGTCTAGACTGTGCAAAAATAAATAGTGGGTATTTTATTTCTGAAAGCTACCAGTCACATGCCATATACTTTGGCCTAGAAGCATGAGAACATCCATTGCCTTTCATGAGAAATGATGGACTCTCTGCACAAAGAAGCTGTGGAGTTGACTCCAAGCTTGCACAGAATGTTAGGAGTTCTCAAAGGAAATCAAACAGTTTGTTCACATTCAAGAGGGTGTTTGAATTTCAGAGGTGAAATTAATTTTTCTTAAAGAAAAAAACACTTTGAAATACACAGCAATTTAAATAGATTGACAGCTAGCTATCATATCACTACTTACACACCCTATAGATTTTTATAACTTCCAAAGTATTGGTCTTTAGAACTTGGAGCATATTTGCTGAGTCTCTCCTCCTTTTATCTCCCTGTTGCCTTTTTTTTTTTTTTTTAACCTGTACATAATTCAATTGACCCTTGCACCAGGGTTATACTAAATGTTACCACTTCTACCTTCTTTCCTTCCTTGTACCTTCTCAAAATTTAGAGATTCTACATTCCCCCCTCCCAAGAATCATCAGACTTGAGCCCATCCTGTTGACCATCAGGATCACCACCTATGTTAACTTCTCTTGCAATTAGTTCTGAGGATCCTTTACCTTCATTCCCCTCCACAAAACTAGACCATATTGTGTAAATTTTGTAGATTAATTTGAAGAGAAATCCATATGGGGAACACACAATTGTGCTAGCATTCCTTCCAAAAGGAATAGTTGCTACATCTGGGGAGTCACTCTGAAAAATAAGTATCAAAATAGGCAATTAAGTGCAATCCTGTAAGTTTTTAGAAATATATAGAAAAACACACAAAGGTGCAGCTGTTAACTAGCACAGAAATAGTTCAACAGCTTTTTACCAGAAGATATTCTGTATAAAGTATATTATTTGCTTTAGCTAAGCTGCAGCAACCATGGCAACTCACAGTTAGCATTTTTCAAGACAATACTGGAATTCACTTTCTCTATTGCCTGATGCCTCCTTGCCATTATTAAATCAAGTATTTCCAAAATTGTTGTCCTTTTCACTCCCACTCTTAACACCTAACTGGAATATTTCAACATCCCCTCTTCCCACAGGCAGATACCAGAGGTAATTTTGTAGAGTAGTCCTCAATACTGACTCATCTATTCCCTCTAAGCATTGCTCAGACACCTCTGCACCAACTCTGGGTACGGATAAACAAGTTACTGCAAGGTAAGTCAGGGTAAAAAATTTTCCATCTACCAACTACTCCATAGCAACTGCCCGTGTGCACTCTCTTACCCTCGACCTCCAGGATTAATACAATTGCTCAATTTGGATAAAGCATTCACAGATGATCCCTCAGGAGGAGCTAGGATTTGGCAGGTTATACAACTTTGCTTGCTCAGAGAGACAGAGAGATTTTTATAGCCTCTATAATCAGAGAGGAGAAAAACAAACCAAACCTCCTGCATTCAATCTCCTCCCTTGGTCTATGCCTAGGGAAAGATTTGGTAAATGTAATCTTTTGTTATTTTTGTGTCAGGCAAACAGGTGGGGATGTACAAGTGCCTTGTGTATAAGCAAAAGTTTACTACAGCTTGTAACACTCATTAGCAAGGTTTATTGAATTTCTCAGGGTGTGCAAAAAAAAAGATAAAACCCCATAACTCAAGTTTATACTGTATAATTTATAGCAGATATTTGGCAATATATGCTGATAAAGAAAAAAAGAGGACTGACAGTAACTTACACCGGGTATTGCTGTGTTCACACCTGTGCTAACATCGAGCTTCACCAGCCCAAATAGGTATGTGCTCAGTTGCTGTTGTTCTAACACATACACAGGAAACAATTCAGTGCAGTGGTGACTCAGGGTTAACAGCAGAAACTACAGATGCCCTATCCATGGCCCACGAGTGGGAAGTAATCCAGACTTCAGTCCACTCCAGTTACCATCTCTTCAGGGGAGCCAAGACCCATAAATGCCAGGTATACACATGAGGATGGATCATCCTCCTGAGATGAGACAAACCCCCTGCATTTTGGGGGTATGTGGGATATGCAGCACCTGGGAGTCACTTTGCAGATTTCTGATGGCTCATTTTTTCCCCCTAGAGCAGTTCCAATGTAGTGCTGGCCAAACTGCTGTACAGGAGGACAGAGAATTGGGACAGTGTCTACCCCAGCCCCTCTTTTAATTCTCAACTTTTGTCATATTATTAAGCAAATAATGCTTTAGCAGTTTAAAGGGGGATTGCTAAAAGCACAGCTTTTGGGCAAGTGTCACAGAGCTAAGATTTTGGAAAGAATTTAGATTTAATTATAGAGATGGACAGAGCGAAGATGACAAAATGGAGGTACAAGGTAAGCGCAGTTTATTCCATGATAAAGACTTTGGAAACAAGTTAAAGTGATGTTGGAATTTGTCCTTAAGTAGAAATAAATCACTACTGCATGACTGCATCATTTAGTTTAGTCTCTACATTTGGAATAAAAACTATTTAAAGGACTACTGGGTTTCCTCAGTAATATTTCGGCAAAATATTACACAAGCAAATAAGAAGCACTGAAGAAATTATAATGCTTCCTTTTTGAAATTTTGCCGTATTCTCTCTATGTTTCTTTGGGTTGCCCTAGCAACACAGGGCACAACATCATCACTCATCACACCGACCACGAAAGTATGAAACACAGACTGGACCACGAAAGTATGAAACACAGACTGAACCTGATTTCTCTCTATTGAAGTCAGTTCTCTATTAACTTCTTTTGGGCATATATGCATCAACCTAAGCGAGGTAAACAGATACAACTGAAGTTTATAATTTCCTATGTTTTCTTGATCTGCCTTCATTGTGAAGACATATTTAGAGCCAGAAAAGAGCAGTTCAATTAATGCAGAGTCAAATGTTCATCTATTCAGCCTTATCAGAAAAAAATACAGAAAGAGGATGTATTCCCTTGAACCAGCTCTCCCAGAAGACATGACGTGAAATAGAAACACAATTTAAAACAAAAACAAGATACAAAAATCAAGTAAAATTCACAAATTGTACTACTCTTAGAAATAATTTGCCCTTTTACTTTGGGGAACAGACAAGATCCAAGATAAGCAGATATTATTTTCCATATTTGCTATAATTCTTACCTCCCCATCCTCAGCTCCTGTAACATCCACACATAAGGGACCTCCTTAAAGATGTAACTATTCTAATTCAGGTTCCTTATGGCTTCAGATTTGTTTCTGTAACATTTGAAATTACTAAATTCAATTTGTTGCTGTCAATATTACTGGATAAGTATTACCTTTTTTTATTAGCTTTTTTTGGGGAAAAAGAATTCGTCCACCCCAGTGGACAACAGTGCTTTAAGGCTACTTAGAGCAGCCAAGTCAGAGGGTATTTTTAAACATTTGCTCAAAACATTAAACTTTTTGGGCCAGGTTTTCTGGCCAAGTTTTTAATGTTGGAAAAATGAATGCTTCTTTACTGCAAAGTGAGAGAATGGGTAAAAGTCCAAATACTTGCTTTGCCAGAATGTTAGAAAGCCTGTGTGGGAGGCAAAAAGGGGAAGGGCTCGGGGGGGGGGAGGGGGAGAAAAGTTAAGCTAGTCTGACCATATACCTCTGAAGTTGGAGAATTTACATCAGTTCTGAGCATCCCAACCTACTGAAACCAAACATGCTATTAGTCACTTGAGAGTTTCTGTTGTAAAGTTAGAGGAGTCTGAGAATAAAAACTTGAACAAAATTAATAATATGGGAAAACAATCCCAGCCAGGGAGCTATAGATGATGTCACACCTCTCTTTCACTGGTAGTCATGAAGTATGTAATTTGTACCACAGAACTGATGACTGAGGGAAAAAAAAAAGCTTAATACACCAATTAAGACACCACCAAAATGCTCCAACAAGCTATTACAGCTAAGTCTGGTGGCAGGGAGGGAGTAGAACAAAACGATCCAATTCCGCTCCAAGTGAGGCCATGGCAATAGTCCCAACATCTTTAATGAGCGCATGAGTAAATGCTAAATTAGGAATCTTCCTTCTCATGAGAAAGAAGACACTATATGCACCAACTCTTGGAAACTACAGTTAGCCATCTGCAGAATTTCACCAACTGTCTAACCAGATGAAGCGCTGGAGAAGTAGGCTCCTTAAAACACACACGGTGGTTGTAAGCTGTTCATCCCAGAAGTCAATCAAACTGCAGAGCCAGGATAACACAAAAGTAACCCTTGGGCTCTGGAAGAGGCTATTCTACAAATGCTTTCCCCAACAATTCTCATCATTTCTACACAAAGACCAGGCAGGTTTTTTGATGCAGATAAGGTTAACAAAAACCTTGAAACTCTCATCTAGGAATCCACAGCTTCTGAAGACTAAGGGTTTCCTGAAGACCTTGTGAATGGCAATCATTATTGCATTTAATCATTGTAAAGATTAAATCAAATTAATGGTTAAACTGCAAAGTATGTCAATAGCACCAGTTTGCTATGAGGCTCATCTTCATACGGGACAGTATGCATGCTGCATTAGTGACTGCTAAATCCAGACCTGCTACCTTGGAAGTGTACCTATGGAAGCAGCCATAGACATCTCAAGTTTTCAGTCCTATTTGATTCAGATATCCCAACAACAGTGCTGTCACTATATTCACTGTTTTACAATTCAGTGAAAAGCCAAGACCTTATTATTTCCAAATTAAGACTGATAATCTAGACAGGATAAGAAATGCAAAGGCAGCTCGATAAAACTAATTGGATGTTTCTTCTCTTGATACACTTAATTAGTGTAGCCTACCTCAGACAAATTACTATTGGGGAAGAATCACAGAAGAAGCCATCTCAGAGGTCTCATCATCAACATGCACTTCGCAACAGTGAGACTCAATAACTTCCAAGGTCTGCCCTCTTTTTCACCTCCAGGCTAGCAGAGGTACAAGAAGGAATTAACTCAGTGCAATGGAAGAATAACCAATAGCATCCTCCAATGAGAAAAGGATAAATCACTCTCTGCTGATGGGTTAGGAATAGGTTGTCAAACTGCAGCAAAACTCAGCTGCTCCTTGACAGGAAGGCAACCACCATAAAGTACAGGAGAAAAGAACGGGATGGAAATACTTTCACCCTTTGACCCACAGATAGCATACATGGGAGATAACCTTGAGCGTTATCATCACGTTTGGTTGCCAGATGGCAAACTGTTGACCACATTACCACAACACTTCAAGTGTTTTTTTTGCAATGTATTTTCACTTTCTTGCTGCATAGCATTAGATAGGTGAAGGCCATGAAAAAGTAGCTGGAGTGCTCTTAACATATTATCCTCTCTCTCCATTTCACTGTAGATGCAGTTAGTGGCTCAACTAACCTGCTAGAGCACACATTTTTAAAATAAATCTAATAAAAATCATTGTTGATGTTTTAGCAAGTGAAGGTACAAAGACATGCAACAATATTCATCATCAAGGAAATACATTTATGGAAGAGTAGTACAGTGTACAAGTTTTCTAAGATACTCAAAAAGAGCTTATACTGCAGTGTAAGATATGCAAGCCTCATCTTTAGTAATATAAATCAGTACTATCAAAAACAACTCATGATATAACAGATCAGCCATCTGTTTGATGCTAATTTATTGGAAGATACGGATTCAGAACCTCTGCAGTAGTCAGATATTTATTGCTCAAAGAGAAAGAAGATGAATGTGAAGTCTTCTGCCACACTACATTTAAAGCTCTTTGCTTGGAAAAGAGCACGCTGAACACAGGTAAAAGTATGCACCCCAAAAATTTTTTCAGGTAGGAAAGAATCTGTGGAAGCTTTTACTAGGTAAAGAAAACCATAACTGTTGCATGAACTCTGGACAGAATTTCAAGTATGTAATTATTTGAACTATTATTAAAAGTCACATAGTTATTACTTAAGTCCCTGAAGGAAAAACCCTAAACAGACACAGGATAGGTACATAGGTGAATATATTTGAACTTTTTTGAATAATAAAATTACCAACAAAACCCAGGCAATGCTTCAAAAAGCAAAGCTACCAGGAAAAGAATAATAAATTAAAAGCAGAGGTATCATTCATTGCAAAGAGAAAAAACAAACTACTTTCAAAAGCACTCCCAAATAGCTTCTCTTTTTAAGCAGTGACATTGAAATTTTAGCATTGATGAATGCTGATAGCATAGAAATCAGCAGATTGGATGTGAAGTACACAGGCCTTTTAAAATACATAAATGCACATTTAAATTCATTCTGTGATGATTTACGATGTGTATAATCTCAAATACACTCATTTTGAGTGCCATACCAATTCCCCTCAAAAATATGTTCACTAACCCGCTCATGATTCTAGAGCAACTTACAGAAACAAAAACTGTTTTGAAATTCTGCTTTCTTCAAAAGGCATTTATTTTTGCTAATTTTGGCTTGCATAGAGGATCCTGTGTTTCATGGGTACAACTGAGCCTTGCCAAGTGCTTTCACAAGTTGAAGACTGGCCAGGGAGTACCACCAGTGGTAAGAGAGCTTTAGTCAAACCAAAAAGCAATTCTCTATGAAAAATTAAACATGGAATTATCCAATGAACACAATATCACAGTATTTACTCTCTTAAATAATTATTCATTTTATTGCAGGTACAAGGATTAGAATGGACTCCAATTTGCTTTGCTTAATGAGCCAACTTCTTTTTTTTGCCCTCTTTATTCTACAAGGCTTTTAAGTTGACCATCCATTCCCAGTTTGTCTTATACTCTTGTATTTGTCCCTGTATCCTGCTGTGTTGACCATCACTTAAAAAAAGAGCCACACACTTTCAAGTCCTGGCTATAAACTAATTTCTGCTATATCCTCCACCACCAAGGAAAGTACAAGGTAATTTTTTCTAGTAATTACCCACTAATTATTTTTTGTATGTAAGATTCAGGGCATTACACACTTTAATAGGCAAATACATGGAAACCTCTACAGACACCTTTTGTAATACCATTAAAGACTAACCTTTTATAACCATCACCTGCCCTCTACTTCAAAGCATGCACTCTTTGAGGCTGACCTGGAGTTGCTGTTTGTTTTGTGAGTTGCCTGGCAGAGACATCTGAGCAATGGAGACTGAAAACAGCAAGAAAGCATCTTCACCAGGTATCCCAAATTAGCTGAAGAGTTATCAGAAGGCTATTCTGAATGACAGCAGCAGTGGCACGCGGACCACCTATGGCCAAGGAACTAGAAACTGAGAAGATGCTACCCCTTCTTCATTTACAGTAAAAGCAGATTCTAGAATATTTTACAGGTAAAGATTAATCTTAATACACTTGTTTTGAAACTGGAGGGAGTCTTCATAATTAAATATAAAGCATTAACAAAGAAGTCACAGTAACAAGAGCTGAAGTAACCTGAAGTAATTAGCTGGAGTACTCTCTCATGGGTGAGGGTAGAAAAACCACTGTTTAGTAGTTTTCTTCCACCGTTTTCACTGCTCCTTATTTCAGCTCGTAAGGAGCCCAGACTCTGCTGTGACTACAGATGCACAAATAACAGAAACATGTTCCATTAAATGTTGTATGCCAAAACCTACATGCAATTAATCTTGACCAAACAGTTTCTAGGAGCTTGAACATATTTGCTTTCCTGACAAAAATTCGGCAAACAAAAGCTCCTTCTATAAGGTACGCATGCCTTTGGTACATGTCCATCAAAAAGATTCCTTCCCCGGGAGATAAAAGCAAGCTTCTCTCTCTCCTCTGACTGATCAGACAGCTATATGTCATTTTTACATGATGGAAACCACACAAACACATTCCTGGGCAACAGGAGACAAGAAGAAATCTCCAGTATTCACTGCTTCCCCACCTTCCCTGAACCAGAACTACGCTAATACAGAAACTTTCAATTGAGGCTCCTCTTGGACTCGAAAAAAACCCCAAAAGCTGTAGGTACACAAATGCAAACCATTCTGCCATATGAAGTGTTGTATCTGAAAGTGAGAAAATGCATTTTGGTGATGGTGACAATAAATTGCAATGCTTCTCTAATACTAGTGACCAGCTGAGATCCATTTCTCCATCACAGTTAACAAAAGAAATAAATGGCTTGATTCTTTCACATTAGCTTTGAATCAAATCTTGCTGCAATTTCTTTTGTCCTCACTACATTGTCCTCTAACAAGTTCTGTAGAGGAACACAGTAATTTAGGCAGAGCTCAGGTTAGATGGCTACACCAAGCAGCATGGTACAGAAATACTGAAGCTCTTGTGGAAAGGGAGAGATGGGTGAGGGAGAAAGCTGTGACATGATGTTACTCCAGCAGGACACAGTCACAGGTGCCTACAACCCACGCTCCAGATGCGCTGTGATGGGACGCAGCTCTGAGTCAGTGCTTGCAGTATTAGCAGAAGAAGCTGCTGTTCCCATGGCTCAGGTGTTAAGCCAACCCAGCAGACCTTATCATGCAGACCTACCTCCGATCAAGTAAAATGAAGGGAAGCTATGTAATCCCAGCACCAGTGGACTCCTTTTTCTTCACAAACTATGCTACTTGGGAAGAAGCATTCACTGGTTTTTGACCTACTTCTACTTCAGCATTTTCACTTATGTGTTCATACTTGAACCAAGCCTTTGTCTTTTATTCTCCTCATATATTGTTATGGTCAGTTTGTATTCCTATTTAGACAGTTTTTCAAGCCATTGCACTTTCTCTGTAAAATTAATCCTTTGGGAAACGATATATAGTAAAGGCTTAAAAAAAAAAAAGTCCTAAGAAGTGAACTTATTCCATATGCTAAGTTCATTCTTAAGATTAAGATTTCCTATCTCTTCTCAGCCCTACTTCAGTTCAAGTTTGAGTTCAGTAAAGATTTTTCAACCACTCAGATTAAGCTCTAGTTTGAGAATGGACTTTTAATCCCCTTTGGATTCAGATTCTTTTCAGTTTTTACCTTGTCCAGCCTTCTCCCACCCTTTCATGTAAATACACTTTCTGAGAAACCCAAGAAGCACCAGCACTTAACTCCAGCTTTTCTCCTGATAAAACTTATGCTGTTCATTAAAGGAAGGAAGTTTATCAAGCAACTTTGGCAGAAACCTGACACAGCATAAGCATGGAGTACCAGCCTTGGTTTATTTTGAGGGTCTGAACCAGCACTCTTCAAAAGCGGTGCTGGAAAGCCAGATGATGAGCTGGATGAGTCCTCCCATGTACTCAGCCTTAGGCTCTGCTCTCAGCTACTGTGCACTCACCGCTCATGCCATATCCAAGCAAACAAAGCTTGGGAACACTTGCTTGGGTACCATGTTTGGTGCCATCAGTCCCAGGATTCACAGATTTAAAACGCCTATCAATGAAAAAGAATACTGAACAAAAAATAGAAGTAGTAATTTACAAATGCAGTCACATCATTTTGGTAATGATCACCACTGCAGCCTGACTACACCACCTGGGTAAGTGGAGATTTCTGTATAGGTGATTTAATAATTAAAACTAGCCTGTTGAATCCATTCACAAATTATTCAAACAGTATTAGAAAAACTGAATTACACTAAGGAATATGGTCACAGCTCAGAGGAAAATGCTTCAGAAAGACAAAATTTTCTTTATAAAAAGTATCCTTTTGCAAGAGATTTTTTTCCTCTTGAAGGAATGAAAACATCGCAATGAAATGGCAATATTAGTAAATCACCAGTGCTAAGTGACTTCTGTATGATTTCTCAACAGCAGTCAACATTCAATAAGAGAAGTGAGCTCAGATTTCAAAGAATAAAATGTTCTGCACATTTTCTGTCACTGCACAAAGTAAGCATTTTGCAGGACGAGCATAGCAGAGGAGTATCATTACTGATGCATCTTATTCTGTGCTTATTCAGTCTGGGTGGGTGTGCCTTCTGTATAACCATCTGATGTGCGATCTTACAGTTACATTACCCATGCCAAAAATCAGTAACAAAACCTCTTAAATTAACTGATCTTTCTAGAGCAAAAGTAGGTTTTAAGTAATGATGCTGAATACAGTACATGCAAATAAACATGCCAGCTTACTTGAAGAGAATTTGAAGAGAATTTCAGCCATTCTTATTTATTATTCTTATGAAGCTTTTACTAAAATGTCAAATGGTTTGATGGAAAAAAAAATCATCAAATGTTAAATTCCTAAGAATTCATAATAATATTTTTCCCCTATGATTACACAAGCTGGTCACCTAGAGAAGTAGTCAGATACTGGCCTAGATTAAGAGATTTATATTCCTTCCCTACCATGATTTTATTCATCTCTTCAGATACCTCTGCATGCCACGTTCCATACTTGCTAAAGCTTAGCGATGGTAGATTGCTTGACTGCTCTAGCAAATCAAATTAATTACTTCCATAAAATCTGTGTCTGATTTCTTCCATACACTCCTCCAAGAAGCAAGACTATCATAGATCTACAGAAGTTAAAAGAGCTTTCGTGGGATGTGTCCTTTCCAAAACACAGGAGTGTCCATACTGGGCCAGATCAAATTTATCTATCCCAGGATCCCATCCTCCCCTGCAACCCCAAGTGGTTGCCTAAGAAAGAGTAAAAATAGAGCAGGCAAGATGCTTCTCCCTCGGGAACTTCCCTAGCTAGCTGTGGTTTCCTCGTATTAAGTAACTCTTTAAGAGATTTCTCTTCTGTGAACTTCTCCACTACCCCTTGAACTCAAGTAACTTTTATCATCCACAGCGTCTGTTGACGAGGAAGCCTATTGCCCCTTCATTTGGTTCATTGATTATTCATATAACATGGGACACAGCAACTAGCCGAACCACTTCATCCATGCCATTCGCTAGGGTTTTTCTGTTTATTTGTTTTACGCTTGCTACTTTGTCCACCTCTCCTCTTCATCCATTGTCTCTCTCTCAGGCTCAGGACTCCTAGTGTGTTTAACTAAACCTGCAGTGGAAGCTATTCCTACTTGGTCAGAGAAGCATCATGAGGAAGAAGGTGTTCTCTTTCCATAGATTTGATTTCGGGGGTATTTGGGGAGGTGAAGTGGAAGAGCAACAAAAGGGAAAGTGATCAAACTCCAAGGCTTCACACAGTATTTACAACACCAGCAAATTCCAGATTACCTGCAGCAGCACAGTGATGTACCATTTTTTTGCCGATTCCTAATACTTCTTAACAATGCTTGGGGTTTGGGTTTCGGTGGGTTTGGCAGGGGTGTGTGTGTGTGTGTTTGGTTTAGTTTTCTTTTTTCTTGGACTGGCACTGAACACCGAATACATACCATCGCAAAACTCTCAGAAAACTCCTAACCCTGTTACCTCAGGCCTCAGCAGTATCAGCTGTTCCACAACTCATAATTTTATACACAAAATTGGAATTGTTCCGATTTTTCTGTTCTCACTTAAGTGATACAAGTTTTCCTTTTATTTTACACATAAAAAAAGAACACAGTTTCTGAAAAAAATAACCTGCAAACTACTATTAAAAGCTGTTCACTAGAGTATTCGATACTGGTAAATTTGGACAGATTAGGATTAGTTTGTGGAATTGTGCAGTAACTCCCTAACTGCACAGATCTGTGATGGAAATACATCGCATCTTCAAGTCAAGCCATACACAAATACACTGTGCCTTCTGTCAACTTGCGCATTTTTAGCTACTGCTTTACCAAGTACATCCCTCACCCCAGAAAACAATCACAGCTGAGAGCATCTTACAAACATCAGGTCACAGAGTTAAAAAGAATACATTACTGCACCATAAATTTGACAAACATATTTCAGCGTTTATTCACAGGGCACAAGTGGCTGTCTGTAATTTAATAGCCTTTGCAAAAGCAGAATTATTTTGAACTTAGCCTCCCTTTCCCAGCCCCAGTTAAATATTTTATCATATAACGCACTGGAATCCACGTCAGTTGATGTATATCTGTACATACTGCGTTCAAAGGTGTGTACATGTTTACATTTGCAGACGTTTTTTCTAGAAGGGAAAGGAAAGAGGAAATACCTGCATTAGTCAACCTTCTTACTCTAGTCCCAGTGATCGGCTGCAGCAGCTTTCAAAATTTTTCTTTCTGAGTCAGTTTCTGATACCGTGTTCCCTCCCCGCACAGACGGGAGTGCAGGGAGGGCACAGTCGATACGCCGGAGGGCAGGGCTGGAGGGAGGACTGGCTCTGCAGGAACCTCACGACATTCAAGGAGGACAAAGTCCGAGTCCTGACCCCGGGATGGACCTAACACCCACGACGGCAGAGCGGGATGGGGAGCCGGGCCTGGAGGTCCTCTGCTGGGCTGAATGTCAGCCAGCAGCAGACCCCAGGAACGCCGGCCAGCAGCACCCGGGGCTGTACGAAACGGACCGTGGCCAGAAGGCCGATGGACCTGATCATCCCCCCTTTCCTCAGCCCTTGTTACGCTATGTCTGTAACGCTGCCACCTCCAGTTTGGTGTCCCCCAGCACAGGGAAGACATTGATAAACTGGAGCAAGTTGAGTGGAGGTCACCGAGACAGTCAGGGCTGGAGATCCTGAGCTTCACCGTCCAGCTTGTTCAGCCTGGAGAAGAGTTCTCCAGCTGGGTTTTCTTTTGTTGTGTTTTTTTCCTTTTGTTTCTTAAAGACAACAGATCTCTATCATTTAAAAGAAACATGAAAAGATCATGCCTTTGTGTGGTTAAGCTTAGCTGCTATCTAGCACTCTTCATTCTCCCTCCCCCTTGTCTTCTAACCATGTAGTGGGACATTTTTTAACTGATTTCAGTGCCAAGATGAAAACAACCCTGCAACCCTCCTGACATGCACTTTACTAAAATATTTGAATTTGTTACTGCATTACCATTACATTCTGTAGTACTGACAGCAGAAAACCTGTTAATGCCACTTTGAAGGATACTATAAGTGCTCCAATGAAACAGTAATAACAATTACAATTGAAATCTCTTAAAGCGCTGTAACAATAGTATTGATCACAGCTGAGGAGTAAAAGTGGCCAAAATTAGGGTTTTGTATGAAGTAGGGTCCAGAACTGTCGATATACTGTTCAGCTTTACTGTCTCTATTTACACTGTTCAGCTTTACTTTCTCTACTTACAGAGCATGGTTAACTGACAAACTCCTGTATCCATGGAAAACTTCAAGTCAGCTTCCCCCAGTATTTAAATATAGGAGCTCTTCCTATTGAGTTGTCTGTCTACAGAAAAGCTAACTGAACTTCAGCAATTTAGCTGTAAAATATAATTAAAAATAATATGATAGTGAACTTGAATATATGTTTCTGTATAATTGATCTAACCTAGACAAAAGCACCTTTTTCGTACAAAAAAAAATCACCACCAAAAAATGCAGGTTTTCTCCTTACCTTCTTTTGTAACTCACTGCTCCTCATCCAAATTGCTTTCCTCTCTCTACTATATTGTTTTATAAAGTGCATTTAATCCTTGGATGTTAGGGTATTGATGTGTACACTCAAAATGAATACAGGTGCCTAACGTTTGCATGGATTCCCACAGGAATCCTAAAAGGTTAGAGACACTTCTCAAAACAAAGCAAAAGAGGATTGAACAAGTATTGCAAAGGCTTTCAGTAATAATGGTTCTGTACCCTCATCCCCCAAGAGTTATTCCAGAGATACTTTTAAAATGTAATAGGAACAAAAATGAAGACTTTGAACAAACCAACACCTTTCAGCAGAAAGCTACTGTAACCTCCCTCAGCAAATCATTCAGTTTTGTAGCATAACTATTCCAATATAAGGCTATAGATCTGTGTCACTAGACATACCTGAATTGCTCTCGCTACAACTAACACATACTAATGTCATTTTTATCCAAATCTTTTCAGACTCCTCCTGTATACTTGTAGGTACAGGTATACGACCCAGAAGCTTTTCATTCTTACAGCGGAATCATCTCAAAAATACATAAATGGCAAAATCAAACACTATCAAGAGTATAAACCCATAAAGGAAGTGTAAATTATTAACTGTTAAATTACTCAACAGAAAAAATGAACAATCTCAAACATTGCTCTTAATGACCAGAAACTTCACAGATAAAGTCGAAAGATCAAACAGTACCACACCCAACTCTTCATAGACTTTACACTGAAGAGTTGGAGGTAAATTTCTTGCGGGTATATGGTCTGAAGTCTGGAACATATTTTATTGCCTACAATGGTTTTACCGGAATGATTTAAAGCTTCTGCAAATTAATGACATGAGCGTGAATATTTTACACTAAGCACAACAGTTTCACAAGACCGAAAAATACACTCCATTTTCATTTTCTTTACCTCTGCATAACTGTCATCAGTATGAATAAAAGTTAAACGTGCAAAATGCATGATCTTGAAATTAGTTACATCCTAAACAAAATAAATACAGCAATTTCAATGTTTAGAATATGGCTATGCCAAGGAAGATTAGCTGCTGTAATATTACCCATTTCTAT
The DNA here is from genome assembly GCF_964188355.1 of Buteo buteo. Lineage (NCBI taxonomy): Eukaryota > Metazoa > Chordata > Aves > Accipitriformes > Accipitridae > Buteo > Buteo buteo. The sequence goes on from NC_134184.1 coordinate 17,073,396, forward strand.
GAAAATGCCCATAGCAAAAAGAAAATTTCCACACTTAAAGTCATAGGAACATTTCCAGAGTCATTCTGAAGTGAGGGTGCTGCACTTTTCCATTTCAAGGGAAGTATCACTAGGAAACTCAGTTACCACAATAAAGGCCTATTACAACCACATGTGTAAGAAATATTAGTTCCCTGGATATAAGAAATGAAAAGAAAAAGCAGCATTCATTGTTCTAATTAAATTTTGGTTAATGGTTTCCATTGCAGTTTAAGACCCACAAAACGCTGTCTTTTATTCCTTTCATCTCAACTTTAATGCAAAGATAGCTTCTTAAACCTTTATGCCCAAGTCTTCTGGGTGACCGTAGTCACACAGGTATAAGCTGGAGACCTGACACAGGTATAAGATTAGAGCTAACTACCATCATACTTCTTGCACTGAAGCACTTGGCTTTCATCCAGTCCATAACTTTCTATTCTACACAAAGTAAAAAGGCAGGAAAGGGTGGTTCTGTGTTGTGTGTTTTTTGTTTTTTGTTTTTTTTTTTTTCTATTTTTGAAGCCAAATTTGAACTAGTTTTTTCAACTCATTAGAATGTGTGTTTCTTGGAAAAAAAAAAATCAGTACAGCAAATTCAGGTTCAGCTCCACCATGCACTCGTATTATAAGCATGAAATTCTTGAGCAAAAAAGTTTTCAATAAGATATAGTAACTCTGCAAATATATTAGATATGGAAGAAGACCTGAGTATGAATTCAGTGTTATCAATAGCAAACACCAGCTCTGAGCTACCTGATCACAAACTGACTTGCACTGTCTCTCTCTCTGACAACGCGAGCCAATTTGTGGTCAATTTGTCTCTCCCTCGACTCTGCCTCCTTTGAGCAAAATATGGCAGCTCTTCTCAAGGCACAAAATGGGATACAAGTCGCAAAAGAGTATCTCACCATTACACCTCGAGCTTCCAGGTAAGTCCCTTGCCAGACAGTTCAAAGGTCTGAGCATCATTCGCAAAGCAACCCTAAAAAATTCCTCCTAGGATTGACAGGTGGTACTACTTTCACAATTAATGCTCTCCAAAAACCAGACTTCTAAGAGCACTGACAACAATCCTCCACTCAAGAAGACAATCTTTTCAGTGGTTTCTATGCAGATTGCTTTCTTCAGTGATCTATTCAGCAGTGGTAGCATTCATCCCATAGAACAGAAATTTCATTTTGCTGACCCTGCAGAAGAAAGCACCCTGAGCAGGAAACACAAGTGGAATCAGGAAACCCAGCATATTCCCCAGGACTAGACAGGAAGAACATGGAAGTCATGAGAAACTATCAACTTTTATAAAAAAAAAAAAAATAATTAAAAAACCCCTGTTGTCTAAAATCTACAGCTGCTTTCCTACCACATGAAGAATGGGAAGTTGCTAAAGGACTGAACGTAGAACCGGAAGAACCTACATCTGTGTTGAACCCCTCTTTGCTACTGTTTCACTGGTATTTTAAGGAACCTTATTATACCTGCACATTTGGTGGTTGCACCCAAAAAGACAAGTGAGGCAACTTCATCACTGAAAGGAGGCACTGGTATTACTGTAATTTGAATTATGGGATAAAGAAGGTAGGTACTTTGTGTTTGGCTTTACTGGGTGCTAGAAGGCTTCTTTTTCAACAGCCCCTATAAAGAGATGGTTGCTTAGTAAGGGACAATAGTTTTGATATGGCAGGTAGTGATTCTATATGTTTCCTTAAAATAGTTTATGGTGGTATAATGGGTATAATCATTCAATTCTTAATTGGTCATAAGAAAACCCCATGAAATGTATCCTGCTCCAGATGGACAAGGAGATGCAGAATGTAAGCTTACGACTGCATCACTTAGCAACTATTTCATTTTCTCAGGCTTTATTTTAAAAACACCTAATCTCCAAACAACTTTTTTGTGGTATTTTAAATTCCGAAAGTATTATCTCTGAGCTGAAATAGAGAGCCTGTCTCAAAAATTCAGCTTCTGAAATGCATGAACACAAGGATGAACATGACAGATAACAGTTGTTACTTCTCTCCAGTTGGCCGTAGTTATATAGAGCTTTATGCTACAGAGAGCATGGCATTCAAATTTTTCCAGGATTGTTTTCTGCTTTAGGAAATGATGAAAAATAACTGAGCTGAAGGAACATTAAATCAATAGATAAAACTATCCAAGTTACAAATGTCAGGGCTAGAGTCAGAGCTCCATTGCTTTGTATCATTTACACACTTAATCCCGCTTCAGCAAGACTTCTCCAACAGGGTAGTCTGTGCTGTAACTTTTATACTTCATTTAGTGCACAGGATTGATACCAAGTAAGTGAAGCAGTACAGAGCAGCAAAAAGTTGAAGGCCTTATCCAAATACCAAGTTCTGCAAGGTGCTGAGATATTTCCAGCTATCTTTGGAGACAATTTTTGAGTTTCATTCAAGACCTACTCTAAATATAACCCTGTAGTAATAATATTAATAGAAGCTAAATATTATGATTTTATATTTTATTGAAGAATGAAATTAATATAGTGAAACTTCAACACCAGGACTCAGGTGCTTGTGGTAGCTTTAAAAAAGTTTGCCAGGATTAAGGCAGTGAATTGTTTCATAATTTTTTTGCTTCGTTAAATATTTTCATCTATTAAACCACCTTTGTTTGGATTTATTAGTAGTAATTAATGAGATTCTTTAAGTGGATACCTCATTTTACAGAATTAGATTCTTTTTTTCAGACAGAAGAAATAATTTGCTTGAAAGACAAGACAAATTTCAATTATACCATCCATCTGATTGTTCAGGCTTCCTTCTTTAAAACTGCTCATTGGGATAACACATTCCATCAGAAGTCTGCTGTCTGCCTAAGCAAACTCTCACTTTTAACTCCATGGCATGATTTTACTAAGAACCCTTCCACAGCTGGAAACAACTGGGTGTGTCACCTCTAAAGAGCTGGGTGAGGAAGTGCTTAACATTTTTAAATAGTAACCATGCTGACAACTGAGAGTCTCTAAGCTCACATTACATTCTTACTTTGATAGAACTAAAAAAGAATCAAATGAAGTATTAAGACAACCTTGCATTACTATAAAAAAAAAAAAAACAACCCACAAAAAACCCAAGCTGCTGGGCTTTAAAATAACATCTCCTCTAATTAAAAATAATAAAATCCTAGGCTAAAAAAAAAAAAGTCAAATATACTGAAGGAACTGAAAAGGCACACACATGCATTTACACAAATAACTAGCCACGAAACAAGATATGCACATGACTGCCGGACTCTGCCGGTATGTGAAGAATAAAATCCATTTGGATATTCTTCACTGGAACACATGACACATTACTGTGCTATACCATTGAGCAATAACTTCTGCAGATTTACAGAAAGACTGAACTATAAATTTCAGACGTTAACCCACGCTCCCATTTTCATTGGCAGAAAAGAAACCATCCATGCCAGTATATTTTTTCCACATCACCCCACTACTAATCTCATCGCTGATCTGGCAAAGCATGAAGTTTGCAAGGCTTTGAACAGCAACCAGTAATTTTAACCAGCCCTCTTCACATAAACTTCTAAACAATAAGATTTTAAGGAGCTTTTTCTTTGCAAAAAGGATAATCACATAATCACTTGGAACGGAGAGTCTGGATATTTAAGAGGATTCTGGCCTCTCCTCTCCCAGATACTAGTAGTAATTACAGAGTAGGTTTCACATTATGCCTGTGCATCATCTCAGCTGCAACAGAAAACAAAACACAAGTGAAGGTTGCAGCCTCCTTACCAGACAGGAGGATTGTTTTCTTAGTACAGCTTCTGGCAAGCCATGAGGAACAGAGGGTCTTTACCTTAACTCAGGTGACACAAGAACATTGTACCACATATGAATAAAGAGTTTGGTATCTCTGAACAGCTTGGCGTTCTTATTGTTGAGGCACAGCGCTATCAGCAAAGGTCCAGTGAAAGGCAGCAAGCATGTTCAGAAAGGAAGTACGAGGAGAAAATAACTTTTCCTGCTGAGAAGGGAGCCTGCCCAGGTAGGACAGGACTGAGATGCCAGCAGCCTGAGGGTGCACGGTTTCCCAGAAGGTAAGAAAGAGGAGGTACCACACACGGCTGCCAGGCAGCAGAGACAGAGGAGCGGAGGGAAGACCGCTTGGCAGAGCACATCGCCCCCGGAGGAGCAGAGGGAAGACCCCTTGGCAGAGCACATCACCCCCGGAGGAGCAGAGAGAAGACCCCTCGGCAGAGCACGTCAGCCCCGGAGGGGAGGCGTTCCTCCCTCCCGCAGGCCTTCCCAGCACCAGAGGCATCGGAGCAATAGGACACGTCTACAGGAGGCCAAGCGCAGCAGGGACAGAGATGCAACCTCCCAGCCAGCGTCAGAGACGGGTTTTGCTCCGGCATTAGTGACAGAAGCGGACCCACCCTTTTAATGGTGCCTTCCTCTTATCTATTCTCCACATGCAAGGCAAATCAGGCACCTTCTTATGCTCAGCCGTACATCCATGTATCCTACCAGAACACTGTTCTCAGCCATCCCAGCCTGAGAAGCTGACTGCTTAAGCAACAGTTTACTTAATCTATTTTGGGTAGATAACAAGCACGCACTAACGGTGGTGCAACAGCAGAACACAGCAATACTGCTGAGGTGTCAAAATACACACTGCTTCGGGCACACGTTAATGTTATCCTGCACAACCTATCGCAGCTGGTTTAAGATGTGGACAATCAGCCTCAGGTGATGGCAGCAAAATGAATTTGCTTAGGAATGTTAGAAAGCAAAAAATTAAGTGCCATCTTTTATAAAAATCAGCATATAAAATGTTTTCCCTCTTTGTGACAAGAAATTACTTACTGCTAATGCTGAAACTAAGGTTAACAGAGGATGACACGAAAGCAAGACATTAAATAGTATCCCTTTTCTGAGGCCTGGCATCCTACAAGTTCTGAAGAAATTTGTAATTCAGCTTGAATGTATGAAATTACTTGTTTCTATTAAATAATAAAAAAAATACATCAGATAAAGCTCCAGATCAGACAGCATTTCCCTCCTGACACACATATGACTCTCTCTGGAAATCCTCTGAAGACTAGCTTGCCCTCTGGGTAATCAAATGACGCATAATTAACTTTTCAATGGAGAGAGTTATCTTTGTGTAACTTACTTCCTTCATTTCTTGGAATAAAACTTCCCTCCCATCCCTCTCCAAACTCCTAAACCTGTCAAAATGTGCTAGTATAGTTAGGTTACCACTTCACAGCATGCTCGGATACAGAAGTTTTGAATTACTCTGTAAGCATTTTACACACACTGTGGGACTGTCATGATACATAACGTGTGGAAAAATCAAACTTATATTGAAACAAATTAAAAGAGCATGGCTATACAGCTAGCAGCTCTTTTGACTCTAACCCAAGCCCCTTGCATTGCTGTCCGTAAGAAGTGCTCAAAGATTAAATATGCTTTTTTGAAAAACACTAATTAATCCATTGCCAAGTAGGTATGATGTAAAACCCCCATTGCCTTACAACAACCTCAAGTTCCAGCCTTCCAGAGCTGGGAAGGGAACCGGTGGAGCTGCAAGGACCCAAAAACCCCCTGGTTTCAGACCCAGTGGATGCATTTCATGGCTGACCTCAATCGGGCACCACGGTTGAGAGACGAGTTGGACAACATACCTTGCACAACAGTTTGCTAACTCAAACTCCCCAGGGTTTCAGCTTGTCACTATTGAGGCTGCTGAAGACCAGCTCCTGACCGCCTCCAGCCCTTCCCAGCTACACCCTTGGAGCAAACCTCCACCCAAATAACTTTAGCAAGGGTTTTGCAGATAATTAAAGCATGGCAGAGGTTACCAACCCTCTGGCTTTTGGCATGACATATGAACCAGCAGAGAGAATACCGGCATCCTGGAAAAGCACCAAGTCCCTAAGCACCGCATTAGCAAGAAATTATGTTTCGGGTATGAGTCAAAGATTGGAAAATGTGTTGCCATCTCAAGTATCAGACCTCAAAACGGTACAATCTTTCATTCTGAAACCAGGCAGAGAGCATGTCAACACGCTACCGCCCGATCCACCTACAAGACATTTCTTTCTAATTAAAGCAGCTATGTGTCATTTCACAAAAAATTTTTGTCCTTGTATTTACAGAAGGATTACTACCTATTCCTCTTTGATAAAACTGGTAATTTAAGACAGGAATCAATTCTTAACGTTTAACGTGACAGGTTTCCAGCAAAACTCATAAAGCTTTTCTATTTTTCTGGAGACTTAATAAATTCACCCTTTGTACCAAGACAATAAAAACAGCTAATACTGTAACAAAGCAAGATGCATCAAGACAATATTTTTCCACAAGACATTTATCTTAAAGCACCTGTTAAGTGTCTATACGGTAAAGCTCCACCTTAACCTCTCAGAAACCAGTAATAGAACTCCTGTTAGGAGTCACAGCAGTCATGAAATTTGAGAATCCACTAATATTTTAGAACCAAACCACTGCTATTTCACAGGAAAACTCTCGTTTCTGTAAACACGACAATTACCCTTTGTGCAATTCAGTACTTGGTTTCTACTCACACATACCCACCCCCCTTGACAGGAGATGTGACATTCAGTGACAAACACCTGATTAATATTCAGAGTGGTGAGACCAGCAGTCCTTTGGGAATACCATATCCGAGCCTCAGAGCCATCCAGATAAGTATCTGAAGTACCACCTCAGCCTTTCAGATTTTACATCAGTAATCTCAAAGCATACAGGGAAGCAATACTTTCGGTATCACTTAACAGTTAATTTTGCTCCAAGTTTAAAATAACCTGAACAGTTTCCATCTCATATATTAAATGTTGTAAATATTCATTAACAATTAGTTTGCTTTTAAGGCATAATAAGACTTTATTTTTTAAATTAAATTTGTGCAAATTTTATCTACCAGTCTTAACAAGGCTTAAACCCTCCCCACAGTATTCAGAACTGCTCGTGCCAGATTAAAAGAAGAATTTTCCATAGGCAAACATTTAAAATAAAAAAAAAAAAAAATAGACCGTGAAACAGCTTAGAGGGAGAAGGGGAGGGAGAAAACAAAACCACAAAACTCACTTGACTGTAACTCGATTGGACAAATCCTGAAGATCTCCTGGGTGAAAAAGCTGAGCTTCTTTCAGTCCAATATTTTCGCACGCTTTCAGAAAAACATTTATATTATCCTGCGAAGAGAAGTAGAAAGCAGTTGCTTAGTTAAAAGCACTAAGCCGGTTTTGCAAGATGATTAGTGTGAGCCTTTAAATGTCAAAGTCCAGCTCATGGAAATACTACTGAAAAAGCAATCTTCTTGATCATAAACACAGGTCGTTTCTCATGCACACGGGCAGGCTGGGTTGCGATCTTGGTGACTGAGGGGTACGTTAAAGATTACCTGGCATAAGGCAGTGGTGAGCCAGTAGGCAGCAGTCTCCACTTTGATGTCAGCTCTGCTCAGCAAACAAACGCCCTCTTCCCAGCTTTGCACGACAAGCCTCACCTCTTGCCTTTAAAAATAACTCCAGCTACTGACATTCACCACCCAGAAACTCTTGGCAGGGGAGGAAGAAGAGGAGGGACACGCCGTTTCTATGCTCACAGACCGATGAGGGAATAGTGCACCTGGAGTCTGGGTTTGGTTGCTGAGCAAAGCTCTGGAGAGACAGAAACCAAACCGTATTCAGCCCTGCTGCTTCCTTGCTTGGGTTTTTTTTCTCTCCTTTGTGTTCCTCCCCTTCCTCTCCACCCCCCCCAGCTCACACCAATATATAACAAAATATAGGTGCGGTGTATTAGAGCACCCACTTGCTGCACCTGCTGCCAATGAACCGACTTACAAGAGAAAGGTTAAAAAAAAAAAATCTAATGATAGGGAGAGAGATTATACAACTTGTGATCTCTTTCCACTTCATAAACAATAGGCAACAGGCAAGAAATTCCTTCTCGTTAAGGTGGAATGCTATCAACAACAAAAGAATGTGCCCTCTTGCGTACTTGCTCCCTTCAGCTGGAAGCCACAGGAAAAGGTACACAAAGTTACTTAATTTGTAATCTGTCATTCCAAGGGTTTGTAAGTCAAGGTACTAGTATCAGTTTCACAGTATGGAAAAGCTCCACTTCAGCAATGTAATACACTTTATACTTTTTTTTTTTGACATATAATCACTGGATGTAACTATTCCATCATTTAAAATTTATTTTAAAAAAAGAATCCACAAAGAAAACAACAGCTGCTTCTAATACAGACCTTAAAAGAAAGAATCCCCACAACCTTCTGCTTTGAAGGGCCCTATGATTCTAGTATTCCTTATCAGTCTGTAAACACGGCTTAATTCAAGGAAAATATTTGAACAAGGTATTCCCCGTGCAGGCTGCGGGCTCCACGCTACCGTGTGCGAAAGATCCCAAGTGTCTCACACCGTGGAGGTTATGCCCCAAAGCCTGACACGTGATGTGCCACGGCAGGGGCCGTTCTGCTGCAGGGGGATGTGACTCGACAACGATGATGGGGAACACGATGCAGTGGCAGATGAGCGGAGGGGGCTGGGAAGGGTGGAGGATGGGCAACTTCACCTCCACACCAGCTCCTGCAATACCCAAGGGGCTGCCTGCACAAGTGGCCAACGTAGGGCTTCATGCTGGGCAGGCAACCTCAGGAGGTGCATTTACTTTTCCTTTCCCTGTAATGCCCCTTTTTTCTTTCCATGCAATACAAGGAGAGCTGGCTAGGTGTGCCAGTTTTATTCAATTAATATCTGAGTGTCACATTAGCACCAACACCCCAAGGACTTGAAAAGGCATCATTTCTTCTGCGTGCAAGAAGCCATGCGTTAAAGTCCCATTGTGAGAAAAAGAGGAACTACTTGCTAAACAACAAAACACATCCAACTATCAGGTCAGTGTTCAGGGGTCTGGGGAGTCCAAGAAACAGGTAAGGCAAAGGAGGAAAGCAACAGAGCAGAAGAAACAAGTAGTTGCAAGGTAATGAAAAGAACTGACACCAACACCAAGGCAACATGCCCCGATTGGTCAGACCAGTCATTAAAGCTCAGAGTAAACTCCAAAACCGAGGGGTTACGTTAACTGAACTGCAGAGGAGGAGCACATTGTGCAGGTAAACAAGGAAGAAGAGTCAGCAATTTAAAGAAATGGATGCTGCCTACAGCCCCAGCACAACGAAAACAAAGCAGCAGAGTTGCTCATCAGTGGCTGCTCGGCTACACAATGACCAAACTGTTGGCGCACAAAAGAATTAAATTTTGAAGGTGTTGCAGCAGTTAAACCTATCAAATATCAGCCCTCTGATAAGTAACACTTACAGCCCCCAAGAACATCATCGCCGACATGAGTCAAAACCTTCAGAAATGAGTCAGAGGTAGGGGGAGAGAACACGGGAGGCAGAACACAGCTAGTCGTGGCATTCGCTGGTATGCAGGATAAAACATGGTTCAAAATCTGCCTCCCCCAGCTCCCAAGTCAGCAGTTTGATCACACCGGCCATCTCGCAGGTGACCGCCCCAACAGCAGATCTCCTCCCATCAGGGCCTGGCATTCACCCCCAGAGCATCAAGAGAGGTTACCCAAAAGGCTATTGCTCAAGTTTGGATATTGACAGAAAAAGGTATAATTTCAACAAATGAGCACTTCTAAATACTGTCCTTGCCAAATTATTCTTGACCATCCCTAATCATCGCAGTATATCACTGAAGCTACAGACCTCAAAATAGCTAGCAGCTGTTTTAAACTCTACCAGAATAATGAACCTGAAAATGAATTTTGAAGAGCACCACAGAAATAAGCAGGAAAAAAAAAAAAATGACAAGCTATCAACCTTGCAATTAGATTTATCATTAGAAATGTGAACAGGAACATTGTTTGGTGATTAACGCGCTCAAATATAGAAGCCATCATGCTATGCCTTTTACCAGTATAACTGTACTTTAATAAGACTAATGATAGTTACCACTTCAGCACCAAAGGGTATACTGCAATCGGAATCTCATCATACTCCACAAAAAGAATTATTTTTAAACATTCAGAACTCAAAAACCTGGAGAAACACAACACACCAAACCTATCTCCTGGTGACCACAAGTCACCGAAGCAGCATGCTTGAGAAAAAAGGGTTCATGCCTGTGTCCACAACCCCACTCTTCCAACGAGGTGTTCCCATTCTCTGTAAATGAGGGCAGGCCATTCAAATTTAAGAAAGATTCAAACAGCAGAGTTGCAGAGAAAGAGGAGTATGATGATGAGGGAAGACAAGGGACCTATATAATGAGAACTGGAGAACTTGGTTCCATTACACCAGTAAAATGGAGCACGAGAGGCAATACTGCTGCCATCTACCAGCACAAGGGAAGCAAAATCAGAAGGGGAGAGAAGAGCTGCACAGTCCAAAAGCAAGGATCCATGGTCAGGCAGATCAAATATATTTATGCAGAAAATATAAGGTTTCCAACCACTAAAAGAGAAAGCTCCTGAACCAACAGGGATAACATGGACAAAAATCAACTAGATGATTTTAATACAGAGCTCCATCAGTACATTCCCATAAGCATCTGAAGTTGGAATTAGCATCATAGAATTACAGGTTTTAAATCACAACAAAAATAAAGCCTGAAGTCTTAACCACAAAATTCAAGTGCAATTCATTTCTAGTATGTTATTACTACTACTTCAGAATGTTTTGGGGGGGGGGGGGGGGGGAGGTTGGAAGGAGACTGGGGAGGGGGACAGGACGGGACTGTTTTTTTCCCAGCCGGTGTGCATAATGAAACAGCAGAGCATTTCAGATGCTCCCAGCACGACTTGAGTTTCCCACACGTTGTACAGACTTACATTAAATGCACAGCACAGAACGCTGACTAGGTAGAGCTATTACCATTCAGCATTTCATTTTTGCCTCAAACTTCAAAGGAAACCGCACCCAAAAATTCTGCAAAGTTGTTACACGGGAGAGACGGAGCCAGCAGTGGGAAGCAGGTCATCCACGAGCAGGCATTTAAATACCACCGTTCGGAGGAATGACAAACAATACCACATGCTTTCAAGCATGCACCTGCCTTTCTGGTCCCCATGGGGCATCACTAGCCACAAAACCTTCCCTCTGCCTCATACTAAAGCATCCCCATAACCAACGCTGTGAAGGAGCCAAGATGCCATGCCCATATTGAAACTGAGACTGTGGTCCATGCCCTCCCTCCAACGTCCTAGCAGAGCAGGGTTGCCTTTCTCACTCCTGCAACCTCATGGACATGAGGAGAGGAAAGCGCTGTCTCCCCTGCCCTTCCTTGACAGACCTCAGCGCTGCTTCTGCTCCGAGGTGAGGGCAGGGGGCTGCGCCAGAGGAGCAGCTGAACGGGGTGGGAAGAGCAGGGCTGCCGCTGCAGGGCTCCTCATTCCCATCGCTATCCTCCACACCGCAAAGGAGAAGAAAGAATACAGTAACTGTATAGGAAAACACAAAACCATGGACAATTTCCTTTAAAAAAAAAAATAATTAAAATTAAAACAAGTAATTTAAAAAATCACAGGATCACAACTGGCAGTGGTGCTGTTGCACCTGTCATCAGCTCCTAATGTACATCACCATAGCAAGAACTTGAGACAAAGATGATGCAGCACTATGGAAAGGAAGACAACCATATAGCACTGGTGAGGTGGTGGGGAAGTACATAGGTTCCTCAACACCTAAAAACACAGGGGAAAAAAAAGAAAGGGCACTTCTAAAATGGAAAAAAAAATAGCACGAGCAAAAGGGAGATGAGGCAAAAGACAGGAGCAGACATGCAAAAAGCATCAAGAAAAGAGTTGACCTTACGTAGAAAAAAAAAAGAAAAACTGAGAAGGGATATACAATGGGTAAAACACAAAAAGAATTTTAAAAATCTCAGAAGTGAAAGAGCACAAAGTGAAAAAATAATTAAGAAGAGAGGTCTCCATATAAGAATGTGTAAATACTGTCTTATTTTGACTACTCATGTGCAATGCACCATCACACTAAATTCAGCTTGTATATTTGAGCTGAAATTTAATTAAAAAAATAAATCCCTCATTATCATGATTATCTAGGTGGGGCAGGAATATTAATTTAAACAAGTCTGTAGATACATTTGCTTTCTTTAGGGCGCAGTCATGCTGTGTTGCAAGCCTGTTTTCTCCCCAGTTAACTGTTTCTCTGAAACCCTATGCATGCACTGAAACACACCGAGATCTTGTAGGCATGCAAGTTATGGCACATCTTTCAATCAGTTGGCACCTGGGAGAAAAATAATTTAATTAATACAGTGTTTTTCTGTTTTTCCTGGCTGCATCAGCCAACAGACAAAGACAGTCTGCTGACTCTTACTCTTATGCAAATACCCACCATTTCAGTTAAAGCCTTTGCTTCCACTGCTATTCAAGCTCTGTTTCGGTTTTTGGTGTTTTGGGTTTTGTTTGGTTTTGGTTTTTTTTTGGGGGGGATGTTAGTTTTGTTTTTTTTTCCCCCAGAGTATGAAGGGGAAAGATGGGGTCATAATTTCATAATGGCACCCAATGCTCCCATGACCATGAAGCGTATTTGCATGTAAGTATTACAGCATCATCTAGACCATGACTTGGTGCCAGAAGTTGTTTTCAATTTCCAGGCTCCCAAAAAAATGAAAGAAAAAACCACTCAGTACCTCCAGTGCCTAGCAACAAAAACTTTTGACATTTTACGAAGAGAGACTGATGCATTTTTTGGCTACAGAATTCTGAAAATCATCCGAATACATCATATTTAACAGACATGTTTCTTAGTACTACATTTATGAAGACATTTGGAGTCATGTTGAAAGCTTACACTGCGTCTCCTTCAGCTCTGCATTCATGACAAATCCTCTTTATTGGCACCCTCATTCCCTTAAGTAAGGGCCTATTTCCATTACAAAAAGAGGTATTTTTTAAAAGTAGAAAACGTTATTTCATAGATGCACCATTATACTGACCACTAAAGCCAGGCCACATCAGTTTAATACAGAATTTAGAGCTGCATTCTGAAGCAGCATCACTGCACAGCTCCGCATTGTTTATATTCAGAGGTAGGGTAAGGAAAGAAACCTCCAGCAGGAGCCCGTTGAACAAGTTGGGTAACTTGCTCTTCCTCGGAGGTACGTTTCGGTTATTAGCGCTGGCTGTGGGTGCGAGGTGGGGGCAGAGGGGGGAGAGCAGGGAACGGGGCTGAACAAATCTTGTGGTCTGACCACAGCCCTGGGAGCCAGGAACTCCCAATTACCACCTTGGCCTTGCACATCAGGATGCTCAGTGCCCATCACCCACTCATCCCATCTATGGATTGCAATCCCAGCTCCTACAGCTCTCTGTATTTCTCTGAAGGCTGCTAACGGGTTCGACCTTGAACCAAAAGGAGAAGGAGGGGTGGGTGGAATAGTTAAACTACTTTTTTCCTCCCTTTTTGGGCCCCAAACTAAAAAGAATAATTAAAACAATCATCCTGCAGGCATAATTTGACTTAAGAGTGACCTCAGGGCTTCTGTTTGGTAAATTATCCCACCTGTAACAGCACACATGGAGGACTGTATTGGCCAAAGATCAGAAACAGTGCTAATTGCTTTGCCACTCCCCTCCATGTGCCCTTCGTTGTTTTTCCACGTTGTGTAAAACAATAAATTACTGTGATCCTTGACACAAGGAGTCCCTGCCCCAGCTCTACTACAGACACCAACTCACCAACGATTCACTTCCAGCCTTCCTCTCAAAAAGCAGGTGCTTCTGCTGCCAGAACGCAGGAAGGAAACTGTTTCCATAAAGTCTCCTGTTACCCTGGTGCTCCCAGTATCAATAATTGTAAATGACAGCCAGGAAGAGGAACATTCCTTTTCACTGTTGCAATTCACAGGTCTCACCAGAGTCCAACCATTACAGAAACCACGTTCTGACGCAGCCTTAGGCAAGAAGCATTTTGGTTTGGGCCCATCCATTCCCCAAACCCCAACGCCGTCTGTGATGACAGCAGCCCATTGCAGAGCTCTGTAAGACCAAGGTGTGTGTTGAAGGATGTTCCCCAGAGTTTGTTCCTCGGCTGCTGGCGCTGCCGACCGCCATGGGTAATGGCCAGCAGAAGACCTCTCTGCCCGGCTCACCTCATTACCTGCAACCTCTTGCAGCGCTGACCTCCACAGTTTCCTTCTAACAGGACTAATGGCATCAAGGAAAACACACAACAGAAATTAATGGCTTTTTTTTTGAAGCAGGACTTCCAAGTTGACAGTTTTCAAGGTGCTTGACACAGGAAGGGACCAACTGTCCCCAGCGATTCAAAATCCCTCCCAGGCCCATGTCTCTTACCAAGCTACAGCATAACCTTCACTATAACATTACAGCCATATATTATGGCAACAACATGTACCAAATGAGCCTTTTATTGATAAGGGAGAGTGACTATCAAGGTTGTAAACTGCAGGTGTGTTTCTGGGATGTCACTGCTACCAAATAAGGCCAGCTGGAAAGGAGAAGGGCAAAAGTACAGCACATGAGCAACCCGGGCAGGCACGCCTTGTCAATCCAGAGAGCTCTCTGCACTGCACAGCTTCATCCCATTTCAGACAAGACAAAGGGAATTTAGCTTGCCCACTTGCAGGCATTCTTACTGTAAAGAAAGCATAGGCTCGGAAAGCCAGTATGGAATAACCATCCCAGGCTATTTCCACGTTTAGACAAGCCTTAACTTTCCCACCAGTTACTTGCATTCCAGTCAAAGTCAAGGAAAAAAAAAAAAAAAAAAAAGTGGCGGGGGGGGGGGGGGGAGGAAATCAAGTGATGTGCTTTTCACCCCAAACGGTTTATACAGAACAGACTTCACAAGTGAAGTGTGTAAAATACTCCAGTGCCAAGTCACCCCACTACACAGAACTGGAATGACAGTAATCCACTTAAAGGTGAAACTCCCCTGAAGCCTAATGAGTAATAAAAGAAGTAAAGACCTCTTGTTCTTGAAACACTGAACATTTTGGCAGAGCTTGCTCCCCACACACCCTTTTTTTTATTTGTACACACAAGTTTTTCTGTTTTGCTCACACAGATTAACAATATGATACAGATGAAATTCAGCCCCTCTCTACACAGGGCTTGATAGACAGCAAGTTGCCTCAGATCCTCAATTCACATAGTCCCTGATTTTTAGATTATGGTTTAGTACTTCATTCATCTTAGAAGAGAATTTGGAAGTTTCCTCTAACTTAGCTTCCTTCAGCAGCCAGACATCTTTTGTTTCTCAAGAGGAGCAGCATGCTAGTTAGTACCCTGTTTAACCCTTGCTGGCTACATGGGCTTATCCCATGGTGCAGAGAAGCTCCCCCTGCATGCCCGGATCAAAGAGGGGCTTGGGAGACGATCTGCCTTAGTGCCAGGCTTCCTCATGTCTCCCCCCATCCTCACACCCCGCAGAAAGCAAGTTCCATCACCGCAGCTGCAGCGTCTCGGCACTCTGCATTCAGCAGCATTTGGTGTTGGCATCGTTTTTAATAGAACTTTTACATACATCACCGGAGGAGGGTGATTCAGCATGGGCACACGGGCACGGAAGTGTTCAGACAGGCGTTAAAAGATGTGGTATGAGGATTTTGTACCAAACAGAAGAGTGAGTACCATAGCTGTATGGCTCCAGCACTGATACCGCAGAAAGAGTTATCGCCGCTGCAATTAACATCTACTTTCTTTGGAAATTGCCATGAATTTTAAACACTGCACATCAATACATATCTGACAACCCAGAGAAAAAAAAGCACTGTAGCGTCCAGCTTATGAAGATTTAACACAGATAAACACCAACTGCCGCAAGAAATCTCAACACCACACTTCTTTGGCAAAGGCAGAAGAAATCAGATTACAAATGTCACAAGTATGATTTAAGGTGTGTACCTTTTCTACGTGGTTGACATTTTTTTTTTCCCCCCAGTTAGGAAGGAATGTTTCTTCACAAACACAGAAACAGTCATCAGTTATTTAAGGAAATAAAAATAGCACACAAATGACAGAGTATATGACAGACTACAGCTGATTGAGTTGATAAATGGAAATTTTTTGCAGTTCGTTTGGCAACCAAATTTATGTATTTTTTTAAGTGCTGGCAAGTTGAGGCAGAAAGGGTCATACTTATTCAGAGCTCTGGGTTAGAGCAGGAAGAGGGATGAAAACTTTCCACATTAGGAAGTTCTTGCTGTCAATCATATTACTTTACAGTTAGTTTACAAGAATTTTTAAATTAATTACTTAGAATTTTGACATCTTATCCCAGTAACATGCCGGAAGCATCGGTTTGGAAGACATTATCTCATTTAAAGCATCCCCCAAATACTACTTTCGATTCATGGAGATCAACCAATAGGCACAGCACTTACTGTCCCCTGACAACAGACCAGGGCGAGTAGCTGAACCACTATTTCCTGGGGTCTGCACCCATATAGTTTCTCCCCACTTATGTCTCCTAGATACATTTCACTTCATCATCACCCACCCAAAACCTGTCAAGTTCAATCCAGTGTCTGGATTTCATTCTGCCTGATCGAGGTCTTGAGCAGCTACTAAAAATGTCACAAAGACTTTGCATCAACCTCCCCTTTCCCCACACCCTACATTTCAAAGTGTTTAGGCAGCAACAGAAAACAATTAAAGGAAATTCAGAGCTAAGGCTGAAACATACCATATGTTTTCAAGCAGAAGGGCACAAAACATCAGTAAACCACTGCCGAGATTACATACTCCCACTATCAGGCATTGAAAGACTACAGAACAATGTCATCTCTAACTATTAATAACCATACTTCCTTTCTAGCACACAGCCCTCTTTTCTTAATTGTCTAACAGAGGTGTTTCCATACAAGCCACATTCCTCTTTCCCATAAGACAGTAGAAAGAGTACCAGAAGTGATTTATAGTTCCACACACATTCCTATCAGGTCTTGCATCACTCCTGACATTTGTTAATTTACAGTTTTAGGTTCTCAAAACTCAGGTCAGACATACTTCTTTTTTTTTTGTTCGCAGTATAGCCTATGAAAGAATTGGACTGAAAGTCAAAATTTTGTCCCCACCCTACTCTGACTTACTGATTGACCTCAGGAAAGCCACTAAAACTCCCTCTGCCCATGCTCTATCTTCAGGCATAGAACTGACACCATGGTAAAGAGCTCTTTGCAAAGTACTCTAAGATATAACATTTTAAAGACTTTTTATATAAGAGGTAAGAATTTTCTTAAATTATTAAGCATAATGAACAGGTTTCTAAAATGCTTCATAAATTTACAAAGACCCCCAAAAAGTCATAACTTAATTCAAATTAGGGAAAAATGATGGGCACACAAACTTGGGGATGAAAATCCCAATTAAAAAAAAAAGGTAACATCTGCTTAGGAGTTTGAAGCAATGGCAACTGAACCTTCTGAATTTTACAACGGAAACACACATGCTAATTTCCAGTTGCATTTTTTGTACCATTGACAAAAATCTCACTAAAATTCATTAAGTAAGAAATTTAACACATTGCTTGATGGTTACGTTTGAAATAATACCATGCTGTGTCACTTCCCAGGTGAAAAGAGATTTTCTCAGACTAATATAAATTCTCTTATGTCCAGGAAACTTGTCTGAGCACTTCAGCTGGACCACTGATCAAAGAAAAAAGCTTCCCCTCCCATGTAATTGTACTTGTCAGAACAAAACTAGATACTTAAGGTGTATGTTTGGTAACAGTAGGTAGAAGTCCTCATCTGGTTTAAGCACTTTAAAAATCTGAAAATGTTACTGCACTTACTTAAAGCAATGCAGTAAACATATCACTATACATTAAAATGCTTTTCAGTATTTAATGAAACTATATCATTTGCCAGAGGAGACAGGTTTCAAGTTAAGTATAATAACAGGCTGAAGTATCTGGGGGAGGGGGGGAACGACAAACTAAAAAAAAACAATCCCCTCAAACCAAACCCAACAGAAAACATCCCCACAAAAAAACCCAAAACCAAACACAGAGAACGTGGTGCCTCAAATTCCTTGTTTGTTTTTTAAGTACAGTAAAATATGATCACTTAAAGTTATGCTGTCCTTCCTGGCAATTACTGTTTCTCTACTGAAGAAAAAAATCATAGAATGTTTTGGGTTGGAAGGGACCTTTAAAGGCCATCTAGTCCAAGCCCCCTGCAGCGAGCAGGGACATCTTAAACTAGGTCAGGTTGCTCAGAGCCCCGTCCAACCTGACCTTGAATGTTGCCAGGGATGGGGCATCTACCTCCTCTCTGGGCAACCTGTGCCAGTGTTTCACCACCCTCACCATAAAAAATTTCTTCCTTATATCTAGCCTAAGTCTACCCTCTTTTAGTTTAAAACTGTTACCTCTTGTCCTATCACAACAGGCCCTACTAAAAAGTTTGTCCCCATCTTTCTTATAAGCCCCCTTTAAATACTGAAAGGCCACAACAAGGTCTCCCTGGAGCCTTCTTTTCTCCAGGCTGAACAACCCCAACTCTCTCAGCCTTTCTCCATAGGAGAGGTACTCCATACCTCTGACCATTTTTGTGCCCCCCCTCTGGACCCCTTCCAACAGGTCCATGTCTTTCCTGTGCTGAGGACCCCAGAGCTGGACGCAGTACTGCAGGTGGGCTCTCACCAGAGCAGAGCAGAGGGGCAGAATCACCTCGCTCGACCTGCTGGCCACGCTTCTTTTGATGTGGCCCAGGGTATGACTGGCTTTCTGGGCTGCGAGCGCACATTGCCAGCTCATGTCCAGCTTTTCACCCACCACTACCCCCGAGTCCTTCTCCACAGGGCTGCTCTCAATCCCTTCATCCCCCAGCCTATATTGATACCAGGGGTTGCCCCAACCCAGGTGCAGGACCTTGCATTTGGACTTGTGGACCCTCATGAGGTTCACATGGGCCAACTTCTTGAGCTTGTCCAGGACCCTCTGAATGTCATCCTGTCCCTCAGGCATGTCAACCACACCACTCAGCTTGGTGTCATCTGCAGACTTGCTGAGGGTGCACTCGATCCCACTGTCTATGTCATCGATGAAGATATTAAATAGTACTGGTCCCAATACGGACCCCTGAGGGACACCACTTGTCACTGATCTCCATTTGGACCTTGAGCTGTTGACCACTACCCTCTGGATGCGACCATCCAACCAATTCCTCATCCACCAAACAGTCCACCCATCAAATCCATATCTCTCCAATTTAGAGAGAAGGATGTTGTGGGGGACTGTGCCAAAGGCCTTACAGAAGTCCAGGCAGATGACATCTGTAGCTCTTCCCTTGTCTGCTGATGTAGTCACTCCATCATACAAGGCCACTTGGTTGGTCAGGCAAGATTCGCCCTTGGTGAAGACATGCTGGCTGTCTCAAATCACTTCCCTGTCCTCCATGTGCCTTAGCATAGCTTCTAGAAGGATCTGTTCTGTGATCTTCCCAGGCACAGAGGTGACACTGACAGGTTGGTAGTTCACAGGGTCCTCCTTTCTACCCTTTTTAAAAATGGGTGCAATGTTTCCCATTTCTGACAAATCTCTTGCTTCCCACAAGAAAAAGGAAAACACTTTTGGAAAGTTTTGTTACCTGCAGCATAAAAAGGATATTGAATGAAAAGAGGTAGATAACTACTACTATAAAGAGGAACCTGACCTCATTTCTGCCATCTGAAGTGCTCCTGAACCTGCATTAAATGTATAGGCTGCCCTATAGAGGAGAGCACATTTTGGATGCAGGGCATGAGTTCTGTCAGACCATACCCACTTTCACTTTCTCTCCCTTCCTCTCCAGTTTTAGCCATACTGAAGTTAAAAGTCAGAAGAAACACCAATTGCTATTGCAAAACAAAAATCTCCACTCATGTAAGTAAGGATTATGCCAAGTAACTAGAAGTCTCTTAAAATACTTGTCTTTCTGAATTCCCCAACAACTTGCTGAGCATATTCATCTGCAAAAGAGGCAATGATGCCTCTTTAACTTTGTTTACACATTGAAATTATCAACTTCTCAGAAAAAGACATGTTTCATCTTGTGCCTTGCCTTACAAAAAGCAATACCAGATTAATCAGCTTCCAGGTGAAAGACATCAAACAGGACTTACGCAACTTCACCGTTCACAGCAGTGCTGCGTATGCACTCACCCTGTACCTCTGAATTTACAGTCCACAGACAAATCAAAATCCCAAGACTCAGGTCAGCCACAAGAGAGGGTGATGGAGGCAGGGCTCGAGGCAGAGCCCACAGCCGCTGCGTTAGCCATGATGTGTTCTGGTACTCTTCAGAAAGGTGACTTAAACCTTCAGAAGAAAAAGCAATGCTCCACATCACTCAGTATTATTCCCTCTTCGCTGCACAAAGAAAACGTCAGACAAGCAAACGGAGCACGTCAAATGGTTATCAGCTCATTAGCCAGCTCTCGACCAAAATCTATGAGGCTACTTCTTATGAGTGCTTTTGGACACTGTTAGTTGCTGTACAACCAGCAATTCCATCCAGGTTTGAGCCTTTATTTTTTGGTGTTTGGGAGCAAACCAAAGCAAACAACAGCAGCTTTTATGCAACTTAGTCCATGTATTTGTGTATTTGCCCTTCCTGATTTTTCATGAAGAATAGAAAGGACGAGGAGTTCTCTTATACTGATTTTCTCATACCAGACAAGCTACTATTAATATTACTAGTGTAGCCCATACTAGTCAAAGTCACAGAGCAGAAGTTTAATATTTAAAAATTCAAATTATTTAAAAAAAAAATACAAAATGCAAGAAGACAGAAAGCATGGACCAATATAAAGGCTATACTAAACACAAGAAGATCAACAGCAGGAAAAAACAAATAGGATTTTCAGCATGAAGTAATGAACTTTGGAAGTAGAGCTGCTTGGAAAAAAGGATTCTTTTTTCAATTAAAATAAAGCCTCTTATATTAATATTACCATCAGATTTTTAAATTTAAGTGGAAAATACAACTAATTTGATTCTAAGTAATCTAGACAAGGAACTTTGAAGCCATGTTCTAAATAAAACACATAACTGAAATAACCTTCACTTTGCAAGTGTGGATTTTACCTGAGAAATTGTTTTAGAAGTGTACTATATAAAGTTAAAAAAAAAAAAAAACAACCAAAAAACCCCCAAAAAACCATCTGCATGCCATTCCCCTGCAACACAAAAAACAACCCTGTCAAGAAAATTTTCCCACAGAAAAGGAAATACTGGCCAGCTCTACTTGATGACATGAGATAAGGAAGTACCAGGGTGGTTCCATGGTTTGCAGTAGAGTGTTAGGCACAAAGGCTCAGAAAAATGTTTTTTTATGGCACGATTTTTATCTTCTCCACCCGTATCTTTATCTCCCCTTTCATTTTGGTATAGCTTTCTTTCACATTTCTCCCTTCTCACCTTTATTATCGCCTACGTTCCTGGTTTAGGAGGTACATGCTGATGATCTCCACAACAAAGTGGCTTTCCCCCACTGTCTGAGGTGGCTGTCTTGGTGCAAGTGGAACTAATACCTTCTGACACATTAAATAAGTAAATTATAGAATGTAGTGGTGTTATATTAGATTGCATTAAAGAGAGGAAATGATGTTTGAGCAGCAGTTGTCAGAGGGGCATGTTGGACCTTGGTGAACCAGGAAAGTAAGTGTTTGAAAAAGTCTGCCTGGAAAACTATCAAGATGTTCTTCACTCTAGAGGAACCCTAATTCCCCACTAGAACAAAAAAAAAATTCCCACTCCCACATTTCAGATGCACATGTTCAAACCTGGGACTGCTTAGAGATGTGCAGTTTTATTCTTGTGTGAAAGGGAAACAAAAGTTCATCAGAAACTCCTCTGACAAAGCTGAAGAACTTAACGAAGATGACATATGGTGCTAACATTCATCCAGCACTCACAATGAGACAGACAAGAGTTAGCAACATCTCTACTGATTGGAAATCAGGGACCAACTTAAAAAAAAAAGTGCTAATGGCATTTCATTTACAATCCTAAAATCCCAATGGCTTTCTACTCTGCCCTATGGTTTAACCACAGCCCTCATGCCTCTGATGTGATGAAACACTTCCCAATCACAGAGCAAAGTGTTGCACTTCCACCTTACTCATAGGAACTGCAAGGAAAGATAGATGGTCTTGAACAACCAAATTGGTACATTGCAAGGCAAGGTTCCCATTCACTACCATTCTCCAAGGGAGATCCTGACTCTTAACTCTGAATTTGCTTCACCACCTGGTCTCAGCTGGAAACTTACTTTAACTAAAATTTTGCCTTGCTACAGTGCATACAGTTATTTATCCTGAGCAATGAGCAATGTATTATTCTGACAGATATGTCGAGCTTGCATATACTACAAAAAACTCATTCATCTTCCCACTGTCTCATGATGTCTTACGACTTCCATCCTGGTGCATGATTCTCTGTGTTCAGCCAACTGAGTTGGAAACGTGAGGTTTCTGGGGAATGACAGCACTGCAGCCTGAGATGCGCCTCAAAATGCTCTGCAGAGCCTTGCTGGAAAACATGTTGTCAGACCACAAAGTCCTCTCTCTTGTGTGATTATATCCAAATCATCTCACATGCTGGGATTCAAGCTGAAAAGCCCATATTTATTAAGAACCGGGTTTTCTTTGCATTTGCTTTTTCTAAGCATTTATTTCCACCACACCCACCCTCCCAGAACGCTAAGCAAAATCATTTTGCAGTATCAGAACCCAGCAAGATTTACCAATTTAAGTCACTTTTCCATAAATCCCATCTCTGTTTCACATAAGTATGGACCAGAAAAAGTGGATTTTTAAGGCAGACTGCACTTTCACGACTGTGCATA